>NC_135575.1:55672500-56297500 GCF_965152235.1 Eretmochelys imbricata | reverse complement strand
TCTTAAGATCCAAGGGTCTGGGTCTGTAGTCACCTAGGCAAATTGGTGAGGCTTTTTACCAAACCTTGTCCAGGAAGTGGGGTGCAGGGTTTTGGGAAGTATTTTGGGGGGAAAGACGCGTCCAAACAGCTCTTCCCCAGTAACCAGTATTAGTTTGGTGGTGGTAGCGGCCAGTCCAAGGACAACGGGTGGAATATTTTGTACCTTGGGGAAGTTTTGACCTAAGCTGGTAAAGATAAGCTTAGGAGGTTTTTCATGCAGGTCCCCACATCTGTATCCTAGAGTTCAGAGTGGGGGAGAAACCTTGACACCTTCCCTCTCCCTTTGGCTCACCTTCCCTTCCTGAAACACTCTCCTCCATCTCCCCTGTCATGGGTGCAGAAGTTTCTTGGCTGCTCTTCTCCTTTAATTCCTCCACTTGCTTCAATGACTCTATGTTCTGTCCCATCCTATCTTCCTTGGACCCACTCTCATCCCCTCCCTGTTATCTGGCTCTTTCTCTCAGAGTACAAACATACTTAATCTCTCCCATCTTAAAATTCATGCTTGGGTCCCCACCCCTTTGTCTCTCCCACTACTGCCCCATCACCCTTTCCCTTTTATCTCTAAGCTCATTGAATGCACTGTCAACGGCCATTGTCTGGAGTTCCTCTTTTCCAGTTCCATTCTAGTCCCTCTTCGATCCAGCTTTCAGGTGGACAGTGCTCCATTTTTTCACTGGCGTGTCTGCCTCATTTTAGAATATGTGAGCTCTGTTCATTGCTGTATGGTTATTTGGCTTTAATAACCGGTTTATAATGGAGGTTGCCACTAGATGGCAGCGGTAATCTCCTCAGTTGAGAGCTTGTAGTTCATTACAGATTACAGGAAAAATATTAAGACATGTTATACTGATATAAACTAAAATTAAACTAGTACGAGATTTTATTAGAAATTAAGTCACTAAGGATGAATTCTGCTTTTATATTAGGCCTGATCCAGAGTTCATTGAAGTCAAAGACACATGTTGACTACAGTTAGCTTTGGATCAGGCCTTTAGTGAGCAGGATGATGTGGAAAGGGGAAGCAAGAGAGTAGTAGGCTGTTCTTCTGGTGCTATGGCAATTCTGCAGTTGCAGAGCTGGACTAGTATTATAGGTAACTTGCTATCAGGGACTTCATTCCTGTGCTCTCTTGGTTAGTATGCACTAGCTCTCTTATTCCCCTCCTCCCCCACTATTTTCAGTAGCTAGCTAAGGGGGCTGGACATCCACCAGGTGGCCATCCTGTTTCCCTCTAAGTCATATCCTACCTGCTTCGGTAGCTGCTTCTCTTTTCTAGTTGTCTCTCTCTATACTCTAGGGAGAAATTTTGTCCTGCTACTTGGATGCACGGTTTGAGAGAGCACGTTTAAACCTTCTCTCTTCTCCCTGTGCAGAACAGGCCAGGATTTTGCCCTAACTATATTTAGGTGGTAATACACATTTATTTAAAAACTAAACCATCACGCAGAACAATTCCAATAATTAGCAATTCATAGTGCGCTGAGTTTCTATCAGAGTTACCTTCCCCTACCCTAGTAGAGGCATAAGAGAGTGGGTGAAAATGTATCTTCAGTTGAGACAACATATGCCATATTTCTTTTTTAAAAGAAATGAAACTTAATGTCAGATGTATGGTACACTCCCTAGTTTTTGGGCTTCAACCCATTATAAGACTTCCATCCAGAATAATTTTTTTATCATGCACATCTGGTCTCTGTTTATTCTGTTTCCTATGGTTTTCTTGGTTTGGTCTTTACTGTTTGAAAGTTTACTCTCTATTAACCTAAATATGTCTGCAACTGTTGTCATTGACCACTCTATTATGTGAAGAGAAATGCTTATGAAGAATGGACTAGATAAGAAACACAAAGGAGAGTGAACCAGACACTGATAGCTGTGTATTGCTCTTTTTTTTTTAAAAAAGAGCCCTGCCAGTATAAGAACAGTTCAGAAGTTATTCCTGTGAGACAGCATAAGATACAATAAAAAAATAATTGTAGTTAGCAGTGCTGTGGTTTAATTCGCTGCTGTTAATGTATCAACTCTATAGAGAATAGATAGAATTTAATTCTAGTTCCGCTAAGTGTGTTGTGGGTATCACTGCAGCACAGCACCTGAGCGAAGAGTCCTCCTGTCATAGCATCATCAGATAATTTGATTTCATTGGTGCTGGGATTATGGGATGCAGCAGTACTGTTTGTCAAGCAGATTTACGCATAATTATGAAGAGTCTGCAGCTGTTCCATTCTTTATCTTCTTTAGCGGGGTTGCTTTAATAAGAGATTCATGTTGGTGTCATCATAAAGGTAGGGGAAGAGAAACCAAACAACTTGTTTACAAAAACTTCCCACCACCCCCAAAGAAGCAGGGAACACAATACCATTTACAAATTAGCAGAGAGGACCTTTCTGCCAACATAATCTTTGATTTTATGGCTATCCTCCAGATATGCAGGAGAGTGAAAAATAGACTTCTATTTAAGTTCTATCTTAGGACCTGACCTTGTGAGAGTCTGATGGCCGCCTCATCTTGCAGGGCTTTTCAGGGTTAAAACTTAATGTGATCAGTTGGCTACAGAAAGATTTCCATATATAAGAAACAGGACTTCCTTCCTTTTATAAAAACTCAGCTTTCCAGTGATTAAGAAACTTTTGTCATGTCAACCTTATGATAGATTCAGCTGTGTTTGTACAGGGGAGGGGTGTCTCAGTATTTTCATTGTGCTCACCATATATTAACAATTTGAATGTGTTCTTTATGAGACAAGAATTGGACTCTAATTTGAAGTTTGCTGGATACTGGTAGATTATAAATGAACAAAATAATATGAATTATGAGACATGCATGCTAGAACATCTGGTTTTGCTGTGCTCAGAGAAAACATTTGATCTCTGTGGCCAAGGTTTGTTTTTTCATAATTCATATTCACAATGATTTTTTCCCTTGTGATAAGTAAATAGCTTGTTTTTAGCTGGGGGTGGTGGTGGTGGAAATAAAATGCACTTCAAATGTGTTGACTAGTGTAGAATAGTTTTATGCTTTGTGTAGTATTATATAACAGCTTTTGCCCCACTCAGTTCCCTTTACTATTGTTTTCTTTTTCCTCAAGGCTTATGTCCCCTTGAAGGGTGGTATTCACCCATACGGGGGGGGCAATGTGAGGCCTATGCACCATGTTGGTTCTCTTACACCATATATTGTGGTTTTATGTTGGCCATTTGCACAGGGGTGAATTTCACCCTGATTGCCCAAACTCATTCTTAAAATCTATCTTGGTATGTTTAACTTTCTATTCCTGTGTAGCATCCTGCGGCCGCTGCACAGGAAGACACTAGAAAGTTTTGTGATCTTTCTCCCGTAAACAAGCAAAGGCAAAGTGTTCTTCAAAGAAAAAATGATTTAGTTTGGGGGGAGAAATCTGAATGAGCCCTTCCTCATCACAGTTAAGACCCTGTGGTTTGTTGTGGTATTTTCATCTTAATCGTTACCCATAGGTATTGTGGGAGGAAATGCAAAAAAGGATGATCTGAGAAATTTATGCTGAGCTGTTTGGAGTCTAATGGGAATCCTGCCCATTTAAAACAAAAACAACCACCTTGGGTTTACTGCTTTGTAGTGGAGAATCCTACTCCTGCAGCTAGAAGATGAAGAAGGAAAAAGCCTGATACTCTGTGGTAAAGTTTGTCAGGCACAGGAAGTTGTACCCTCCCCTACTTTTTTACCCCAGTCATCCTCTCCAAATTTGGAGCTGACAGTAAGTGTTTGGATATGCACAAAAGTGTTTTTCTTCCTTAAAGCATTTTTGCACTGTTGCTTTTAACTTTGGAAGGTTTAATTTTCAGTTTTGTGTGTGTGTGTACGTACACAAGAGAACCGCACCTCAGAAGTAAAATATGAAAAAACCCTGAGCTGTAGGGTTGGATGAAACAAGAACCTAACATGGAAATTGGCAAGAATGTTTCCCACTAGCAATGGGATTTATTGATTTTTAAAGCTAAAGTGTTCCCCTGGCCTTTGCAAGCTGAGCAGGAAACCCCTGTAGTCTTGAGATTGAGACTCCTTATAGCTGCTTGGATAATTAGATCCACTGGTCTGGGTGGAGATGCCTCCCTGTGGACCCCAGTGGATACAAGTATAGCAACATTTTTCATGTGGCCAGAGGGTACACCCTTTGGATGTGTATTGTGAAATGTTATGTATCTGGTTATACAGTGTATACCTGTACAAATACATTACATTCTCCTAAGTGCTGACCCCTGGGAAAGGTAACTGAGGAATGGCTGCTTGTCTGGAGGAGAAATAACTGTTAGACTCCAAAATGTTGGGGTAACACTGTGATGTTCTGGAGTGCAATTACACCAGTGAGGGGCTGTCACCACTTGCCCTGCTACCCTGAGTGGCTCACAATGTTTTGGTGCTGAGCTGTCAACATGGGATGTTCACAACCTGCAGGCTGCACTCTGAGTGTCTGTGTCCTAGATAGCCCTGGTTCAGCAGCTCTGACAGCAGTAGCCTATCTACAGCCCTGCTCTGGTTTCCACCAGCTTTGAGTACAACTAGCAAAGTGGCCCAAAACATTCAGTCTGAGTTTTCCCCAGATTGTATGTTCTGTAATGTCCAGGCAGTCCAACCCTCTTCTGGACTGTTCAGAGAAATAAAGTTTCTTTGTTTCTCTAAAGACACAAAAGTATATCACATCTTATTAACTTAACTGTAGTAAATACACCCTTCCACTTAAACACAGCACTGAACTGGCTTACAGTAAAATAAAACAAATTTATTAACAATAGGACATAATGTAAATGATGACAAGTAAAAGGAATGAAGTTAGAAAGGTTTACAAGCAAATAAAAATGAAACATGAACCTTTTAAGTCTAAAACTTAATCTAGCAAAATGATGTTTTCTCACCTATATTCACTTTCCAGATACTTCAACCCATCCTGCCTCTTGGTTGAAGGACCCATCTTTCTCCGCTTACAAGAGTTTTGTTCTCTTGTATCTGTCTAGTAATCGACGACTTTTGCCTTTGTTTACATCTTCCAAAGTTCCATGACTTTGTCTCAAGACGCAGGATGATCTCATGATGTTTTTACACTCCAGTGAGCTTCCCATCTCCCTGTTCGTTTTCATGTAAATAGGGCTTCCATTGTTCCTGTTCACACCTGTTCCCGCAAGGGCAGGGGGGAGATACCAGCGAAAGGAGGACACTCTGGCCTAAGAATAGTAAACTATGCTTTATTGAAGGAAGGAAAGAAGAATTTACGCTCCAATCTGCGTGGGGAGCCCCTAGGACGCGCGGAGGGGCTGCAAGGGACTCTGGCCGTTCGGGACAGCTGACCAGGCAGGACTCCGCCGGGGAGGAGTCCTCTGTGGTGCTATATTCTCCGCACTTATCTCGGGGTTACATGGGGTCAACAGCTGGTTACATTCTTATATGTATGATTTATGCTTATTACATAAACTAACTTATTTACAGGCAAAAATATGCTGAGCTATACTACAATATCTTTTGGCAGGGTCTGTCGGACAAAGTTCATTGAAACTGCCTGCATCCTCCGCTTACATCCAGTCACATACTCAGTCCACCACTTAGCTCCTTGCCAATCTTGTGCAGCCTTGCCCCTATAACACCTTACTTAATTTACATAGGAGACAGGTAAATAGCTGCTGTCTTTCCTGTATGGGAGGGAGGGAACCTATTTGGCCACAGACTTTAAAACTTAGTATCATTAAGTATCCATATTTCCTCATAAAGTGTACATATAGTTTAGGGGGATAAATAGAACATTTCACAATGATATTAACTACCAGTGTTATCATTAGCTTTCAGAAAAAGACCTCACTGTATACACTTTTATAATACATAGATATTGTATACAATCAGTTGATTCATTTGCTTATCACTTGAGGTTCAGCCCCTTGTCTTTACAGACCAGTAAATCTTTGAAATGGATTACGTCTCAGTTATTCAAGTGTGAGAGAGGTAACCTGGAGTCTGGTGGTGAAGGAAGCTTCATATTCTTTCTTCCCCCACTTGAGTTTGCTGAAATGCAAATTGTTCTGTTTCCTGCCATCATCTCCCCTGCTGTCTTGATGGCCCCTTTTTACTGCTTATATGTAAATTGAAATAAACACACATTCCTGTGTTTAGGATAGTCCCGTTTATCAACTCCCCTGACAAAACCTGGTTTACATACACTTCAGTCATGATTCCAGCTTATATTCATAACTTAACACACATCACATACATACATACGTACATCACACAAGAATATTAATGATCAGTGGGTTATTTTCAAATGAGACCTCACAAGGCATATTTTGTACAAAAGATTAGTACAGGGGCTTAGTTTCACTGTCGCTCTGCTAGGCATCTAGCATAGAGATCAGTATAGAGGCCATTATAAGGTGGATAAGGATTTGGCTAAAGAGGAGAAGACAACAAGTTCTGCTGAAAGATGAATTTTTAGACTGGAGAGAGGTTACTAGTGGAATTCCTCAAGGATTGGTCTTGTGACCAGTCTTACACAATTTTTTAATTAATCACCTTGGCATTAAAAGTAGGAGTGTGCTAATGAAATGTGCTGATTATACAAAGTTGTCAGTTGTCAATACAGAGAAGGACTGTAGTATTATACAGGAAGATCTGGATGTCCTTGTAGACTGAAGTGACAGAAATGGGATGAAATTCAATAATACAGGCTGATTTCTGAAGGATGATTAGGGGAAGGAGAGTCTCTCTTATGAGAGGAGACTGAAAGAACTTGTCTTGTTTAGTGTCTCAAAAAGATGGCTGAGAGAGGAATGATTGCTCTCTAAAAATACATTAGGGGGATAAATACTGGGGAGGGTGAAAGAGCTATTTAAGCTAAAGGCCAGTGTTGACACAAGAACAAATGGATATAAACTGGCCATGAACAAATTCAGGCTGGAAATTAGAAGAGGGTTTCTAACCATCAGAAGAATGAGGTTCTGGAACAGCCTCCCAATAAGAGTTATGGGAGCAAACAACTTAATTAGTTTTAAGAGAGAGCTGGACAAATTTAGAGTGCAGTGCTATGATGGGGTTGCTTGTGATGGTGGGGGGTAGGGCTTGACAGCTTTGGGGCTCAGTTCAGTTTATGTCTTATGTTCCTAAAGCTCATGCTTCAGGGTTTCAGCCGGTCACTGGCAGGGGTCAGGCAAGGATTTCTCCCCCAATGTATTCTGGGAGGTTCTTTTAATATCCTTCTTCTGCAGCATCAGCGAGGGCCATGGGTGGAGATGGAACACTTGGCAAGGTGGGCTGCGGCTTTGAGATGGCACTGAGCATTCTCTCTGTTAGGTGGTTGGTTGGATGGTTCTTGGTCACATGCTCATGATCACCATATGTGGGGTCGGGAAGGAATTTTCTCCCAGGTCAGATTGGCAGTGACCTTAGGGTTTTTTAAACCTTCCTCTGAAGTGTGTGGGTGCAGGCCACTTGCCAGTGTTACCTGTGTATATCTTGTTTAATGGGAAGCCTCAGGCACTGGTACGCTTCGGTTCCTCCTATTCTCTGCCTGTGGCACATAAGTCTAGCCTCTTGTGGGACTCATTTACTTTGGTCTAATTTCAGTTGTGCGGGTGCTGGGTGATGTTGGTCATCTGTGATATAAAGGTCAGACTAGATGGTCTAATGGTCCCTACTGGCCTTACATGCTGACTCCACTATCTCTGGTTTGATGCACCCACCTTCCCAATTCCAACACATCAACTTTTACTATTCTATAGGAGGTAAAGAACAGGGATGTAGAAGAGGGGTTTCACAGACCCTCTGTAACACAGTGCATCATGAGGACAACCTAATGCATTGCCTACTTGTATATCAGAAGCTGCGAGCAAATAGGATGCTCCAAGAGAGAGACAGGTTCTGGCTTTTGTGGTGTGAACATCTTAATTGAAAGGAGTTGAAACCCCACTCATTTCTCATTTCCAACAGTTATGCTGCATATGAAAAATAATTGTCCATATTCTGTAAATTATAATTGTTATAGGAATTCATATTTATCTGGACAGTTAATATTGGTAGTTAATATCATTGTGAAATGTTCTATTTATCCCCCTAAACTATATGTACACTTTATGAGGAAATATGGATACTTAAATATAAATTTATCTTAAATTCATATTTATCTGGACACACAAAAACCACCGATGGTGAGAGCAAATTTTGAAAGACATTTACTTAAGGACATAGAGGTAAATGGTAATTGGAATAAAATACAATGTGGTTTTACAAAAGGTAATCATGCCAGACTAACCTGATCTCCTTCTTTGAGAAGATAACTGATTTTTTAGACAAAAGAAATGCAGTAGGTCTAATCTACCTGGATTTCAGTAAGGCGTTTGATACAGGTCCACATTGGGAAATTATTAGTAAAATTAGAGATGATGGAGATTAGTATGAGAATTGAAAGGTGGATAAGTAATAGGTTAAAGGGGAGAATATAACGGGTCATGCTGAAAAGTGAACTATCAGGCTGGAGGGAAATTTCTAATAGAGTTCTTCAGGAATCGGTCTTGGGACTAATCTTATTTAAAATTTTCATTCAGGACCTTAGCACAAAAAGTAGGAGTGTGCTAATAAAATTTGTGGGTGACACACAGTTGGGAGGTATTGTCAATAAAGAGGAGGACCAGAATGTCATACAAGAAGATCTGGGTGACCTTGAAAACTGGCGTAATAGAAATGTGATGAAATTTAATAGTGCTAAGTGCAAGGTCATGCATGTAGGGACTCACAAGAAGAATTTTTGCTATAAGCTGGGTAGTCTCAAAAAATGTCAAAAATTCAAATGTCTAGTACGCAGCTTGGTCACGGACAATGCTGCAAATGTATCCAAGATGAGAAGAAATTATTTAGAAGAGAGTCCCAAGCTAACAACATACGGTTGCAGTGCTCATTTGATGCATCTCCTAGCCAAAGATTTCCATGTTCCAGAAATAAGGCTAACGTTGTTGAAATTGCAAAATACTTCCATAACCACCACTTTGTAGCAGTAGCTCTGAAAAAAGTGGGAGGAACCAAGCTAACTCTATATGCAATGACAGAGTTAAATTACAAGCATTAAAAACTTTCTTTAAAACATCATCAGCAAACGTATATTTCTTGAATGGTTCAACCTTAGCTCTGAAGTTTATTATAGTTGGCATTATGGAGGGATGGTTGCTGGATGTCCATGTCATAGCCAACTCCTCTTCTTCAGCAGTTAAGGTTTGACCCTGGTACCAAGTATTGAGAATATTTGCAAGAAAATGACCTGGAGATAGTGCTTGTCCCATTTGTTTTTTTTTTAATGCTTGTAATTTAACTCTGTCATTGCATATTTCTCTTTTTTAAGATCTCACTCAGTTCCTTCCAAATTTCAACAGTGTCAGCAATAAAACCGCTATTTCCCTGCATTTTGTTCAAGGCTACAGAAATAGGCTTCAGGTTACTCAGCATGTGTTCAACATGTCTCTTAAGCCCAATGTTGAGAACTTTGGCTGTGACAGTGCCATCTACTTTTTCACGATTTTGTTCACAAACTGTCATCAGAATAGGCAGTTCTTGATCTATGCTCGAAACAGTCCACTACTGAGTTCCATCGCTCATCTTGTGGGAGAGTTAGCTTGGTTCCTCCCACTTTTTGCTGAGCTACTGCTGCAAAGTGGTGGTTATGGAAGTATTTTGCAATTTCAACGTTAGCCTTTATTTCTGGAACATGGAAGTCTTTGGTTAGGAGATGCATCAAATGAGCACTGTAAATGTATGTTGTTAGCTTGGGACTCTTCTAAATAATTTCTTCTCATCTTGGATACATTTGCAGCATTGTCCGTGACTGAGCTGCGTACTAGACATTTGAATTTTTTTCCCACAGTTTTTTTTACAGCTTTTACTGCTACTTCTTGTAAGTGCTCTGCTCTGTGTGCATTTTCTGGTGTATCAATTGTTACTGTAAGGAAGACATTCCCTTCTTCTGTTTTCACACAAGCACATACAACAGGATCATTGTGGACATTGCTCCACCCATCAAGACTTAGGTTAACAATTTTACCCTCTAGACCTTTTTGCACACTGCTCAGTTTCTCTTTCATACACTTTATCCAGCAGTTTGCCTGTGAGATCTGCTTTGTTGTGTGGACTCTATCCTGGTCTTAATGACTGAGCCATGTTAATGAAGTGTGGGTCCTTAATCATACAGAAAGGAGAGTTTTTGTTGCATAAACAAACCGTGCAATTTTTTCATCAATTACGTCTTTTTGTAATCTGCTGGTTCTTATCACAAACGTATCTATGGTTGTTTCTGGATGATGGAGATTTTTTTTTTTTTTTGCTACAGATGATATGCTGTGGCTATGTGACTGAAACACTGTCGTTGGCAGATAACTCTGAAATGATAGAAAATGATGGTGATCTTGAAGGTGGATAGTCTTCAGAATCCTGTATGTTGAGGATGGATTCTCCTAAACAAAATAAATCAATGCAGTTATTTAATTATTCTTACCATACTGCTCATTTAGTATTGCTCATTGCATTCATTGACACTCAGTACTACTTTAAAGGTGAAATTGTAAAAGGAAGATCTGCCTATTTCAGCTATTTACTTTTGATCACAACTGCATCTAAAATGATAGTACCATAGAGTTACAGCTGTATTTTTTGCTCAAATATGAGAAATCCAGTATAATCCAGAAGGAAGACAGGCAGTCCTTAAGAAAGAATTATGAAATAAAGATGTTTACCAACCTGAAGATCCTGCATGTTCAGACATGTTCCTTTCATCATCTTCAGTGCAGCTTCCTCCTGAGAAGGAACACTTCTCATGATGTTGTTTCATTCAGGAAACCAGGCCTTGCATTTCTTTGTTGCACTGTTTGCATTTTGCATGCATGTCTGTCTTACCTACAAGTAGAGGAACTTTATTAAAATATTCCCAAACTGGGTCTCTCTTATGGCCTGCTGAAATTATAGTGAGATTATATTTATTATTTTTCCCTTCTAGTGAGAGAATGGTATGGTCGATCTCAAATCAATGAAGGCTACACTCGGAAAGACCTCAAGACTTCTGGAATATGCTGCTCAAACAGTTTCACTTTTGTTTCTACTGCCTGTCCCTCCCTTCTCACACTTATCTCCAGATTTCTTCTCCTTGTCCAGATCTAATTCGCCACCAACAATCTTCTAAGTCTATTCATTGAACTTTTTGAAACTTTGCACTTTTAGAGCGAGGTAAGGGATTGACCCTGTGTATACAAATTTGCAGAGGGACAGTAGGGTTGAGGTCTGTCTGTCTGTCTAAAAATATTTTTGCTGTTAACAAGCATGTTATCTCTGGAGACACAAATTCACAGTTTGAGAACTGCAAAACTGAGCATCTCTGATGGTATCTTCTAGACTGAGCACTGAGTCCCATTGGGTAGATAGAAAGATTAATTTAAATAATCTATACAGAAGCCCCTGGAACCCTCTAAGAATTGGTCCCTAATCCATAAACTATTGGAACTCATTTACAAAATTCTTCTTAAATTTACTGTAGAATTAGAATTTATAATCCCTATTCCATGATGAGAATCTTTGAGCTATAATATACTTAATTAAAACTATCTTTAGCTAGGTTTTTTCCTCAAAAAGCATTTTATCAAAAAAATCTTGTTTTGAATAAGATTTTTTTGATTCTTTTTAAAAATCATTTATTTTTATCCACCCTGCCCACAGTCTATATACCCTTCTACCATGGATTGCACTGTCCCCAGAGGCTGCAAACTGACTTTCTTCCTTCAGACAGCCTCTTGTTCACATTCTGTCTCCCATTTGACTGTCAGAGTCCTCTTTTGAGCTGCCCTGTGGAATATCTGGAGCATGCTCTGCAGCTGTTGAGAGGCGGGGCCTTATTGGCTCAGTGTTGCTCCTTCACATTCTAAGTGTCTGTGTGGGGTCTGGAAACCCCTCACCATACCCTCCCCTTCAAGCCTGGTGTCATGGGTCGGTCTATGCTGAGAAGTCTTCTCTTTTCCATGAGAACAAGTCTGCATTCTTGTGATCTTCTCTTGCTCTGTGCACCACCTCGAACCAATACGGCTGCAGTGAGAGGTATGATTGCACAGTTTAGCCGCTGTGGTCTTTCCTGGCATGTAGCCACTGGAGGGATGCATGGTCTGTCACCAGATGGAATGACTGGCCCCATAAATAAAATCAGAGGACCTTGGTAGCCCACTTCAATGCAAGGGTCGCCTTCTCAATTACTGAGTACGAAACGTCTCGAGGGAACTATTTTTGGCTGAGGTAAAGGATTAAGCATTCCTTTCCTTCCATCTCCTGTGATAATACTGCTGCCATTCTGATGTCAAAGGTGTCAGTCTGCAAGGCAAAAGGCTTTGAAAAGTCAGGGCAGAACAAGACTGGCTCTCGAGCCGGTTGATCTTTTAACATACTGAAAACCTTAGTGCAAGCTTGAGACCACCAGACCTGGTTAGGGGGCTGCATCCTTCAACAGGTCTGCCAGCAGGCCAGCAATTATGATGAAGTTCAGGATGAACCACATATAATGCTCTGCAAACCGTAAAAATTGACTTTGTGTTGACTTGGGGGCATTCTGCCGAGTCTTGCACCTTTCCCACCAATCGACATAGGCACCTTCTCCCCACTGTGTACACCAGGTATGTCACCTCTTGGTTTGCTAGGCAGCTCTTGAACATGTTGGCTGTAAGTCTCACTCTTTTTGAGAGCCTGAAGAACCACAGTGACATGTTTTAGGTGATTAATCCAAATTATATTCTGCAGATAACAGTATTATCCATGTGTGTGGTTCCATATTGGTCATGAGGTCGTAGCACTTTATCCATGAGCCTCTGAAAGGTGGCAAAAATCTGGTTGACCTATCCTGCTTAGGCACAAGCATGGTGGGGCTCCACCATTCGCTGTGCAACATCTCAGCTACCCTGAGGTCTATAGTGGCCTGCTGTGCACTGTTTTCCACATGTATTTCAGCAATAGTCAAAAATTCTCACATCTTTTTCCCCCGACTCACCTCTGTGTGGTGAAACACCAGGTGAGTCTGACCTGGCACTACATTAGAGAAGGACTGGGCAGGCTTTAGGATCTGTCATTCTTGTTCTGTCCGTAGGCCCTCCCACAATGGCACTTGATCAAAGCTGGGAAATATGGGGGCATGTGGCCCAAGTTCTGGTTCTGGGGAGAAACAGTGTTACCGGGAGCCCTTCCTGATCCTCCAATGCCTTTAGCAATTTCACATGAAACACTTTAGTGTCCTTTCTCTTGCCAGGCTGAAGAATCTCACAATTTACTGCACTGATCTGTCTGATTACTTCAAAGAGGCCTTGCCATCTGGCAAACAGCTTGGATTCTGAAGCAGATCATAGAAGTAATACCCGGTCCCCTGGTTGGAGCTCTTGGACATGGGCTCCCTTGTTGTTGTAGGCTTGTGCTTGCCTCTGCTGCTCCTTCACTAGGTTCTCCCTTGAAAACTAATCCAAGTTCTTTAATTTCTCTTTCAGTTGTAGCATGTACTATATCATGTTAGTTGCAATGAAAATTCACTCCTCCTATGTTTCTTGAAGGAGGTTTAGTATTCCCCTTGGCAGTCTCTTGTACAGTAACTCAAATCAGGGGAGCCTTGTCCATGTCTATGGGACCTTGTAGACTACAAAAAGGAGGAGCGGGAGCAACTGATCAGTTGCAAGGTTCCAGGGCTGCAAACTTCCAGAGTTTTGTTAAATTTTTTCACCAATCCTTTGGATAGGGGATGGTGCAGCAGTATTCTTAAGGTCTTTATTTTTAACAGGACTTTCATAAGCAGAGACATAAAATTAGTATCTTGATCATTAATTATTTCTTGAGTGATCGGCACCCAGGCGAACACTTTGAAGTCCAGGGCAAGGGCTGTCAGGTTTGTGGTATGCAATGGATCTCCTCAGGGTACCATGTGACATAGTCCAGTGTAACTAATATGTGCTAGAAATCTACCATGCTCTTTTATAAGGGGCTCATCAGGTCCATGCCAGTCCTTTCAAACAGGCTCCCTGCTATGGCTAGGGGTATCAACGGAGGAACCTTCTTTTGACTCATACACTGGCATTCTGGGCAGGAGGTGCACTACTCCTGCACTTCCTTGTGGACACTTCACCAGTCAAATCAGGGTATCAGCCTTTTGAGCATTTCCTCTTGACCAAGGTGACAGGGTATTGCGTATACCAACTGTAATATTTGCTTCTGGTATTTCTTCGCAACGAAAAGTTGCATCTTAACTTCTCCGGTTCAATGGTCTTTCTCCTCCTTATACACTTTATCCCTTTCTAGTTCAAAATGTGGCTGCTGCTTCTGGAACTGCAATTCCACCACCTCCTCATTAACCCAGGTGAGCTGTTCATAGGCTTGGCTTAAAATTGGATCACATCTCCACAGAGTCAACTCTGTCAGAAAATAGGTCCAACTCCACTGGCTTGCTTAGTCCTTCCTGACATTTAACCTTCCTACGGAAAGTTTGGCTAGCTGATTTGGGGGTGCTGCTGCGGAGGCTGATGTTCCTTCCCCTGGGTCCTCATCCTTGTCTATTCCTCCAAGGTCTGAGAGCTTGCCATCCCCAAGTCTCCTGAGTTACCATCTTCTGTGGGCCTCTCATTCTTAAATGTACTGCTCCTTCACTCTCTTAGTCACTGGGATCTGTAAACCCCATCATAGTGTTACTTCCGTTTCTTAAATAAACAGGATTTTGGTTAAACGCTAACCCTGCAGAGAAGCATCCAAAAGGTTACAAGGATTATTCTGAAAAAGTGCAACACAAATAACTATAGTAAATCACATCTAACCAATTTTAAACGTAGAAAGAGATGTTTCAGGCTGTCCTCTCCTTTGAACTAATCTTTTAAACAAAGCAACAAAATCCGTCACACAAATTTTTAAAGCCACAAACAGCAGATCAAGCAGTTCCAGAAAGAAAACCTATTTGTTCTGCAGCTCAGTTAATGGCTTCGCTCAATCCTCAGGGGAAAAAAAAAAAGCTGAAGTAATATCAAAGTAACCCAGTAACTATAATAATTTAAAAACCCCATAGATATGATCATATGATGTGGAAGTAACAGAGCTGACAAAAAAAGGGAAATATTCAAATCCTCATAATAAAGAGGAATTAAATGTAGCAGTCAAGGAAATAAAATCCTCAGATGAAATGAAAATTTAAAATACACAGCTCCCCAAGATTTAACACACAAATTTTGTTTTAGGTTTTAGCCTGAATATGGCAATGGCTGCCAAACTGAGAAGCCAACTGATTGTTGATGTAGATGGATATAATATTATGCCTTTGAAAGTGTTGTACAGAATAATTATAAGATTTCAACAGGAAGCTGTATTCAATACTCAATTCTATGCAATACTGTTGAGTTTGGCCCATGCAGTTTAGTAATGCTTTCTCAAAGCATGTGGTGAAAAGTACCTAGATCTATATTAATATTGCATAGATGTACTTCAGTTAACAAAATTTTGATTTTTCTGTTATCCTGGCTAGTAGTGTCTCAGGGTTTCTTTATTTATAGGGTTTACCTTGATTGTTTCCCATGGAATGGGGAGGTTGAATGCTTATCTCTCAACCAAACTTAAATCTTCCAAATTTCTGTTGAAATATAGCCCTTCCATAGCTTGTTAAATTATTTTTGCCTGACAAAATGATAGCACAGGAGCAGGCCTGGTGAATTTTCATGCCTTATTCATCCCTTTGCTGTTGCTACTTTCCCTTAGAGCAGGATAATTTATTTCCAGTTTCAAACAATTTACATGATAATAAAGGTCAGTGGCTCTTCATGCAGTGTACATGAGGGTAAGGTCAGGAGCACTGTGGACAATAATCAGCACTATTTCCTCTGGATTCTGAAAACTGACAAGAAAGTGTGTAGGAGCCGGAAAGAGGCCCTTGTCCAGTTATATCAGCCTGCGGATTTCAGATCTCTTGTTTTTGTAAACCCACAACCAGGGATCGTTTGGATCCAGGTCCCACTTATCTGAACCTTCATGTTCTATGGGTGGTGCTGAGGTCAGTGGCTTTCTTTTTAGCCCATCTCTGCTCATCACTATAAGTACATTTGAAAACCATTAGGAGTTCAGACTACAGTTTGGAGAGACTTGTTTATAGTTCCTCACTGCTTGACACTGAAGAGTCTGTATTTCACCACCATCACTTCCTTGACATTTTCTCTTCTTTTCTTCAATATTCCTGGATTCCTTCAAGTTTTTACTTTTTTAAGAAAAGCGCTTCCACCTTGTAGTATCATGCGCTCTCCTGGCAGTCTGTGAATGTTTGTAGTAGGGAAATGTGATCCTTAGGTTGGATGACATTATGGAGTATGAGCAAACTCCTAAATATCTACCCTTATTTTAGCACGAAGTTATTAAACGGAAGGGGAGAAAAAGTTGTAACGGTGAAAGCTGAATGGAAAGTTTTCGGTGCTTGCCCTGCAATATTGCCCTGCAATATATCCAGCAAGGCTTTTTGTGGAATTGGGAAGTAATTCTTACACTTCTAAAAGCCCTCAAAAGATTAAATCTTTTGTACAAGACAGGAAAATTGAATGGGAGATGAAGCCAGAGCTAGTAGCAGAGATGGGACAGGACTACGGTTGTTTGTTTGTTTGTTTATGTTTATGTTTATATTTTGGTTTATATTCAACCCCCTGCCCTCCCTCCCCCAAATCTTTTAGTAGAAGTTTATTTTGAGCAAAAGGTGTAGAGATAAGATATTTTTTTCTGTTAAAATGTCTTTTAATTTGTGTTTGAACGACAATGAGGCCAAATATTCTCTTCTGTACAGAAGGAAAAAATTTAATTCTAAAACGGTGTGGTACCACTTGTGAGTAAACCAGTATAGCCCCTGTGTGGGAGGAACTGGTGCCAGTGGGGATCAGAGTCTTCTTCGGTGGTGTGGTCAGCAATCCCTGAGAAGTCAGGACATCTGCTCTCCTGGTCTCTCCTTAGCCAGTTCCAAGCTGACTTGGTGAGGTATCAACTATAACCGATCCCTGGTTCAAAGCTTTGTGGTTCCCCTATTTTGAGGGGAATAGCATGGGATGGAATGGGAGAGCTAGTAGCAAACTGAAAGTCAGTATGGTCAGCAGTAGTATCGGCTTTAGAAAGACATTTTACACCAGAAATACCACGTTTCAAAGACGTGTGTGTTGTGTAGAGTGGCTGTTACCTCGCTTTGCCTCACTTCTTGTCAGCCATTACTATTCATTTATATTTTGGCAGTTCCTAGAGGCCTCAGTTACATATGGGGGCACGATGGTGGTAGGCACTGGATGTATGTGTATGTACATATGTACGTTCATACACATACACACATGCAGGCACTGTATGTACATGATTGTCCCTATCCCAAAGAGCGAACAATCTAAACTGGCCTTGGAATTAATTCCAAAGCATCAAAATACCATTCTTATAGAATAGGAGCTGTTGTTGTATACAACTTCAGTTCTTTAACTCTATTTTCCCATTTCTTCCTCATACCTGTGGGAAACGTAAACTCTTTCTTGCCACTTTAAAGCATATTAAAACTTTTATAACTGTTAGAAATATAGCTTTCTGGTAAAATTTGGAGTGGTTCAGAAGCATAAAATTTTAAAAACACAAACCAACAAATCTTTTAGATGTGGGTGGCAGTGTGTGGGTTGGATTGTGAGTCACCAAATATTTATTGTTTAAAAAATGTTTTTCTACCCTAGAATAGTCAGTGAAATATTATACAGTAAAAATGTCTCCCCGGTGAAGGATTGTTTTAAAACATGGCTGGGCTTCCCCCCTTCTCTGCAGTCATACAGGAGCTCTAAAATTTTAAATATTCGAATGTTCTACTTGTAAAGTAATATATATTTTCCTCTCTAATGCAAGTAGGAGACAGTGTTGGCAGAAGCCTGCTCTTGCTTATTAAATAATATTGCTATGGCTTGTAAAATAGGGAAATTGAATATCTGAAGCTGGAGCATTAATTTTGATATATCACTGACTTTTACACCTTTCAGAATTATAAAAGACATACTTAAGTGTGTATCAGGGAATAATGTCAGTGGAAAAAATGCCCACATTTTGGCAGCAGTTTAAAATATATTAAACTCCACAAATGTTCCCTTTTAGATTTATTCCCTTATGTTAATTTATGCCCAGCTTTCAGTGTTATGACTACTTTTTTTGAGATTCCTAAAATGGTTAATTTTTGGTAGGTTTACTCCCATTTAGTACACTTTTATGAAATAATTAGTAATACAAGCAAGCATCCTGTTCTCACACCAGCAGGAATAATTTCTAGTCCAATAGATATATGAACACTTCAGACTAAAAAGGGACCATAGAATAAAGTTGTGTAGAGAAAGGTAATTCCAGTCTGTGGTGGATTTTGATATTTTGAAATTTAGTTTTGTTTTGATTGGCAATGAAAAGCAAAAATTTCAAAAGGAGTTGGAGCCCTGGCTGCCAGGCCTGTCAAGGGGCCAGATGGGGGAGCTGGCAGGAAATGGACAAGTTTCCAATGGAACCTTCCTTGAGTTTCATCGGAACGTGTCAAAATTTGTCTCCATGAAATGTTCACATTTTACCAAACTGGGAAATTCTGATGAAACAATGTTGCATCTGAATTTTTCCAGCTGTCTCTATTAGGGAATTACTAATGCCTCCCCCCCCCGAATAAGATTAAAACAAACTGCTTTCTAACTATATGCCAGCCTTCCAAAATACCAGTGTAATACATTCATAGAATCATAGAATATCAGGGTTGGAAGGGACCCCTGAAGGTCATTGGAACGTGTATTATCATGAACATTTTGTGTTTATCAGACATATCTACTGATATTTTAATTATGGCTATTCACTTTTTAAGTGTAACAGATCTTTTTTCTCTTATGTTTAACTCTTAATGGGAGATGATAAAGGGATAAACACATTAATTCCACTCCTGAAGAGCCAGTTATGAAGCAGAAATTTGCATATGTTCTGAGTCTTAATGTTGTTCCAGGCTACTGAAGAGGTAAACAGTAGTTATTTCTTGATGTGTATGAGTGTTTTCAGCCAATTATGAGGCAGGGTTCTCTTCTTTAAATAAAAGAATATATGGTACACAGAGATGTTTAAGACTAAGATCATGATAATCCATTACAACTAAGTAAGAAAGTTTGATATGTCTATCAAACTTATTTGAGTGCCGTAATATTGGAGTGTGATTGATTTGCATTCTTGTCAGATGTAACACCTCAGAAAAGATTTACAATTGGAAATTTAGAAGAAAAACTCAAAGTGGGATTAGACACATGTATCTGTAATCAAAGAAAATAGTTTTTTGTAGAGGTAAAATCCATTAACTTTCTAGTCATGACCATGGTTGGATTAATAGCGCTCACTGTGACAGTGTTCACGGATATTTTATTTAGTGTGGTGCTACTCAGTGTAGATGAGCTGAAGAGCCATTGTCATTGAATAATGTCACAGATCGACAAAAAATAATTGCAGTGATGCCCTGGCAATGCAGTGCTCTTCTGCCACACATAAAAATTGCGGTATTATACCCATACAAAGCACATGAGATCTTTTTATAGGGGAGAAGGCAACATGCTGCATTTATTGAGAATACAGCAGTTAGCATATGCTTTTCAGTCACACCCCCCCCTCCCCCCCCCCCACACCCTGTACACAGTCCTGCCAGTCGATGTTAGTTACCAGTCCAGAGTCTGGTTTAATCTAGTGGCCAGCCAGATTGATTGCAGAGGGGAGCCGGGCAGAGGTGAAAGTAAGCCGGTACTCCCCGGTACGGTGTACCGGCAAGAGCTGGTACACCGTACTGGGACAGCCTGGCTTCCCCAGGGGGCAATTTAAAGGGCCTGGGGCTCCCAGCAGTGGCTGGAGCGCCAGGCCCTTTAAATTGCCTCCAGAGCCCCACTGCTGGAGCCCTGGGGTAGTGGTGGCGGGGCTCCGGAGGCTATTTAAAGGGCCCAGGTTTCCCCTGCTTCTACCGCCCTGGCCCTTTAAATAGCTCCTGGATCCCCTGCTACTCCAGGGCTCTGGAGGCTATTTAAAGGGCCTGTGGCTCCCCTGCTTCTACCACCCCGGTCCTTTAAATAGCCACTGGAGCCCCGCTGCTTCCCCAGGGCTCCGGCTGTTAATTAAAGGACTAGGGCAGTAGAAGCAGAGGAGCCCCGGGGCCTTTAAATAGCCTCCAGAGCCTCGGGCTGCTGCTGCTACCCCAGTGGGGGAGGAGGGGAGAAAGAGGAGGAGGAGGAGGGGAGGGGCACTTACCTTACAGGGTGGGCTGGGGCTGGCTCTGACCCCCTCAGCCCTGCCCCTTCTGGGGGCCAGAGCTGGCCCCAGCATACCAGTAAGTCACTCGACTTACTTTCACCGCTGGAGTTGGGCTTTGTCAGTCACGTTCCGATGCTCCTGGAGTTGGTGGCAAGACGAACCCAAAGTCCCATGGCAAAGCACTCTGTTCTTATAGTCCTTTTTCTCCGTTGAAGTCTGTGGATTTTGCTGTGTCAGTTTTTGACTGGTTACTCCTTAATTGGTGTTCTCTTTTGATGTTAACATTCCAAAACACCTCTGAGTGGGTCATTCTGTCCTGGATTGATTTAATCAATTGTCTTGTCTTTAGGGTTGCCAGCTTCCACCTCAGGCACCACTAATTAGGTGGGTAGCCCTTCATTTTTTGTGTGCGGCCGCCCAGATGCGCACCTTAGAGGGAACTATACATGGACTACCTGAATGGAACTCACGGAACATTGGTGGTTCACAGACCACAGTTTGAAAACCTCTGTTTTAAACAAATTTTGCATTTTCAAAATGTGGTTGTGTTAAGTATTTGCTTAGTGAAAATTAAAGCAGAGCTCTGTAAGGACATACGTTAGGCATCTCTATCCAGCAGTCAGTGTTAAAATATTTTCATTCTTTGAATTTTTAAAAATTGGTAAAACGTGTGTTCCTAATATTTTACCAAAATGTAGTGCTCTGAATGAGGAGCAAGTTCAGTAAATACAGCTCTTGAGTTTTATCTGCTATGGCACCTGATGCTGAATGTGGCGTTCCCAGGATGTGTAACAGACAAAAGCTTCAGAGTAATGGTCGTGTTAGTCTGTATTCGCAAAAAGAAAAGGAGTACTTGTGGCACCTTAGAGATTAACCAGTTTATTTGAGCATAAGCTTTCGTGAGCTACAGCTCACGAAAGCTTATGCTCAAATAAACAGACAAAAGCTTGTGATGTCATTGTCCATCTGTGCTTAAATCAGAAGAAAGGAGACCTGTTGGTTCAGATGTGGATAGTCCTCTCTCGTGTCTTGCTTATACACAATGTGTATGGTTGCCTCTAATTTTAAGAGTAGGTATTAAACATGACAGTTTATTATATCCTATTTTATTGTAAAAAGAAAAAGAGTACTTGTGGCACCTTAGAGACTAACAAATTTATTTGAGCATAAGTTTTCGTGAGCTACAGCTCACTTCATCGGATGTATTAGTTTTATTTAAGTTTATAAGTGTTGTATAAATGAAAATTCATTGGCTGTACTTAGAAACAAATACTGTAAATAGTTATTAACAGCATTTCTAGTGTTGGTAACTGTATAATTTTTCATTTGTTGTTCAGTAGTGCAGGTCACAATAACTATGATAAAGATGCAGGTTAGGCCCTAGTCTCCAGCTGAAATTTGCAAGTCTTCGGTGCTTAGGGCATTCAGGGTTGTACACTTAATGTGGGAATTGTTTGAGACAGGGCAATTCTTCCTTAAGTTCAAGGGTCAGTAGCATACATGTTATGTTTGTGCCCCAAAATGGATGAAATGTGCTTATACTATACTCCAACTACAGTAATTGCATTAAATCTCTTGCGGAAAAATGTCTGAAGAGTACAAAATTGATAGGAGGGTGAAGGACAGTTTTCCACATCATTAAAACATTTGTTTTCAAATGTCACAAAGCAGATGAAATAAAGTAAATGGGATTATTGTTTCAAGGATAAAACTAAATTACAGAGCAGTAGAAAATCAAGAATACAATATGTGCCAAGTATATTTATTAAGACTGAATTACACATTGAACAGGATGATAAAATGCAATGTACTTTAATACCCTGAATTTAGAAGTTACGTCAAGGGTAAATGAGAGAGAGTGCTAATCAAAATAAACTCAATTAACATGAATACTGATAACTTAAAAAGACACATTTTGTATTTAGAGTTAGGCATGTGACTCCCTTGTCTGGGATAATTTGGAAACATCTGAGGGATATTTACAACTCCGGTGGGAGGGTGTTTAGGCAGTGTGAATGCATCCCTTGTGGACAATGTATTTTGTTGGAGGGAGGCATTCAAATTAGGCAGCTTGGAAAATCCCACTCTGAGATTTGAAAACCCACTGCTCATTAATTTTAATGGGGCATCCAAATCACTTAGGGAGCACTGACAATTTCAGCTGTATTCTCTGGACTAGACTGTGAAGCTCTGCTGTATTTCCATGGCCTGCTGATGGAAAAGATCTTGTATAGATTCTGCCATTGGAGGACCAGTAAGGTATCATGTCAGGCAGAACCAGTCACTGTTGGGGTGGTGGTGGTGGGGGGGCACAGTATGAAAAGAGAAAGCAGCCATCCACAAAATGCATATTTTGAAACCTGGAATTTCTGGTGCTGATGTTATTCTGAATTGGATGCTGAACAGACCTGTAAGATTATGACTACAATACCACAAAAGGAAGCCTAACGGTCATTCTGTGTGGTTATATACTTCTGGTTTGTGGTGGGTGAACCTCAAAAAGTACAAACTTGACTGAACATCTTTGGTTTTGAAATCTTTCCACTATGTTTTATTATGTTTTTTGCCTGGAAAATTGAAGACTCTCTGGTATTATAGTGCCTGGAATTTGGCTTCCAACGATTTGCAGCAGAACATGGTCAGTTGAAGGCTCCTGCATTTTGGAACTTGCTTCCTTCTACAGTGTGTCAAAACTTGAATTTCACACGTTTCTGATCATAATGTGAGGTTTCTCCATTCATCCAGGCTTTTGTCTGAATATCATTTTTCAGTGCTTTTTGAGTAGGCAAATTTTCTGTGAGGGGCGGCAGGCATCCAAGTGAGTTTTAATGATTGATAATTTTGATGTTTATGTATAATAGTGTTGTATGGCACCAAGGTTATATGTGCTATATAAACAAACAGGCAAAACTGTATTTGGCATATCAAGGGCAGAAGAAAATGCTGCAATGAGAGACTAAGAGATCAGTCGGTTTAGTTTATCAAAAAGAAGTTTGAGTGGTAACTTGATTAGTGTGTAAGTACCTTCATGGACAGAAGATACCAGGTGCTAAAGGGCTCTTTAATCTAGCAGAAAAAGGCATAACAAGAACCAATTGGCTGGAAGCTAATGCAAGACAAATTCAGACTAGAAATAAGGCATGCATTTTTAACCATCAGGATGATTAACTATTGGAATGAACTAGCAAGAGAGGTGCTGGATTCTCCATTTCTTGAATTCTTCAAGTCAAGACTTGATGTCTTACTGGAAGACACATGTTCAGTCAAACACAGTTATTGGGCTCAATACAGGGGTAACTGAGTGAAATTTAATAGCCTCTGATATATAGGAGGTCAGACTAGATCAGTTGTTCTCAAAGCCAGTCCTCCGCTTGTTCAGGGAAAGCCCCGGCGGGCTGGACTGGTTTGTTTACCTGCCGCATCCGCAGGTTTGGCCGATCGCGGCTCCCACTCCGGCTCCAAGGGTCCATTTTGGCCATAAAGACTATGAATATTGGATTCTTCAGTTTAGTCAAGAAGAATAACCCAGGAAGGTTTGTGGTTGCAGTGACTCTTAACCTGTGGCCTGCAGACTGCTTGCAGCCCAATCAGCACATAGCTGCGGCCCTTTGCAGACAAGGTCTAAAATTAAAAAAACTGTGCATTTTTATTCTTCCCACTGGCAAGCACTGCCTGATGTAAATACTGTGTGAAGGGCCATATCCATGTTATTTTCTGCCTTTGTGGTTGCTAGTTTGGGTCAGCCTCTGTCAGGGTTCCCTCCCCACTCTGAACTCTAGGGTACAGATGTGGAGACCTGCATGAAAGACCCCCTAAACTTATTTCTACCAGCTTATGTGAAAAGCTTCCCCAAGGCACAAATCCTTCCTTGTCCTTGAATGAGTACTGCTGCCACCACCAAGTGAGTTAGACAAAGATTCAGGAAAAGGGCCACTTGGAGTTCCTGTTTGCCCAAAATATTCCTCCAAGCCCCTTCACCCCCTTTCCTGGGGAGGCTTGAGAATAATCTACCAACCAGGTAGTAAACAAGGTGAGCACAGACCAGACCCTTGGGTTTTTAGGATACCAAAAACCAATCAGATTCTTAAAAAACAGAACTTTATTATAAAGAAAAAAAGGTAAAAGAAGCACCTCTGTAAAATCAGGATGGAAGGTAATTTTACAGGGTAATAAGACTTAAAACACAGAGGATTCCCCCCTACTCAAAACTTCAAAGTTACAAAAAACATGGATAAACCTCCCTCTTAGCACAGGGAAAATTCACAAGCTAAAACAAACGATAATCTAACACATTCCTTGCTATTACTTACTATTTCTGTAATATTAGATGTACCATTTCAGTAGGAGCTGGATTACTTGCTTGGTCTCTTTCTTTGTCTCCGAGAGAACACACACACAGTCCAAAACGAAGCCTTCCCCCCCACCCACCCCAGATTTGAAAGTATCTTCTTTCCCCATTGGTCCTTCTGGTCAGGTGCCAACTAGGTTAATCAAACTGATTAACCCCTTACAGGTAAGGGGATTCTGTACCTCTGGCCAAGAGGGATTTTTATTTTATGGCATACATAAAGGTTGTTACCCTTCCCTTTATATTTATGACAACCTCTTTGCCTGCAGTGTGAGGGGCACACAAGGAGAAGGGAGGACTTGTTCTCTGGATTAGGTTACAGTATCTGTGCATTCAGCAGAATGGTTATTTAGCTCTATAAAACTAAAACAAAGCTAAAACTTACACATCTGAAAGACCAAGGAAACAGGCAATGAGCAGAACAAGCGGCTAATTGGGCTAGAACCATGCAGCCAAGCAGGTTGCAGTATGCAGTCCCAAGAACCTTTTCTGAACTCTCCCTTTAAAGAGGATAATTTTGAGGATTTTTTCAGGGGAGGGGGAAAGAGAAAAAGAGCTTACTTGAATTTAGTAGTTTGTGTGTGATGTATGTATGCGAACATGAATGAAAGACAGACAGAAGATAAGCCCCACAGAAGCAACCAGAAAAGACCGCAAGGAAGCCTCCGAGGCAGCCATGAAGGCATGACCTTAAGTTAGATCAGCTGATATAGCAATGCAGACCTAACCCCCAGTGTAAATGTGGCTGTGTCGACAGAAGAGTGCTTCCATGGATGTAGCTAACTTCTGTTAAATTATTTTAAATATGCTATTCAGGTAGTGGTGTTCCTACACCAACAGAAAAACCCCCTCTGTTGGCATACACTGTCTACACTATGTCAGCATAGCTACACCAACATAGCTATGCTGGTATGGTCTCCGTAGCCTGAGAAAAGTTGACAGGGCGCTTTTGGTTAAAAGCTTGGAACTTTGAGCAAAGAAACAATTGCCTGACGTTTGATTCCCACGGAGTTCAAGGAAACAGGTCTCTGTACGTTTTTTTGTAAACTAATAGGACTGCATCAAAGAAATACGTCACTTCATCATCACTGTCTCCTAACAGAAACAGTCTGCAAGACTGAGTTTTGGTGGGCAAAGGGTGCGACAGCTCTATTAAGTTTAACTAGCCCCAGGATAAGGCCACTTTTCTAAAGTATGCTCTCCATTGCTCTTGGAAGTGGTAGGGTTCCACTTCTTCCCTCAGGAACCATTCTACAGTCAAACTGCTTCCAATGTTAGGGATTTTGCCTCCTTGCTACTCATGCTAAATTTTGTTTTGCTCGGTTAGATTTTCTTATTCTTTGGATCAATTTAACTGTTCCTGCCTTGGTATTTATACTCTTCCAGCACTTACAGGTAGATGGTTAACATATTTCTCCACCACAAATAAATCTTCTAAAGGTATTGTGTTTAGTAGTTTTAGTCTTCCATCATAAATTAGTTTCTACAGCTAGTGAATTCTGCTTTTTCGAGTTCCCTCTAGTTTATCAATAGTTTTCTAGTACAGAGGTGCCCAGGACTGAGCACAGTATTCCGTCTTATCCACTGCTGGTTTTGCTTATTTTCAGAGGAAATCTGAGAATTGCTTAGATGGTGTCAATTTCAGTAATCCTCCCCCTTCTTCCCTTCTACAAATTTACAGGCTCCTGTTGTACTCACTACTGCTGTCTTCATACAGAATTTTTAGAAAGGGAAGAAAACCCTTTAGTAATGCTATACCCAAGCTTCTTCATTTTGGACGGTGTGTATCTCCCTAGGACTGGCTTTAGTTTAATATAATGCATACAGAGAGGGTTTCCCCTTGTATCAGTGATACGATTATTATTTCTGTCGGTCAGTACGCTAATCATATCTATCAAAGGTACTTGTGGCCTCCATTATCATAGTATCTGAGCACATCACAGTGTTTTAAGTGTTTATCCTTACAGCACCCTTGTGAGGCATTTTACAGTTGGGGAACTGAAGCACACAGACAAACTGTGGCAGGTTAAACGTAAAGGTATTAAAAGACAGGCCAAGAAAAATTTGAGAAGCAACTTGCTAAAAATGCAAAAGCTTATGTAATTTTTTAAATGCATCAGAAGCAGGAAGCCTACCCAAGAGGAAATGCAGCCACCAGATGACCCAGGTGTTAAAGGAGCAATCAAGGAAGCCATGGCCATTGCAGAGAAGATAAATGAATTCTTTGCATCAGTCTTCACTGCAGAGAATATGGGGGAGATGCCCAAAAAGAACAGCGCTTATGTGGGTAATAAATCTGAAGTACTGTCCCAAATTGATGTGTCAATAGAAGAGGTTTTAGAAGAAATTGATAAACTAAACAGTAATAAGTAACCAGGGCTAAATGCTATTCAGATATGAAATTGGAGAGCTACTAACTTAGTATGTAATCTATCACTGTAATCAACCTCAGCATATGCAGCCCAAAATTGCATTAGTATTTTCGCATACATATCATATTGCAAATGCATTTCTAATTTGCTGTGTAGTGTCACCATTTGATCTCTTTTCACATTACTGCTTTCGAGTATCTCTGTGCCATGAAATCCGTTTCTCCTTATTTATCCCCAAATATATTAGCTTGTATTTTTTAATGGTGAAACTTATCTTCCCATATTTCTAATCTCTTTGTTATTTCTCTGTGTACACTTGGGTATTCAGAAATAATTGCTTGTGGTTCAACAAGTTCACTAAGTAAAACCCGTAAGACTCTAAGATGCATATCATTTGGATTGGCTGCTGTTTTTTGTACATTTGATTTATCAGATAGTCCCTTACCTGCTTTTCTCAATAGAAATCTTCATTAGTACTATTCTCCATTCGTATTACCTTTATTTTTCTTGCTATAGATTGATTTTAAAATCAATCCAAGAATTTAGCCATTTTAGAATTATTGATTTACTCTCCCACCATGTTTTATTGCTGAGCATGCTTTCTCTCCACTTCTTTCTTTCTTGATCTATTTGAAAATATTATTTTTCCAGTATTATATTGTACAGGGCTTTGAAGTTGTATAGTGCTGCATATTTGCTAAATATTATGAATTTTATGATTTCCTTTACTTTTGAATTGTACCTTCTCTTCTGTAACAACATTTGCACCTGCTTTTTTCTGTTTGTCTTCAGCTTTTACTCATTAGTGATAATAATCTTGTGACAATTACCTCATTATGTTTCAATTTTGCTCATTTGATGTACTCTCCATAATTTGGTTATCATTGTTAACTCACGTTTGCTTATTTCTTATAGTTTCTTAATGTCTAGATACAAGTGCATGCATATGCCTTTTTTATTCTTTTTAATCATCATCTGAAATACAACTCTGCTGTGGCTCCTTTTTATTATTCGATTGGAAGTAGAAGACAAACATTTTTAATTTTTTTTTAAAGAAGTCTGGTTATCTCCTTTGCTATCAGCCTTGAAGCTTCACTAATTAACCTTGCTTTAAATTTTTTAAAATATACTAAATACTGATCAGAACAAACTATACTCACCTTACGGTCAGTTCTTTAAGCCCTCTTTCATTTCTCCCTGAACTCCCATTGCCTCTGAGAGTTACTTATTTTACCCGAATAAAGAGTGCCAGATTTGGCCCTCAGAATTCTTAATTATTAACTTACAGAAGACTATTTCTGTTACAAAGTTTAACAAGTAATTATATTACTTATGTCACATAGGTGATTGTTTTTAGGCTATATAATCCCTGTGTGTGTTATAAAAATAGGAGACTTTATCCCCAATTTTAGAGAGAACCAAATTGTCCAGCTTTTCATGTTTTCATTCTGTTTTGGTAGGAAGCTATTTGAAACCCAGGCACTGGAGCAAGGTCAGTTTCTCTCTCATTAATTCTACATCTCTCATTTATTCTACTTCCTGTTCTCCCACTTTGAACATCTTACATTTTCTAGCATTTGTTATAACATTTTTTCCTGATTTTAAGGATGGAGCATTGAGCAAATTCTGAAGCTGCCTGAGATGCTCAGTAATATGTCAGGGAGGAGGAGCTTTAATAATAGTAGTAGAAGTTACTTATTATATAACTTTATTACATTCTACTTCAACTGTCTTCATGTGAATCTAGTAGTGACAGGTGCTATATAGAATCACTCTAGAGACTGACATCTCTACCTACAGCACATGTACAAGGCAGGCTTCCCCACACTGCCCTGCTGATAGACCTCAACCAAGGCACAGAGGGACTGCCTCTAGGGTACACAGGGTAGTTTAGTCATCATGCCCCAGTTGTTGGACTTTCTGGCTGATCCTCAGTTTCCCTGGATACCAATCCACGTTCCACCATTGTTATGGTATCTCATCTATGATTTATCCATTTTTTTCTCTTTCACTTGCCTTACTTTTTCAAGATCTATTCTTTTATTTTGCTTTCTGTTTGTCCTCATTTTTTCTCTTCCCTACCTTTTCCCCTGCTCTCTCTTCCCTGTTTCTGATCCCTTTCTTCTCCTTTCTGACCTTCTGTGTCAAGTTCCAAGTTCTCTGCCTCTCTCTCTCAAACTTCACTTCTCCGTCTCTTTTCCAGTTCCTTGATCTCTCTCCCTTCCAACCCCTCCAATTTCCTTCTCTGGTTTTGGTTTTGCCTTTTTGTCTTCTCCTGGTGCTGTCTCTTTTCTGTCCCTTTCAAAGTGATCCACGCTGTGTGGGTGGATCATGGGTGGGTAGGTTTTTAAATAATCTCTAGCATGTCTCTGTTCGATGTCCTGTGTTGCATTAAAAAATCATTAAACTTGATGGACTTTTACATCTATGTATTATAATAATAATTACTAGTTATTAATCAAAACAGCCAGATGTGAAACTAAAATGATAAATTAATCATTGCCACTGGGTAGTTATTATTTACTATACAAAATGAAAGTTACAATATTTGAATAAGAGGCTGAATATATAAAAAGTCTAGCTGCTTTCCTTTAGTCTGCTGCATTAGGGTCTGTTTACAAACTACCATTAATATACCACAATGCCTGAACATTCAAGTTGCTTCAACACCCACTGACCAATCAGCACTTCACAGGAAATACTCTGGGCATCATAGGACTCAGTTTTAATCACCTGCAACTAAGGTGTCATCATGTCTTTAACCCAAATATTCTGTGATTAGCCAAATAATTATTTTTCCAGTAAATCAAGCAACCACATCTCTTGCCTTACCATCTCTGACCATCTTCAGATTTTAAGTTTAGAAACAATATTTTAGAAAGCTTGGTTTAATTGATATCCAGAGCTAAAGAGATACCTTTCAACTGAGAGTACAGCAGAGTTTCTTCCTACCTATATAGAATGTAGCTTTCAGCAAATAATTTTGAGGGCATATGCAGTGAATGTATTAATGTGATTTCATAGCGAGCTTCCTTGTACATCAAAGCCTTTAGTTTAAATAAATACAATGCACAAACTATGGATTTAAATTATTAGTTATTCTTTCTAAAGATACACTGGCAAAGTTGAGAGGTTTCAAATTATCCTGCTCTAAAATAATTTTAAAATAGGTTTTTTTCCCATCAGGAAGGCTATCTGCTCTTTCAAAAAGATGGTCACAGCATTGTTAAAATGCCAAGTACTCCATTGGCTTATCCCACTGTCATGATTCCTTCCCCATTCTGAACTCTAGGGTACAGATGTGGGGACCTGCATGAAAGACCTTCTAAGCTTATTCTTACCAGTTTGGGTTAAAAACTTCCCCAAGGTACAAACTTTGCCTTGTCCTTGAACCCTATGCTGCCACCACCAAGCGTTTTAAACAAAGAATAGGGAAAGAGCCCACTTGGAGACGTCTTCCCCCAAAATATCCCCCACAAGCCCTATACTCCCTTTCCTGGGGAAGGCTTGATAAGAATCCTCACCAATTTGTACAGGTGAACACCGACCCAAACCCTTGGATCTTAAGAATAATGAAAAATCAATCAGGTTCTTAAAAGAAGAATTTTAATTAAAGAAAAGGTAAGCGAATCACCTCTGTAAAATCAGGATGGTAAATACCTTACAGGGTAATCAGCTTCAAAACAAAGAGAATCCCTCTAGGCAAAACCTTAAGTCACAAAAAGACACAAGAACAGGAATAAACGTTCCATCCAGCACAGCTTATTTTACCAGCCATTAAACAAAAGGAAATCTAACGCATTTCTAGCTAGATTACTTACTAACTTAACAGGACTCGTAAGGCTGCATTCCTGATCTGTTCCCAGCAAAAGCATCTCACACACACAGACAAACCCTTTGTCCCCCCCCACTCCAGTTTTGAAAGTATCTTGTCCCCTCATTGGTCATTTTGGGTCAGGTGCCAGCAAGGTTAATTTTGCTTCTTAACCCTTTACAGGTAAAAGGACTTTGCCTCTGGCCAAGAGGGATTTTATAGCACTGTATACAGAAAGGTGGTTACCCTTCCCTTTTTATTTATGACACCCACCAACCACTAACTCAAGATGCTATGGTTTTTGCAGTTGTAGGCACAATCAAGCACATTGTGCTGCCTCTTCATTCTATCTGCCTGCCTGGCTTCTGTGAGCAGTTAGAATACTGAAAGGTCTACGATATGTTTGTACGTTTGTATGGTTATGTTTCAGAACTGTGTATGCTCAAAAGAACAGAAGAGGTAGAGAGATCATAAGGAAAATGTTCACACAAACACCCACAAAATGAACATTAAATGGTGTATCTAATTTTAGGTCTACCCGCCTGGGCAGACTCTTCCTTGCCCTATAATTATAAGTTTACTCAGTTTTGGAGCTGTCAGCTGAGAGCTCTCTTCAGCCCACACTGGACCAGTCTGCCCCTTCACTTGCTATTCAGTTCAGGAGGAATTTGCTCTCCATATTCTGCTTTTTGATGTGTGGGAGAAAAGGACTTGTTTCCCTTGAGGTCATCCCTCATTTCTCCAACTCCCATATATTACATTTGAGTGTTTGGGGTATTCTGAGGTTGGGAAGGGTTGAGCATCGGCGCAGAGACAAAATGCCTACATAGTGGTGTAGCCCTAATGATTGGCTTAGGCATCTCTGGTAGTCCTGGATTTCATGTGGCAATATACTATGTGTATATTATACTGGTTTTCAATCTTGAGACGGCAGTTGGTTCATGAAGTTGAAATCTTATAGTGTAGAGCAGGGGTGGGCAAACTACGGCCCTTCAGATGTTTTAATCTGACCCTCAAGCTCCAGCTGGGGAGTGGGGTCTGGGGCTTGCCCTGCTCCATCTGTGCTGTGGCTCCTGGAAGCAGTAGCATGTTGCCCCTCTGGCTTCTACGCGTAGGGACAGACAGGGGGATCCGCACACTGCCCCTGCCCCAAGTGCCATCCCTGCAGCTCCGATTGGCTGCCCTCCAAACCCCTCCCATGATCTGAACCCCTCAGTCCCACCCTCCTGCACCCCAGAGCCCATATCCCCAGCCGGAGCCCTCACCCCTCCACCTGCACCTCAAGCCCTTGCCCCAGACTGGAGCCCCCTTCTGCACCCTGAACTCCTCATTTCTTTCCCCCCCCAACAAACTTGCACCCCAGCCGGAGCCCTCACTGCCTCCCGCACCCCAACCCCCAATTTCATGAGCATTCATGGCCTGCCATACAATTTCCATACCCAGATGCGGCCCTCGGGCCAAAAAGTTTGCCCACCCCGGTATAGAGTATATTGTAGTATAGTGTCTACTTATTTAAAACATCCACTTAGCCCTGTTTTTCAGTGCTCACACTGTTTTTTGCTCCTCGTCACAGCCCATATGTGTGATACAGCATACAAGTTCACTTGCTTTTGCTGTTTCTATTTGAGCACTTTTAAAACAAATAAACCTGTCACACAGAGTAAATACATTTTCTTTGCAGCAGAACAAAACATTAGACATGCCATGTTACAGTGGAGTCCTATCACATAAATACCTGTCACAAGAATAAATCAGTTAAAAATATAAACAACCTATGCACCAAGATGAATCATGGTAGTAGAATGATCTGTTATAGGAATTGACATATTCAAAGAATGCTCCTTAGTGCAGCGAACATCAGCTTAAATAGAAAATCAGTTGAAATTCAGTGAGAGAACCTGTGGGGCTCCAGCACTGCAGAATGTCACCGTGGATGTCTCAGCAGGTAGCGATCTGAAACTGCTGCCACTGAGCTGCTTATTTGTCTCCATTAACAAAAATAAACAAACATCAATACCTAAAAATTATGCAAAAAGTGTGTATGAGAAAATATGCTCCTACTTCCGTTACCCAACTTGCCTTTTCCTTGCCCCTGTTTGTTTACTTCAGACACCTGCTACCTGTTGTCTTAAACTAAGATTGTAAGCTTTTTTGGTCTTTGGTACTGTTTAGACGTATAGTAAATCACAGTGGGGCCCTTACCTCCTTGAGGCCTTAACAGGCTTCTGCAAGGCAAATACATAAATAATAATAGTTAATAATATTCCTAAGTTGACGCAAAGAACACAGTGAACTAGGGGAGGTCCTATATTAGGAAAATCCTGAATGCAAGGAAAAATACAAAGACCTATGGTAAATAAGAATCTTGTAGTTTAACTTTACCCTCAGAAAATTCCCAGTTGCCTTGGTAGAGTGGTTATTAAATCACAGTGTGCAGAGAACTTGCTGGTGATTCTTAGGCAGTGGTTCTAACTACTCCTTGTTTTTATTGATGAAATTGTGTTTATAATATAGCTAAACATCTTTAAATAAATTCCTGAGATTAATTTTCCACATGAGCAATTCCCACACAGTTGCATCAGTAAAGTGTGTTACATGATTGTGAGTGAGAGGAGAGGTTGCCCACAGAATGGAGAAATTTGAGAGACTCTGCCTTGAAGAATGTCTTACACAATTAAAAAGATGGTTTGGTAGTTTTAGGCCTGCTTAAACTGCTTATGCTGCTTTAAGGCCATTGATTGATTTAAAGTGCAAACAGTATTACATGATAAAAATGGCAGGAGGTGAGGCAGAAAGGCTTGCCATGGGTGGAAGGTGCTTATGCTGCCTTAAAATTTACACTATTAGAAAGGTATGGAAATATATGCTTGGTATTGAAAGCAAAGCAAAATGAACCGGCCTCTTTAGTGTGTAGCTTATGAATGATAATAGGTATCTATCTATCCATCCATCTTCGTACACCAAGAACGGAAGGGTGGTGGTGGTGAGAAAATAGAACAGGTTGTGTTATAGGGAAGCAAATGATATATAAAATGGAGAGAGAACATGCACACGCGTGTGCACACACACTCACGAAGGATATGCTCTGGTCTGTGAAAGAAGGAAAAAAGTTGCATTTCAATTAAATAAAGTGCTTAGAGGAAGAATGGAGGGAGGGAAGAAGTAAGAAATAACGGCTGTTACTGAAGTTTATTTGATTTATACAAACTACTTCTTACATTTTGTTTCATTTTTCTATAAGACAGTGGAAACAGTGGAGGGAAACAAATAGCAGAAAATTATTGTTGACTGTCCTGGTGTGAAGATGCTGTGTCAGTGATTGTACATCAAACTACAATTTAAGCAAATAGATAAATATACATGTCATATGGCAGATGGAATTTCCCACCCCCCCCTCAATTTCAGATGCTGTGTCAGATGGTGATTACTTAAGAATTAATATATTTTTTTAATAAAATGCACTTTTAGTTTTTATTTGAACTGCTATCTGAATGCAAATATTTCTAGCATTTGATACTTTGATTTTTAATATTATTGTCTTGTCTTGTGTTTTGGTATTACCAATAATAATATAATCCAGGATCTACCAAACAGTGTCTGACCTCGGATCAGAATCTCCAGCTCAACAGTGCAAAAGTTTTACCAGGGCAAATAAGCCTTGATGTACCTCTGTTTACTCCTGAGGGTGCCAAAATATTAAAAGTTCTGCACCAAAAGAATAAAAATTCTGCACACAGTATTTTAAAATTCTGCAAATTTTATTTGTCAATGAATAATTGTGGAGGGTCCAGCAAAGCAGTGGGAAGCAGAGGCCACTGGTTGCATGGAGATCAGCTGCTGCTCCCTCTCTTCCCAGGACAGGGACTCTGTGATGAGGCTGCACCTGACTTTGACACAGTGCAAGGGTAGTATTGCCACCTGTCCAGTTTTTAGCTTCTGTGTCCAGATGCCATTTAGAGTTGACAGATGCCCGGTTTTCTACTGGAACGCCCAGGGGACCTTGCAGTGTCCAGTTAGATGTACTGGCCGGCCCCCAAAAGTCCAGTTACCTGGCAGCAGGTCATTAACCGGCAGCAGGCCCTGCTTAGCTCAGGCTGCCTCCTAACTGCAGACAGGCTCCTTGTCAGGCTGCAGCAGCTCCTATCAGGGAGCCCAGCTGGGTCAGAGGGGGAAGGAGGTGGAGATGATCCAGTGAGTGATGGGGAAGGGGCCTTGGGTAAAGAGCTGGAGAAAGCGGTGGGGCCTTGAGGGAAGCGGGCAGGGCATTGGGGGAAGAGGTGGAGCAGGGGCATGGCCTTGGGGGGAAGAGGCGGGATGCGGCATGGCAGCTCAGTGTGGGATTTGGATGCACAGGGGCTTGTTGAGGTGTTCTGGGTGCAGGGGCAATTGGGACTCTGCAGGGGAGTCCAGGGGAAGGTGGTTGGGGCTTGGTGGGGAGTGGGTATGGATGTGGGGGAGGCTCAGTGTGTGGGGGGGTCTGGGTGCTGGGGGAGTGGGGCTTGGTAGGGTAGGAGTCCATGTGAAGCTGGTTGGGGCTCAGTGGGGTGCGGTTCCAGGTGCAGGGAGGGGGGCTTGTTGGGGTGGGGGTTTGGTGGGCCTGCTTAATGGGGCTCCTGCATTCCTGTCTCCTTCTCTTTCTCAAACTATGTCCATGGGCGTCCCTAGGCCCACCCTCGCAAGGTGATTTACCTCTCCATCGTCTGCTCCGGGTGCCGGAAACGAGGCACCTGCACTGTTGGGGAGGGGCGCAGGACCGCTCTTGTGGCTTCTCTTTGTTTACTCATAATTTTCTGCAAGGAAACAAAGAAATCTGTAGGGGACATGAATTCTGTGTGCACACAGTGGCACAGAATTCCCTTAGGAGTATCTATTGCAGTCAGTAGAGACAAACTAGATCAATTTGACTCATCCTGTATTCTCAGTTTAGTGGAGCTACATCAGTTTACACTAGCTGAAGATCTGACATAATTGGCCAAATTCACTGCTGCTGTAACTGCAGTGAATAAAATTCTCGTGGATTTAGGAGAATATACAGTGCGCTGTATGTTTTGTCCTTTTTCATTCTAATTCTGTTGGTAGTATAACCCAATTTTATTTCGATCATTTGTCTAAAACCTGTCATTTGTCTATATCTCTGCTATGGAAATTTGTACCAGAGAACAGAAAAAGTGGAATTGAACTTTTTGATTAGTGGGCTAGATTCTCCAGGCTGAGTGAGCTGCATTTGGCAGAGGACCGATGGAGTAAAGGCAAAAATGACCTTATGCCATCATTGTGGTTTCCTGATTCAGAGTTAGTCAAGCCCCTAGCTCAGTTTAGTGCTGCTCTAAGTTGTGTCTAGCTGCTCACAGGCCCAAGGGATTGTACCAGTTATTTGTGCCTTTTGGACTGCAGAAGCACTCCAGCCATGCCTCTTGTTCCTTACAGTGCCAGGAATCTTAAAGAAACAATGGTCTGCGGTGGGAAATCTCCATGTAGCTAGTTTAGCCAACGTTGTGGCACCTTTGTACTGTCAGAATGGCATAGACACACAGCAGAGCTGAGGATCTGGCCCTATGTCTCATCTTTTTGTTTTAGTATAGTTCAGATTACTGTAGGTATACTGTGGTGACAGGATTATGTAAATTGAAAAGTTAGCATTACTTGTCCCAAGTATCTGAGCAACCTTGGTAACCATTTAGAAGTTTTAGTTTCAATTTAATCAACTTCTTTACTTGATCCCAAGTCTTTTAATTTTTAAATTACATTGAAGAGATTATTTGAATACATGTTCCTTTATAGCAAGTTTGTCATGTAAATTTATGCTCTAAGAAGGATGCTGATTACATTAGAGACAGTATCCTTTTCTTTGCTTGTAAGTGATTTAAAATTATTTTCCATGTATCAGCCAGTCCACGGAGCTCTGTAAGCACTCAGCAACAAATTGTTTTATTTTAAGTGATAAATAGTTGGTCTGAGAAAATAAATGACATTTCAGAATGTTGCATTTTTAAGTGGAAATTGGTTGTTTAATTGGGGTGTGTGGTGGGATGGCGAGTTTGAGAGGAACAATAAATTAAGCAGTAAATCTGCTGCACCCTGTTGTGGAAGCGTTGAGGGACATCTGAGAAGGTGGTATAAACATGCCCATAATAAGTGTCAACATTTCCAGAATTATTTTATGATGTATTATTTGTTTACAGTCATCCTCATGTTAAAATAATCACATTGTATATACAATGCAGAAGCATGACATTGTTTTTAGTTTTCTTTGTGTATACTGATGTGAAAAATTGCAGATAACTTCCTGAGTTATTGTTTCAAACCTGAATGACAGAACTGGGATCCGGCATGTAATCTCCTGGGGAAAGTCAAATGCATACTAGCCCAGCAGGTATTATGTCCTATGCTAGCTAATATTTTAGCATTTTATTTTAAAGCCTAAACTGTTGAAATTTGGAGCAAAGAAAAAGAGGAGCCAATTTATAAATGGTTTAAGCCTATTGGCATTTCAGTATGAATGTTTTAGAGTTTATTTTCTTCACACATTTCTTACATATTCTGTACAGTGTAGTATGTAGTTGAATTTTTTTAAAGGCTTTTTAAAATATGGGAATCTGTCGTACTGGGGGTACTCTAGAGGATGCTACGGGCTTCTTGGAGACACTTTTATCTATTATTTATAATCCATTGAGGTCAGAAGTTGTGATTTTTAACATTTCTCAGTTTTCCATCACAATATACTACAAAATTAATTGCTTTAGCTCTGGCACTCATCGTGCCTGTTTCTTCTTCTCGGTACTTCAAACCGTCTGAAACTCCAAAATAATGTGGTCAATTGAAAGTTGAAGCCTCTAAGGCTAACTACTTTGTGCTTCAGAATATTGGGTGTGTGCGTTTTAATAGGAATTCTTCAAGTGGATCTTTTGAACATCTAGTTTAGATAAATAATTTACAAATTATTTAAAGCTTTTGGGACAGTTTGGATAATACAGTTGTAAATTAGCGCAGAATTTGGTCCAATTAAAATCACTTATTGGAGTACTGTGACAGATTCTTTGGTCTGCTGCATCTATTTGGGACAAAAGTGGACAGATGCTGGTTGTGTGTACAGCAGAGAATGTGCCTTGCAAAGACTAACTCTCTTCTGGTGTATAGAGCTTGTTCCTGCACCAGCCTGCCCCCCACCTTTTCCCATACTTCCAGCATAGGGCAAGGGAGGTAATGTTCTGGGAGGGGAAAAGGGAAGAAAATGAGACAGGCATAGCAGAGCTCTGCTCTATCTGCCATTGGCATAAGGTCCCTTAGGGACTAAGCTCCTCTAACTTCCTCCGGAGCTGGGCAGCACAGGATCAGGGGGTCACTACCATCTCCCTGCAGTGACCCCTCAGCTGCGGTGAAGAACTGAGCCCTGAAAGTGAAGTTGCACCCCCCCACCAATTGGTGCCTTTATGTCAAATTCAGCTATCATACTGGTGTGAATCCAGAATAACTCCTGTAACTTCTTTTGAAGCTATTGGATTTTTACTTTGGAATTACACTGGGTGGAATAGAATATGGCTGTTTATTTTCCAGAATAGGACTGTCCTGTGAAAATCATAATAGTTACCAGCTTCAGATGCATTGCAGTTGATGTCTAATGTCTTCTATGGTTTATCAGGAGAATGCAGAGAAGCTTACTGGGTAAATCATATATATGCTTTCATCAGTTTATTTTTTTTAAGGATTCTGAAATTACTGTGTATAGAGACACTTTCCATAACATTCAGTGGGCTGTTAAAATGGAAAAATGCCACAGCTAAAAGGACTTACAACTATTTTGTTTTGAAACCTGCTAAATTTCACCTTCCAAGATTTATCTGATGTCACAGGGGATTGTCTGTTTTAGGATAAAGGGAAGTCATTATCCTCTCTCCGATGGTTTTTCTCCAACCTTCAAAATATCAACATCCTCCAAAATATCCAACAGGAGGCTGAAATTAACGTGTGTCAACCTTAACCCACCATGGGTCAAATTTTCAGCAGGGCTCCTTATATGCTTCTGAACATGTTGGATAATTATGTGTGCAGATGTGGGGTTTTCAAGTACAAAATGAATGTATCCATAAAAAGAAGCCAGCACTTGCAATTACAGATTAACTGGGGATGCAATAAAATATTATTGCTTCTTAAAGAAAAAATATTTTAAGCAATACATCCAGTACTAGGAATTAACTTTCCACATGATTTGGCTCTCTTCATTCATGAGCATTCATTCATTCAGGAGCATTTCCATGCTATAAAGGACCTGGGCTATCGTGAAGAAATTTAGACAGCTTCTGATGGCTTTCCTGGTAGCTAGGGAACCACTGTCAAATCCCAAAAAACTGAAAATGTCTTTATAGTAATCAAATAATAGATTGTACTACCAATGAATGAATTGGTTATCCCAGGGCCGGTTCCTTTCTATTTAATAAGCTAGAATTTGGTACAATGGAAGAACTTCTGCAGTGAGCTAAGCCCTTGGTTATGTTAATATTCCTTTCCCCATCTCCCACCTCTGAAGACAGTTGAATTGTACAACAAGGCTCATCTCTGACCATTATGTTCATTTTGTGGATGTATATGATTAATAATTCCATATGTAATCAAATCACACAGTAGCCTTAAATTCTGTGATAAGCTCCAGCGAAGTGACTGATATATGCAGTAATCTATTAATATTTTCCACTTTGTATATGTATTATATATGTTTTTCCTATTCTCAAGGTATGAAAGAAAAAATAAATTAACTAGAGTGCACTACTTGAATGAACAACTTTCAAGAATAACCTGGATCTCAAATTTGATTATCTGATTAGAATATACAGTTATCCTGATTTTTTTGAGACAAAGTGAGTTATTGTTTTAATTTGTGTTGTATATCTTACTTTCAAGGACAAACTGTTGACCTGATCTGACTTGCACTAAACAATCTAAGGTGCACTGATTGACCATTGCATCAGACCAGAGGCTGTAAATGAAAAATGGCCTTCTGCCTCAGTTTGCTGATAAACATTTCCAAACAGCATATTTCCCAGTAAAGGACTTCGGAGAGGACACTTACAAATTTACTCCCGTGCATTTTTTGCAACTTGAGTGCAACTGGCTGAGCAGATCCAGAGCTGGAATTCAACCTCATGCCAAACCAGTGTGAAGATCACTTATTTTTTCCTGACTTTCAGGAATAGTGATAAGGAAGCTGAGTCTGGAAGGCAGTCTTCATTCCATTTTCACCTTGAGGTAAGACAGCTGGTCAGATTTGCATACAAGACTATTAAATACAAGTATCATAATCTTAAGCACCTTGATCTGGATGAGTTAAATTTATGCTGACCTGGTAAGAAGCCAGGAAGGATGGTTCAGTTGGTTGGGGCACTAGCCTACGCCTTGAAAGATGTTGATTCAATTCCTTGCTTTGCCACAGACTTGTGTGATCTTTAGCAAGTCACTTGACATTTCTGTGCTTCAGTTCCCATCTGTAATCTGAGGATAATAGCACACCCTACCAGTCAGCGGTGTTGTGAGGATAACTACATTGAAGATTTCAGAGTAGCAGTCGTGTTAGTCTGGGAAAATCACAACAATCCTTGTTCCAAATAATTGTTCCCGACCTGGGAAAAAGAGCTGTTTTTCCTCTAGACTGCTTTATTACAATAGAGAATTGTGAATAGCAGCCCACATCATATGTTCCATTCTATGCATCCGATGAAGTGGGCTGTAGCCCACGAAAGCTTATGCTCTAATAAATTTGTTAGTCTCTAAGGTGCCACAAGTACTCCTGTTCTTTTTACATTGAAGATTGTGAGGCACTCAGATTCTACAGTGATGGGGCCATATAAGTAACTTGGATAGGTAGAGGTAAACACATCAGAAGTATCCTGATAGATCTTTGAATTCTAAGAGAGTTTACAGCACACAATACCTGTGTCAGTGTTCATGAAAACGATTTGGGGATGTCTCAAGCAAGTTTGTGAAAAACTTGGATTTTTTCCCCTGGGGAGTGTGGAGAGACACTCAACCCAATTGAGTTCAGTCCATTATTTTATTTTGTGGTTGTGCATTTTTTGTTCCTGGATTTTTTTTTCTTCATTCTCTGAAATTATCACTCAAGTATTTGCATGAACAGAACATATATTTGAAAAGGAGGGTCCTCAGTGAATTCCCTGCCCTGCTTCTTCCTAGAATAGACAGTGTATCAAGAATGGAGAGGGAGCATGGCTAGAACATGCTATGCTTTAGAGAAGACTCCATCCACTAGATGGAGAAATAGCTGATCTGTGAAGGGGCAGGGGGCAATTTAGAACTGGCAAGCAGTACCCTCGTGCCATGCAGAGCCAAGCATGGCTGAGAATCTGGGCCATATAAATGTTTGTGGTTCATTTAATACAACTTTTGTGTCTGTGTGTTCACGTTTTGTCACTGTTTTTTAATCAGCAAAAAACTGGGGGAGGAGGTTCCTGGATGGGGAAAATCACAACAATCCTTGTTCCAAGTAATTGTTCCCGACCTGGGAAAAAGAGCTGTTTTTCCTCTAGACTGCTTTATTACCATAGAGAATTGTGAATTGCACAGGTTTTGTTCCAGAAGTAATCAATTCCTTGCAGAGAGTCTGCATGGATATTTCAATTTGAAAGAAAAGTACCCTTTTGTACACAATGCTTTGTTTTTCCCTCTCCCTTTTATCTGGAGGTTTAAAAGAACAAGCCCAGAAAAAAAGGAGTTTTGATCACTCCGTTTTTTGCCTTTGAGATTTTGCTGTATTTATTTATTGTAGCTGTAAGTGGTGAAACTATTCTGACTGGTAACATATCCTTGTCTTTTGGTCATAGGTTGTATCATTTCCCTAAATATCTGATGGCCTCGAGGTGAGAAGGGACCCAGTCCTGCTCTTGTTGAGGTAATTGGCAAAGCTCCAGGATCAGGCCAAAAGGGTTTTTAAACCAGTCTCTGGTTGCATCCCAAGAAATGGTGGTGGGGCAGCTTGTTATAGGAGTTTAGGGGAATTAAATAACTATACCTAAATGGGGTTTTAATACTTGTTCTGAATCCTGTCTACTGGGCCTTGAGTTTAGGATTAATTTTTTCAAGCCTCTCATAACATACAACAGCTTTAAAATTACAAAGTAGCATGTAGAGATGCCTTTCTAAAAGAAAATCTACACACTGTAGAGAATCCAAAGTTACTCCTTCCTGGTGTTTGGCTTTATTAGCAAGGAAATAATAAGATGATAAAGTTCCTCTCAAATCTTCTCCCGAGTCTTGGCTTCTCCTATGGTTCATACCTCAGGATTACTCAGCCTCCACTCTATTTCCTTCCCTAGTTGTGTGGAATAACAAGTTACTTGCCTTTGAGAGTTGGTAGTCTTACTTAATTCTTTTCCATCAGAATCCATATCTGCTATTAAGATGGGCTGTGTCCAGGTAAACATAGTCAGGTTTTTACAAATTTGTGAGAGCTAGATGTAGACTACCCCCCCCCCGACATAGTGCTTGTTCTTCTGAAGCAGTAATGAGAGGTCAGTGTAGCCTAAATATGATGTTACTTGGGAGGAGAGTTTTCTTAATGCTTACTTTTTTTGTGTTAGGTTTTTATTGATAATTGTGGTCTCAATTTTCAAACTTAGGTGACTAAATACATATTCAGCTGCCTGATGATAGGTACACAAGTGCTGAATTAGGCCTGCTTGTGGCTAAATCAGCTCCTAAGGTCCTAAACACAGATTTAGGCACTGAACTGTAGGCACCCTCCTTTGAAATTGTCTGTATTTTATAATGTGGTTTTCTGCAACACATAAAATTGTGATGAATGCTATAAATCAAAATAAATGGAATAGCAACACACTTAATTTTTTTTACAAAGAATCTTTCTTCAAAAACTTGAGCCAAAAAGTTAACCACAGCACTTCATAATAATCTGTATATTACAGGGTGCAACATATTACTCCCAACATCTAAAGCAGAGAATTGCAGTTTGGTAAACCATTTCATTTGCTATACAAGAGAGCTCAAATACAGACTGATAGCTAGTCATTGGTTTGGAGACCTTTCAATCATTAAACACCATCCAAACACAAGTTTAGACTGTTCTAAACAAGATATCAGATTTACCCTAGATAACCATGGGATAATACCAACTTGATGACAGGGTTTGTTGTATGTAGGATGTTTGTTAGGACAACCTTGGTTAAATACATTTCCTGTTTCATTTTGGGAGAGCTACAAAACTAGTTTGAATCCCTGAGCATGGGCTTCTTATGTATGGGACATTTTGCTGATAGTGCTATGTTGAAGTGTCTGCTGTAGCTCTTATTATTATTGTCTTACTTTTGTAACCAGCGAGAAAGTGTTTGTTTTTTAAATCTAGCACACTGTTTAGACTCTATGTACCTGAAGTATAAGTGTATATTTGGGACAGTTATTTTCTAGAAATCCATGTTTTAGAATTTGCCATGTAACAGTATGTTCAATAGGGAGTAGATTGTGGCCCAGCTGCCATGGTGGCTCCTCCTGGGTAGCAGTGCAGAAAGAGAAGCAGGCTTCATAGACTGCCACCTAACAGGTGGCTGGGAGGGGATATGGAATATAGATAGCCATAGCTCAGCCCCTCAATGTGCCCAGAAGCAGAGCCGCATTTCCTTTTTCAGGGAACATACGCTGCACTGCATTATAATTGGTGCAGTTTATGCCCCCTCAAAGAAGGGGGGAAACCATGAGGGAGACTGACTCGTTCACTCACAATTTCTCATCCCAAGGTGCTTCATAGGCAGCACAACAATGCACTGCCTATTTCATTGGGCTGATGACGACCCAGCGTAGTCCTAGATTAGTGGAAGTATTTATGGTTGTTGGGACATTTACTGTAACGGGAGATTAAAACGAAATGATGTAGTGAGAGAGAGTCAGGACTAACCAAGACAACACACGCTGAAAATAGAGTGAGTGTGTGGTTTACATGTAGGTGGGCACCCTGTGCTTCATTCTGTTGTTCTAATGATCTAGTTCCATTACATTTACTTATTAAGTTATAATTTTTATTAATCTTTAAATTTATTAGAATAAAACATTTCACTGTAATCCTGTCTGTGATAAATGATGGGGAAAGTGAGTACCAGTTTAGTTTTCATATAACAAGTAGTAATGGTCCCTCGCTCTCCTGTGGGGAGGGAGGCCACTCAGTCCGGTCCTGTCTGGCTGGGACCAGAGTATGCAGGACCCTCAGGAACCCATAATAGGGCTGGATGACCAATAGTCACCATCGGGCTTTAGCCTGGGTTTGAGTGGCTCAAGCTGCCAACCCTTAAACAGAGTCTATAACGGAGTTGGGGGCCTGGGCTTGAGGAGGCTCAGGCAGCCAGCAAACACACAGTCTATAAGGGAACTGGTAAGGGAGGCTCCTTCTTCAGGACTAGAGCTTCCCTGTGCAGGATTGGGAGTCAGCCACCCCGGGGTGGGGTGGCAGGGGGATGCGGACCAGCCCTACTCCACTGTGTCCCAGCCCAGGGCCCTGGCAGGGGCAGGATTGGCTGCCTCTGCATTAGTGGGGATCCAGCTGCAACACGCCGACTGAGCCACACCTGGCTCTGCAGCTGGCTGCTCTGTGGCTGCCCCGGGTCACTTCCTGCCTCTCCGGGGTTCGGTACCTGTGGCCTCCAGGCCTCTTCCGGTTCCTTGGGGTACATGGTGGCAGGCACTCTGGGCCAGTCCTTGTTGGCGTCTGGGGATCAGGAACAGCCAGGCGTAGGTTCCCCTCTGGGATGTGGCAGAACCAGCAGAGCGTCCTCCTTCTCCTCAGGCTCTCTCCTGGCTCTGCTGCAGGGACTGCCTTTTATACTTCTGGCCATGCCTCGGTACTTCCAGTGAGGGAGGTGGAGCGATCTAGGCTTCGCCCTCCAAGAGGAGTGTAATGGTCCCTCGCTCTCCCAGTTGGAGGGAGGCCACTTGGCCTAACTATGCAAGTGATTTATCCAAAAAATCGTGATTTGCTTTATTTTTTTGGTATCTCCTATATGAATAAAAACAATTCGAATGAGGGGAAAAGTTCTAAAAGCAACTGTGAAACTGCAGGTTTTAAATAAACATGACTTCATTTGTAAAGGATTTTACAATTTCTAAGTTATGCACAATTGTAAAACAATGACTTTTTCCCATGTTATATGCTAACTGTTGTTTCGATCTCTAAAGAAGCATGTGCTGCACACAGCCAGCTCTATCAGAATTCATGATTACCTGAAGCATGTGATTGAGTGGTATGATTGGATTCCACTTGTAATAACCAACAGGGGTGTTGGAAAATTCCAGGACAATTGTCTCAAATTGTACCTGTTTTCACGATTCTCTGTTCTAAGACAGCTGTTAGGGTCGGATTTCTCATCAGGTAATCAAGTACAAGATTAAATCATTAGAAACAATGGAAGAGTTACAAAAGGGATTACTCTCTCTCCTATTTCTCTGTAACCTCTAGTTCACAGTGAAATGTTATATGGCAACCTTGTTGATTCAAAAAACACCATCAGTCAATAACCTATTAATTTGACAGTAACTCTGGAAGTCTGCTTGCCTGTCCCCAATTTCCATCAGGCCTAAAGAGAAATAAGACTTAAGTTTCAGAGTAGCAGCCGTGTTAGTCTGTATCCGCAAAAAGAAAAGGAGTACTTGTGGCACCTTAGAGACTAACAAATTTATTTGAGCATAAGCTTTCGTGGGCTACAGCTCACTTCATTGGATGCATGCATCCGATGAAGACTTAAGTGCTATTGTTGAGTATGAATGAATACCTGAATGCCCTTTGAAAAACAATATATACTGTAGTGATAAGTATTTCTGAAACTTTTTTAAAATAGTCCTGTTGTATTTCAAATTCTTTTTCAGCATGTAATATACTATCCACAGATATTCAAAAATATATTTTATTCCCTTTAACTGTACCATTTTAATCTTTAAATGAAGAAAAAGTCAGTATTGTTTCAATTATGTTTATTTAGGTTTTAAAATTGAAATGCTTGTGACACTGCAAATTTTTCAATATTTCTTACAGCCATTTATTGAGGCTTTATGTTGGATACTCTTGACCATTACATGGATGATTAAAATCAAATGAGTTATGTGATTTAAGCATTTCTATAATGAGGTAATTTAATTATTTGTTGGTTAAATGTGATGGGATAGGCCAGCTGGTTGGTAGCTAATTTAAACCATCATTAATGAAAGGTCCTAAACATATTATATTGTGTTTACTTGCCAGACATAATTATATAATTTTTTCATGTATTCATGGAAGTGTTCCTCTGGAATAAAAGGTAATTTTTCTAGAAAAGCAAATTATGAAGGGGAACTATAGTAAGTGTATTGGTTCAATTGTTTTTTTGTTTTTTTTTTTATAATGGGCTGCATGGCATATTCTTATACAAATACATCGAGGATGGATCCTTAATGGCTTCAAAATAAAAATAGAACATATTAAAAATTAATGCTTTTGTGCACTGTTTTAAAAGACAGGAGGATTGATGCTGTGAAGGAGTTCACTCGTGTGGAAAAGGTATTGTATGATCTCACAATTTTATATATATCAAAATGGTTATAACTTGGATTGATTGCCCAGATTCTTCCCTACTGTGTTATGATGGCAAATTTGTCAAAGTCCAATGTGCATACAGCCCTGATGAAGCACCACTGATTAACTGCTTGTCTTGTGGTCCGTTGATGAAATGGAAAGCTCACACTCAATGCAACCAGTACTCTTAAAAATACCTTTTTATAATTGAGTCTTTTGGAACAGATTGAAACCATATGGTTTAGTGGGATTTGCAATCCATAAAATAGGCTTGGATTGGCATTGAGCATTATAAGTGGTGAGGCTGTGGTACAATTATGTATATCTGAAGTGTCCATGTCTTTAAGTGACCACATAGTCAATGAGAGTATAAACATTTTGATACCAATGTATAATTTACTGTTCACCAATCCTTGAAAATCATCTGGCGGGTCACTTTAAGAAAGATGTGTTCTATTTGTCACCAGTGCTAAAAAGTATGTACAAGGTTTGTGGACAAAACACAGCACATTAGAGAATGTTGGGGGGGTGGGGGGGAATGGAGAGATGAAGAGGGGATCTGTGCTCCATCCCCTGTAGGGACAGGAATGCAACTCCTGCTGGCACACACTAGCCCACCCAGCAGCCTGGGTAAACCTGATTCTGGTTCAGCTCTTGCTATCTCTGCATTTTAACTTGCGAACTAAGAGATGGTAGGTGAATATGTCCAAAGTTACAGTATAAGATATTGTCTCTATTCTTTAAATTGTCTTAATCCTTTATATGCCAAAACAGGATATTTTGTGCTGATGATGTTTAACCTTTGCACATACTGCTGACTTGTGCTGTATTGCTTGAGTGGAAATATGGGGGTGCACGAAGCCGCACTATTCATAAGGCTTTCTGGAAGGTTCAAACCAAGCTACTCTGCAGGCAGATACATCCCAGAGCTGAACTGATAAAAGAATCACAATTACTGGTAAATTACTGTTCTTTCTTAAAACTCTAGCTGATATACAAAACTATAACAATTTGTACCAATGAATCAGGTTACAGCATTCCTAATTGATTATGGAAATGGTGCAGCCCAAAGAGAAATTTGTTGACAGATTTTGGACAGCACAGGTGGTAATTATGGTGTAGGCAACTTACAGGGCCGGCCCTAGACCAAATGGCACCACAGGCAAGGAGCGTCTTTGGTGCTCCCCACCGTCCATTTGTTAAATTTTTCCCCACACACAATCTGGTTTCTCTCAAACCTGATTTTTTATTGCATTTGTAGCCCATTTCATGACTTTGATGCATGATTTGCATGCATGATTTATCCCTGTCATATAAGAAGATACAATTTGCACTCTAGCATCTGTAAATCTTTATTTATTCATGCCATACATAAAAAATTTTTTTCCTCAAAACTTACAATAACTTTTTAATTTTGAGAATAACTCAAATGGACTAACATTAAGAAATTCAACTGTGCACCAGCATTGGATGGACCAGTATTAAATAGTGTTACAGTAGGTGACAGCCTTAGAATGTTAACCCCAGTCCTTAGTTCAAAAGATCACTTTTCTCGCCTTTGCCCTCATGCACAGTTAGGTAGATCCAAAGACTGGCCAGTATTAGTGAGAGCAAAAGTCTATGTTCAGCAGTCTTAGAAAGTCATCGAACATTACGAGTTAAGCATTGCAAAAGTAGTAAAAGTATTTCTTTTATATTGTTGCATAGATGGGGTTCAATAGATATCTCTGGTATCTCATTAAATATGTCCTTTAGTAGTCACTGCTTACACTCTTCAAGTCTTAAAACACAAGTACATTTTCACAATTGCACAATAAAACAAGGTTCTTCACAATATTGAAGATGGGCTCCCACTTCATTTCATACTTATATCTCACTGACTCGCTAGTGATGCCCTCCCATTATATACCCATGAGGGCATGGCTGACAACATTCTAGGAGGTTCAAGAAAAATGTAGTTCTCAAAGTCCATGAGATTCTAAAAAAGAAGCAGAACATTCTAGGAGGTTAGTGAAAAATGAATCCACATATAGAATACTTCAAACATTCTATTTTCCCTTTTGTTGCTAACAACAAAAACAGCACCCCAAGCCCAGCGCCCCTCCCAAGCCCATCCCCTCAGGCGGTCACCTGAGTCGCCTGCCCCTAAATCTGGCCCTGGCACTTATATCAATGGAAACCGAACCTCAGATTTCATTGTCTCAGTAGGCAGCAGTTGGCATTGAGAGAGTGGGAGCTAACATTGGAGCATCCTGACCTTTTAATTCTGAAATTGAATGTATCAGGACTGGATATTTTTTTGTCTGCAGCACAACCAAGGTCAAAAGGTCCTAACATTTTTCTTCAGACTTCGGCAACTATATTCCCTGATAAGAGATGTTTTCACTCATCTAGGCCTAGAAGTATATGCCTTCCTTTCATTACTGCTATTTGCCTGAGTGGCACAAAAAAATTCACAAGGAAATAAGCCCTGATGATTTTAGAACTAGTGCGAGCTTGTTGGCCAGAACTATCTTATCTGTTGGAAATATCAGCCAGTTCTTTGTTAATTTTTAAGAAAAACCTCTTGCAGTAGACCACCTTATGCAAGTGGTCATACTAACCTTGGAGATTGAAAGCTGGAGGCTAATTTATGGCTGCTCAGAATTTTGTATTGATGCTCAGCTTAAATTGAAAATAATCTATTTCTAAAGCATATCAATTCAGGCAGCCTTTTTTATTTTGGCTATACACATAGGGCATGATTCTCATTTACACTAAGGCCCTGTACATTAAATTATTCCCACTTAAGGCCCATTTACACTGGCAAAGCACAGGCAAATCAGCCCTTAGAACCTTAAGACAGTGATTGGTTTCAATATTCTTAAAACTTTATTGCAAAAATTTTGAGTTTGATGGCTGCATTAGATAATTTACATTAGTTGGAAAGGTATTGCCAGATTTCTTAATGAAGTTTTCTACTTAAAACTGAAGCAAGTAGCCAAAGGGAATCTGAATTATGTAAGTCTTATCAGAACCGCTCTTTGAACTTCTGGAGGAGGTATCACTTAGTTCTCATCCATTAAAGTAGTATTTAAAATGCAGCAGCATTGACATGAAGAATCAAGAGGTCTGTTAGCTTAAGAACTGATATTGTAGTTTTCCCCCGACAATCTGATCATATATACAGGCTACAGGCAAAGATATTACGGAAAAGATTAATTTGATTTTTCATTGACACCACTTTATTGTAATTCCCTCTTTTTGCCTCAATCTATGACACCTGAAGGAAATTAATGTTTTATTTTGGTGTTAGAACAGAGTTAGATTTCAGCAGCTCAGGTAAACCGGCATAATTAGGCATTGATGTTCATTATTTCCAAGTGGGTAAAATTAGACATTAGGGTGACTTATGAGAAGGAAAGGAAGGCTCTATCAGATAGTATTTATGCATATTTTGCAAGGTCTGGTCGTCATTGTGGTCAGAGAGAAACCAGATTGTGTGTGGGGAAATGTAAAGCTACCGCATAGATTCCATTTAATTCCTCCTGCGGGCTATAGTGTCTTCCTCAGAGTTTTGTTTGTTTGTTTTTCCCCCACAATGCTTCTCTTATCTCTTGCTTGAGTGAAGTTCACCCTGTGGAGTCCAACTCTAGGCCTATGTACCACTTAAGTCCTATTTAGAGGCTTAGAGTAGCTTATTCCAGCAGGTTTTTCTAATTTATCCTAGGTGCAAAGTAGCCATTATGTAGGGTGGGGCAGTTTATAAGGAATGGGTAATTTTAAAATAATCTTTTTAACATCCACAAGTCTAGAAGACCCTAACAGCTTTGTAATTTTCTTTCTTTCCTTGTCCCTCTAATACATGGTTCAAGTAGGTGCTGACTGGCTCCCCATGCAGTACCATCAGTCTGATAAGACTTCAAAGAGTTTAAGTTATTGCAGAATTTAGTCAATTGTGTCAAATTCATTCTTGGCATAGTTTCAGTGGAGTTACACAAGAGATGAATTTGGTCCATAATTCTGTTCCATAAATATATATTTAGGGGCTAATATTCTGTGTTGGTGGGTCCAGTCCATCACTTAGAAAGTGTGGTAGACTTCTGGAACATGCGGTAGTATTTTGCAGGATTTTACAAGGACCACTTTATTACAGGCATTGATTTTATATTCCCCTTTCTGAAGCATAAATCCACATGGTAACTTTTTTTAAGCTCTAAAAGATTTATTTTATTTGAAAAATAGATCCAATAAGCAATGTCTATTGCCAGTATTTCCATAGGCATAAAATATAAAGCCTCAAATAAGATGTGTATTCCATTCTCAAGAGGAATTAGTCTAAACTGAGGATTTAGAGTAAATCCTTGCAGCAGCTTTGGAAACGTTCAAAGCTTTGTTTCTTGAGTGCCTGTTTGAGTTCAGACACTTTTTGAAACAAACAAAGGGGCAGATTATCTATTCTGTTCAGCTCAGTGGAGTCATGCTATAGTCCAACTCATGGAATGGAGAATCAGGCCCAAAGCTTTGAAAGTTTCTTGAGTGTCTGGGAGTACTCAAGGCAGCCATTTTGGACTCACGCATTTTAGGCTTGTTTCTCTCTATCAGCTTTTAAATACTTAACCGAGTTGTTTGAATCTAGGAAAAAGTTCTTAATTTTAAGAAAAATGTGGAAGGGCCCTAGCTGGTGGCAGCAATCTGTGTATACACTGTATGTATTAATAGTTTTCTGCTCTTATAAGTGACTTTTTAAAATGTACAGTTAGTATAATGCTGGCTCTGCGGAAGTGCTAATATGTGGAAGGGGTGCTGAGATGTCAGAAATTCTAAGATTGGATATACAAATAATAATAAAGACATACTGACTGGAATAATCCTCTATTTCTAGTAGTACTAATGGTAATATTCTTGCATAAATTCTCTGCAACAAGAGATAATAATACAGATCTTGAATCTTTTATTTTTTTATTTTCCAGTTATTAGTTCCTCGTAGTGTCTGGGTGCTTCTGTCTGTCTTTTTCTTCTGTGTCTATGTGTTGTGTGTCATGAATGCTTCAGAACAAATATTTTATTCTGTATTTGATTATAAATGCTAAGTGGTAAATCTGAATGTCTGATAGTTTGCAGTATAGGAAAAAAAAGCTTTCATCTTAATGGTCTGTATTTTTCCAATTATGATTTCACTGGAAAAAACAGATCTGCAGACACAGAAATAAATATTAAATGATACTGTGATTAAATTTGTTAGTCTCTAAGGTGCCACAAGTACGCCTTTTCTTTTTGCGAATACAGACTAACACGGCTGCTACTCTGAAACCTGTGATTAAATTGGAAGACTGTTTGTTTTTTCTTTAAAGGGCTAGGATTGAGCAAATAGTAAACTGAGTTACCTTTTACCTCTAGACAGATAGTTATGTTAGGTCAAATTGAAATAAATTAAAGAACACTGTGGATTCCCCCAACCCCCATCTGGAATTCACCCAGATAAAGTGTGTAATTTTTGTAACATGACTTAAGTGATTTCTTTTTTTTAAATCAGCACATTCAGTAGCTAATTTCTTCTCTTTTTTGTATGAAGTTTAGGCATCATCTGATACATTAGCCAAAGCAAATGCCTCAAATATACAATAGAGCATAATCTGTATTTTTCACATATCACTGCGACCCAGATTCTGCAGATAGATAAAATATTGCATATGTCATATGGCCCATTTCATCTGGTATTTCAAAAATGAAGATCTAATAATTTAACATATTAAAGGTTTGAGAAAGGTTAGGATTTCTTCTGATTTCCAAGTTTGAATAATTGTATAATTATCATACTAATTTGTGCCTTCTGTCCATTAAATGTGTTCATGTCATTCAATGGATTATCATCTACAATTTAGTTAATGGATTTCCTATTCATTTCAATCCTGTTTGATTCCCAAGCAGTACAAAATTAGTGTTTTGAAATAATTGCAATCAAATAATAGCACCTTCAGCAGTTTATAAATATAATCTGAAGTATCTAAGCAGTGTCTTTATTTTCTCCTACCCATTTTAATATTTTGTAACAATAGCATCACTCTACGTCTGTACTTCTGTGATTTTGACATTACAGCAAATGTCTAATATTCCATATTCTCTTGATTGATTACTCTATTTGGAGAGAGAGAAAAATACAATATATACTGTCCAAAAATTATTTGGCCCTCTTTCTGCCTGTGATGAGATGCATGTACTCTATCCCCAGCAATTGAAGGGCAGGATAAATAAGCTTACTTAAGGGTATGTCTACACTAGCAGTAGAGAGCTTCATCGAGAGCTTCGTTGCTGATAAAAAGAAAAGCGCTTAAAGAAAACCGCTGTTGTGTGTTCACATTATCTTCCATTGGCAGCATAGTGTGTTCACGCTTGTGGCACTCTCATTGCCAATGAGAGCAGTACACTGTGGGTACCTATCACACAGTGCAGCTCTCACCCTTCTGCCGCTAGGTCTTGTGGGAAGGGCCTGGGATCATGGCGCATCATGGGTCTGGGCTCAATGCCCTGTGATGCACTGCTTTCGGTCCCAGCATTCCATGTGCTTCCGTCTTCAGTTTGCGGCATTTTTCAACTTCCCTTCTTTTCTGCTTTCCCTGCCATATCTATCTGCAGGAATGGATCCTGCACTGCTCTCCACTGCTCTGCTTGCTCTCAGTAGCACATAGCGGGTTGCAGTGGAGTTATTCTTGAAGTTACAAAGGCAATGGCAGTCACAGTTGCCTGACGTGGTGTCCGACATGGAAAGCAGTAACATTAGATTGCTTTTGGCATTCATGGAGGAGCTGAACACAGTGGAATGTCACTTTTGGGCTTGGGAAACTAGCATAGAGTTTGGGATCACATTGTTATGCAAGTCTGAGATGTTGAGCAGTAGCTGCAGAACTTTCAGATGAGGAAAGCCACCTTCTTGGAACTGTGTGCTGAGCTTGCCCCAGCCCTGCGGTGCAGGACACCTGAATGAGAGCTACTTTCTTGGTGGAGAAGTGTGTGACAATTGCAGTGTGGAAACTGGTGACTCCAGATTGGTACCCGTCAGTCACAATCAAGTTTGGAGTGGGGAAGTAGACCGTTGGGTCTGCATTAATGCAAGTGTGCAAGGCCATTAATCATATCCTGCTGCAAAAGACTGTGACTCTTGGCAACGTGCATGATGTTGTGGATGGCTTTGCAGAAATGGGTTTCCCAAACTGTGGAGGGGCAATAGATGGCATGCATATTCCAATTCTTATATATTCCAATATCCAACCTTGCAACCAAGTACATCAATCGGAAGGAGTACTTCTCTGTGGTTTTGCAGGTGCTTGTGGATCACGGGGGCATTTCACTGACATTTACATGGGGTGGCCTGAAAAAGTGCATGACACACACATCTTTAGGAACACTGGCCTGTACAGAAAGCTGCAAGCAGGAACTTTCTTTCCAGACCAGAAGATTGCCACAGGGGGAGTCGAAATGCCCAGAGTGATCCTGGGAGACCCAGTGTACTCCTTAATGCCATGGCTCATGAAGCCGTACACAGGAAACCTAGATAGCCGTAAGGAGCGGTTCAACAACATGTTGAGTAGGTGCAGAATGTGCGTTTGGCCGATTAAAGGCCTGATGGGGGTGCCTATATGGCAGATTTGACCCGAATGAGGAAAATATACCCATGGTTATAGCCGCGTGTTGTATGCTGTATAGTATTTATGAAGGGAAGGGCGAATGGTTTACTTAGGGGTGGACTGCTGAGGCATAATGCCTGACTGCTGATTTTGAGCAGCCAGATAGCAGGGCTATTAGAGGAGTGCAACCTGGGACAATAAGAATCAGGGACGCCATGAGGCAACACTTCGAAGATGAAAACCGGTAATGTTTGTTGCTATGATTGGGACTGCTATGGTTAATTACATTTGGTGGGCTAGGAAGCAGTTGTGATTGTTAAGTCCTAGGATTCAATATAAGGCACTAATTACAGTGCCTGTTGATTTGCAGGTGCCATGAGGCATCAGACCTTGCATGTAAACAAATAGAGTGCTTATAATTCAAAAAAGATTGCTTTTATTAACAAATAAACCACAACACCACACAGAGACAGACAGACCAACACTATTGGTGGGGGGGAAGATATGAGGGGCTGTTTTTCATAGCTGAGTATAGGCCCTGCTTTCATTTGAAAAGCTGTCTGCGGGATTGGAGTGTAGAGGAAAGTGTGAAGCGCCAGAAGGCGGAAAGGAATGCACAGGGGGAGTTTGGCGAGTGCATGGGAAAGAGTTCACAATGCTGTGAAGAGGAGGGCGGGCACGCATCTACTCAGTCTGGAGTGTTACGAGAGTCTGGAGCATCTGAAGAAGTGGGGTTTTTACCCATGAAAACTTATGCTGAAATAAATCTGTTAGTCTTTAAGGTGCCACCGGACTCCTTGTTGTTTTTGTGGATACAGACTAATACGGATACCCCCTGATACATGAGAGTCCTGGAGCATGTTGGTTTGAAGCTTCAGAACTTTAATCATCCTCTCTGTGGCATCCCTGTTGTAAGAATCCTTCTCTTATCTTCCCTGCTTTTCTCTTTCCCTCCACTTCTTGCGTTCAGAGTTTTCTACCTCTGACTGCTGCAGCACCACATAGAACATATCTTCCTTGGTTCATCTCGGCCGTTTTCTTACCTTGCGCAGATGCTCAGCTGCTGTTGGAGTGTTGATTCTCAAGGTGAAGTCTGGAGAGGCATTATTCATAATAAACAGAAATGCTATTGTCAACTACACACACAGCATTGAAACAGTAACATTAATACACTGCTGGTCACATACCTATCACTTTCTTGGTGGAAAGAGGTGTTATACTGCTCAGGAGACAGGGGTATCCAACCGTGTCTGGCTCCTGCATAAGGTTCCCCATCTCAAGAGGTAGTCACAATGTGAACGTCAATAATAAACCCCCTTTTTTTTTTTAAAATAAAACTTGCCTTTAAAGCACAAGGGCAAAATTTTGGTTCCAGTGGGCCAGATCTCTCTCTTGGTGTATTGTTGTTTTTTCCTGGCAGCAAACCCTAACCCAGGGCCCCTCAGGCAGAGAATGTATATGAAAGGGGTAGGCTGCACAGCTGCTTTAATCTCCCCTCTACAGTAAAGGGTATGGGGGTCAGGAAAGGGTATGGGGGTCAGGAAAGGAGAAGGCTGTGGGGAAGCCATTGGAGTAAACAAAATTAAAATGAGCAGGACTTGCTCAGGGGGTGTGGCCTGGTGGCTGAACTAGTTCAGTTACGTCTACTCAGGCTCTGCTGGTATGTTTTCCTGTGGAACCGCAGCTATAACTTGAAGCTTCAGCTTAAAGCCACACTTCCTCAGTAGCATGAACTCACTGGCAAAGAAAATATGGTGGTGGTAGTAACGCTGTCTGTAGTCCCTTGTACTTAAAATCCTCTTGGATGCAGAGGGTCTTGCTGTCCCAGAGAATGGTAATTTACTTGCACTGTGGTCATGTCACTGAATAGTGCTTAATGCTTACAATGGATTTGCACAGATGCAATTGAGAGAAGAATCCAAGATGAGATTCTGACCCCTGTGTGTGTGTGTGTGCGCACATTTTTTTGTTTAAAATGAGAGAGATGTTACTCCCTGGAAGAATAATAAAGTTTAAATCATACCTCTATGTCTGCATCTAGGTTTTTCACGTTCAATATGAACTTGGGTTTTTTTCACCTTCCTCTACAGTGTGGGGCATAGGTCACTTGCTGGTTTGAACTAGAGTAAATTTTTACTCCTGGGGGAATTCTGTACCACAGTGCAGAATTTATGTCCCCCTGCAGATTTCTTTGTTTCCCCACAGAAAAATGACTTTCTGACAGGGAAGCCAAAAGAGTGGTCATGTGACCCTCCCCAGCACTACGTTTCGGCTTCCGAGGGCAGCCAGCAGAGAGGTGAATCACTGTGGGGCAGGAGGCAGGACTGGGGAAGACCCAGCTGGTGGCTCCTACCCTGTGCCGGGCTCAGCTGCTAGACACAATTGGGCTAGGGAGGACAGGACTTCCTTTTCCCCTGCATGGCATCTGGGGCCAGGTCAGTCTCACCCTCCAGATTTCTCCTCCAGCTGCAGGAAGCTCTTCAAACTCCGCCCCACCACCCCACTTCCTGCACCCATTGTTCCTCAGCTTCAGGGGGAGGGATCCTTATACAGAGAACTGCTCCCCCATCTGCCCAACCCCCGTCGATCCAGACCCTCTCAAACCCAGACCCTCCCACTGAGCCTCACCCACTGCACTCAGACCCCCGTGATGAGCCCCACTCCCCTTGCACCTGAACCACCCCGATAAGCCACCCAGATTCCCACCCCGCCAAGTCCCAACCAGTTGCACCTGGATCTCCACATCCCTGAGCCCCACTCCCATAACATCTGGACCCTCACACTGAGGCCTCCACACCCAGACCCCCCCCCCATTGAGCTCTGTCCTCTGCACACCCAGACCTCCACACACGGAGGCCCAACCACCTTCACCCCCCTGCAGAGTCCCATTATTGTTTCACCCAGAACCCCTAACAAGCCACTGTGCATCCAGATCCCCCCTGCACCTGGATTGCCCCACACAGAACCCTCTCAACCCACACCTGGATCCCCCACATTAAGCCTCTCCACACTTGGATCCTGCCTTGCTGAGCCTGCCTGCCCACACAGAGGGGCAGGGGCCTGGGATGTTTCTGGGGCAGGCTGGGTCCTTGCACTGTGTCAGGGTTGGGTGCAGCCTCACCGCTGAGTCCGTGTCCTGGGGTGGGGAGCTGCACAGTGATCTCCCACCTCTGTGCAGCCAGTGGCCTGTGCTCCTCAATACTATGCTGGAACCTCCACATTTATTTGACAAATAAAATTTGCAGAATTTTAAAATATTGTGCGCAGAATTTATTTATTTTTGGGGCAGAATGCCCTCAGGAGTAGTACATGGTGGATTCTCTGTAACTGAAAGTCTTTACATCAAGATTTGAGGACTTCAGTAACTCAGCCAGAGGCTGGGGTCTATTACAGGAGTCTGTGGGTAAGTTCTGTGGCCTGTGATGTGCAGGAGATGAGACAAGATGATCATGATGGTCTTTTCTGATTTTAAGGTCTGAGTCTATAATTTATTATAGCCCATTTAAAAATATGCAAGTGCAGGAGAAATAAATTACAAAACTCTGATTGAGGAAATACATTGGTTTCCATATATTTTAAGTCTAACCTACTTCTTCTATAACACCATTCATCTGTAGATCTCAAAGCCTTTTACCAAGGAGGTAAGTATATTATCCATATTTACAGTTGGGGTAATAGAGGCACAGGTAGGTGAAGTGACATGCAAAGGTGTCACAGCAGGCAAGTGGCAGAGCTGGGAGTAGAGCTCAGGTCTCCTGTGTCCTATTCTTTGGCGATGTCAGCCTTACACTTGTTCTCCTAAATGCTGATTAGGTTGGCACTTATAAGATTGGCCGTTTTTTAGAGTAAAAAGTCTGAGATATTTCACACTGATCAGTAAAATGGTTGGTTATTCAGTTCACCTACTGTGTATGTGTAGCTAAGTGGCTTAAATAATTAAGCTTATTTTATAAACACAGAAGTTATGTATCTGGAGTATGTTTTTTCTGTCCAAGTCAAGATGGAGAAAAAGGTACAGCATATGTATTGTCACTTGTATAAGATGATGTATCCTTAGAATATGACTTAGAATGGATTTTCTAAGTTAGTGGTTGGGTAAAAGGTAAGTGTTACTATGCAATCTGTAATTATATTGTTGGATTTAGCCTTTCATCAGAGCAGCTGGCCCAGACTGAAAAGTCTGACTAGATACTATCCATTATGGGACTAGATACTACTATTTTAACTCCCAGAATGTTGTTTGCCTTACCACTTCTCCAAGATGAGGATAGATACTGTGTCACTCTGTGAATCAATTCATTTGTTGATCCTGAGTGTAAACAGCTTCCGGAATCTTCCCCAGCACCCATAATAACAATAATGTGTAGCTCTTACATTGCACTTTTTCATTTGAAAGTGGTTTACAAAGATGGATAAGTATCCTTATCCCAATTTTTACAGATGGAGTTTATTGAGGTTGTGACTTGCTCAGGGGTTATACATGACATCAGTCACAGAGCTGAGTATAGAATCTTATTTCTAGTACTGGGTTCTGTCTACTGTACCAGGCTGCTACACAAACGACAGAAGAGCTAGGTTCAGAACTGCATTTGATGGCATGGAAAGTTGTATTGTTGGCTAATGAACAATTTGGTTGGCCTGTTGATTTCTTACTAATTTTTATTATGTTTCTTTTTCTTATTTTGTTAGTTAATTATATATCTCTTGATCATTTTAACCAGTTATGTCTCTTTACACAGGAAACCGGATTACATCTTTTTGTCTAGAGGAGGGAGTTCTTAAATTAATACAGTAAGTGGAACTGGCTAAACTTCCATGAAAGACTGAATTTGTTAAGTGGAGCATGACCTATTATTGCATGTCTGTCTGGAAGGTGTGTTTTGGCAGCTGATTTGGTTCCATGATTAAATTGTGAAACTTTGAATTACAGCATTTGACAATAATGTCCTTTACCTAATTTCCATGACCAATTGAGAAACGTTCAGCTGCCTGAGGGACAGAAATCAGATTAGTTGACTCCATATTTTTTGCAAAGGAATATAGGAAATATTTTTGAGAAGCCTCTGGATTTATACCAGATAAAAAGTCTTTCTGAGTAGTTAAGCAGAATATTGATCTCTTTTTATAAATGTGTTATGTTTTCCTATTGCTCCGCCTCCTTCTCTTGTCTCACTTCCTCTGACTGAAAAAAATGTTGACAGACAAGATATGCTTAATATTGGCTGAGGTCATATAGAAACAGGGAAATATTTATTGGCTCCAGAGGCTGTTATGAATATAGTTCGTAAAGTCCAATTTATAAACCTAAGCTACCTACATTCAGAGAGAAAAGCAGTGTTTTAGTTTGTCTCATGGAACTTGTACTATTGAATACATGTTTGTACACTTTGAATTTTAGGGGCTAATCTTGTGCCCTGGAGAGACCCACAGAGCTAGGTGGAAGATGTCTTCTCCTCAGCACTCTCTGGCCACAGATCTTGCCTGAGAACTGTGGTAGCTCTTGCATTTTCCATAGGCTTCATCTGAATTCGGAGTCAGGGGACTATCCAGTAGATTCACTTAGTGGCCTTACTCCTTCTCTTTGCTATATTGGCATTTGAGGAGTTTGCATTCTTTGCCTAAATTCCTGAGATTATACTCCCCAAACCTGTGCAGTGACATAGTGTGGTTATGCTGCAACCATAGCCTTCTGTACCCTCATGGAGAAGAAGCATTCACAGGTTCTGGAAATGCATTCCAGTTTATGGAGAGAGTGGATTTAGTTGTTTTGTAAAGAAGATTTGATGTGGCTGGAAACTGAATAAAAGCTTAATCTTATTAAGCCTTAAGATATGTTTAACAGGAGACATTGTTTCTCAAATTACTGCTCTCAACTAATAAACTTACTAGAGTTGTACATGAAAAGTGTCACTTTTTGTGAATCTGTCCTAATAATAATAAGGCTCAAATGTGCATTGCCTGATGGCCCATTTACACTGCTCTTCTGGTCCAAAAGGCACCATAAGGCCTGAGCTTAAGCCCTTTGTACCATTGGATTCACGGTAGTTTACAAGCGGAGGGTTAAAAAAATTAGTCCAATACACGAAAAAAAATTTCCTTTAAACCATCCTAAAACAGTATTCAGTATTTTTCTGTAACGCACTACACAGACTATCTCTATACCACACAAGGCCATCACCCATTTCAAATATATTGAGTAATATCAGGCAGTTGAGTAGACATGTTAAGAAACTATAGTGAATTGATAGATTAGAATCATTGCAGTGTGCAGTAACTTGAAGATACTGTATTTATTTTGTTGTTCTCCTTTACCCATTCAAATTTTCTGGTATAGTCCCTTTCTGCCAGATGGTAGAGAGAGATGTAGTCTAATCTGCCAGTAGGATTTTGATTCTGTCTACCATGTTAGGGTTCTGCCTCCAGATCAGCTACAGTAGTGAAGTTGTCATTAGACTGAGGACCCTGAGGGGCACATAAGACAGTCTGTGTGTTCTCTGACTAGTAATGTTATACCTTTTATTAGCAAAACAACAAACATTGTAATATAGCAGAGGAGATAGAGCCGGTGTAGAATGCCCAGCACTTGTATTACTCACGTCATCCCTTGCAGGGAGCCCGAAGTAGGTAAGATGATTCCTAACTGTCTAAGGGTATTGCTCTGTGAAGGCCCAGTGGAAATCTTTCTGTTGACTTCAGTGGGAGCTGGAGTGGGCCCTGAGTCCTCAGTTCATTCTGACTCCAGCAGGTGGAACGCTTACCAACATGCTTCTCAAATTCCAGATTTTCCCGGTGCCTTGGGTTTTTGGCTATTTTTAAAGGCAGCTTCCAAATTTCTGCATAGATTCTGTATTTAATGGTTTTTCTGCAGTGTCTATATCCAGCCTGTTGAAAGATCTATCACTTAGTATTCAGCTCCTCAGATTGGCCAAACTCACTGACCAGTGTTGCTCCCATTCCCTTTCCCCCTAAGTCGTGCTGCAGGCACTTCTTCTAGGCAGCAGCAGCAGCAGCATTGTTGAAAGTTACAGAGCAGGGAGAAATGCTGGTTTAGGCAGAGGGAGGAGAAGAGCTCAATATAAGGGAGTGGAGCATAAGCAATCAGGCCTAGTGGTTACTGCTGGGCTGGTACCAGGGAGTCAAGGGCCACGAGGTGGTGGTCGATGAGCAGGGTTCAGAGGAGGTGTGAGAGCTGACATCTATGGGCAAGAGTCAGGGTCAGAGTCAGGCCGAGCTTGGAGATTGAAGATCAGAAAGCAAGACCAGGTCTGGACCCATAGCAAAACGGAAGTCTGCGTGGTTAAAATCATAGAATATCAGGGTTGGAAGGGACCTCAGGAGGTCATCTAGTCCAACCCCCTGCTCAGAGCAGGACCAATCCCCAACTAAATCATCCCAACCAGGGCTTTGTCAAGCCTGACCTTAAAAATATCTAAGGAAGGAGATTCCCTAGGTAATGCATTTCAGTGTTTCACCACCCTCCTAGTGAAAAATTTTTTCCTAATATCCAGCGTAAACCTCCCCCACTGCAACTTGAGACCATTACTCCTTGTTCTGTCATCAGCTACCACTGAGAACAGTCTAGATCCATCCTCTTTGGAACCCCCTTTCAGGTAGTTGAACAACTTCCCAGGCACCCTCCGAGGTTAAATAGTAACCCTGGGCCAATCAGGGGGCTGCAAGATACTATCGCTCTGGCCCTTTTGGGCTGTACTTCTTGCGGTGCCTAATCTCCACAGTGCTCCATCGATGTGGCACTGGACGGCCTCCTGGTGGCAACGTGGGAACGTCAGCTATGCCAGGTTCTAGTCCCAAGGATCCTTACACCCAGCAACAGTGGAAACAGAAAGCCTTGCACAGAGTTCCTTCAAGGCTGAGATGTGAGTCTGGCTGGAAGAAGTATGGAGGCCTTAAGAAGTCTAAAGGAGCCTGTCTATTTGGGGAATGCCTTGAGGGGCATGGTTGGCTGGGAAAAAGGTAGGAGATGAGGCATGACGGCCTGGGTGAAACCTGTGTGTCTGTGTTGAACCCTGTTAGGCAGGGGCATCTCTGACTTCCTAGAGGTACTTACTTGGCCATGAAATCTGGCAGGCTGATGTAATATTACTCATTCTGGATGTTTTGTCCCTATCTTATTGCACGTTGGCTGGTTAGGATGCTGAGGCATGGCTACTAAGACAATATACAGTAGGGTCAGTAAATGAAGACTTCCTCTACACAATCACCGCTTAGTTGGCAAAGGTAAAGCATCTTTGGTGCAGCTGCTTCCACAGCTACACCTGCAGTAGAAGATACCAGCAGCCTGTGAGCTTCCACTCCGGTGCGATAAGACCTACTGTGAAGGACCTTTAAGCACTCTAGGTCTGCCTCATGGGTAAGCAAGGAAACATGGCAACTAATGAGTACCTCTAGTCAGTTAATTACTCTGGTGAGGTAGAGACTGGAGTTCCATGCTCAGAGAAGGCATCTACTTGTCTCATTTAGAATCTGGGAACCCAGCTTTACAACCTGATAAGAGTCCTTATAGGGAGCAAAGACATCCTGAATTCTCTCCAAGCCATTTTGGTTAAGGTTTGAGTGCCCGCTCACTAAAGTGTAATACTGTAACCAGGTTTGTTACAGTTAGGTACAGTCTGTCATTTTCTTTTAAGACATCATCTGGATATGGTGGTACATTTTCTGATGGCAGTCATCAAATTGAAACCGGTGGTCAGGTTACTAATTCATCCCTCGTTTCTGAATCTGGATTTAAATGCTCTTCCATCATTCAAAACCCCTTATAAAAGTTTTCAATACGGATCCTGACTTTTATAATAATTTTAAAGATTTTTATTCCTAGGGGCAATCTTTTTGCCCAGAATGATCAAGTAATTGCAGGGTATATCTTGTAGGGGAGCTTTTTATGTAAGATTTCATCTGGACAAAGAAATTTTAAGAATGATCTGTGGATCCAGGATCTCTGATATTCTGGGGCTTCAATTGAAAACCACAGATATGTCTACTGATTCAAGTCTATAATTCTCAAAAGCAACGTTATACTGCTTTGCCATCTATGATTTAATAGTTTAATCCAGTATATTTGGTTTAGAAGAGTCATAGAACTGAGGGGAACTCTGCAACCTATATCTTTAATCGTGTTATGTGTCTGAATTTTTTGGACATTTTGATTAGTCTTATCCACTGCAACATAGTGAATCCACAGAATTACTGAGTTTAGCTCTAGCATGTCTGTTTTGTTAAAGTTAATTGTTGTTTTATGCAAATGTTTTTGCAATTTATAATGCTAATTCCGTAATTATTTCCTGAAGAAAAACAGGTGAAGTTGAAAGCAGATTGCAAGCTCACATCATTTTACACCAAAATGAAAGCTTATATCTGATCAAGTAGCTGTGAGGCAGATGTTTTTTGGATATACAATGACATCTCACAGCAATCAGGATTAAGAAGTGTTTTTGCAGAGCCTCAAATGCCTCGGAAGCCGCTGACTGCATTGCATGTATAGGACTTTAGTAACTGCTGGCAGCTGTGATTGGAACACCGAGGGTGTCGCTATTCCAGTCATGTGCACAACAAGACATTTGTTGCGAGTGTACAGCTTTATTTTTTTAAACTCTACTAGCCCTCAAGAGTTTGATAAAACTGCTGACAGAGTGGCGGAGATTTGATTGAGGTCCTGTTTTAATAGGATACTTTATTAATATTCTTAATAATTATAGTATTTAAAATGTAAATCGTTAAAACCGTATAATATCTAAATTTAAAACACCTATGCTCTTACAATGATAAATTGAAATTATAATAGCAAGAAAGTAAGGAAATTGAGAATTAAAGTTCTCACTTCAGCTTTGTGTCTGCCTTACCTTCAGGGCTCTATATGCTCTGTGGCTGTGCAATTTAAGGAATGTACCCTTCACTCATCACTGGCTGCAAAATTCAGTTCCTGAATCTAAGCTTTAATTTGTAGAAAAATATATTTCTAGCTCCAATTGGATGAGAGAGAATGATGAAAATGTGAGCTGAATGTAAATCAGTGTGTTGTCTTTCTGAGCCCACAGACAGCTTGAAACTATAGCTCTGAGGGATCGTCTGGCCCAGTCATCTCAGTGAGTTAACCCTGTATCCTAAATGCCCTAGCGCTCTGTGGCAACCTGGACCTAAATTCTGCAGTTGGGTCTCTTGATTTATGGTACTGTAATGCAACAGACTGGGAGTTGTGCCATGGCTTTACGCTTTAATATTGAAGGTTTTTAAAATATTTAAATATGAAATGGATAATACAGTCAGTAGAGCAGCCCATTTTATTTATCTTGTTGTTAAATACAATTTAGCTACTTTTTCAGTGTTCAGTATGCTGCATTTTCTTTGTACGAATGACGTATAACTGCATCATAGATGTCAGGGGAAGTTGGAGTTTTGGCAGTGGGTAAAGGAAAGAGAGGGCTTTTGGCACTTGAAGAGGCATGTGATGTTTGTGGCTATGCAAGAAGCACATTAACTGGATGCATCTGCTAAGGAAATAATCACTTGGGATGTTACAGTAATGTAAACAATAGAAAGCAAGAATAACATTTTTATATGGAATTATTTCTCCGTAGTTGCTGAAGGGAAACGAGTGGGTGTGCCAGTTACTTAAAATAAATTATTCTGTTGATAACAGTATGCATGAAATTGTAGTTGAAACATAGTATCTCATTGGGAAGAAAACAGTGGTTTAGAAGAAATGCGGAGGATTGAAATCCATCTCTACCTTTCCTGGTATTTTGAACAATGAGAATTTAACCTATTCTGCTGAGAAGATGTACCTAAGAATAATGAATAATGCACCTTTCTTGAGGCATCTTCACTATGGTCAATTAGGACAGGCGTTCTGCTTTTATATTGGCGGTAAGGAGGCTTGTTGTAACTTTAAAAGTTCAAGAAATGTACAAGAGTTTTAACTTCATGTAAATTCTGTGTGCCAGATTCTTAGGTTTAAATGGAGATGTATTGATTTACACCAGCTGGTGATGTGCACACCGCATATATGTTGTTGTTCTGCTCAGATACTATGGTGATGGGTGCCAAAAACACCCAGTAGATGTAAATATATTAAAATGTTTTCTTATGCAAATAAACTTTGACAAGTTTTATAGTGTAACAGGATTGTGAAAATATTTTTTGCTTTGTATATAATTGTTGCCTGAAGCAGACATTTAATATATCATACTCAATCTCTATCACAGTCATAGCTGCAATTTTGAAACTTTTTTATTGTGAACTTTATCATTTTTAAGGGCTACAACAAGATAGAGTAACCCTGAAAAATGATTAAAATGTCTTTTTATTTTAGGCAGTACTCTGTTATTAAACAACAGAAGGGTTACAGACTCTGAAATTTAATTTTTTTGGGATTCTTTCTTTATTGAAGTTTTACAAACAAAAAGAAAAAATTACAAAGGATAAGAGTGACGTGTGGTGGAAGAAAGATTTTTCTTTTTAAATAGCGATCACAGATTAGTTATGCAAAACGTTTGGAAGGATTTTGTGTGTGTGAAAGACTGGATTTTATATATGTAGCAATTGTTATGCACTCTGATGTGACTTGGCAAGCATAGCAAAACCTGCTGTCATATTAACATCACTCTATTTTGGAGTCACTGGGTAGTGATTACATAATTAAGGTTGCAAGACTCTTCCATTTTGAATGTTAATTGTGACCCACTTCTGCCTCCCTCAAACATACCTCCCCTCCAGTGTCCTTTCTGTGCTTATGTATAAATGTCAGGAAAGAATCTAATTTTGCCTTTCAAATTTGTAGCAGATCAGCTGTGCTGTTTTTGAATATTAACGTAGTGAAAATTTTACATGTTTCTGGGGTGAGAGCCTCATCTTCACTATGATCCCATTATGCCCAGTAAAAGGGTTGGAGCAGCTTAGTGGGGCCCTAAAATCCCTGTATCCAGGTGCGGGAGGGTATCCCCAGTGCAGGAAGTGAGACACCCCATTAGGGTGCTTTCTGAGGACCTTCCTCTCTCCCCAACTCCCACACTAAGTGCTGAGGTTGGGTGCGTGCTGAGTCAGGGCTGTGTCTGGGATAGGGCAGCATCACAGTGTGTTGAGATTGTGTTGAGGGCAGCATCACGATACTGAGGAGACTGTGGGCAGTGCTGTGGCCCATAGGGCAGCCCTAGGAAGGCTGCCATAATTTTAGGCAGGCCCCGAGGGCTCCCTAAAGTACACTGTGTACCTCTCCAGCCTCCAGAGGAGCCCCACCTCAGGAGGCATAAAATCACCTCCTGCCCCGTGAGCTGCAAGTTCTGTGCTGTGCCTTAAAGATAATCTTACCCTTGATTTTCTACTTCTAATGCATTTAGTTCTCAGTGAGAACCAGTGCTTATTGAAAGATTAATAAAATTTAGCTTGTTATTGAAGTTGGCATTGCTCACTGTTTTGCTGTGCATTGGTGACTAATGCAAATGTGTCAATCCCCACAGGATGTTAGACTGCAATATCCTACAGAGATTGTAGTGGACTGAGGTAAGGTGCTCTGTATTTGGAAAAGAGCCTCTTGTTAGGATTGGGATCCCTTTATGCTGGGTACTTTACAAATTCACAAGAAAACATGGTCCATTCCCTGAAGACTTCACAAACTAAATTCTCTCTTCCAAACCAGTGGGTTCCTGGACCTACATAAAAGAGGTTGACTGATGAATGCTCAAATAAATTGGTTAGTCTCTAAGGTGCCACAAGTACTCCATTTCTTTTTGCGAATACAGACTAACACGGCTGTTACTCTGAAACCTATCAGAACTTTATCCATCTTCTTGGAACATATACCTTTTCCCTTCATTGACCATTTTAATTATTAGTCATCTCTAAGGTTTAAATATAGTTCAGCACCACTTATGAGAGACTTTATCAATACCACTACACATGCACAGAAAGAGAAAAACTGAAAAAACCCCGCAATATAACTTTCTGAGACCAATTATGATCTGAAGTATAATTTCTGTGTACATTGCGTGTGTGTTGGGTAAAGTCTTATGTTCTGCATCTGGTAACTTGAACAGGCACCTAACTCGTGGTTGTGAATTCCACTAGACAGCTGGGCACCTAAAAGTTTGGCTACACTTAAGTCCCCCTTGTGAATTTATCCCCAACTGGCAGTGGTTCCAAGTGGCCGCAAGGGGATGAGTGGAAGCAGGGCTTGGATGGGGCAAGGGAGAGGTGTGAATCCTCCTTCAGAGGAAAAATGCACTAAGGACCACATAAGCCTACTCCAGACTTTAGGCTAAAGTAGTGTCCGTGGGGTAGCTCTGTAGTCTCACCCTGCCCTGGTAGGAAGGGGTTTTCTTTGACCTTGCCCTGACCCCAGATATTTCCCAATGATTAGCCCATCAGCTCTCACAGGACACTGGAGGTGATGTATTTAGTCCTTAATGAGTGTCACCATGTAACTGCTCTTCAGTGGAGCACCAATTGCTGATCTGTGCTCATTTGGAACATAGTAATAGATCACCTGAATTTTGGGCTTTTTCAATGACCGATACATGATTTGTTTCAAGTGTGGACTTGAAAGAGATACAGAAAGAGAAAACAAATATACTTTATAGCCTCACAGCAACATCATGGCTTAACAGATCAAAATAACTTAATTGTGTGAGGTTCATATATGCAGTATTTAAGTGCCACAGGCATGTCATCTATGTAACTAAAAATCATAAGTCAACGTGTATTTTCTTAATTTTATTTATACATTTTCAAAATGGTTAAAAATAAAAAAAATTACTTAAGCCATAAGTTCTTGGGTTACCCAGGACTGGGAGTCACCTTGTTATCTCCCTGCCTCTAGCAAGAAGGAGACTTGCTTGTGCTTAACTGTGGGTTACCTTCCTGACATCACCAGCCTGGTAGCCTCCTAACCACTCTCCTCTGGGCTATGTCAGCCCATACTTTGCCTTGCTGGTTAACAATAAGTGGACCCCAGTCCCTGAGCCCCCTTGAAGTGTTCCCCTGTAGTGCCCAGCTCCTTATCTACTGAACACTCACAGAAATACCAGGTCTGCTGTCCCCAAGGGAACAGAGTTCACACAGGTTTCAGAGTAGCCGCCATGTTAGTCTGTATCTGCAAAAAGAAAAGGAGGACTTGGGGCACCTTAGAGACTAACAAATTTAACTAACACACAATGTTTGTTTCAGCTCAGGATCAGCTCTTTGTATAATACCACAGCACCAAGATATATTTAGAGTAAAAAACAATAAGTTTATTATCAAAGATTCAAGAGATAATGAGAGGAGGCAATGGGAACAAAAGTGTTACTGAGAAAATAAAATCATAACATGATTTCTAGAGACTAAACTTAACAGGTTAACCTTCTGCTTAAAGATATTTATCTCACCCCAAATGTCCTTTGCAGCATTTCAACCAAACCTGGTTGAGATCCAGTTTTCATGAATGTCATCGCATTGTCTGATTACTTCCTAGGTGCAGAGTAATGGGGCATCTTTCTTTCCTGTTCGTTATATCCCCCAGAGTTCATTGTTTGTAACCAGAGTCAGGATAATTTTCCGTACCATATTCTCTGGTGTGCTGCCTCCCTATTGATTTCACACCACGTCCCCCTCCCCCATTGACTTGATATGTAAATAAGTCTTCCTTTGTGTTGGCCTACAATACCTAATTTGCCGGCTGATGGAGAGACAGGTGAATTAAACATCTTTTGTCTGGCAGAACACCTGTTTGTCAACTCTGCCTTGATACAAACTTTAGGAATACATTTTCAATCAATATACATATGTAACTCCTTACATAGTATCTGTACATACATGTCACAACTATATTAATAACCAGTGTGACTTTAGATTTCATTTAAGCCCTCACATGATATTTGGTGAACTGGCACGTACATAGAAGGATCAGGATATTCTTGTAACCCCCCTGCAGTTGGCATTGAGGGTCACACACTCCCTGATTCATAATGAAGCAAAGTACTAGCACCAAATAGTGGTAAACGGTAAATAGAATAGAATCTTAGTGAGAAGAAATACAGCTAGAAGGCACAGTGCTTAAGTGCTTTCCTGAATTTTGGCTTAAGTTTGTACATGTAGGTGAGTGCCCTAACCATTATGCTATAGAGTTATTATCACTCTCTGTCTGGCCCAAGGAATATTTAAGTATTTAATGTAAAGTGCAACAGTTTCAATGTGAAAAGGAGTACTTGTGGCACCTTAGAGACTAACCAATTTATTTGAGCATGAGCTTTCGTGAGCTACAGCTCACTTCATCAGATGCATACTGCAGTTTCCACGGTATGCATCTGATGAAGTGAGCTGTAGCTCACGAAAGCTCATGCTCAGATAAATTGGTTAGTCTCTAAGGTGCCACAAGTACTCCTTTTCTTTTTGCGAATACAGACTAACACGGCTGTTACTCTGAAACCTGTCAGTTTCAATGTGAGAGCTAGAGAGAGACTTGATCCAGAATATGCAATAGTCTTGTGATTAGGGCACTCACCTGGGAGGTAAGAGACCTGGAATTGGGCACCACTATTACCATCTTTTGTGCAGGTTAGGCATACTCAGAGCATGTCTCTTGGATTGGGGTCTGCAGGTGAGATAGCGGGGGAGTGCCTAGTTAAAGGTTTAGGCATGAGTTAGGTACCAAACAGCTTGGTGGAGTCAGGAATTACGTGGCTTTGTGCATGCCCAGCCACTGAAATTTTGGTGCCTTGGGAACTTCATTGGTTGAAACTTAGGAGCCTACAGGGTTAGACAGCGGCTGAGTAGGGGGTTTCTGAATGCCAGTGCTACTTAAATGTTGGACTTTGCCTCCTGAAAAGGCAGTTAGGCACCTACATCCCCGTTGTGAATCAAGTCCTTAGAGTGGCACTATTGTCTGGTAGTAATGTTATAGTGTTGTACATTGCTGTTACAGTTGTGTCATTGCAAACAGTGTCATGAAGTAATGCGTCCTGTCACAAAATCTGTCAGCATACGTCCAAACTATGTGTTACCAGAATTAGTCAGCAATGATAAGAAGGTCTCCTAAAACAGTTCGGACGTAAAACACTAGCTTCCAGCTGTCATATTTTTAAACTGATGACTTAATCTTGCATGTTGAGTGTGTGTTATCTTGATTAACTTTGTGGAACTGGCATTTTATAAAATCTACTGTGTATTATTTTAGTGAGCTAATTTTTCTAGTAACTTTTTCTTACCTTCAGAAAGGGCAAGTTAAGAAGATTTACAACTTGCTTTAAACATTTATTATAACTATCCCATATGATTGGAATAGATAATGAATATTATCTAATAAAGGAAACAATGAACTAATTATCTTGTGTGAATAAGTAATTTTTGTTAATTTGATGCTTTGAAATGTACATAAAGACTATGGAGCAGATTGTGTCATTAAGGCTCAGGCTTAAGTGAGGGCAGTGTTGAGCTGCTTCTGTCCAGGGACAGCTCCAGGAGGTTTGACTGAAACACTATCATTAGCAGATAACTGTGAAACTAGAGAAAATGATGGTGATCTTGAAGATGGATAGTCTTCAGAATCTTGTATGTTGAGGATGGATTCTCCTAAACAAAATAAGTCAATGCAGTTATTTAATTATTACTACCGTATTGCTCATTTAGTATTACTCATTGCATTCACTGGCACTCAGTACTACTTTAAAGGTGAAATTGTAAAAGGAAGATCTGCCTATTTCAGCTATTTATTTTTTTTATCACAACTGCATCTAAAATGATAGTACCATAATAACAACTATATTTTTTGCTCAAACATGAGAATTCAAGAATAGTCCAGAAGGAAGACAGGCAGTCCTTAAGAAAGAAGTATGAAATAAAGAAAAGGAGTAATTGTGGCATCTTAGAGACTAACCAATTTATTTGAGCATAAGCTTCCATGAGCTACAGCTCACTTCATCGGATGCATTCAGTGGAAAATACAGTGGGGAGATTTATATACACAGAGAACATGAAACAATGGGTGTTACCATACACACTGTAAGGAGAGTGATCACTTAAGATGAGCTATTACCAACAGGAGAGCGGGGGATGGGGGGGAAGAAAACCTTTTGTAGTGGTAATGAAGGTGGGCCATTTCCAGCAGTTGACAAGAATGTCTGAGGAACAGTGGGGCGGGGGGGAAATAAACATGGGGAAATAGTTGAGTATTTGCCTCAGGTTGGGGGGCTGTCTGCAAGCAAGGACTGGCCTGTCTCCCAAGATCTGTGAAAGTGACGGGGTCGTCCTTCAGGATAGGTTGTAGATCCTTGATGTTGCGTTGGAGAGGTTTTAGTTGGGGGCTGAAGGTGGCAGCTAGTGGCGTTCTGTTATTTTCTTTGTTACTCATCAGCAACCACATACTACACAACAGAACCACTAACCCAGGAATCTATCCTTGCAACAAAGCCCGTTGCCAACTGTGTCCACATATCTATTCAGGGGACACCATCATAGGGCCTAATCACATCAGCCACACTATTAGAGGCTCGTTCACCTGCACATCTACCAATGTGATGTATGCCATCATGTGCCAGCAATGCCCCTCTGCCATGTACATTGGTCAAACTGGACAGTTTCTACGTAAAAGAATAAATGGACAAAAATCAGACATCAAGAATTATAACATTCAAAAACCAGTCGGAGAACACTTCAGTCTCTCTGGTCACTCGATTACAGACCTAAAAGTGGCAATTCTTCAACAAAAAAACTTCAAACACAGACTCCAGCGAGAGACTGCTGAATTGGAATTAATTTGCAAACTGTATACAATTAACTTAGGCTTGAATAGAGACTGGGAGTGGATGGGTCATTACACAAAGTAAAACTATTTCCCCATGTTTATTTCCCCTCCCCCCGCCCCACTGTTCCTCAGACGTTCTTGTCAACTGCTGGAAATGGCCCACCTTCATTACCACTACAAAAGGTTTTCTTCCCCCCCATCCCCCGTTCTCCTGCTGGTGTTAGCTCATCTTAAGTGATCACTCTCCTTACAGTGTGTATGGTAACACCCACTGTTTCATGTTCTCTGTGTATATATAAATCTCCCCACTGTATTGTCCACTGAATGCATCCGATGAAGTGAGCTGTAGCTCACGAAAGCTTATGCTCAAATAAATTGGTTAGTCTCTAAGGTGCCACAAGTACTCCTTTTCTTATTACTTCTCATGATGTTGTTTCATTTGGGAAACCAGGCCTTGCATTTCTTCGTTGCACTGTTTGCATTTTTCACGCATGCCTGTCTTACCCACAGGTAGAGGAACTTCATTAAAATATTCCCAAACTGGATCTCTTTTACAGTTTGCAGCCATTATAGGTTTTCCCTTCTAGTGAGAAAATGGTATGGTATGGTCCATCTCAAATCAATGAAGGCTACACTCAGAAAGACCTCAAGACTTCTGGAATATGCGGCTCAAACAGTTTCACTTTTGTTTCTACTGCCTGTCCCTCCCTTCTAACATTTATTTCTATTCACTGAACTTTTTGAAACTTTACACTTTTAGAGAGAGGTAAGGGATTGACTCTGTGTACACAAATTTGCAGAGGGCAATAGGGTTGAGATCTGTTATTTCTCACCTCTCTATATTTATTATTTATTTAAAACATTTTTGCTGTTAACAAGCATGTTATCTCTGGAGAGACAAATCCACAGTTTGAGAACTGCAAAACTAAGCATCTCTGATGGTATCATCTAGACTGAGCACTGAGTCCTATTGGGTCGATTGAAAGATTAACCTAAATAATCTATACAGAAGCCCCTGGAACCCCATAAGATTTGGTTTCTAATCCATGAACTATTGGAACTCATTTACAAAACTTTATTCTTACACATTACATGAAAATATTGTCTCATACTATAGAATTAGAATTTATAATCTCTATTCCATAATGAGATATCTTTGAGCTGTAATGTGTCATAATTAAAATGATCTTTGGCTAGGATTTTATCAAAAAAAATCTGATTTAAATAAAAAAAATCAGATTTTTTAAATTTTTTTTATTGATTTTTATCCACCCTGAACATATGTATGTTTTCTATATAGAAAAGAATAAATATGCAAATTGCATTATGTGTACTGAAGGTGCAGTGATTAGTTGTTGTATGTCTTCACACATCTCCAGTCACTTTAGTCTTGAAGGCTTAGATGTTCATTAGAATACAGTAGTGTTGGAATACATGGAGATTGTATTCCTATGGGAGGTAGTCTCTGTGTTCTGCAGGTTGTAAACAGGAAGGAAACAGAAGAGGATAGGAAAATGAGATGTGTGCATTAGCTGAATACAATAAAAATACTTAATTTGTTGTGTACATGGTCAAAGAGCTGCATAAAGACTAATAGGCACATTAGGTTTGCTTAAGATATTGATGCTTGACATTATTAGAAATAGTTTAAAATATATATTTTAAATTTCTGAATAATTAAGTAAAATGGCATAAGAAATATCAAAGGTGGAAGCGTAGGTTTGTATTTTCAGCCTATGACCTGAGGATCCAGTCCTGCAAGCCATCTATTAACACCATCTACGCACCAGGTGTGCTCATTGGACTCTGGGGCAGAGAGAACTTGGAGAATCAGATCTGCCTGAACATTTAATAGATTGTAATGCCTGAAAGGAATAACTATGTGACAATATTTTGGTGTTTTATATAACTTCATTACATTAAAACTGTTGTCAGACGCCACCGTTGTGGTGCTCTGCTCTATCCAATGTTGATAACAGTTGGCTGTGTGTGTGTGTTCCCTCTGTGTGCTGCCCCGGCTCTGCACAGATAGCTGACACAGCAGACCCCGAGGGAACCCCCAATGACCACAGACTCCAATAAGGTATGAAGGCAGCTGGCCAGGTTTATTGTCAAATGAAACACAGTCTTTACCTCCCCAGATCAGATGTCTACAGTTCTGCTAGTACATATGTGCTCCCTGACGATGGACACTGCTCAGTCAGTGGCGGGACACTCCACTGCTCCAGGGATGTATTCTTATACACAGGTACAAACATGTTTCAGAGTAACAGCCGTGTTAGTCTGTATTCGCAAAAAGAAAAGGAGTACTTGTGGCACCTTAGAGACTAACCAATTTATTTGAGCATGAGCTTTCGTGAGCTACAGCTCACTTCATCAGATACATACCGTGGAAACTGCAGCAGACTTTATATATACACAGTGTACAAACATGTTACACGTCACTCCTGACGTATTGAGGTGCAACTGCTTTACGTAGCGAGGTGCCGCCTCTCACCTTGTACATGTTGGTTCGAACAAAACAATTCTATCCATCATATTTTTCTTTTCTTGATGCTTACTGATATTTTCTGGTGTCTTCGGTCTGTGGGATGCAACTTAAACAACTTCTGTTTTATAGATTCATAGATACTAAGGTCAGAAGGGACCATTATGATCATCTAGTCTGACCTCCTGCACAACGCAGGCCCCAGAATCTCACCCACCCACACCTGTGAAAAACCTCTCACCTATGTCTGAGCTATTGAAGTCCTCAAATTGTGGTTTAAAGACTTCAAGAAGCAGAGAATCCTCCAGCAAGTGACCCGTGCCCCATGCTACAGAGGAAGGTGAAAAACCTCCAGGGCCTCTTCCAATCTGCCCTGGCGGAAAATTCCTTCCCAACCCCAATATGGCGATCAGTTTTTTGTTTGGTTTTTTTTCCTTTTTGTTCTTGTTTTCAGTAACACAAACTTAATACAAAGTTTAACTTAGTTTGTTTACAGTGTAATAGGGACAATGTAATAGGGACCGAGTCTTTTATAACTCAAGGTATACTTTGCAATTGTTGTATAGGCATTCATTTTCATTTGAGGTGATTGTGAAATATCTTAGTAGAAAAATAATTTATTTGTAAATTTTATTTCCCACAGATAAAAGTGCCACTTCTGCATTTTGAAATCAGTGTTGCTCATTTTGTACTAGGGGAATTTACACTGTACAGAATAATTTAAAAAAACTGAGCTTTTTATGAGCACACATTTTATTTTATCTGAAAGTAACTTCTCTGCTTTTAGAAGTCTAGGGAAAATTCTAGTTTTATTGATGCTCTGCAAGAGAATTGAGTGGTTTTTTTCCCTATTCTTCAATTGTTTCACAGGGAAATTAGCTCCACACTCATTAAAGACAGTGGACAAGAGCTTATAGCCATGAAAATCAAAATAATTTTTCATACAGAAGGTAAAAATTGCTTATTATAATATTGCTGTTTAATATTCCATACCATTCACTTGGGTTAGACTTCAGATTTGTCTTAAGAAATTGCTCACTGAAGGTCATTTAAAACTGGTACAAGAGATTATTTGAAGATTAGCTGCACCTCTCTTTAATATTACATTGGGTATGATCATGACAATTCTCTCAATAGTTGTTCTCTGAAGAAGAGTGAACTAAGAGTGATCATATGAATCAATGACAGTGGTTGTGAGAGGTAATAGGTGAAATTAGTCCAGTTGAACTTTCTTTCTCTTAGAAAAGACAAGCAAGTGGAATTCTTAGACTAGATTGATTATAGCTACAAACTTCAAAAAAGATACTTAAAATTCTAAATTTAGGTTTCCTTCTTTAGTTTGTTGACCTTAAATATAGTCTCAGTAATACTGGAGAGATTGTAGACTAGGGAATACTTAGCCGTACCAATTTAGGTAATGACAGGTTAAAACAGAACTTTTCATCATTTGTTTTTGCTCTGTATAATTAACTATTGTACAAAGGATTCCTTTATTAATATATTAAGATTTAAATATTCATTTAAAATTATTTTATTTTCTCTCTTCTGTTCTACACATTCTTTGATTCTGCATTCTTTGATAATCTCTGTTCACATGTTGCTTCACATGCTCATGCTTGATGTTCTTTTTCATTTCTATTTAAACTATGTAAATGGTATAAATTAGTTAATATTGAGCAAAACGTCCTTCTCTCTTTCTCCAAGGTCCTGGAATGCTAAAAGTTCTTAGCTTTGGAGTCTTCTGATTGCGCCTCCTTTTTCCCCACTTTCTCCTCTATTCCTTCCCCTGATGTAGGTCACGGCATGAAGGTGACTGCAGCTCCAGGACTATGGTGTCATCTGCAGCCAGCCCCTGTTGGGGTGAGGAGAGTGAGAATCCATGGAAGACCAGTCCACAGGGCAGGACTCAAGAGCTCATTTGCATGACCTGCTTACCTCTCTGGAAGCAGATCAGCTGAGCAGCCACTTCTCACTGTGTTGACTAGACTCTCCTCAGCTTTGATCAATCTGGTGCTAAACTCCTTCTGTACTAATACAAGGGACTCCTGTGCCCCTCAGGATTTGGGCCCTCTTGTCTATTACAAGATGAATTGATATATGATAGAAACAAGAACCAGGCATAAGAGCTCTTAGAAATAGATATTTGTAACTGTGTGCATAAATTATCTCAGTTTCTTCCAAAAGTTGTCCCAACAGTGCAAACTCTATGCTTATTGGTTAATGTTTTGATGAACTAAAGAATAAAATATTTGTTTGGGTTAAGTAAGGGTTTAAACAAATCTGGTGCTCCCTGTCAAATCATTGGATTGGGGGCCGTGTTGGAAAGACCCAAAATTGAGTGTGACTTTCACCTTTCTTTTCCCCTGAACTATGGTGTCATGGAGACAACAGGTGACTGAGTCCCACAGGCCCCGAAGATGGGAAAGAATGTGTCCAGAACTGCCATGTTTGTGGAGTGTTAGGGAGCTGATAGATGGAGGTTTTCTCATAAATAGGAGGATGGGAGAACCTGCATTGGCTCTCATAAAGGGGGAGATGCCCTGATTTCACAGTGTGTTTCTGTTGTTTTCCCCGCAGAGTTCTCAACCAGCATGAGGTACCTAGTAATCAACATGTGGAGCTAGTGGAGGATGAGCACTAGCATCAGTGGGACCCCTGTAAGCAAGGATCCACTGTGGTTGCAGGTTGGACGGCATTGTCCGAACTGGCCATGGATACAGGAAACAGCCTTACTCTGCCAAAAGAAGAAAAAATGCTCACATAGGAATGTTGCCCTAGATCCCAGCTTGTTTTACCAGGTTCTTTCAAGTATACTAGTTGAGTAGTGTCCCAGATTTATTTAGGCTAGTACGTTGCAACCAGTTATATTAGTTACTTGTGTTCTCTTTTGTGAGGAGCAAATGCGGAACTGGTACATCCTTCAGCACAGCTTTATTTATGTAGTGCGGCAGCTGAGACTCCACTATATACTCTCAATTCCCTGCCCCCCACGCTTCGGTGTGTGTCATTACTGTTGTTCATTACATAGGAATAAACGTAAAGATTGCATACATACACATGCTCAGTTGGAGGCAGAGCATTCAGTATTTTCATTCAGCAGCACTTCTCTACTATAACGCTTCAGAAGGTTGGTCCAGTCACAATTTATTCATTTGATATTTATTGTAATAATATTAATCATGATAAAGCTCATTAGGTACTAAATTGAATGTCATAAGTACTTTTACAGGGTTTCCATTGTAACTGAGGATAAACCATGTACTATTTCTTTAATGTGCTACCATTTTTATTACAATCTAGATTGTTGGGTGCCCTTTATGTCATGGAGTTTTGATCAATTCTGTGCTGAGTGTCTAATAATATGTTAAAAGTTTAAGGGATGATATTCATAGCGGAATAGTTTGCGAGGCAGTAAATGGCTTTTGCAGGTGATTAAATGTCAAAGAGAAGGTGAGGTGTCTGATAGCTGAAAAGGCTTTTTTTTCTGGGAGAGAGAGAGAGAATATTTCAACACTTTTCTTACTAGCAGACAAAACAAAAGGAGATTCAACAAGTCTCAGTCTTTTAAAAAGGGTTTTCAGGGTTTGCTGTTTCTGCTCCCTGTCTTTCCAATTTGCAGGTGGACTGTTGATCAAAATCTGTGTGAAGGTGTAAAGGAGCGGACTCATCCCTGTGGTGCCTCCTGCTGGTCATTGGGAACTAGCTCTTTTCCAGCCTGGAGCGCCCTCTGCACGCCGGTGATCTGCACAGCTCTGGCCCCCATGTCCCTCACAGACCCCGATGCCCCTTTCTCTGGGGTTCTGCCCCCTGGCAGTACCCCCACACTCTGCCGCTGGGTCTCCCCTTCCTGGGGAACCCCCAACCCCCTATCCCTACCTTGCCTCAGTCTGGGCTACTGCCAGTCATCACCAAGCCCCTGCTCACTGGGGCAGACTGCAGTGTAAAGGCCACTCATCATAGGCAAGGGGTTCGGACCTGTTGCCTTCCTCTGCCTCCCAGTATCTCTATGGGCCTTGGAACAGGCCCTACAGCCTGGGGAGTTGCCAACCTGGAGCGCCCCTGCTCAGCTTTCTCTTTCCCCAGCACTGCACAGCCCTCAGTACCCTATCAGGCAGGTAGCCAGGCCCTGCTCTCTCCCAATCTGGAGAGAGACTCCTTGGGCCTCTTGCTCACAGCCTTTTTATACAGGCCAGCTGGGGGCCTGGACTGGGGCATGGCCCAGCTGCGGCTGCTTCCCCAATCAGCCAGCCACAGCCCTCTCCAGGGCCACTTTTAACCCCTTCTGTTTTCGGAGCGGGGTAGCCACCCCGCTACAGAAGGATTTGCCAATGTGTTAAAAAAAAAAAAAATGTGATCTGATTTAATAAACAAAGGTCAAATGTGTAACATTAGGTTCTAACGCGCACACGCCCGTTTGCAAACAAGTAATTGCATGTGCAGCTCCATATTTATTGTGCACGGATACCTTCACCTATTTCTGAAAATATTGCCCAGAGGATTACTAATAATTTCATTGTCATTTCTGAGAAAATATTAGATTTTTCAGGGCTGTGACTGGCTGAAATTCTCTTTTTGATGTATAAGGTATGCTTAAATGTATTGAATTACTGATTGAGGTCTGTATCAGGACTTTTAACTTTTTAATGTTAAAAGTATAAGACATTTGAGGAATATTTTCACATTTTTGACACTTAGACATGTAATTGCTAGACAGTAAAGATGAGATTAAGCCTGAACTTAGTTCTGAATAATGTTTCCTGGCTGTTGTGACAAAATAAGCATTGACATTTCCAGAAGATCGTAAACTTTTATCACATTTCAGCCAATATTTTATGATAGTCCTTCCTTTTAATAACAGCCACAGGATATATTCTAATTTTATTCTGGAAATAATTTTGTGAAAGTTAATTACTATTATCTGTGATCAAATGTTTGAAATAATCAAGTGTCACAAAAAGAGAGTTTTGAGTTTCTGTAACTAAAGAAAAATGAAATGCAAAAGGGCAAGATAAAGGTTATAGTAGCATATGTCTGCTCAATGAGCATGAAGTAAAGTCATTGTGGGATGCCAGTGAACTCTTAAAATACTTCAAATAAACACATGAAAGTACAATATAAAAAGCTGAACTTCCTGTCCTTCCTAAGTCTACCACAATGGAAACGACTATATTTAATTTCAGATGGAATGAGTTTGCTAGTGTATGTTTTATTAGAGAGAATCAAAATTAAAACAGTCACATCAAAGCAGTTTATTTTTTGAGATTTTTTTTTAATTCTGGGTTCTGACTCCACTGGGTGGACTAATGGATATCTCTTCCTATATGTAATTCAGACAAGAAGACAGTCATCAGGAAGTTTAGCTTTGGACTGTGACTCCACCCATTTTTCTCCATTCCACTTCAATCTTCTTCCCTTTGGCTTGCTATGTGGAGGAAACTTTAGCCAGCTAGTGTAATTTGTTCTCTGGCATATATGTTTGTTAGCTCAATCTTTGTCTCAGCAAGTTTTAGATTTTAGGCCTGATTCTTCAATACACGAAGGCTGCTTTATATGTCTGTGGGAGAATGGCTGAGAAATTTGATTGCGGGCTTACATCTCCATGGAGAAGAAATTTTCAAGGGAAGCAAAGATAGGACACTAAAAGGATACTTTGCCTGAAAAATTGGTTTCAGAGTAGCAGCCAGGTTAGTCTGTATCTGCAAAAAAGAACAGGAGTACTTGTGGCACCTTAGAGACTAACAAATTTACTTGAGCATAAGCTTTCGTGGCCTACAGCCCACTTCATTAGATGCATAGAATGGAACATACAGTAAGAAGATATGAGAACTTGAAAAGGTGGAAGTAGCCATACCAACTGTAAGAGGCTAATTAATTAAGATGAGCTATTATCAGCAGGAGAAAAAAACTTTTGTAGTGATAATCAAGATGGCCCATTTAGACAGTTGACAAGAAGGTGTGAGGATACTTAACATGTGGAAATAGATTCAATATGTGTAATGACCCAACCGCTCCCAGTCTCTATTCAAACCCAAGTTAATGGTATCTAGTTTGCATATTAATTCAAGCTCAGCAGTTTCTCGCTGGAGTCTGTTTTTGAAGCTTTTCTGTTGCAAAATTGCCACCTTTAAGTCTGTTACTGAGTGACCAGAGAAGTTGAAGTGTTCTCCTACTGGTTTTTGAATGTTATGATTCCTGATGTCTATTCTTTTGTGTAGAGATTGTCTGGTTTGGCCAATGTACATGGCAGAGGGGCACTGCTGGCACATGATGGCATATATCACATTGGTAGATGTGCAGGTGAACGAGCCCCTGATGTAGTGGCCAATGTGATTAGGTCCTATGAGGTTGTCACTTGAATAAATATGTGGACAGAGTTGGCTTTGTTGCAAGGATAGGTTCCTGGGTTAGGGTTTCTGTTACATAGTCTATGGTTGCTGGAGAGTATTTGCCCCGGGTTGGGGGCCTGTCTGTAAGCGAGGACTGGTCTGTCTCCCAAGATCTGTGAGAGTGAGGGATCATTTTTCAGTATAGGTTGTTGATCTTTGATGATGCACTGGAGAGGTTTTAGTTGGGGGCTGAGGGTGACAACTAGTAGTGTTCTGTTATTTTCTTTGTTGGGCCTGTCCGGTAGTAGGTGACTTCTGAGTACTCTTCTGGCTCTGTCAATCTGTTTCTTCACTTCAGCAGGTGGATATTGTAGTTTTAAGAATGCTTGATAGAGATCTTGTAGGTGCTTGTCTCTGTCTGAGGGATTGGAGCAAATGCTGTTGTATCGTAGAGCTTGGCTGTAGACAATGGATCTGTGGTGTATCCTGGATGGAAGCTGGAGGCATGTAGGTAAGTACAACAGTGTGTAGGTTTCTGGTATAGGGTGGTATTTATGTGACCATCGCTTATTAGCACAGTAGTGTCCAGGAAATGGACCGCTTGTGTGGATTTGGTCTAGGCTGAGGTTGATGGTGGGATGGAAATTGTTGAAATCATGGTGGAATTCCTTAAGGGCTTCTTTTCCATGGGTCCAGATGATGAAGATGTCATCAGTGTAGCGCAAGTAGGGTTGGGGCATTAGGGGATGAGAGCTAAGGAAGCGTTGTTCTAAGTCCACCATAAAAATGTTGGCATACTGTGGGCCCATGCGGGTACCCATAGCAGTGCCGCTGACTTGAAGATATATATTGTCCCCAAATATGCCTGAAAAAGAACTGAAACTTGAATGGTCAGGAAACTGAGAGACAGCCTAGTCTTAGCAAACCCATACTGGAAAACATGTAGAATGATGGGAAAACATGACTTGGTAGCCAGTAGTTTGACAGAGATGCACCAATAGGAGAAGACTGTCTGTATTCTGAGGTGCTTTCTTCTTGCTTGGATACACCATTTCCTTTAACATTCTTCTCTCTCAAGCCAAACCTATGAAGAAAGATTACTTGCATTGTAGTGCAGAATAGGGCATTGAGACATGTCCTTTTTTACATAGAAGCTGAATTTACTGTCTCTAGAAAAATCTCAGTATTGTAGATCCAAATACCAAGCCCTCCTCAGCTAGTATGGTACTAATCAAGGATGATTGTTTATTGGACTTGCTTAATCTTACTTGGGTGTCTCAAGCTGACCCAAAACCAGAGGCTCATAAGAACAATGGTCGCTTCTGAAAATTTTGTCCAGTTCTAAGTGTAAAACTAAGTATTTGAGAAACAGTTACATTGAAGGGTGGAGCCATCATTCTCAGTATTTTAGATGAGTGTATTGATAGGTTCTTTTTAGACAATCTTTGACTGATTCTGTTTGAGTGACAAAGAAAGACGAACTAGTAAATATTCTGGCTTGGGACCAGAATATCCAATCATGACTGCACTGTTGCTCACCTTTTAGTTATGTTATCAAGAAAAGACATTCTGTTGGGTCACAAAATTGGTAGGTGCTCAAAATCCTTTTGGAATTCTAGCAGGCTGCACTTTGTGTTAGCCTTCTTCATCTGCTTCATGCTCAAGGAATGTTTTATTTACATTATCTGGTTCTGGCGACCATCTTTAGCATTCAGAGGTAGAGAAATATATAAATATGGGTCCACTAACTCTGTCCAATAAAAAACAACCAACCAAACAGCCTTATGACTGGCAGATTTAAACTTTCCAAAATAAGAAAACATTGAACCAACCAGGGAAGGTGTTTTTGTTGTTTGTAGATCCTACTGTGTATCTGGAAGCCCCTTGAAGTCACTTGGTTTCCTTTTCACTGTGTGTTTGGTTGCTATCAGAGGTTGATAGGAATGACCAAACAAACATTGGTCCTAATTTCAAAGTCATATTCTTGGAAACCATGCAGTGCTGGAAACACTGCAGGAGTTGTCTGCTGACTTCTATTTGGCTACTACTTGTTTTATTCATATTAGGAAGCAGATATGATGCTTGACTATTCCAGAAAATGACGCAAAGGGGGGGAAGCTAATTTTTTAACCAAATTGAATGATCAGACCTACTCTTTAGAATTAGGTGGAAGCAAATAGCCATTATACAATCTTCTTAGCAAACTGGCTCCTAAACCTGCAAAAATCCGTAGGACAACTTGTGTACTTTGTCGGGTCTACTTGTCGTCTACAAAGTTAAGCAAATAATCCTTTTCAGGCTTGGGGCCTAAGCATTCCAGTTTTGTGTCAGAACTAGGCTTTCTACTGAGAGTGAGATATGTGTCAGATCATTTGGTGTGTTTGTCATATGTTTAAGCATTCACTATAAATTATGTTAAGATTATTTTACTAGTCAGCTTTCTGGTTAGTACACAAAATATATCTAACTTCGGAACGTAAACATGAACATCCAATCTATTTAGCTCCATTGAGGTCACACTTTAGTCAGTCAGTAAGGTCAGCAAACTTCTTTTGTCATCTGGTATATTTCCTACTCTCCACTTCTGTGCTTTACAGATTTCTTAGTGTGTTGCTTCTGTTTCCTTGAGGGCAGGGATGGGCTTGTGTCAGGTTTTTTTTAAAACAGAAGTTTATTTTATCTGTATAATTTTCTAATTCCCATGCTATGTTATTTCTTTTCTATTAGAGTAATCCAGATAGAAAATTACAATTTGAACTTTTGTGATTAGTTAGCAAGTTTTGGTGATATGAGTAATATTGTGTTGCCTGAAGACAATTCAGATTGATAGATATTTTAACCTTTGCCTGTTATTTTTAGTGGTAAAACATTTTGCCACATATAAAAAAAATTAAAGAAAGAAACAAATTACCATAATCTTCTTTCTTGAGCCCATGGAATCTGCAATTCTTTCTATAAGGTGGTAATGCAAAATATGTTAATACATTGGGAAATCCTGACTTTTCTCTGCTCCAAATAAATGATGATCAAATACAACAAATGTTACACCTAATTGTCTTTAAAAGACAAATTTACATTTAAAGACCAGCACCTCTTTCAGTCAAAGCATATGTATCTTGATTTTTGTGTGTGTTTTTAGCCTTAATCTCCCTGACTCTTTATCTGTTTCCTATTTTTTTTCTTATTTTCCTCCCTGTTGTTGTTTAAGAATCCCTACAAAAACTTACTTTCATACAGGACTGAATCCTAAAAAGAAAAATTCTCATTAAAAAAAAAAGTACTTTTTTTACTCAAGAGCCGAATAGACTACTCTAAATCATGTTGTAGTAATTTTCAGAGTAAAACCATCAATTTAGCAGTTATAAAAGAGAAATTATCCAGCCGGAGCTTCACAAATGTGCAGGCAGCAACGTGTGACATGGTTTGGGGTTTTCTGTGTGTGTGTGATTTTGTTTTAATATATAATCCTTTGGGAACCTGTCCAAAACCTTTTGAAGTTTTTACTTCAGAAAACCAGACTGCAAATAAGATTAATTATTCTGGCTGAAGACCAAGGACAACTCTGAGTTGTAGAAATGGTTGTTCTAATGAATTTTTTAGAAGATCCCTCCCTTCAATATTTTATTTTTGATTAAGAAACACATCCTGAAATCTAGGATTTTAGTTTTATGGGAGTACTAATTTATTTTCTCAATAATACTTTATACAGTATCTCAGTTTTAGTTTAGAAAGTATGTGGTAGCACATACTGTGCAATCTGACACTTAATTTTGTCTATGGCATATAAAAAGTACTGCTTGGTAACCTTCCATAGGAACTGTTTTACTCCTTGGAAATAGTCATTTGTGACACCACAAACTATAAGTACGTCTGTTGGAAATAAATGTACTAATCATCTAGCTGTCTGTTCAGTGTGGCCTTTTTGTGGCTTTTTACATACAAGCACAGTATGCAAAATGAATGAATGTACTTTCTCTTGCAAACAATTTTGTGCAATATAATATGAAGTTACATGCCTCTGTTGGCAGAGCATGTAGTTTAGGAAAGGCAATACAAAAGTGTAATGAAAAGGGGTTGGGAGAATCATGAACACACTTGTTCAGTGATTAGTTGAAAGCACCATATTACAATTATTTTGCTAAAACAGAAAACTGAAAAATTATGTTACAATAATAAAAACTCTGTTATTAACTGGACTTGATTTGATTGTACATTTTAAATTAAAATCAGACCTTAAATATAATATATCCATCTTAATTCTTTGTCAGTAGACTTTTTTTCCAGCCAGCAAGTATTGATCATAATTTGATTCCAAAAACGAAAAGCTTAGTTTGTAAATGCTTTGTTTGATATTAAAATATTAAATCACGAGAACTGGCAACACTAAGTGTGCAATATCCAGTGTCTATATATCTCCTTTTAATAGGTGACATATACGCTACCCTTTTCATGTAAGCAAAGATGGGAATGCAGGGCTATGATCACTATTCCAACCTGCCTGGATATGCCTCTTTACAAAAAGGTAACATTCACAAGATAAGATTTGATATGTCATTACTATGCATTTCCTTCTTAGTTCTTGGGTTTTGAAAATTGGGTAAGTACTTTGTTGCAGACAGCAACCTTACCTTTTTTAAAAAAAATAAAGGGGCTAGGTTTTCTGACTGACTGTACTTGTTTTACTCTTTCTGAAAGGTACAACAGGAATGGAAACTGACCACAACTTTCTAGCTGTTGAAGGTTAAATCCCAGCAGGTATAGAGCCAATTTAGCCAATTTCTATGCTACCTCCCCATAACTCTAGATATAGGGGGCATGGGAAGGGTGAAGAGTAGGCCTGGCTGGAGCATTTTGCACTCCAACAGTCTCCCGTTAAAGGCTTGTGTTTTGGAGACTACCACCAGTTTACCACAACCCCCCTTCCCCTGGCTGTTGTGAACTCCACTGGGACCATAGCAGGTACTAATATTGGCCAGAGAATCAAGGCACTGCAACCAAGTCTTTGAGGGCCCCCTGTCTCTGATGCGCTAAGTGGAAATTCAGCTCAGCAGAGAATCTGGGCTGCCATATCTTTTAAAAAATTTCTCAGGATTTTTAATGTTTTTCAGTTTTTATTTTATGCAAGTAAATAGAGATATACATTTTAAAAGGTTAAATGAAATATTGGGTCACTAAATTATTAAATAAATGAGCTGAGGTAGCTGGTCTAATAATAGCTGAAAACTAACATCCATATTACTTAATAGCTTTTAAACTGTTGTGGAAAGAATCTGTCAGAGTAAATACACTTTCTATGTGCTATGCTTCATTTCAATGAGCTTGTAATGATCAAGGAAAGCACTTGTTGGTAAGAATGCACTGTGTAACAATAATACATCACTCCAATATCTGTGCTTTGGTTGTTAAAAAAAAACTTCCATGACAAGATCAACGGAGAATATATTCTCTCTCTGCCTGCTTTTTGTCTTCTCCAACAGCTTTAGTTATGGAGGGATGTAGCAAGTTAAAAAATTGCTAATAATTTGTTAAAGTGATAACCCATAGTAAGAGGCAGCAGCATGGTCCCTGGAGCACATTAGGGAATGACCTGTGGCTTAGAGTCATATCCAGCCCTCCTCAGACAGAGAAAGGGTTACTGTAACAAGGAGCATTTAATAAAGGGAACCTGGAGGATTTCAGAGGATCTGCCCTCAAAAGTGTGGCTTGAAAACATTTACAGATTTATTGTATATGTATTCTGGTTTAGTTTCGAATTGCATTTCAGTACTTCATTCCAAAATAGTACCTTTCTTTAAAAAAGGAAACAGAGGACCCTGGTGAATTATTGGCCAGTCAGCCTAACTTTGTTACCTGGAAAATACCAGAACAAATTATCAAATCACCAGTTGTAAGCCCCTTGAGAGTAATAGGATGATAAGTAATAGCCAACATGGATTTGTCAAGAACAAATCATGCCAAACCAACCTAATTTCTTTCTGTGACAGGGTTATTGGCCTAATGGATGATGGGGGAAGCAGTAGATGTGATATATCTTGAATTTAGTAAGGCTTTTGACATAGTCTCATAAGCAAATGAGGAAAATGTGGTCTAGATCAAATTACTGTTAGATGGGTGTACAACTAGTTGAAAAACCATGCTCAAAGAGTAATTACCAGTGGATTGCTGTCAAACTGAGAAGATGTATGTAGTTGGGGGCCTTGGCTCAGTTCTGGGTCTGGTACTATTCAATATTCTCAGTAATGACTTGGATAATGGAGTGGAGAATATGCTTATAAAATTTAGAGGTAACAGCAAGGTTGGAGGGGTTGCAAGCACTGTGAAGGATAGGATTAGAATTCAAAATGACCTTGATAAATTGGACAATTGGTCTAAAATCAAGAAGATGAAATACATTGAAGAAAAGTGCAAAGTGCTACACTTAAAAAGGAAAAATCAAATGCATGACTACAACATGCAGAATAATTGGCTAGGCAGTAGTACTGCTAAAAAAGATCTGGGGATTCTAATGGATCACAAATTGATGCAACAATGTGATGCAGTTGCAAAAAACACTAATATCATTCTGCAGTATATTAACAGGCTTCTGATATGTAAGATACTGGAGGTAATTGTTCTGCTGTACTTGGCACTGCTGAGGCCTCAGCTAGAATATTGTGTCCAGTTCTTGGTGCTACACATTAGGAAAGATGTGAACAAATTGGAGAATTCAAAGGAGAGCAACAAAAATGATAAAAGATTTAAAAAACCTGATCAGTGAGGAAAGGTGTTTTAAAAAACAAAACAAAACAAAAACACCCTGGGTATGTGTAACTTTAGGAAAAGAAGACTGAGGGGAGACCTGATAAGTCTTCGAGTATGTTAAAGGCTATTATAAGGAAGATGGTGATCATTTGTTCTCCATGTCCATCGAAGGTAGGACAAGAAGTAACAGTTAATGTGCAGCAAGGAAGTTTTAGGTTCGATATTAGGAAGGTCTTTCTAACTCTAAGGAGAGTTAAGGGAGGTTGTAGAATCTGTGCCATAGGAGGTTTTTAAGAACAGTTTAGACAAACAAATGTCAGGGATGGTCTAGATTTACCTGGTCCCGCCTCAGCGTGGCAGGGCTGGACTAGATGACCTCCCAATGTCCCTTCCAGCTCTAGATTTCTATGATACTATAAATGCTTTATTAATGAATAAGAATTTATATGGGACTAAATCCTGCTCTCTAGTTTAATTAGACTTCTGTCTAGAGCTCTTTTTTTTTTAATAGTTGCTGTGCATTGGTAAACAGTTCCTGCATTCCATTCTATAGTTGAATGCGTTATGTTGGTGGTCAAAACATCTCTTCTGTGGTGGAGGGTGTTTGTGTGTGTGCATTGCTAATTTTGTGTCTTGAAGCACAATAACCATATTGGTGATAAGGGAAAGTAAGTAAATGAAATAGTGAAACTTAGGTATTCTACTTGCACAGGATGGACACAGGGAGGGAGCAGTGAGGGGAGGAGTTAGGGATTGAATATTACCAATCCCAAGTTTAGAAAAATCATGCATCAGGCCCCCAAAAATCCAGGGATCTGCTTAAAATTATACATTTTAAAAATAATAAATATTACTCTTTCTTTGCCTTCTGGTTTTTGAGCCTTTATAGGTAACTTGGGTTATGTTTTCAAGCTTCTCTCAACAACCATGAAACTTAGAAACATAGGATATTTTAAAAATGAAAACTGAGAGTCTCTCATAACTGCTTGACTTCAAGAGATGGGGCTTTAAGAAAATGTTAAATATTGCACTGTTTGCTATCTGGCAACATTGGGGTGCAATATACAATGTTCATTATATCTCCTTTCAAAAGGTGCAGTACGCACTCCCCATTACAGGCAGGCAAGGGTGGCAATGCAGGTGACTGGCAAGTACTCCCAGCCTGCATTGGTGTGTCCACACCAAGGCACTGGAACCTTTTGGGACGGGGGAGCAAAGCCAAAGTGCCCCCGCCCTTTCTGTGGCTGGCTGCTCCGGCGATGAGTCAAGCCACAGCAGCCCCTGGTGGGCGAAAGGTATAATTGCAGTGCCTCCCCAGCAGAACCTATTTTTCTGCGGGGAACATGAATTCTGCGCTTATGTTTCTTTTGTTAAAAAGTGGGCCGGCCATGGGCCCTGAGCCCCCTGGTTCTGGCTGTGGTGGTCCCCATTGTGTTCCTTGTTTGCCAGGTTGGGAAACCTTGATTTAGGTTGGGAGACAAGGAAGGAAATAAAAAAGGAAGGTTTTAAGTTGAAGATCCTCTTACCATAACTTGTCTCATTTTGCCTCCTGATGAAAAGTTGTTGGAGTTTATTGAGCTAATTAGAGGCAATATTTGAAATGTATTGATAAGTAAAGTAAAATCTTCACAACTCTCAAGGGGAAAAAAAGCTACTGCATATGATTAGTAGCTGTCTTTTTAAAGATGTGCATCTGGAAAATTTTAAACGATTCCCCCATTTCCTCCCAAAATATTACCCAAACGGATTCAATGATATTCATGTATGAATTGCCCACTGATTTTTATTGCAAGGGAAAAATCCTGGTAATTGTTGTACTGTCTGGTGTGTCTCACTACTGTGAGTACATACCTCAGGGCAGAATATCAGAAAAGAAGGGCAGAAACTCCAAACTGGTGGTATGTTCTATTATTAATTTCACCAAGCCAGTAACAAATGTGAACTCATTGATCACTGTACCAGTCTTACCATGGAGTCACAGACAGTCCCCTTAGACACTCCAGTCTATCTTGCCATCCAGGTAAATTGAACTTTGTGATAAAAGGTCAGTTAAATAAAAAATCACTCCACATCAGGTTTCTCCCAGTCCCAAGAGACCAGTCACTTACCCCAGATCAGCTGATACTCCAGATCTTACACCAAAGGCAAAACTGGCTGCCAATTCTATAGTGAACTAACTAAAGGTTTATGAGCTAAGAAAAGGAAATGAGAGTTATTGAGAGGCTAAAGCAAGTAAAATATATGTACAGGTGAATCGCAGTTTGTAACTCCAAATGGTGGCAATGATGCTATAGACTGCCAGTTTCCCAAAAGTCTTTCAGGGTATGCAGATTGTCTCTTCAGGGATCTCTGCTTTGCATCTGGTACACTGCCCTCTAAGAGTCCAAACAGTTCAGAGATGAAGGATCTTTCTTTTAATCCGTTCTTATATCATCTTCTGACAGAATCAAGCTGACATTGTCTCTACCCATGTGTTTTTTTCTTTGAGGACAGTGAGTGAGAAATGCACTTAGAATCTTTGACCTCCATCATCACACACAATCACCACTTGCTTTGAAATTAGCATTTTCTGTTAAAGTCCTTCAATGGCACTTCAAAAGATTTCTTTGATGGGTTATTTGTTATAGGGGTATACACAACATAAATGTTTGCTATTACGTTATAACAGGAACAGATAAGTTAAAACAATTCCAGGAACATTCCACTAGTTTTCATGAAGTTGACACACCTGAATACACTCTCACATTTACACTCATTTTGATCTATACTAATACACAAGTGAATTGATCTGAATACACTCTAGCACAGAGGTGGGCAAACTACGGCCTGCGGGCCACATGCGGCCCACAGGACCCTCCTGTCTGGTCCCTGAGTTCCTGGCCCGGGAGGCTCGCCCCTGGCCCATCCCCTGCTGTTCCCCCTCCCCCACAGCCTCAGCTCACTGCGCCGCTGGCGCAATGCTCTGGGCGGCCGGGCTGTGAGCTCTTGCCAGGCAGCGCAGCTGTAGAGCCGCAGCCTGACCCGATGCTCTGTGCTGCATGGGGGCGTGGCTGGCTCCAGCCGGGCAGTGTGGCTGCCTGTCCTAGTAAGGGGGCAGGGAGCAGGGTGGGTTGGATAGAGGGCAGGGGAGTTTGGGGTGATGGTCAGGGGGCAAGGGTGTGGATAGGGGCCGGGGCAGTTAGAGGGCGGGTAACAGAGGGGTTGAATGGGGCAGAGGTCCCGTGGGGGGCAGACAGGAAGGAGAGGGGGGGTTGGATGGGACAGGGGTCCTGGGGAGGCAATCAGGAATGAGAGGAGGGGTTGGATGGGGGTCAGTCAGGGAGGGATGGATGGGGCTGGGGTCCCGGGGGGCCGTCAGGGGACAGGGAACAGGGGTGGTTGGATGGGGCAGGAGTCCCGGGTGGGCCGTCTGGGGGCAAGAAGCGGGGCATCGGGCAGGTTGTCCGCCCCTGCTCTAGCATGATGTGGTCTGCCAGCATCACAGTAATAACCCAGCTGAAGTTTACGGGGCCACTCCCATGACTGTAGTGACCGGGATTGGGTCCATTTACAGTTATATTGCATATGTATTCTGTTTTAGTTTCTAATTTAAAATGGCCAAATCATTTTCTTTTTGCACTTGTTTTTGTTTAAATTGCTTCTTGTCTGAGGCTTTCTGTTTCTGTCTTTGTCAAGTTTCTGTCTTCAGTGAATTTTTATGATTGATTTTATAAACCTCTGAAAAAACAGGTGTAGCATTGAAACTGACGTATCTTTGGCTATAGTTATGTAAACACAGTAGTGTTACAGTATTAAGAGGGCAAAGGCTCCTGCTGATCCTCGCAGTGTGTTGCACAAAAGGGTGTATGGTCCATAAAATCATAATTAGAATAGGTTTCAGAGTAGCAGCCGTGTTAGTCTGTATTCACAAAAAAGAAAAGGAGTACTTGTGGCACCTTAGACTAACCAATTTATCTGAGCATAAGCTTTCGTGAACTTCAAAGTGAGCTGTAGTTCACGAAAGCTTATGCTCAGATAAATTGGTTAGTCTCTAAGGTGCCACAAGTACTCCTTATAATTAGAATAGAGGCCATACTTCCATGAAGGTACTTTGTGCATCTTCCCACTACTTGTGTGAACAATAAGAGGAATTCATTTGGTTCTATCCTTTACTTGAAATATTCCATTTTTAATACTTTAATATATTTTATTTTTAATATTTTGTTTTTGCTGCATTGTTGGTGTTTGGACAATCAAAATGTTCATATTCAAAATGCACTTGAATGACAATTTGTACTTCGTCAGTAGTGGCTATGTACACCATTTAAGCAAATGAATAATCCACATCATCCCTGAAAATAGAATTCTTTCAGTTTCAAGCCTACATTGTAGATGATTATGTAACTGATTCTGTTTACTGTATATACCTTAGAGCCTTTCATACTTAAAGGGACACTGTCAATTTGAATTTTTTACATAGATTACTATAACTGAAAGAGGTGAGTGGCAAAACAATACTTTTATGTATTTTTCAATTTGTTTACTGTGAGCATGTGACAGCACTTCATGCACAGTTATTTCATTGTTTCCCCTGTGTAATCAGTTTCCCCTGTTTCTGTGGATTTTACATAGCAGAATAGGAAAATGTGATTATAAAAACACAGATATTGTCAGAAGCATGTGTAGTATCTTAAGCTCCTTTTAACTCATTTTTAAAAATTGTCTGATTTCAAGCTGATGATGTCCCTTTTAAGGCACCTTAAAACAGTTTACAAAGCAAATCTTTGACACTGTAGTGAATTTATATAGCTGTATCTTCTGCTCTGTTTCATTATGTAAAATGTGGTATTTTATCCTTCCACAGTCCTTTATTGGTGTATCTTTTATGTAAACTAGAGCTTTGGTAAGGATCATGATCTTTAAAGAAAGAAATCTTGCATGTTGTTGTTTGTACTGTTAATTAGAGTCTCAAACACAGGAATGTATAATGTTATCATGATCCATTTTGAGGAAACTCAATATAATATTCAAGAAATAAACAGTACTACCGTAGCATTGTAGCAAGCAGAGGCTGGGGGAGTTTGACAGCTAGTTAACTTACATTCAGTAGCCAGCTGTTGTAATATAATACAGTTGGGATATTAACTCACTATTAGTGACTACTTAGCTAATAAAATGATCTCATGATATTACCTATAATAGTTTTTTGAAAAAATATTATAAACGCTACAAAGTGCTGTAGTAAAAAATAAAAATTCTGTATACATACAGAGCAGCTGCTAGCTCTGTGTTGCTTACAATAGTCAGTTACTGGTGGGTGTATGAGATCGTAATACTCATGCAGGTTATAACGTCATCTAACCCACCAGATTATATTACAAGATTTTAATAACATAGAGCCTGCAGTAATGCCTTATATCTGTCTACATTTAGGATATGGTCAGTTTGAGTATTATAATTCAGTCTTGTGATTGGGATAAGTATGTGACCAAGAAGCATTGTAAAGGAAAATAACTGACTTTAAAAAAGTTATGATAAATATGTAGCTAGGAGACTTTTTTGGCATCTGTCTGTTAATATAAAGAAATGAAGGTGGTACCACCTGGTTTATTCAAAAAGAAGATTTATGTTTATTGTGCATTGGTGACACACATGGAATCACTAAGTCACTCATCTGAAAAACTATTGACAGCTGGAGCCTCTTATGATGTTATATCCTCATAAAATTCTAGATGGTTTATTTTTGGTTTGTTGTATTAGATTGCTGTCAATGGCTGGCAGAAAGAGAAGAATCTTGGATCAAATCCTGAAGCCTTACTTAGTCCAAAACTCTGACTTCTATAACGTGTATTTCTCATAAAAGGATGCATTTCTGGGGACATTGAAGTTATACATTTTGGATGCACTTGAACATAAAGAAGTGGTGATGATTTTTAAAAAAAGCTCGTTACATGTAATCCCTCTATGTGATTACCATTCAAAATGTTGAATATGTAATGAAGCAATAAGAGACAACTTTTGCTGAATGAGTGGAAATGGGTGAGGTGAATAGGTTAATCTTTAGTTAAATCACAGTGCTTTGCACTGAAGAATATTTACCTGAAAAAATTCATCATGCAGCCATTGGACTTTTACTTTACCTCCACTCCCTTGCTCTCTCTGTCCAGACCGTTGTTCTTTGTTTTGCTGTCTACTTGAAAGATCACTTATTTTTTCTATGGAACCACTTTCCTGCCTAAAAGTAACTTGTGGTGGAATTAAAAATCTTGGGGAAATTAATCACCGGTTTTCAAGCCTAAAGTGGGAAGAGAAGAGGTAGAACCTCCTTGCTCCCCAGTGTGGAAAATGGCCACAAATGGCATGGGGTTCCCATCCCGAAAGGAGTGAGTCAGTGTCATAATCAAGGCTCTGGCCCTTCTCCCCTCCACACCATGCAGCAATAGCCAGCTGTGGAGGAGAGTGCATTTTGCACCCTTAAGGAGTGTAGTGGCAGGTACCCTTCCCTTGTGCACCAAGCTGTTCTGGAAGCAATGACTCAGTACTACTCTAACTCAGGCTGTGCCTACTAGAGAATCATACATTTTGTTCCTTCTAGAGCCCGAGTGCCTGGCACATATTAGGGGCTCCCAGCATTCTCCATTCCCCCTACAAGCTTCTTGTATGCCACCCTCCCATCCTCCTCTATTCCAGGGACTCCCTGCAATCCCCTCACTCCCTAACTCATGCCAGGGGCTCTGTCCCTCTCCCTCCGGTCTCCCCCTTTCATTTTTGTCTGAATTTTGCCAAAATCAATATGGTTCTGGCCGCTAATGCCTAAAACATTTCCTTAAATGTTGTGATTGGTTGGATGTGGGGTTCAAACATTATCACATTAGAGAAATTCCAGGGAGCTGAATGATAGATCCCACTTTGTTCAGCCATCCAGGCCCAATTAAGCTCCTAATGCTAAATATTCAGTTTACAGACTTGCTCCCTCGTCCCAGCGTGAGCAATCTGGCACTCCAGCGAAGAGCGCCAAAACCCGCTCCCTCTCAAATAGAGACGCTAAGTCACGCTCGTGGACGCCCCCTTCCCGCAGGGGGCGTTCCCGCACCCTGCCCCGCCGGGGGGGCCGTTCCCGCCGCCGGTCCCGATCCCGGAGCCCCCGTGGAGAGGCAGGTCCTGGAGCCCCCAGAGATGGGGCCGTTCCCATACTCCACCCAGGTGGGGCAAATCCTAACACGGCTGCTACTCTGAGACTTGCTATAGTTGATATTTAGCCATTCACCAGTGGTCAGAGTGTGAGCTATGTAGTGTCGGGCTTAGTTTAGTTGGGGGAATCACAATAAATGCCTCATGTTTTGTTTATTCAAAGCTGGAGTGAATAATATTTAAAGGAACATGTGCTGGTAGTAAATGTTACCTTCTAGACGTGTAAAATGTCAAGATAGTGTCCCATTAGTGTTCATAGTGTGCAATTGAATGTAGGCATGTGAAAACACACCACCATGTTCTGCTGCAGACAATTGTACCAATGAAACAGTTAAACCTTAATCTGTTCCAAATGTCTTGTTAAAACCATAATATGTTTTCCTAAAGGAAAATAAAACACCCCTCTCCCCACCCCATGATAGGCTAGATTAAACCCTGTTGAAAAACATGCACCTTCCTACATCAGTGAGGCATACTGCACTCTGGGGAGAGTTTGTCCCCAGGGATTGGCCAGTGGTGTTTCTACCACTTTTGTCCTTGGGGTTTTCCCCCTCAAAAAATGGGTAGGTTTAGTCATCACTGGAAATTCAGGCTGTGTTGGATTAGTTGTGCTGTGAGAGTTTTGGCTGCATCTCTTAAACAAAAAGACAAGGTGGATGTGTTTATTGGATCAACTTCTGTAGGCTTACACGGAGCTCAAAAGCTTGTCTCTCTCACCCACAGAAATTGGTCCAATAGAAGACTTTACCTCACCCACCTTGTCTCTTCTGGGACCAACATGGCTATATCATCATCTGTTAAACAGATGCAGTTATGAAAACCTCAAGCATTCAAAAGTCCTGTGTCCCTTCCATCCCCGCCCAAATAAAGAGAGTGGCTTAAAACCATGAGGTTTAAAAAAACCACAATATTTGTGGGGCTTTTACGATTCTGAGTCTTTTCTCTGCACCCAGGAAAGCTGGAAACATGGGTAAAAAGAAAAAGGGAAAAAAAAAAAAAGAAAAGCTGAGAGTCTCATGAAATAATGTGACTCCAGCATCCGGGACTTTAAGGAAAAAGCCAGATATCATACAACTTGCAATGCTGTTGGCAATGCTGCAGATGGAGTGAAAAGCATTCCTCGCAGCCTGCTCCCCAGGCCTCCAAAGATGATATGTGTTGGTTCAAAAGTAGGGCTGTCGATTAATCGCAGTTAACTCACACGATTAACTCAAAAAAATTAATCATGATTAATTGCACTTTTAATTGCACTGTTAAACAATAAAATACCAAATGAAATGTATTAAATATTTGTGGATGTTTTTCTACATTTTCAGATATGTTGATTTCAGTTACAGAATACAAAGTACAGTACTCACTTTATATTATTTTTATTACAAATATTTGCACTGTAAAAATGATAAACAAAAGAAATAGTATTTTACAATTCACCTCATATGAGTACTGTAGTGCAATCTCTTCATCGTGAAAGTGCAACTTACAAATGTAGGTTTTTTTGTTACATAACTGCACTCAAAAAACAAAACAATGTAAAACTTTAGAGCTTAAAAGTCCACTCAGTCTTGCTTCTTGTTCAGCCAATTGCTAAGACAAACAAGTTTGTTTACATTTATGGGACATAATGCCCACTTCTTATTTACAATGTCAACTGAAAGTGAGAACAGGTATTTTCATGGCACTTTTGTAGCCAGCATTGCAAAGTATTTACGTGCTAAATATGCTAAACATTCGTATGCCCCTTCATGCTTCACCCATCATTCCAGAGGACATGCTTCCATGCTGACGACATGTAAAAAACAAAAAAAGTGTTAATTAAATTTGTGACTGAACTCCTTGGGGGAGAATTGTATGCCTCCTGTTCTGTTGTACCCACATTCTGCCACATATTTCATGTTATAGCAATCTCGGATGACGACCCAAGACATGTTCATTTTAAGAACACTTTCACTGCAGATTTTACAAATGTTAAGAAGGTACCAATGTGAGATTTATAAAGATAGCCACAGCACTCGACCCAAGGTTTAAGAACCTGAATTGCCTTCCAAAATCTGAGAGGGACGAGGTGTGGCGCATGCTTTCAGAAGTCTTAAAAGAGCAATACTGTGATGTGGAAACTACAGAACCAAACCACCAAAAATGAAAATCAACCTTCTGCTGGTGGCATCTGACTCAGACGATGAAAACGAACCTGTGTCGGTCCACACTGCTTTGGATCATTATTGAGCAGAACCCATCATCAGCATGGATGCATGTCCTCTGAAATGCGGGTTGAAGCATAGAGACTTATGAATCTTTAGTGCATCTGGCACATAAATATCTTGTGACATCAGCTACTACAACGGTGCCATGAAAACGCCAGTTCTCACTCTCAAGTGACATTGTAAACAAGAAGTGGGCAGCATTATCGCCTGCAAATATAAACAAACTTGTTTGAGCGATTGGCTGAACAAGAAGTAGGGCTGAATGGACCTGTAGGCTCTAAAGTTTTACATTGTTTTATTTTTGAGTGCAGTTAGTTTTTGTACATAATTCTACATTTGTAAGTTCAACTTTCATGATAAAAAGATTGCACTACATTATTTGCATTAGGTGAATTGAAAAATACTATTTCTTTTGTTTTTTACTTTGCAAATATTTGTAATAAAAATAATATAAAGTGAGCATGTATACTTTGTATTCTGTGTTGTAATTGAAATCAATATATTTGAAAGTGTAGAAAACATCCAAAAATATTTAAATAAATGGTATTCTATTATTCTTTAGCAGTGCGATTAATCGCAATTAATTTTTAATCGCTTGACAGTCCTATTCAAAAGGCACAATGCCTCATAGCAACATTTTTCAGGTAATGAACGTCCTACGCTTATCTAGTATGGCTTAATCTCATAATAGCTGTAATTAAGGTCTTAACACTTTATTTAAAATATAACTTTAATATTTAATTCTTGGTTTTTAAATCAGTCTCTGAAGGAAACTGTGATATGTCAGGCACTATGCCAGGAATAAATAAGACCCTTTTTTTTTAAAAAATGACATCCAAGAAGTGGAGGAAGAGACTTAAGATAAGCCATGGTTTTAATAGTATGTTATTCAAGGTATATTTTATGATAGGATACTAGAGACTCGCACCAAAATAGAACTAATTAAAAGTGAACTAATTTGCATTTGAACTGTATATAATTATCTGTAGGTAGGTACTGTAATTTGAGATGGCTTTTCAAACTACGTGTAAAATATAGAACGAGTTTAGTTTTCCCTTTAATTATGCTTATGTATAATAAAATGAGAAAATATGAGGTATGAATTAACAGACTTGATGTTTGTAGATTATTTTTTATTACTACTGCTTTTTGTAAATGAAAAGAGAATTACTAATGCAAAATATTCACATTTGTTAAAGGTAATAGTCTATAAAAGGGTACTTGTCTGTTTTGCAAGATTTCTTCAGTGACATTGCAATTCAACAATGTCTTCTAAAATGGATGTAGATGACCGATATTATGTTGTCAGCATGATATTGGTATCTGGTGGCATTGTGTGATGGATTAATCATAGTGGTTAGGGCATTGTCTGAATAAAATGACTGAGTATCCTTCAGTGAGCTGACAGTCTGTAAAGGAGATTGTAGCAAACTAGCAGTTCACTCCCCCTCTAGATTAATTAAACCACTTCATCAGATCCTCTGATAGGATACTCTCCCTTGCCATATAGTTTGAGTCAAAAAGGTGTAAAGTACTCAGGATACCAACTCAAAGTGTGGATAGGTTAACACAAGGATATAAGGTACTAAAGACCACCAGTTTGTTAAAGAGTGAAATGTGTCTTTGATACATTGAATGCTGTTCACAGAAGATTAGGTAGAGATTTTTGCAGTTTGTATGGCAACTTCCACCTTCTCTATATGTGTGTGTATATATATATCTTCTTACTATATGTTCCATTCTATGCATCCGATGAAGTGGGCTGTAGCTCATGAAAGTTTATGCTCTAATAAATTTGTTAGTCTCTAAGGTACCACAAGTACTCCTGTTCTTTTTGCGGATATAGACTAACACGGCTGCTATTCTGAAACAATTTACATGCTTTCTTATAGTACAAACAAATGATTGCATGACATTTTAAAAAGCAGAACAATCTGTTTTGCTCTTTATTATTTTAGTGTGGTGTTTAGATGTTGCTCGTAATTATTAGAATTGGGAGCACTGGCTGTTGGGAGTCTGAAAGGACAGGAAACAGGAAGGAGGGGTGAGGAGCTGAGAGGCTGGGAGAAAGCTACAGAGGGTGCAGCAGCAGCTTGGTAAAGAGGTTTCCACTTTGAAAATAAAGTCCTGTTGAAGCTTGTTAGAACCTTGCCTGGTTGATACAACATTTAGGCATATTCATTTTTGAATGGATGGATTCAGTCCAGTTTTTACAGGATATTTTTAAAGCAAATTTTGTGCTTGTGAAAGGTGCCAGCCTGACAACCCCGTAGACTGAACTTTTCTATTTATAGACACAGTATGATGAGCAGCAGCAATTTCATCACTGCAAGGTGTCCTATCCCTCTTTTTGGAAGTTCACTTCTGGGGGAATGGTTTGGAACGGATTGTGATCTCTGTGTCAGATTTGCAAAGGTGCCTAAAGATGCAGATAGACACCTGTTAGGATTTTCAGGAGCAGCTAAGTGATTTAGATGCCTGCTTTTCATTGACTTTCATGGTAATTAGGCACCTAACCTGCATACGCAATTTTGTTAATCCCATCAGGTGCCAGAATAGTATCATAATTCAGACATACAAATCATTTAATTCAGTCTCCAAAACAGCATTTTAAAAAAATTTCCTGACTCTGCAAGCCTGACTTTTCAGCTACCATCAGGATTTACCCTTCTTAGAAAGGATTGCTTCCTTCCTACATGATAAAGTAGAACAAGACCAACCAGTTGTATGGGATCTGTGTTGATACAATGAACCACTGATTAGTTTCCATAGTAGTTACATTAGGGTACAAATAGTATCACTTTGGATGCCAACACCTTCTGTAAGCCTGATTCTGGTCTTATTTAAACTGGCATAAATCATATGCAACTCTAGTGAAGTCTATGGAGTTATCCTGGTGTGAAATCACAATCAAGCACAAAGAAATAAAAACATAAATAAAAGAACTCTCATCAAACAAGCTGGTTATGTAATTAAACCAAGATAATACTTGTGGGCCCCTTCCAACACTCATAAAGGAACTTGGTCTCTATCAGACATGCATAATGTGTCTCTTAATTACAATTTTTGTCATTTGTAAATAAATTGATCATTCTTTTTATGTACCAGATAGAGAATATCATCTGAATTACAAAAGTCATGCAGTAATGGTGGTCCTGAAGCTCTGTCTTTGCCTTCAGTTTTCCAACAGGGCATGTGAGGGCCGGGCATAAGTCATCATATTATTATGGTAACTAAGATGGCATAGGGTAATGCTAGAAAAAGTATGTGTCTACCCATACAGCCTTCCCTTCTCTCTAGACTCTTTTCCTGCCTCCCTTTCTCCTCCTCCTCCTCTCCATATACTTGTATACAAACAGTAACTGCGTATTCTCGGATCATCCACCATGCTTAATCTTGAAGCTTTGAAGGCCAAGCATACTCCTTTACGGTGGCAATGTTGTTTCATGCTGGCTTCTAGGGTGTTAGAGTGCTGCAAATTGCATTAATATCTCCAAGGAGACTGAGAATAGAACTTTTACAATGCTACAGCCCTCACTTTCCTAAAAAATGCTTGAATTATCCTGAACCTCGGTTTCCTGGGTTTATAGTTCATCCCATACACCAACTGAACTGTCAGCCTGTGCTTCTTTTTAAAACAAACCTCACTGACGGGAAGTTTTTGTTGTATAATTATTTGATACCTCTTCAGTACTGATTGATGTATACTTCTTTTCCTATAAAAATCCAAATATCAAGGCCATGAATCTTAGTAAATAGGGCCCAGCAGTACAATTGACATTTTTAAATACATAAAGTTGAGTTAGAAACAAAAAAAGGTAAGTTGCTCATATTGATTATACTGGTACGAACTATTACTGATTGCCAGTTAGGCTAATAAATTATACCTTTTCTGTATAATAGGCCTGATTCTTGGTGATCTTCCACCATTTTTACACTCTTCCAAGGGAATTCTCAGCTGGGGAGATCTGCTGACTTTCTAGACCCTTTATTGCTTCTAGAGCAGCACAAATGGACAACAGCAAAGAAGAGAATTTGGTCAGTGTATGTGTTTTAATAAGGGCTAGATTGTTGTTGGACCATATATGTGGACACCCAGGGCAGGAAGATGATACATGGAGCCTTGTGGGGGTAGGATTTCCCCAAAGTGAATGATATGGCAATGGGAGGAGAGGAGGAATATTTGTCCTCCATAATATGGGAACAATCAGTGTTTTTTCCCCCCATAGTATGTGATCATCCCAGATCCATTGGAAGCTAGGGTTCTGTGGTTCTGACCTGACTTATCTCTGAGGGGGCATGAGTATATGGCATCTCCCACTGGCTGCTGCCTCCAAAGATGGGTTATCTATCCCCAATCATCCCCATAAGCTGATACTGAAAAGGTATACAGCTTGATGTTTCCACAGCACAGAGTTGCTCTGGAAATTATACAGCCTCCAGGCGCTGTATTACCTTTTCATTGGATTCTCTGGGAGATGTTGGGGAAGGAGGAAGATGTGCATAGTGCACCATTCCTCAGTCCGGGATCTTCCAAATTCATGGATCCCCAGAAGGTAAGCGACACGAGATACTTCTGTTCCCTGCTTCCATATGGAGGGGTCCCACTTTGTGCAGATCTAGGGTTCGGGGAGTAGGCTCAAGTCCAGTGAATTGTCAGATCTACAAGTTTTCCATGTTTCCCATTGGTATTTTGTAGGGGGGAAAATAAGCAAAAAATGATCACAGTTAACTGAATGCTAGCCAAACGTTTCTGGACCCAAGTTGGATAAAATGCAACCAGTCTTAGCTTACGTGCTTGAACCTCCACAGATTTTTCAGCTGGTAGGATGTTGTTGGGCAATGTGTGTTTTTAAATGCATTTGAGCTTAGTCCTGTTGAAATGTAAAACTGAACACTCAGAGGCATCATATGTATTTTTTTAAGTACCTGGAGGAATTGGGGCTTATAAGCCTACCATATAAATAGATTAAGGATGCATAAATCTTACATTATCATCAGTGACAGATGTAATCTGCAGCCTATATTATTCATCTGGTGTAATTTTTAAAGAACATATTTGTTGAGAGAACATGTTAGAACGGAAATTGCTTCTACAGAATTTTGTCATGTTCAGGTATATTGCAATGTTGAGTTATGTTTATTTTGTATTTGTAAAGTCACAATTAAGAACAATGGGTCAGAAAGGTGTTCCTTAGTTAGTCTAATCATGGTTACTATTATATAATGTCTGTTAATAACAGACTGAAAAGCCCATTTTGGGTTAGAGACCCATAATGTGGGGGACACTAAGCACATATGGGACTGATTCCTCACTGCCTTAATTCTGTATTAATCAGGCACCTACGTGGGCAGTTCATGGGTTAAGTAGTAACCATGTTAAGCTTGTGGAGCCTAACACGTAAGTGAGGAGAAAGAAACCTCTGCAAAACCGTCACAAAAAATGGGCAGTATCAACAAATTACTATGGTATTTATGAAAGTTAGTTATGTTTCTCACAAATACGAGTCCTGATTCATTGTTTTTTCTCCATTGTTTAATCATATGTCGTCACCATAGCAGTAAACAAGTGTAAACGGTGGATTCTCTGTAACTTGAAGTCTTTAAATCACGATTTGAGGGCTTAAGTAAGTCAGCCAAAGGTTATGTGTCTATTATAAGAGTGGGTGGATGAAGTTCTGTGACCTGCAATGTGCAGGAGGTCATGATGATCCCTACTGGCCTTAAAAATCTATGAATCTAAAGCTTTTCGGGGACTTTTATTTACTGTAAATGTGTACAGTGCTCCGCACAGTGGTGACCCAGTGTGATTGAGGCCTAGAAGTTGTACTACAATAGAAATATTCAGTAATAATAACTGCTTTAGAAATGGAATTGAAACAAAGATTTCAGTGTTCAATTACACTTCAGAAAGCAGAAAGCATAACCAAAGCTACTTGGTTTATGTGATTTATAAACTCGAAACTTTGTGTTGTAGAACTGTTTTTTCTTATCTGCTGCAAAATCTTTTTCAGTAGACAGAAAGCCCTTTCTCCCTTTAATATTAGTGTTGGTTTCAGTTGCAATCCTGTGCTTAAATCTCACCTCAAGCTGCCTGTCTAGCTTCACCACTAATCAAATCATTAGTGCTAAAAGGATTAGTACAGCCTGTAAACAAAGTTCCTGTTTTTTCCAGTAACTTACAATTTGTGCAGTCATTTACACGTGTATTCTGTGGGTATAAAGCAACCAAATCAGAATTCTTCGTCTATTCACACAAGTGATAGCATTTTACACCCACTTTGCACAAGTGTAAATGTTTGCACAAGGTGCAACGTTGTTGAGACCCAAAGCCGAGGTTCTAGGTCCTCATCCTTTATAGTTTTGGTCGCGACTACTGATGGGTATGAAATGCCTCAAGGGCATCTCCCTGCACCACCACCACCAAGTGCTGCCTCTATTTTTGATTTCTTTTTTCTTATTTAGTTTTCCTTTCACTTTCTGTCCAGAGACTTATTACTATGTTATATATTTTTGTATTTTTTTTACTTTAAAAATTTGAACTTGTACAGTTTTACTTTTTCAAGAGTTTCTCTAGTTTCTGAGAATGTTTACTTTTCCATGCAGTAGTCCTGTGGAAATGTGTATATATGTCTTTGGGTTGAATTGAATTTTTCTTTCTCTCTAGCATTTGCTCATACCATAGGTTAGAGCTGCAAAATGCTAAACTTGTCTCTTCATATTTCAAGAATGAATAGCGTCTCAGAGCATTTTGCAGTGTGTATACAAATCTTCAAAGGCCAAATTATATGCTTCTTGACACAGAAATCTGGTCACAATTTTCGACAGCTAGTGATTTCCCTTATTCACAGATATGTTTCCTCTAAATTGTCTCACGCTTCCACTATTTTGTGAAACAAAACTCTTGCAGTTTTGTGTCTTCCCAAATGATAGCATCTCTTGAGAATGCATCTGCCTCCACATTCCCGGAATGAGCATTGCCTGGAAAAGTTGACTATTGTCCACAGCCCACATCAGAATCCAAATAGTTGGATCAGACATCAATATTACAGCTCTAATGATGTATCTACACTTCAGGAAAAAAAAAAAACAGAAACAAAAAAACCTAAACAAACTCATGGCAGAGTCTTAGAACAGGGATCCACCAACTCAGGCTTGCTGGGCTCACGCTACGGGACTTAAAACAGCAGTAGAGATGTTCTGCTCAGGCTCTAAAACTTAGCAAAAGGAGTGGAGCTCAAAGCCCAGACTCCAGCCCAAGAAGGAATGTCTATTGGTATTTTTAGCACCAGAATGGGAGCCAGAGTCAGCTGACCTGGGCTCTGAGACTTGCTGTCACTGTGTGGTGTGTTTTGTGGGGTGGTGGTTTTGTTTTTTTTTTTTGCTGCAGTGTAGCCATACCCTTAGTTTCTTTAATTAAATCTCTTTGTTTATTCTATTGCTTTCCTCAAAAATGTGTAAGTGTGCAGTTTTCCAGGCTGGCTCTCATAGTTTCCCATTGCTCTCAGTGAGAGTTGGATTGAGTCATAGATCCTTTTACATTTTTCTTTGATTTACAGGAGGCTTCCAAGAACTCTGAATTTGATTAATATTTGGTTTATCCCTGGCTTCCACCTCATTAATTAAAAAAAAAAGTTAAATAAAACATGCCTAACACAATTTCTGAAGCACCTTCTGTAGCACTCCCCTCACTCAATATATTGCTATTAATCTTATTTTTTACAGTCCATTAGCTGGTTTTCAATCCAAGTGACAGTGCTCCTGTCTAGGCCAAATGGAATAATTTTCCAAACGATACACTATACTGAATGCTTTCTGTATATAGTATATCACACCAACTGCATTCTCTTGATCCATTAATTTTGAATTTTGACCCAAAACAGAGAGATCTAATTTATCTGTCACATTTTTTAATAAAGATCTGTATCAAGTTCACTTTATTCTAATGTTCTATCACCTACAGTAAATCTAGTGGGTTTCATTTTTTTTCTAGTGTTGTCATAAAAGGTGTCAAACTGACTACCACATTTGCTATATTTAAAAAAAAAAAAAAAAGTCCAAGATGTCAAAATAGTTGTCTTCCACTAAAAGTACCTCTTAAGACTTAATGAAAGTTTCTATCTTGTTCCTCTTCAGATTAAGAATTTACTGGACTTTGGCAAGAGTTGTTTAAAGCCTTACATTCAAAAGCAGATTGTATAGACTCGGCCTTACTCTACTAACTTTTCTCCCACAAAGAATCCTCACTCACGCATGTAGTTCCATGCAAGTCAGTGGCACTGTTATGTGGAAAAAGGCTCATCTTGTGTAGGAATGCAGAACCAGGACAAACGTTTAAGGATAAATATGAATCTGTCTGCAAAAGAAGTGACAGTTTGAGTATCAGCCTGACTGGCCAAATCTCATAATATAAATCCAGAAAATGAAGCAGCAAAGAGAGCTCCTGTGTTTTGAATCAGCTGTTACAGATATAAAAGCATTGTACAAGGTTATCTCGTAAAATAGTGAATATGTGGAATTAAAAGTTGTCGTTTTGGGGAAAACTAGCAGAAAATGAGGCATGTTCCAGTCCTTGGGATCTCCTTGGATAAAGAAGTAACTGGAATATATGGAAAATTTAACTTATGCACTTCTGAAGCTCAGTGAAAGAGAGGAGTGGCTCTGTGAAACACCAGGATCATAGTAACAAGGAAATGTATAAGAGAGCAGTACGCTAATGATTATATATTATCAGATGTTGAGGATAAAGAATGGATGATAAGAACTTCAAGAAAAGAGGAGATAAAATGTGAGGGAGATAACAGCCGTACTTTTCTGAATGTGAATCTCGTTATTAAGCTGAAAGAGGATGTCTGTATCCTTACAAGGAGGCAGCTGGTAAAAAAGAACATGACCCCAGTAACTTCAGTTTTGTGCCCTACAATCACTTACTATTACATGAGTTATATGTTATGGAATATAGTGTTAGAATCTAAGGTTTCAAGTGATCTCAAAGAAATCCTTTACAAAAGGAGGTTAAATGGAAATTTCTATTGCAAGATCATGTATTGTGTTGCTGCTAAATTCTGTTCACTTGAACAGTTTACTGATTTTAATAGAATTGTAAGTTTCAATCTATTCAGCTGATTAACAAGTTGTGATTAAATAGCATTAGTTAGGGGTAGAAGTTGGAAGGAAACGGATCAACTGACAGTTTACAAATTAGTTGGCACATAAATATTGGCTATATTCACATAGAAGAGAAATCTGACTACTCCATTTTCTTTTCTTTTTTTTCTAGTATGATCTTTTTTAGTGATTTTTGCCCATTCTAGTTCATTGAACTGAAGCAGAATGACTAAGAACAGTAACTAAAGGATGGCCATATACATTTGCCTAGAGACTGTTAGGCTTTGTTTCTTTTGTAGCTGTAGGCTGCATCAATGTGCCAAATATGTTGGCTGTGGACATATTAACAGAAGGACTTCCCAAATGTTGCAAATCCTAACATTTTGTCATCTTTGTCCCTTACAGAGTTCTGAAGTCTGTGACGTTATTCTGGAGTGAGTCTGTGTTGTGGAATTCAGAAATAAAACGGATGTTTCAGTAGTTCTCAGTAAGTAAAACACAACACAACGTATTTAACATTCATTTTGTGTGACTATATCAATATTTAAAAAATCCTTGAAACATTGCTAAACATTTAGACTGAATGTATCCTGTTGTCTGATAAAGAAACATACAGCTAAACCGCCCCTGCCTTTATTCTGTTGACTGAAAAGAGTATCTCAAAAGGCTGCAGTTTCTTTTTCTAAAATTAGATGAAAAGTCATATGTACTATAGCTCCTCTGACAGTAAATATGGGTTTGATGTTTTGGTTCATTAAATATAATGTACAGTATGGATCTAGAGTTGGTGCACGGCCATTCCAATTTTCCCCCTCCCCCTATCATCTGTGCTTAATCACGACCATTTTTCATGTAGTATGTTATTTCCTTTACACTTTTGCCTTCTGCCCTGTACTGCTAATTTATTTAGTGAATCGATGTTAAGGACAATAACTAAATATACATGAGTTATTTCATGCAAATCTGAATAAGAATTTGAATGTAAAGATTTTTCATTTGGATCTGATATGGACAGCATTTTTTATTGTAAATGCTAAAATGTAAACCTTCCTTCTGTAGAAATGGCTTACAAGATTGCTGTCAATCAGCTATGATTGTGTTTGAAATTATTTGTTTTGGAGTTTGCCTGATATCACAACCAAGTTTCAAAGCCCCTTATATCAATTTGCTGTGTTAATTTAGCTCTAATGGACCCTGAGTTCTGCAAGAAAGTTGACTGTACCTAACTGGATCGATGCATTAGGATTATTTCTTATTTTTTGTGAGTACCAAACAATTTTTTCCACAGCGCTAACCATTTTAAGATGGGTACTGAAACTCAGGTGATGGAATGGAATTCGTTCGCAAACCTTTTATCTGGGGGTGTATCGGCTCAAAATTTTAAATCTATCTTGTGTCACAAGTGTAATGAGTATTGTGATCTTTGGTGGACGTCTGTCTGTATTTTCCACTGAGTGCATCCGATGAAGTGAGCTGTAGCTCACGAAAGCTTATGCTCAAATAAATGTGTTAGTCTCTAAGGTGCCACAAGGCTTCCTTTTCTTTTTGCAGATACAGACTAACACAGCTGCTACTCTGAAACCTGTCTATAACATGCATCCCACAAAGCATCTGGCACAATTGGGCATGAGTGATAGTCTCTTCTCAGGAAAAGCACAGAACTGGTTTGGCAGGAGTGTAGAAAGTTGGGATGGTGGTATATTAGCAAATCTATGGGAGGAAACTTGAATAGCATTTGACTGCTCAGTTCCTGGCACTATCTACGATTTAATATTAGCAGTCTTGTTACTATTGTTCCCTGGTTTTTACAAGCACCAAATTCCCTTCCACCCACTCCAAGAAAAACATTAACAGATTATTTTTTGCTATAGCTCTCTCAGATGACTCTCAATGTTCAGTTGCAGTTGAGAAGTCAATAATTTAAAACTGATTCATTAAGGTTTCTGTCCTTTAATGGTTATTTTTCTGAAGCTCTGTTTAATTCTGGCTCTTCAAGATTGGAATTAAACTGTGTATCATGCATCATGTGTGAAGGAATCAGTCAAAAAGAACTCTTAGGCTACTTATTTTCACTTATTTTAACAGTAGGAGCTAGAGGATTAATGTAACTCTCTGAATTATTTGACTTTTCCAATTGTATATTTATTGGCTATAACTATAGCTAGTTCTGTGTTAGTAGCTCCTCATACTTCTAGCACAAAACTCCTTTGATGCCAGGACTTTGATAATGATGCTGGGCCCCCTTGTCTCCTGGTCATAATTTCCTATTCCCCTCATCAGAGAAACTTGATGTTCCCCATCTCCTTATGTCCTGCATCATGGAGGTGTGCCCAGTCCTTCCCCATGCATTGGCATTGGGTGCGTCCAGCTCCTGTCTACTCCTGTATCTTTGCGGAAAAGAGAAAGAAACCTCCTCTGGCCCTGAATAATTACTTAAAAAAAAAAAAAGTTAAGAACGCTAGTTTACATGGGAATTGAACCTGCCAACACAGTGCTCTGTGTATGTTCATCCCTCCCCTCGCACTCTAGCCTCTATCTCCCTAGGGACTGCGAATAATCTTGTCCCAGCAGTTCCCCCCTAGCAGCAAGGAGCCCTATTCACACACCGCTACAGGGACTGCTTTCCCCTGAGACACACCTACCTCGTGATGAGAAGGGAATTGTCCTCTTCAGGCTGTTGCCTTCACAGAGTTGCTCTGTGCAAGCTGCTAGCCTGCCCTTGTGGCCACAAAACCTTCTTTGAACTGTACTGCCAGGTGACATGAGTCCAACCCTTCTATCTAGCGAGGGTATTCGTCCCTCGTGTGACGGTTTGGGGATGCGCCCATCAAAATGCGAATCACATTTCATTTTGTGAACCCCATTTGTGATTGTAATCTTTGTTGTAGAGTAAAGCATCCATTTTGTAGTGAAGACTTGACACCTAGTGGACAGACTATGTCTAAGAAGCTGTCAGAACAATCTAGGAATCTAGGGCAATCTAGGAATGTCTCTTTGTTACTGAAACAATGGGCCATTAAAAGACACTCTACGCAGAAACTGCCTTGGGGGCTGGAGCTAAATCCTTACCCCCAGCTTGCAGCGTATGGGGGGAAAGGGTACAGGGAGTCCGTTTTAAAAGGAGTGGTTCACTAAGCAATTGGAGGCTAACCAATATCAGAAGCAAGAAGATGAGCCAAGCAGTCAGGACAAGCTTATGAGTCAAAGAACTAGTAGCAAGCTCAGAACTCTCAGGAATAATGATAATACTCAACAGGAGGGCTTGTGTTCAGGAGCTTGTTGCTGTCCATAGACCGGTAACTCTCTCTTTTTTGTTTTGTTTTGTTTTAAAAGTAAAGTGTTTGCAGCTAAGAAATTCCTTTGTTAAGCATCTGTGCCCTTGCTTTTCTGTCAGTGGTCCTTGCATGGTGTAACTGGGAAAATGAGTGCTCCCATAGCTAGGTGGACTCTTGTGTGGCGAGCGTGTCAAAGCAACTGAGGACTTAGGAGGGCTGAGTCATTGGTTCCAGGATCTAAGTGGCTGGACTGAGAGGTCACATTGCCTGAGGAGGGTGTCTGGCCTGGGATCTGCACATAGAAGTTCATTTGAGGGACCCAGAGAGTAACTAGTCACTTTCCCAACCTACAGGCTTAGAAGCATTTGGGAATCAGCAGTTAGATCTAACCGCAATAGACTGCTGTCCATCTACAAAGTGGTGACTGGACCAGATTGTGACATCTCGCTGCTAACTTACCCAGGGTTCCTCCCTGTCTGCCAGCCTTACTGTCTCTCTTTTGCATGGAATAGTTTGGTCTTTTCTGCAAGTAGCTGCCAAAAGCCATTTATAATAGTAGGATAGTACAAGGATACATATTTTAAAAACATTTTTCTTTTTTTTTCTTTGTCTGATTTTTGTGGCACATTTTATGGCCTGGCCTATTATGGCAGACCCAGATAAAGAGACATGATTCAAGAGACATGATTCAATATAGTGCTCAACTTTAAAACAGGGAAGAAGGAGAACCCAGGGAACTTCAGACCAGTCAGTCTCACCTCAGTCCCTGGAAAAATCATGGAGCAGGTCCTCAAGGAAACCATTTTGAAATACTTGGAGGAGAGGAAGGTGATCAGGAACAGTCAGCATGGATTCAGCAAGGGCAAGTCATGCCTGACCAAACTGATTGCCTTCTGTGATGAGATAACTGGCTCTGTCGATATGGGGAAAGCAGTGGACATGATATACCTTGACTTGAGCAAAGTTTTTGATATGGTCTCCCACAGTATTCTTGCCAGCAAGTTGAAAAAGTATGGATTGGATGAATGGACTATAAGGTGGATAGAAAGCTGGCTAGATCGTCAGGCTCAGTGGGTAGTGATCATTGGCTCCATGTCTAGTTGGCAGCTGGTATGAAGTGGAATACCCCAGGGGTCGGTCCTGGGGCTTGTTTTGTTCAACATCTTTATTAATGATCTGGATGATGGGATGGATTGCACCCTCAGCAAGTTTTCAGATGACACTAAGCTTGGGGGGAGAGGTAGATATGCTGGAGGGTAGGGGTGGGGTTCAGAGGGACCTAGACAAATTGGAGGATTGGGCCAAAAGAAATCTGATGAGGTTCAACAAAGACAAGTGCACGTAGGTCGGAAGAGTCCCATGCACCGCTCCAGGCTGGGGACTGACTGGCTAAGCAGCAGTTCTGCAGAAAAGGACCTGGGGATTACAGTGGATGAGAAGTTGAATATGAGTCAGCAGTGTGCCCTTGTTGCCAAGAAGGCTAACGGAATATTGGGCTGCATTAGTAGGAGCACTGCCAGTAGATCGAGGGAAGTGATTATTCCCCTCTATTCAGCAATGGTGAGGCCACATCTGGAGTATTGTGTCCAGTTTTGGGCCCCCCACTACAGAAAGGATGTGAACAAATTGGAAAGACTCCAGCGACGGGCAGTGGAAATGATCAGGGGCCTGGTGCACATGACTTAAAAGGAGAGGCTCAGGGAACTGGGCTTGTTTAGTCTGCAGAAGAGAAGAGTGAGGGGGGATATGATAGAAGCCTTCAACTACCTGAAGAGGGATTCCAAAGAGGATGGAGCTCAGCTGTTCTCAGTGGTGGCGGATGACAGAACAAGGAGCAATGGTCTCAAGTTGCAGTGCGGGAGGTCTAGGTTGGATATTAGGAAACACTATTTCACTAGGAGGGTGTGGAAGCACTGGAATGGGTTCGCTAGGGAGGTGGTGGAATGTCCATCCTTAGAAGTTTTTAAGTCCTGGCTTGACAAAGCCCTGGCTGGGATGATTTAGTTGGTGTTGGTCCTGCTTTGAGCAGGGGGTTGGACTAGATGACCTCCTGAGGTCTCTTCTAACCCTAATCTTCTATGATTCTGAGTGCTCCACTCTCCCTGTGAAAATGTTGATTAGCACTGGCCATAACAAATGCATGAATGCTTACAAGAAAGGTACTTGGTGACAATATTTACTACTTGTAAGGGCAATCTGCTAGGAATAGGTTGCATCTGCTTGTTAGATAGTACCTGCTCTCCACTCCCTGAAGGAAAATTTCCATAGATTGATAGATTTTAAGGCCAGAAGTTACCATTATAATCATTTAGTCTAGCCTCCTATTTAACATAGGGCAAAACTTCTCCCCCAGTAAGCTCTGCATTAGTTCCTTTGCTTCTAGTTAAACCAGAGCTTTTTAGAGAGAGAGACAGCCTTGATTTAGAGACTTCAACTGATGGAGATTGCCCTACATCCCTAGGTAAGTTGTTCCAGTGGTTAGTTACACTCTGTTAAACATTTGCACCATATCTGTGATCTCAATTTATCTAGCTTCAGCTGCCAATAAGATTGAAGAATTCATTCTTTTTCTGCTAGGTTAATACTATCTTCCATCAGGGAACTGTTTCCCAAATCGATACTTGTAGCCTGTGACCACCTTCAATAAACTAAACAGATTGAGTTTGTGAAGTTTCACACTATGGGGCATGTTTTCCAAACTTTGAGTCTTGCTTGTAGCTATAGCAAGTTCTTCCCAATTTTTCAACATCCCTTTTGAAGTACAGAATAAAATTTAGCAAAGGAATACTAAATGTTTTCCTGTTTTTTTCAAGGGGAAGAAGGAAATAAGAACGGAAGTTTTACTGGTACACATGCAGCAAAAATAGCTCTGCTAGGCACAATTATCAAGAATAATTTCCAACTGGACATATTTGCATGCTCATCTGAAAGGAGTATACATACAAACAAATGTGATTAGAGGTAGAAGATACCTTGAAATATCCTGAAGCATGCTTGGATATGAAAAAGTGAATTTCTTGTGTTACAAATAAATTATTATAAATAAGTAGTATTTCTTGTAGGTATAATTCAGAATTCAACAACGATAAGCAATTCATCTGACATTTGGCTAGGTATCCAGTAAAACATTGGGACAAGATGACTACACGCTGAAGAGGGGACACTCTGCAAACTACCGTCACATGCAAACTCTAATAAGGCCATATACAGTGGGAAAAGTAATATATGTCACACTTACTATTAAATATTGTGGCTGATATCCCTGCCCATAGACTTCAGTAGGGTCAGGATTTCATCATGCATGATATCCATTAAGATTACCACCAGCAGGTGGTATTAATTCAAGAGTAGCAGGAATTTGTGAGAAAATGTTTGAGTATTAGTGCAAACTTTCAGTGCTCTAGAGCTGAAAGTGAAAGAGACAATAGTTGTTATGTTTATGTTTCAGAGTAACAGCCGTGTTAGTCTGTATTTGCAAAAAGAAAAGGAGTACTTGTGGCACCTTAGAGACTAACCAATTTATTTGAGCATAAGCTTTCGTGAGCTACAGCTCACTTCATCGGATGCATACTGTGGAAACTGCAGAAGATATTATATACACGGAGACCATGAAACAATACCTCCTCTCACCCCACTCTCCTGCTGGTAATAGCTTATCTAAAGTAATCACTCTCCTTACAATGTGTATGATAATCAAGTTGGGCCATTTCCAGCACAAATCCAGGTTTTCTCACCCTCCGCCCCGCCCCACACACACACACAAACTCACTCTCCTGCTGGTAATAGCCCATCCAAAGTGACCACTCTCTTTACAATGTGTACGATAATCAAGGTGGGCCATTTCCAGCACAAATCCAGGTTTTCTCACCCCCCCCCTTTCCAAAAACCACACACACAAACTCACTTGACTGTCATAGTTTGGTTGGAGTAATGCAAGTGTGGGGAACAAGATTACTAATGTTTGCTGGCCTTACCTGTCATAGTTCGGAATTCACCAAGGACAAAAATAATGATGATTCTCGATAGTACTGACAAGTGTGGGCATAATACTGAGGTGTTGAACACTGGCAGTTGCCTTTTGACTTTTATTGAGTGCCCAGAACTATCAGTAGTCTCAAGTCGCATGATAAATTTGGGAGAGGTGGGAATCGGTTTGGGTATACCGGTGACTGCCAGAATGAGTCAGAAAAGGAAGGTGCTTTGGGGAGTGTCAGCTCTTCTATCACATACATTTGTATTTGTTCCTGTCATTTTAGAGTAATAACATCACCTAGCACTTATGTAGCACTTTTCAGTCAATAGACCTCAAAGTGCTTTACAAGGAAGGCCAGTATCATTAACCCCATTTTACAGAAAGGGAAACTGAGGCCCAAAGCAGTGAAGTGACTGCTCAAAGTCATCGAGCAGACCAAAGGTAGAGCTGGGAATTGAACCTAGATCTCCTGATGTCACACTCTAGTCTCTGTTCTCTAAACCACACTGCCTCCTGAGTAGGCTGATGTTTCTGGTGGGAGTGGGTATTATTCCCAGCTAGAAGAGCAGTCTACTCTTGTGAAAAGGCTATATTTAGTACGTTCTGTGAATCTTGCAATATTTATGTTCAGTATTTTGATTATTGGTATTCACGGTGTTGTATAAATAATTCTCTGGTCTCCCTTGTTTCCAGAATAGGTGTGGTATTGATTTAATGATGTGTGTGAAAAGGATATGGTGCAGTGTGAGAGAGAACCTGCTGGTGTTAAAAGAAGAAAATTGTTATGCTTCAGCAATGTGAGAAAACTAAGTTATGTACTGTGTTACATTCATTTCAAATATCTTCGGGCGCTCCTCATGAGGGATCTAAATGGAGATTATAATGACAATTTATATATGTTTATTCTCAGCATTGCCTTCCCTGCCAAAAAAAGAAGATAAAATTTTTAATTAAATTCTTTATCTTTGATTGAAAATTTAACTTTCAAAGGAAGATTAACACAGCATCATCAGTAACCATGGGATGATTTCATCACTGCTAATTTGAACCTGAAATGCATCAGCATATAGAATTCAGTCAGCTTTGTGAATTAAGAGCCTCTGATGTCTGTATTAGAAATATCCTGCAGATATAATTTATGTATCAAAGCTTCTATTCTACTTTTGTTACAGCATATGGTGGTTAGCTGTGATGGTGCTTTATATTTTAGAGTGACAGTGGCTCATTGATATTCCCAACCATTTTCCACTGCTGAGGTAGAAATTCAGAATTACTCTTCGCCAGTAAGTGTGAAAAGAGAGAAAAACCTTTACACGTTTTGAACTCATGTTTTTTATGCCAAATACTTTAAAAAAATTGTTTTAAAATATGCTCTAGAAAAGAGTAGCTGTCACTTGGCAGTATAGACACTGAGCACGTGTTCTGTACATAGCTGTCCAATAAATACTCCAAGGAATTTTTTATATTGATGCACAAGGATTTATATTCATAACTCTCATTAATGGAAATAAAGCAGGCTAATGCTTGGCACAGTTTGCCATTCTTCCTGTCACTTCTGTATGCTTAGCGTAATAAAGCTTTGTTTAAAAATTGGATAGACAATTAATATGAAGTTAAGAATTTAAAAAAAAAACAGCAACTTTTCTTGGAAGCTTAAAATTTGCATTGTTGAACTTCAGCCTTTTCAATGGCAGTATCTATTCCAGGGACATCCTGGAGCTTTCAATGCTTTATTCTGATTACGTATTTCACGTCATGAATATAATTTACTGATAAAGTGAAACATCATCCAGATAACACACACAACGTAGGAATTTGCAGAAATATCTACCTAAAGGGACATTGTCAAGATTAATCTCAGATACATATATTAAAAATGAAAATGCAATTCTGGGCTTTAAACTACTTTGCAGTATCACTTTTTAATCTTTAGGAACCAAGAAGAAAGTGCTAGCTCCTTTTGTTAAACAGGGGTTGAGGAGATGGGGCTAATGATTTTTCAATAAACTTGTTTTTACTTGAAGGGGGACGTAGCCAGCACCAAAAGAGTCTGGTATATTGTAGACAGAGGGGATGCAGGAAGGCTGTCCCTGTGCCTATGGGGGTATCTTCACTTTTCTCTGTGACACTCCTTTATTTGACTGCAGTTCTGTTGTCAGGTTGTTTGAATTCTTCGTTTGAATTACAGGAGTCCGAAGGGACCATAACCCTTTATATTTGTATATAGACCCTGATAAGAAAATAATGGCATGACTTTAAAACAGTTACAACACACAAAGGGTGAGTCCTGGCTCCATTGAAATCAATGGCAAAAGTTTCATTGACTTCAGTAGAGTCCAGGAGTTCATCCAAAGTGTGTGCCGTATTGTAAGATGCTAGGGTAAACAGCATTGTACCTAATATAGCGTGGCTTTGCCACTTCTGTTTTCTACAGTTATTCTTTAGTTGAAGAATATAAAGTATTTTGTTGTCCACACATGGAATACTTTCTGTGTGGAATATATTTCAATGTGAATATAATAACCCTGCCACTTGCACCACGCTATGGATTTAACTAAATGTGACTGTTTTCCACAATAAATCCTTATTTTCAGGAGGTTTCAATTCAACTAAATATGATCTCTGGACTGAAACTTGGCATTAAAGATATAAGGCTGAGACGTATTTTACTACTTACATTTGGGGGGAATAATTGCTTGGCAATTTGAGATACAAGAGCAAAGAAAAACTAGAAATGATTATTATATTAATACAATTCTACTCAATTATTTTTTTGCCTCTAGTGTGAATTATTCAGTTTTTGGTATTGAAAAAGAGAACCCATGACTTTTTCTCTTTTGAAAATAGTTTTCAGTATATGTGTAATTAGGGGTTTTTTGTATATGAATTTTTTGCATCTATACATTGTATACGTTGACACAGTTGACAGAATACATAGTCTATCAAGTGTTTGATCTGCAAACTAAAATGTCTTCATATTTGCATTGACATGGAACCTTTGTAGGCTGTCATGACAATTGATAATTGCACCCAGGCTTATCTGACCGATGCAGTTGTTATGGTCAATGATTTTAGAATTGCAAAATCCTTGGTACAAGTTAATCGTAATCTTTCTGAAATGTAGTTTGGAATGAAGTTCGAGGCCTCAAAATTGCTTCATATCTGGCCAGACTACATTGAATAACATCCTCCTTCCCCATCCTTCAAACACATGCATCCATTTCATGGTGTCCATATTAGGTTTGTGTGTATTCAATGATACAGTATGCCTTAAGTGATTAGCATACAGCAATTCTGACTGCCAGAGTTAAGGGGTAAATATAAGTAGGGTGGTTCCAATCCCAAAAGATGCATTTCCTCTGAAAGCAGATGTTTTCTTTCTGGCTGGTGGCAGAACGCTTGTATGCTAAAATCACTGTTCCTGTTTATGTTCAAAATAAGTATATTTTAATAGGTTTGCATTTTAGTTATAAAACTTGTTGTATTTGTTTTTTTGGCAACCTTTTCTCAAGAAGGCTAGCTCGGCTATCCAACCTGCCTTAATGATCATTTCTGTACCTCTATAGACCTGTTGTTAGAACATCAATTGTTTTTTCCCTAACTGTATTGTCCACTTGTAACAATTTGTCCATTGTTATACCAGCGTTACCAATATTTGCTTAAATTAAATGACTTAACCCCTTTCATCTCTTTTCTACATGTGACTCTAAAATAGTCAGTTTTTTAAACACCTAGATCATAGAATATCGGGGTTGGAAGGGACCTCAGAAGTTCATCTAGTCCAACCCCCTGTTCAAAGCAGGACCAATCCCCAACTAAATCCTCCCAGCCAGGGCTTTCTCAAGCCTGACCTTAAAAACCTCAAAGGAAGGAGATTCCACCACCTCCCTAGGTAACTCATTCCAGTGCTTCACCACCCTCCTCGTGAAAAAGTTTTTCCTAATATTCAATCTAAACCTCCCCCACTGCAACTTGAGACCATTACTCCTTGTTCTGTCATCTGCTACCACTGAGAACAGTCTAGATCCACCCTCTTTGGAACCCCCTTTCAGGTAGTTGAAAGCAGCTATCAAATCCCCCCTCATTCTTCTCTTCTGCAGACTAAACAATCCCAGTTCCCTCAGCCTCTCCTCAGAAGTCATGCGTTCCAGTCCTCTAATCATTTTTGTTGCCCTCCACTGGACGCTTTCCAATTTTTCCACATCCTTCTTGTAATGTGGGGCCCAAAACTGGACACAGTACTCCAGATGTGGCCTCACCAACGTCGAATAGAGGGGAACGATCACATCCCTCGATCTGCTGGCAATGCTTCTACTTATGCAGCCCAAAATGCCATTAGCCTTCTTGGCAACAAGGGCACACTGTTGACTCATATCCAGCTTCTCGTCCACTGTAACTGCTGCCGAGCCATTCGGTCCCTAGTCTGTAGTGGTGCATGGGATTCTTCTGTCCTAAGTGCAGGACTCTGCACTTGTCCTTGTTGAACCTCATCAGATTTCTTTTGGCCCAATCCTCTAATTTGTCTAGGGCCCTCTGTATCTTATCCCTACCTTTCAGCGTATCTACCACTCCTCCCAGTTTAGTGTCATCTGCAAACTTGCTGAGGGTGCAGTCCACACCATCCTCCAGATCATTAATGCAGATATTGAACAAAACCGGCCCCAGGACCCTTGGGGCACTCCATTTAATACCGGCTGCCAACTAGACATGGAGCCATTGATCACTACCTGTTGAGCGCGACGATCTCGCCAGCTTTCTATCTACCTTATAGTCCATTCATCCAGCCCATACTTCTTTAACTTGCTGGCAAGAATACTGTGGGAGACCATATCAAAAGCTTTGCTAAAGTCAAGGAACAACACGTCCACTGCTTTCTCCTCATCCACAGAGTCAGTTATCTCATCATAGAAGGGAATCAGCGTGGTCAGGCATGACTTGCCCTTGGTGAATCCATGCTGACTGTTCCTGATCACTTTCCTCTCCTCTCAGTGCTTCAGAATTGATTCCTTGAGGACCTGCTCCATGATTTTTCCAGGGACTGAGGTGAGGCTGACTGGCCTGTAGTTCCCAGGATCCTCCTTCTTCCCTTTTTTAAAGATGGGCACTACATTAGCTTTTTTCCAGTCATCTGGGACCTCCCCCATCGCCATGAGTTTTCAAAGATAATAGCCAATGGCTCTGCGATCACATCCGCCAACTCCTTGAGCACTCTCGGATGCAGCGCATCCAGCCCCATGGATTTGTGCTCGTCCAGCTTTTCTAAATAGTCCCGAATCACTTCTTTCTGCACAGAGGGCTGGTCACCTCCTCCCCATGCTGTGCTGCCCAGTGCAGTAGTCCGGGAGCTGACCTTGTTCATGAAGACAGAGGCAAAAAAAGCATTGAGTACATTAGCTTTTTCCACATCCTCTGTCACTAGGTTGCCTCCCTCATTCAGTAAGAAGACCACACTTTCCTTGACTTTCTTCTTGTTGCTAACATACCTGAAGAAACCCTTCTTGTTACTCTTAACATCTCTTGCTAGCTGCAACTCCAAGTGTGATTTGGCCTTCCTGATTTCACTCCTGCATGCCTGAGCAATATTTTTATAGTCCTCACTGGTCATTTGTCCAATCTTCCACTTCTTGTAAGCTGCTTTTTTGTGTTTAAGATCAGCAAGGATTTCACTGTTAAGCCAAGCTGGTCGCCTGCCATATTTACTATTCTTTCTACACATTGGGATGGTTTGTTCCTGTAACCTCAATAAGGATTCTTCAAAATACAGCCAGCTCTCCTGGACTCCTTTCCCCCTCATGTTGTTCTCCCAAGGGATCCTGCCCATCAGTTCGCTGAGGGAGTCAGTCTGCTTTTCTGAAGTCCAGGGTCCGTATTCTGCTACTCTCCTTTCTTCCTTGTGTCAGAATCCTGAACTTGACCATCTCATGGTCACTGCCTCCCAGGTTCCCATCCACTTTTGCTTCCCCTACTAATTCTTCCTGGTTTGTGAGCAGCAGGTCAAGAAGAGTTCTGCGCAGTTGGTTCCTCCAGCACTTGCACCAGGAATTTTTCCCCTACACTTTCCAAAAACTTCCTGGATTGTCTGTGCACTGCTGTATTGCTCTCCCAGCAGATATCAGGGTGATTGAAGTCTCCCATGAGAACCAGGGCCTGCGATCTGTTAGTTGCCGGAAGAAAGCCTTGTCCACCTCATCCCCCTGGTCTGGTGGTCTATAGCAGACTCCCATCACTACATCACTCTTGTTGCTCACACTTCTAAACTTAATCCAGAGACTCTCAGGTTTTTCTGCAGTTTCATACGGAACTCTGAGCAGTCATACTGCTCTCTTACATACAGTGCAACTCACTCACCTTTTCTGTCCTGTCTGTTCTTCTTGAACAGTTTATATCCATCCATGACAGTACTCCAGTCATGTGAGTTATCCCACCAAGTCTCTTTTATTCCAATCATATCATAATTCCTTGACTGTGCCAGGACTTCCAGTTCTCCCTGTTGTTTCCCAGGCTTCTTGCATTTGTGTACAGGCACTTAAGATAACTTGCTGATCGTCCCGCTTTCTCAGTATGAGGCAGGAGCCCTCCCCTCTTGTACTCTCCTACTCGTGCTTCCTCCTGGTATCCCACTTCCCCACTTACCTCAGAGCTTTGGTCTTCTTCCCCTGGTAAACCTAGTTTAAAGCCCTCCTCACTAAGTTAGCCAGCCTGCTTGCAAAGATGCTCTTCCATCTCTTTGTTAGGTGGAGCCCGTCTCTGCATAGCAATCGTTCTTCTTGGAACACCATCCCATGGTCAAAGAATCCAAAACCTTCTCTCAGACACCACCTGCGTAGCCATTCGTTGACTTCCATGATTCGACGGTCTCTACCCAGGCCTTTTCCTTCCACAGGGAGGATGGACGAGAACACCACTTGCGCCTCAAACTCCTTTATCCTTCTTCCCAGAGCCACGTAGTCTGCAGTGATCAAGGTAATTCTTGGCAGTATCACTGGTGCCCAAGTGGAGAAGTAGGAAGGGGTAGCAATCTGATAGCTTGTTGAGTCTCGGCAGTCTCTCTGTCACATTGTGAATCGTAGCTCCTGGCAAGCAGCAGACTTTTCGGTTTTCCTGATCAGGGTGGCAGATAGATGACTCAGTCCCCCTGAGGAGGGAGTCCCCGACCACCACCATCCGCCTCCTCTGTTCTTTGCTAATTCTAATTAAATGAGTGGCACGTGCTATTACCTGTATTTCCTTGGGAGCCTAAATAGTTTTTCTTCCCTCTTCTTAAAGTGTGATCATTAAATAATTTACAGTTTTTTCAGGCAGGACAGCAACAGACTTGTGCATAGTCATGAGGTTGGAAGTTCCCACATACAACCTGTTGTCTCCTCAGGGAGGAGCTGTGTCATCCTAAATTATCTCCACATATTCTGGCAAGAATGGGTGAGAGGCTGAGTGTAAAGTACAGTTCTAATAGAAGAAATGGACACATTCACCCTAGTAAAAAGAAAAGGAGGACTTATGGCACCTTAGAGACTAACAAATTTATTTTGTTAGTCTCTAAGGTGCCACAAGTCCTCCTTTTATTTTTGCGGATACAGACTAACACGGCTGCTACTCTGAAACCTGTCATTCACCCTAGTGAATCCCACCAGTCCCTTTGTCAGAAAGCTGTTTGCTTCCTCGGCTAAATGGAATTCTTGTTTAAGTTGGCTGCCCTGAAAGCTACCTGCTGAGCAGTAGAATCCACACTGAAAAAGGATTTCCCATTTCAATTTGATGATTCTGTCACCTAGTTTTCCAGTACATTAACTGCTTTGGGAACTGCTGTGTAGCATGGACTTAGTGGTTCACTGAATGGGAAGCAACAGGGGTTTGATTCAAGAGGTGTATGAGGTTCTGTGACAGAAATAATAATGTATAATAGAGTGTATTCTACATAGTATCAATCCTGCCATGATCTCCAACCCATCCCTTAATATCTGCATTCCTAAAAATTATCTTAATATTTTCTGAATGCAGAGTTTCAGAGCAGAGAACCAGATCTTTACTGTGAAGCTACATCTAAACCAGATTGTGAATCGTGGCCTGTGGCACTTGGAGAAGCAAATTCAGAAAGTTTGCAGAATAAAATTCAGAAGCTCCGGAGGTTGATCATGGAAATCAAAGAGGAGAGAACATCAGATGAAGCACAGCACTTTCTTCCTGCAACACAGGCAGACAACCTTAGGGAGCCTCAGTTTACAAGTTAGCGTGTATACTCTTTATTTCGTGTTACGCAGTAAATACTACTTTAAAAATGCCCCAAATTCTGTAACTGCACAAATCAATGGACATGCTGGAATTATAGTACAATTTAAATTGTTGACTAACAGTTGGCTGTACCAGAGGAAATAAACTGATGAATATTTTATTTAAACATTATTACTGTTTTAGATTTATGCAAATAACCCTCCTGGGGGGAACAAAGGGTGTGATAACTACACTCTGATTTTTACTTATTTTTTTATAAGATTTTTATTCTTTTATATACCCTTTTTCATTTCATAGCCAAAAACTCCTTCTCTGTTGACTTCCATGTAAGTTCCTCTTTATGTGATCATAGCCCCTTCTGTTTGAGCCTTTCTTTAGTAATGCTAAGTGGCAACAGAAGGCATCAATATTGCAGCCATTTTCCAGTTACCTTCTGTGGAGGTTAAGCAACGCACGGTTACTTTAGCTGTTTCCCTCATTATCCCCATTGGTCAGCTTTGCAACTTAATGGTCCCTCTCACACCCTGATGAATTAGGAACATGTTGCCATTTCAAATAAATGACGTGCAATATTAAAGCACACTTCTAAAATACAAGGGATTATAGTATACTCATACTCCGTATAAGAGAGAGGGAATTAATTTCCCTTCTTTTATATATAAACTTACGGGCATTTCTGCTGTACTGTAGTTTCTTGATAAAATAATATATGGTAAAGTGTTCTACTTTTATTAACCTGATTTATATGCTTTGAGGAAATGTGGATATTTTTGTTGCAGTTTAGAGTGTTATGGCTTATGCATTTAAAATGAACAATTACATACCATATTTTTTATAGATATTTAGGCAACTGGGCTGTGTTGTATTTGCAAACTTACATTTACATTTGCATTTGTAAATAAGACAAAGTATGGGTTTTTGTTTCTATATTGGCACTTTGTGAAAAGGTCTCTCCTACAATATAATTTCCTTTAAAAACATAAAAAAATGGTAGATGCCTCCAACAATGGTAAGAAGATATTGATCTACAAGTAAAGCAAGTTAAGATTACAGTATATGAAACTAGAATTTACATATTTTCTAACTTGTTTTTTTTAATATTAAAAGGTATCCAGAGGATTGCGAATGAGTCAAAGCTGGAGTTTGTCCTTGGTAAGACATAGTTTTGATTTCTGTACAGAATGGTCTGTATGGACATATTCTGTGTCTATAATATTACATACTAGTTTTAAAAAATTGACACCCTTGTTTAGTAGATATTGTGTGTCTATATTGGAAAATTTGGGGCTAGATTCTCAGCTGGTGTAAATTGCTGTAGTGCCATTGACTTAAGTAGACCTACTTATTTTATATCAGCTGTATGATCTGGCCCATAATGTTTTATAAAACATTACATATTCTGGGCTAAGGAATTGAAAATCCCTATGTTTAAACTATGGGCAGCTCTATATTTTATGTGGCTATAATACTGTACCTTTGAATAATGCATACATTTATCTAAAAGCACAACTATTCTTTTGTGGGGAAAGGTTAATATCAGTCTGTCTTTTTACTATATTTCTCTTTACTCTAGTGATTTACAGGGGAGCAGTCTGTTTCAGAAGGTGTTCTGTTAGTACACACCACCCACTCTATTCAGATATATATAATATGGTTAGGAGAGTTCAGTCGGTCAAGCAGACTAATTGGCTGAACATGTCTCCTCATTGTTAACTTGATCTTTGTTAGCAGAAAGCATTTAAAATAGATTATTTCCCACTATGAAGTCTGATAGATTTTTCAATCTCTTCAGTTTCTCTCTTTTTTTTTCATATTTTTCGTTATCTTTCTCAATTTTCCCATATAGAAGATCATTACAAACAGAAAAAACTGTCTTCTCATGGTTTCATAAAATTGCACAATATTTGTAGCATTAACAAAAATGTCATTTAGAAAGTGGAAGACACTTTTATATCTGTGCAAGACACTTTTTATTGTTGTTTTTCAAAAGATTAAGAGAAATAAATTTATGCGGTGTACTGAGTGTAACTGGAGCATACGACATCTCTGGAATCTAAATAATTCCTAATTTTAGGCCTTCATTTTTCTCCATACTGATGTGTACAGGAAAGACACATGGATATAACAATAAAACTTTGAAATTGTGCAATCCAAAGACAATACATAGTATTTTCTGAAATAATTAAAACTAATCAACTACCTTATTGTTGTAGTTTTTTATTGATATAATCAGACAAAATGCATTTGACATAGTGTAGATATATAGTGAGGAAACCTGAATAGTGATAAATACTAGTCAATGTGATCCATCACAGTAAATATACATGTATAAAATAATATTATCATGTATTTTAATTATACATTTTCCTTTCTGGTATATATAGTACCCTATGCAGAAAATGGAAACCAGTTTTTTCTACTGCCAGATCCTCAGTTCTGCTAAATCTATCTTGTCCCACTTTAGATGACTAATAATTTCCCCTTGCATAAAAAAACCCTCTGGTGCCATAGAGCCTCACTCCACCTGTCCTCCACGATCATCACCTTCCTTCCCTCCCACTCTTCTCCACTGCCCTATCCCTCTTGCCCGGCTCTCTGCCTTTGTCTTTGTGTTGAGTTCATCACTTCCTTGGTAAACCCCACCCAAAGGGTTTAAATAACAAAAAACAACAATGAGAAAATTGTGGTGCTGCCGTGATGTGTACTGACCATTGTTCTGCTCACTCTGCTTGTACATGATGTCCCTTTGCCCTACCCTTTGGGCTTGTTTACATATAGTTTTTGTAGTGCTATACCCATAGCAATTTTGAAACTCCTACAGTTAAAGTGATAGGATTCCCTAGTGTGGATGCAGTTATGCTGGTGGATTGCATTGCTTCAAGTACGCTGGTTTCTAAACTGTTATAGCTGAAGTGGAACAAAAACTGTAAGTAGACCAGTCCTTGGCCAATTATGCCTATTTAGATTTTAACCTCTTGAGTGCAGGGACTGTTTTTTTCTTGATGTTTATACAGTGCCTAGCAAAATGAAACTCTTTTCTTGTTTGGCCCTTTGGCGCAACCATAACTGATAACATGATTATGATGATAATAAAGAATGGTTGGAGATTTCCCTGTGCTATTCAGCCTCGCAGCTCATATTATAGGGGACATGACAATGGAAAATGAGGCATGGCCAGAGTATTGCTGTGCTCCAGTGATACGTCCCCAGAACAACTCTTGGGGTAGCTATTGGAGGTGGGGGCAGATTAGAGCCGGCATTGCTACAGAAGGTAAATTGTCCCCCATCTGGCTTGAGGATCAGTGGGTGGAGGTATAAAAGTAGTGTAAAACCTATTTTTTCTGTCTCTTGTCACCACCAGGACGTGGGTGATCTGACCTAGTGGTCAAAGCAGGAGTTGCAAGTCAGGCTGTGTCAGATACCAAGAGGTCAGAATCAGAGACTGGCAAGAGGGCAAACTGAGAGTCAAGTGTGAGGAGGCAGGCTGGGTCAGGTTACGAGGAGATCAGAAGCAGGAGACAACTTGAGAGCAGAACCACAGGTCAGGAACCTGACTCAGGCCTGGTTGGGATACCAGGAAGTCAAGCCAGGGGAGTGGAAGCAGGAAGCACAATGCACACAGTCCAGAGCAAGCTGGATCCCATTGCATGGACAGCTTCCTGTTCCTGTGCTGGATTTAAATAAGAGCTGTGGACCAATCAGGACCCCCAGTGTTCTGCCAGTCAGCTCTCGGGACTGGGGTCCTCTGTCTCAGTTCAGCTCCTTCTGACAACAGTTAGCAGGTCCCTGGGTGGCAGGTTGGAACATGCTGGCCTCTAAAGAGCCCTGGGAACCAGCGTTTAAGACCCATCGTCTCTGACACTCCTCCTTTGGGTTCCACGTTGAGCAGAGCTCCGCTATGTGGTTTCTAATGGTGACTGAGATTTCCTGGTTCATTCAGCAGCATTATGAATTATATCACTGCAGCTCTAGGAATAAATTTTATTAGTTAACTGCTGCTGCTCAACCAACAATGGCACACAAAAGTGCAAAGCCCTGTGTTGTTTAGGATGATCTTACCTAGCCAATGATAGTTGACAACACAAAGACTCTTTCAGGATTGGGTTTTTATTGACAACTGATTTTTTTGTTTGTTATTTAAGTTAATCCCCCCCCCCCCCACACACACACACACTCCAAATTAGATTCCCTCATGCTCAGTTAGACTGACTCTCTTTGAGCTACTTACACCCACTATCAATGTCTAAGGAAGTCTAAGTTAGTGTAATGAGTCTATTAGTATAAGAGGTCTAATGTGTACATTACTTCGCAGTTTAGCCCTGTGACTCTCAAGAAGTGTAACTCATTAACTCTAAGGGAGCGTAAGTTGATGTAATCAACATAATGAGGAAACTGGAAGAAATTATGTTATATCCACTTAAGTCCCTGTAAACTTTCATAGACTTGCTTAGACTTGTCTCTGAATTTGGCACTTGAATCTAGAAGAGAAACTGCAACAGATCATAACTGTAAAATTTGTTAGTTTGGGCCGAAACTAATCTAATCTATTTTATATGTAAGATATCAGTCACCTAGGATCTAAACTCTAAAGTAAATATATAAGTATTATAGATTGTGTATGAGTAGGTTAGTTTATATTTGTTAATAAATACACTTCTTAAAATTCTAAAATATAAATAAATGATATTGTTACTATCATTTAGGGGCAAATGTAAATAAATGATAGTTACTATCATTTAGGGGCAACTTTGCAGGTCTTCTGTCAGTAGTGGTGAGTTGTACAGTAAATAACTTTCACAAATGATTGTCACTTGCAATTAAAATATAAAAATATAAAATATCTGTTTTATGCTATTTGAATATTGCCTAATACACATCCAGGGCTTTTCCAGGTACTTGGCTTGTGCCCTTAGGAGTTCCAGTGGCTCACTGCCCTTTAAAATAGTGACACTGAACGTCAGTACTGCACAGGCATTGCACTCCTGTCCAGCAGCAAAGGGTTGCAGACTGAAAATTAAACATAATATAAACATAGTTATATTGATCAGGGTTAAACAATGACTTGTAAATTTTCAAAGATTTCCACTAAGTGTCTTAGCCCTGCTAAAACTGTTATTAATTGGAGTCGTGAGGCTAAAACCCTTCACAATTCAGAACATTTGGGAGTGATTGACTTTGACTGTGATTTATAATAGCCTAACACAAATAAATCGAATATTGCATTAAGATTGCATGATTCTCTCATGTTCATTATTTTGGGATCTGCAGTTTATCAGAGCTTCCATTAAACAAGTGTCTCTGGTCTTTAGGTTCTTGAACACCGTTTCCGATATGTCCATTTTTTTGAAGTGTAGGTCTCTTGAGTCTTTACTTTTCAAACTCACTTTGTGGTTTGGCTTTCCTAGTCATGCTGCTCTGTTCTATTTGCTGGCATTGGAATGAAATGTATTAAAATCCTGTTTTCTGAAGTCCTATAAGCAATGCAGGAAGAAGCACGTGAAATTCAGTGCAGAGAACTGAGTAGAGAGGGGAGGACAAGGACAGAGCAAAGGAAGAGCAGGAAGGGAGGAAATATGTATGTGACTGATCCAATACCCCTTGAATTCAGTGAGAATCTTTCCATGGACATCAATAAACACTGGATCAGGCCTAATAGGGATTGGCCTCTTCTAGAGTTTACTTTTCAATTGCTTTTTTTAAAATGTGGGCTCTTACTAATTCTTTCCAGTGTTAAAATTTCATTGAATTACTAAGATATGTGATCGAAGGAATTGGTGATTTTGGGGATCCCCACTGCAGTCTTTAGAAGTTTGACTATCTAGTGCTGTTGGCATTTACTTTTAGAGCAAAAGAGAAAACACAACAAGGAAGGAAGGAACAAAGCAGAGGAGGAAGTGGATAAAAAAAGCAGACAAGACAGTTAGTTAATAAAGTGCTCAAATGCTACTGCAATAAGCATGGTATAAAAACTTAGAAGGAATTAACAAACTCTAATTTGGACATACTATTTATCCATCCTGCAATGGCCAGTGGAAATGCATTTTATATGTTCCTGCCATAGCAGACCACTAGGTACCATGGTGATGGTGCTTAGATATCACAATGATTGGTGTGGTATAAGAATCCAGATAGATAGTTGGTAAGGATTGCGTCAGCTTTGTATAGACTTTATGCTGTCACATCAGAGAATAACTTTGGGGCAGTATTCAATTTATATGCCCTGAAATTTTGCAGTATGTCCCGAAATGTTTCTGAGGAGTGAGTTTTGAAGGACTGTTTAATATTTGTTTCTTGTGTAGCTTTAGCTTATTTCCAGCATAATAATAATGGTATAGGTGTAGTCCCTGATGTAAACATCTAATTGAATAGAATCTTTCACAGGATTCAGAGGGAGTGTGGTACTCAGTGGGTTAAAGATGAAATTGAAATCTATAGGGCACTTGTATTTTTTTCCCCCAGAGGGGTTTGTAAGTAGAGCTGTCTGCCTGTACAAGTAAAAGGTTTCGTTCTTTCTGTCATAACATTTCTCCCTGAATAATATTGTGATAGTGCTTAATTGTAGAAGGTCATGAAGCTGATTTTAACTCTGCATTCCAAACCCAAATGTTACACTGCTCAAGTAGTCTGATTAAGTGTTTTCTTTAACTCCAGTGCACCATCTGTAGTTCTTTAGGCAGCAGCTCTAGTCACATAAGTGTTAATTAGTCCAAAGCAGATCAATGAAAACAAAAGGTGAAGTAGGCCCTGGCAAAAAACATTTATTTATCAGAGAGCTATGCTAACCCACTACTGCTGAATGCATTTGGCTCTATTGGTCTCAGGACTATGAACTAGGGTTGTTTCCTGTCTGGGTTTTGGCTTCTGCGTCTGGGTGCCATTTAGGGTTGCCGGGTGCCTGGTTTTTGACTGGACAGTCTGGTCGAAAAAGGGACCTGGCAATCCTAAATGGCACCTGAACCAAAAGTCCTGTTACTGGGCGGTTGGGGGAGATGCTGAGTCATTAACCCATGCTAGCCTATGCTCAGCTGGGGCCGTCTCCTACCTACAGGCAAGCACCTTGAGACAATCCAGCGAGCGACAGGGGGAGGGGAGTGAGCAATAGGGGCAGGGCCTTGGAGGAAGAGGTGGCGCGCGGGGGCGGGCGGGGAGGGGCACGGGGAGGCCTTGGGAGAAGAGACAGGGAGGAGGCAAGGCCTTGGTTGTCTGGTTACCAGCAATTAGAAGGCTGGCAACCCTTCTCTGAACCTTAGAGTGGGAGATCTTGGAACTACATGTTCTTTTGAAACACTTAGTAGCCAACTGCTCTGGTAAACCTGTCTGAGAACAGAGAAGCCTCCTGAATGTGTAGGAAACCCTAAACCCAACCTATATCTTTTGTAAAGAGGTTGATTTTGATTTAAAAAGTCCTAAATGTTTTTAGCTGTAGCTACTTGGGAAATTACCTCTCCCCCCCATGTATTGTTACATTTGTGATGAGCAGAGGTGCCTGAGCTAACACCCCCCTGGATTAAAAGTAAGAGACTAATGATAGGACATTTTCTATTAAAACAAATAAAAAGGTCATTAGCTTAGGAGCATACCCCACTCTCGCTGACCTTCAGGGCATTCTCTCTTCTCCAGCAGCCTTTTTTTTTGTAATAGAATGAGTTGAGGCATATGGGGTGGGTGGATAAGAGATTTTTTCTTGAGTAATGTTAGCCTCTCCATAGCTAAGGTTAAAGCTTGTTTCCCATTATAAACACAGTTAAGCTCTACACCTCCTTCCTCCCAAATTTCTGCAAAAGGAAACCAGTCTTCCTGAATTTCATATGCCGCATACAGTCCCAGAATAGAGGATTATTATGCTTGCTCTCCATCTATGGCATGGTTAAAATCAGCTGGACCACACCAGATATTTTGCCTGCTTTGCACCACTCCAATGCTACAAATTAGTCATCATCCATCACTGGAGTTGTGTGAGCAGTTGGAGTTGTATCAATGAATTGGTTTTTACATATTTTGCTTTCATCTTTAAGGCTCTGCATAACACTTCTCTGGCCTACACATCTCACTTCTTTACAAATTGCCCCACCCCACCTCTCGTGCGTCTCCTCCACTCTCTTAACGACATCAGCCTAGATGCCCTGTTTGTTGTTTTTCATTCTGTCTAATTAAGGCTTCTGCCTGTCACTTGTGGTAAGAAAAACTGACCCAAGAGTCGTAGTCTGGAGTACTGGAGGTGCTGAAACATCACCTCCAGGAACAGATTTGAAATGTAAGTAAGAAAGAATTGTACCTTTGTCGATATCCCATGTTCTATCCAGTGTAGCACTACTCCTGCTTGTTCCTTTTTAGCTAATTAGCTTTCATCTCAGTAAGCATGTCTAATTGTTGATAGAGCTGCTCACAGAAAATGTCTTCACCTTGTATGGTGTCTGTTGTTACTTAAAGATATTTGGAAAATGGGAACTACCTTGGTGCTCTGTTCATTGCATTGTTATAATTTGTGTAAACTCAAATTCCATGTAGGTTATAGGGACAAAAATCCCACACCGCACCTTTCTGTGTAATTGGTGTTTGTCAACACAGGCTTCTTATTGAGCACAAGAATGCTCATGTGCTCTGCAGGGGGTCATAGCATGTGGTGAACCTGTGTGCGGGAAAGAGAGAAGTGACAGATAGACTGGTACCAACAGCAGAGGATCTGAGAGGGCAGCTGCCTTTTTGGGCACCAGCAGTAGCAGAAGCAAGAGCAGACTGTTTTGAAGCACTTATCTTCCATTTGTGCTATAAACTCAACCTGTTTTCCACTGGTTTGCCAAAAGCTGTTGCTTCTTCTATGAATAATTTCCCCCTGAACTAATTTGTGCAGTCCAGGCGTACAGTATGTGACAGCTTTGTAAATACAAATGTGTATAAAACAGAGCTGTGAATGAGGAAAACTTTTATCCTAAACCCAGTAGCATAAAGTTTTTACTACATGGATTTGCTTACATGTTTTGGAATAAATTCATACATAAAGATAAATTTTGAATAGCTAAAGATAATCTGTTCAGAGACAAGTTTGTGGACATCTGAACTTGAAAAACTATAACAGTTGCAAGGGCTCTGCTGGGATTTAACCATTTCAAGAGATGGGGGTTTATCACCATTGTTCTGGAGTGATGCAGCAGATAATAGAAATAAATGCTGACAGAACTGTGCAAATGTTGGATTTCTGGTTGCAGATGATGGATTGCTTCCACTTCAAGTAAAGGGAAAAGTGCGGAGGAGGGTGGGAAAGAGCTTTTCTTTTTTGTCTTGTACAAAAAAGAATTGTTACACTTTTCCAGTAAAACCAGCTTCTCTCTCTTTTATGTATATTTTTTGCTGCTTTACATGTTCCCCATAATCCTTAAATATAAATGTTAAGTAAAATTTTCAGAAGCACTCAAGTCCCATTTTCAAAAATGGTTTAGGCACTCAGGAGCCTAAATATTTTTAAAAGTCAATGGGATTTAATCACCTAAGTTACTTAGGGATAGCTTTACAAACGTATTTAGGTACCTAGAGATGCAGATAGGTGTCTAGTGGAATTTTCAAAAGTGCCTAATAGCAGGTTAGGTGCCTAACTCCTACTGATTTCATGCTTAGATGCATATTTTTAAAATTCCTCTAGTTGCCTATCTGCATCCATCGGTGCCTAAATACCTGTATAAATCCGACCCTTAGGATACATCTATACCGTAAACAGAAACCCGCAGCTTTGAGTCTGAGTCTGGATCTACAGATTTGAGCTGGTGCTACAGCGATAAAAATAGCTGTGAAGATATTGTGGCTCAGGCCACCTCCGTCCCCTGGCTTCTGAGCCCAAGCTCCAGCCTGTGCCACAATGTCTACGTAGCTTTAGTGCTGAGGTGTGAGCCCAGGTCTGTAAACCCAAGCTCTGAGACTTGCTGCCATGGGTTTCTGCTTGCTGTGTACGGCAGTTTTGAAAATTTTACCCGTAATCTCTTAAGTGCCGAAGATACTTTTGAAAATGAGGCTTAGGCTCTTAAGTCACTTAGGGTAAAATTTTTGTGATTCTACAGTATGAGTATGTGTAGGTTTAAGATGATTGTTTCAGCTAAATATAAAAATTCAAAGTTAATGCTTGGTATAAAAAATAATATATAAGAACACAGCCAGTGGGCTCAGTTCAGGTATGAAACAGCCACTTTAAGTTGTGAAAATGATAACCGTTCTGATAATTCTGATCACACGTCCATGAATATAAATCAGAAGTAACTCCAGACACCCTGCCGTAGGTGCAACCTCAGAAAAATAATTGGAAAGAACCAGGGTGGATAATTTTGTTCAGCTTAATCAAACAAAAAACAGTTAAATGAGGGACATGACAGATACACAGAGCTAGATCTATGCAGATTTCTGTCCCCAAAGCACATTTTCAAAATAATCTTTTAAAATTTGGTTATTCATTAAATTATTTTGCATGTACCCTTTCTGTTAATTAACATTTTTTATATATTTACTCAGTTCCTCTTACGTTTGTTGTATTCCTCTTCCACTTCACCCTGCTTTTTTTCCTTTCCTCTTTCTTTTCCTACCTACCCTAAATTTTGAATCCTCCTCCCCCCCTCCCTCTCTTGTGTTCCCCATTTCCTAACTCTGTACTCTTCCAACTTTTATCTTACACACATACTCCTGTAAGCAGTTTTAAGCGTGCTCTCTTAAGATGGCCCCAGGGCTCTTCTCCATTAGAAGAATATAAAGATCCTTATCAGTACTCCTGACCCCCTCATACATGTGAAAGAAGTAGAAGCCAGCCAAACCGGTATGAGCTACTCCCACACTATTCACAGGAAACTTCAAAATCTCCTAGCCTTCAACAATCTTTTGGATGGGAGGGCTGGCACTTCTTTACCCTGCCAACCTTCCCTTTCCCCCGATATTCTTTTTTGGCTACCGCCCAGACACTTCAGGAAGTGACTGGTTGGCCCACCTTTTCGGAATCAGGGGGGCAAGGCAAGCCTACTCCCACCTTCATCATTCTCCTGATAAATATCTGCAGGGGGAGCAGTTTTTCTGCCTACTCTCATCCTACAGCTATAAGAACTGGAAACCCATTGCTAAGTCCCACTGCTGCTGGCCTTTAAAACCCTGAAAGCTCCACTCTCTGAATCACAATACACTAGAGTTAGTAGTACTACAATATCAAGCTGGTTTTGTTTGAATATTTAAAAAGCAGTTATAGTTACACTAAGACTGCTTTAGAGTTGAAGGATTCTGGTTTCTGTGGCACAGTTGACTGAAATCTCTTACAGTTTTCTCCTTTGCTGCTGGCTCATGCCCCTGCAGTCCTGGCTGTTCTCACTAGACAGAAGAAATGTATAGTATTTTGAAGCTGCAGAGCAGCCGGGCGTAAGCCATGCAGGAAGCCAAAAGAAGATCTTTCTCTCCCTGTCACAGGGATATTTACAATGCCTCCTCTTCAGGTGGGCAGTTGAGGGAAACGGGTAGATGAAGATGTTCAAACTTCTTTCAGCACTTCCCTCAGTTCCTGCTGCCTTTGACTTTCTACTCTTTCCAGCAGCCTATCCCTGTTACATCTTTCCTCTCATTAGTTAATGATGGTCTTTCAGGCCAGTGAGGGCCTCTCATCACAATGTGCTATTTGGCATCTCAGAATCTCCTGGACTCTGCTATTTGCAGGATGTGTTACCTAATAGGCTTTCAGATGCTTTGTCTCATACATTATTAATAGGGCAGCTGCTGCCATGTTCCAGTAATTCTGGGGTCTCTCAAGCCTCATAATTGTTACAAATGTAACTATTTTAAAAATGTGTTACCATATAGCTGAATGCAACGTTAAAATGGTGGTTCAATTGGCTGGAATGGACAGGAGATGGCTGGCTGGACAGGGGATTCAGTACTACTAAGCTATTACAGTTTTTAAAGTGCTTTGAGAAATCAGAGGGTCTGAAAGCAATAGTTTTCACAGCTTTCTGAGACTAAGACATCTATGAGTGTAGGAGTATTATGGAATTCCATTCTCACTCTGAGTGAATGCATTCAGATATTTTTAGTGTGTCTCTCTAAAGGATGTCAGAATGTGTTGATTTAATTTGCCAGTTGAAGTAGTATGAACAAGTTAGGCTTCTGTAGGCTAGAGTAGAGCTGAACAAATAGGAAATAAATTCTGAGAATTCCTTTTGAGAATTTCTGACTGACATAGTTTTGTGTGTGCTGTGATGGGGTTCCACCAGGGTGCGACTTGGAACTGGTGTACCAGGTACCACTGAGCCTGCCTGACCCACCAACCTGGGCTCCCTTTACACTGTATTGATAAAGCAAGCCAGCCAAGCCCTCCCTCAGGCTTCAGACTGCACTTAACCAGCACAGGAAGGGACACGCCCACTTGCAGCTATACACACAGATGCTGAGATCAGCTCTGCATGGGAAGACTCAGCTAAGGGACTGCCCAGTACTCAACTGCACACCACCCTTTATAGTGTAAACCCCAAATTATACCATGTTGCACTGCCTAGAGAAGTGTACAGTGTAAGCCCATTAAAATTTGCCCCCTCCCTCAATGTGGAGAGAGAGATATGCAACAGCCTTCTGCCCCAAGTTGTTATTTCCACACACACTGGTTTTAGACCAAACAAAACAAGTTCATTACTACAAAAGAGAGAGTGTAAGTGATAGCAAACAGATCAAAGCAGATTACCTTTGTAAATAACAAAACTACAAACTGAGTTTAACACTCTAGATAGGTAAGATATGAATTAGCAAATTCCCACCCTGAGTGATAAACAGGCTGCCAGATTCTTAAGGCACAAGCTATCTTGACTTTCCAAGGTTTTCATACACAGGCTAAAAATCCCTCTCGCCTGGGACCATCACTTCCCACAGTTCAGTTCTTCGTTCCTCAGGTATTTCCAGGTGTCTTCTTGTTGGGAGAGTGAGGTCCCCTCATGATGTCATTGTCCCCTTTTTATATCATCTTCCCACTTGCTGGAAAGCTCTTTTCTGTGACCTGGGTTAAACAGTTCCCATTGTGTTGTGCTATCTCAGAGAGGTTTCTGTTGTACACAGTTCCTATGGTAATCCTTGTGCTTGTGTGCATTTCCTCAGTAAGCCATTAACATTGTTTGGCCTTTTTACTGTTGTACCTGAAAGGCTGCTTGTGAGTGTTTTCAACCTCACATTTTCAGTAACACACACATAGCCAAACATCATAACTTCACATATGACGATAGTATGTACAATTCAACGAGATATTACTGCCTAGCAGATCAAGACTTTTAGAATGATACCTCACAAGGCATACTTTGTACAAAACATATCCTAATTACATGACAGTGGTGAATATTGGATTGCCATGGAGCCACATGTGCTTGTTCCTTTTTTTGTATTTATTTTCTACATATATTCTAGCAAATAAGATTTATTATTGTGAATCCTTACAAAAAGAATTTTAATTTCAACATTTACAGGAAGCAGATTTCAAACTGCATAACTACTCAACAGTATGAAATTCAAATTGCCACTTTCACACTCCCAGATAAATAGACACATGAAACTTCAGTTAACATGGTAACTGCCATTAGCTTCAACTTAAGTGGTTGCAGCTTGTTTGGGGAGAAAATTTTAAAGTAACTGAGTTATTTTCAGATCATAGTAATATTTTTGGTCATGGTTCTTGCAGTGAGTGCACAGAATGGTATTGACCCACGGAATCATTAGGTTTTGATGAGTCAGTAATATATTAATGAAACCATTTTAAAGTAAGCTGTGGCATGATAGATTGTGATTATTTATTTGGAGTTAACAGCAGTGTACCTTGTTAACTGAAGATTTTCCTGTCAAATGTAACTGTTAAAATACATCTCTAAATATGCCTACTGAACGGATTGCAATAGTGCATTAAGATACTTCTCAAAAGACTGACTTGAAATCTTTGTATATGGGCATAAAAGTCAAATCAAAAGGGGGAAGATGACTTTAGCCTTCCATTATTTAGATGTTTTTCTTTTCACCACTTTGGTTAAATATGTACTTATTTTGGATTTGAAATGTGAGTCCTGCATTGTGAGCTCTGATCTGAAAAGTGAGGTTCCCCTTCAGGGCCTGGAAGATTTGGAATTTTCAGATGACTACAAAATCCCAGCTAACATTGTTTCTAAGACGGCAGGCTATGCTTTTGTAGTCATGCTTATCTATCAGCTGGTTAGAAATCATTTGCTCTTCCTGATTGCTCTAAGTGTGACCTAATGGTCAGGGGGAAATATGCAATGGTCTCATCTGAGATGCTTAGACAGAGCTTGCTTTAAAAAGTAAACTCGCTTGGCATTATCAGAAGGCACTATTTTGAAATTTTTAGTATAATGGTGGGTCTTGGAGCTTCACATACATGTAACTATTTTAGTTGTCAGAGGTTACAGCAGAATTGTTTTCAAAGCCTTCAAGCACTAGAATATGAGATCTCTACAGTAACATATTAGCAATGTTGGCTACGTGGAGGTCTGAATTCACACCCATTCAGATCAATACATCCTTTGCTATTAACTTCATTAGGAGGAGATGCATCCTAGGTAAACTGTCTCAAAACCTGGAAGTAAATCCCTGTACAAGGAAATAAATGAAAGACTTTTTTTGTTCTTAGCTAATTAATTTAATTGTTCTAGTGAGTTCAGGTCAATTAAATATTATTTCAGTGATTCTTTTGAAAAGAAAAAGGGCCATTGTTTAGTTACATATGATAACAAACACTATAGTAATGAAGCAATTTTAAGCATGGTCAGTATTCCAGCATGAACAGCGTTTTCTTTGACCTTTTAAGGGACTTCAGCTGGAAATGACATTCCACGAAGGTTACCAGCATCAAACTATGCTGTTTATGTGTCACATTAAAGCTCAGTGTCTTTTGGTCTGTGAAAGGTGATTAGTGTCTCTCTCTTTTTGATCAGTTTTAAAATGTCAGCTACAACAATACATGAGATGACAATTTAGAACAATACCCTTTCTGACAGCTTCATTAGTTTTGAGGAGATGAACAGATTGTTGACCTAGAAGGTCCTGAAAGTTCAAGAATATAAACTATTTTAAACAGGGTTATTTCAAAATTACCTTTACACAGTTTTGCTAGAGCTATCAGCAGGGCACCACCAGTACGCCATTTGTCATGCAATAAGTGTTGGTTCTTGCTTAATCCTCTGGCTGGTCTTTGTAGCCAGAGAGTTCTGCCACTTGAGAGGTACTCCCTCAGTTAAAGAGGATAGGGGATATAGCTCACTTCTTAAGGATGTTTGGAATATGGGTCCTGCAGAGTGAATTACTGGTGTTGCACAAAAACCGTTCCAGTAAAGTGAGTGGATCCGCTAGAGCTCTTACCCCACCACTCTTTGATTGCACCTTTCCTAAAACTCTTTATTTTACCTTTCTGGGATCTCTGTATTTGGTGTTAATGACGCATAGTCTTTCCCTTCCCTCTCATAGTCTGATCCCCTCTTTCTCCTAATGAAGAGATTAAACTTTGTTACCTCTTGCAGCTCCTGTGCTATTACATTTCTATTTTTTTTAATATCCAAAATGGCTTAATCTCTAACAGCAGCTCTTACTTCAATCGCTCATTTAGCTGTTGATCCAGAACACCCATCTCTCTGATAAGTGTTCCAGGTGGGCTCTCTTCTCCTTTAACCATCATCTACATGCAGATTACTCAGCAGTTTCCTATCAAGTGTGTGCTGGTTAGGAAATGTAATTATCAAATGGCTAAAAGTGATTGACCTGGATTGCAGAATTCCATTTTCTCTCTTGATTAAAAGTATATCTTTCTCTAATTTTCTCTGACCTGGAGGTGTTCTCCATTCTACCCTGCTTTAGGCATGTCAAAGAGCTCTTTTAGCAAAGGAGTGAGCTCTGACACAGTGGCAGCACTGATATTTTACTTTCCTCACACCTTGGTTTCGGCATCTACACTTGGTCCTTTTTTTAGATCTACAACTCATTTATCTTTGATGTTTTCATGGCTCCTAACACAGCTGGTCCCTAATCCTGTTTGGGGGCCTGCGGGTGTCACTTCAGTACAAATAATAAATAGATATTAAATAAATAATAATAATACCCTCTTTGAAAGTAATCTGACCTTTTCTGATTACTTCACACACAAAGGAGAGGAGTGGAGAGGAGGCTAACTGTAATGTTAAAGTTTTCCCCCATTAATTTATCTTGGAAAATCTTTCAGGTATTGTTTGTGGAACTGATCAAAACTGAATCAGTTGGTTTACCCTTTGTCAAGCTCTGATTCGTGTAAATTAAAGCCTATAAGAAAAGAAACATGAATCTCTTCAGTCTGATTGATCTTAAAGGGTTTTTGGGTATATGCTCGAATATCAGCATTTGTTATAATAATTTAGTTGGTCCAGTGTTGGTCTGCCTTTTCATTTTTAGATGCTATTTTAATATATTACCAGAATCTCATCAGGGTTTAGCTGATTGCCATATCTGGGGTCGGGAAGGAATTTTCCTTCAGGGCAGATTGGAAGAGGCCCTGGAGATTTTTTGCCTTCATCTGTAGCATAGGGCACGGGTCACTTGCTGGAGGATTCTCTGCTCCTTGAAATCTTTAAACCACGATTTGAGGACTTCAATAGCTCAGACATAGGTGAGAGGTTTTTCTCAGGAGTGGGTGGGTGAGATTCTGTGGCCTGCATTGTGCAGGAGGTCAGACTAGATGATCATAATGGTCCCTTCTGACCTTAATATCTATGAATCATCACGTCTTTGTCCCCTCTCTGACACTTGCTACAGTTGCTACATACAGGGTACACAGAGGTCTGTAAGAGTGTACAGCAATCTGCAATGTCATTGCCAAAATATTTATTAGGAAGCTGCTAAAGAGCAATCTTAATTGTGATTAGCTCTTAGGTGCATGACTTCCTCATTGTAGTCACCTTTGTAATACTATTGTTGTAATTTTTAACAACATCTATATTGTAGTAGCACCTATAGGCCAACCAGGTCTGAGCCCACTATGTGAGGTGCTGTACATACGTACAGTCCCTATGCTGAAGAGCTCACAATCTAAAAGATATCAAATAGAACATCTCATCTTCCTGAAGAAAGGTGCCTGTGCCTTCCAAAGGAAAATAATTTAATATACTACTTAGGTTATGTATTTTTTATTTCTGGTTGCTTTATTTTGGGAAAGAATTTACTTTCTTTGGCAAACCTAACATATATGATGATGGTGTGTGTGTGTGATGACACAGACATGGGGATGAGGGAAGAGAAGAACTTAGTATAAACTATTTCTTTCCTTATTAGAGAATTGCTCTCAAGAAATAATTTTCTTTCCATCCAAGAAATTCAGACTAGTGGCTTCCTCAGAACTTCTTTCAACAGTGCTTATCTTGTTATAATGTATTGTGCATTCATAGTGAAGTGAAATACCACCTCCTTAGTTGATTGCTACCAGAATATAAGTGTTTATGCAGAAGAATGATGCTATTGTTCCAAAGTTGGATATTGTGGACAGTGCACCCAGCTAAAAAGTTTCCAGCCTGGAAATCAGTTGGAGCTCTTATTTTAATATACAGTTTATTTCCTCTTTTGGCAGTGGTGGTCAACCTCCTTTCATTTCTTGCTTTCAGACTAAATGATTGTGCCTTTAAGAACCAGTAGAATACTTTATATTTGGAGAACCTAAAATAAATGACCACAGAAGCCTGTGGTATAAAAAGCAATGAAGTAAAAGGTGAAAGTTTACTATGAGTGTCCTATCTGCTTTTTCTCTCCTTTTCATTTAACACTAGATCCTGCAATCACTCTGTTTTAAATGTAATGGCAAATCTGTGAACAGCATTCTTGTGAGATTGGGCCTTCATTACAGTAATCCTGTGATGATTGCTGGAGATATATTAAAAAAAAAGTGAAGGGGCAATGATACCTTAACTTCTGCTTTCTCTTACTCTAGTAGAGTGGTTTTCAACATTTTTTCATTTGTGGACCCCTAAAAAATTTCAAATGAGGGATGTGGACTCCTTTGGAAATCTTAGACATAGTTTGTGGACCCCTAGGGATCTGCAGACGGCATGTTGAAAACAACTGCTATATTATGAGATCACTAAAGCTGGGGCAGTCAATAGGTGGACTGCAGGCGAAATCCAGACTGCCAGATGCTTTTGAATGGATCTTGAAATCTTTTTTTAACTTATTATCATTATTGCTATTTTTTTAAATTATTTTCTCTGAAATCTGGACCTTGAGTTTACCTTAACCAAGAAATTTGGCCCCTGAGGGAAAAAAAAATTACTTCTGCACTAAAGTATCAACATGTGCCAAATCAATTACAACTTTGGAATATCTGTGTGTAAATCCATTTTTATGTTAATGTATACAGTGATTTCATAAGCCTGTAATCACTTTACATAATCTTTCTCCTCTCCCAGTTGTTCTTCCCAGTGAAATGAATCCCCTCCAGGGCAGAACAGGAGTGTCATTATCAGTGATGCCAGCCACTTTACAGTGTAGGGACAGGAAGTGAAGATAATTAAAAAAATCTAAACCTACCACTTAAGTTCTGCTTTACTATCACTATTTAAGTCATGATCTAGCCCTTTATAGATTTCCTCATGCTGATACACACGTTCTCTTCAGGTGCCCAACAGGAGTGTGGAGGTATTTTCTTTATAAGAATGAAATTATTGTTTTGTTTATTTTATTTTGTATACAGAACATATGGCTCTACTAAAGTGATTAGCATAAACACACACCAGTAGTTTTCTAAGTGGACTGAATTTAGAGCATTTATCTAGTGCGCCATATTCTCTCTTTTACAGTTTGAAGTGACAGCCTTGTTTTGAGCAAAATTATGGCCTAACTTACATCAGCATGTTAGAGAGCATAAGAGGATAAGCGGCACACCTGCAGGTAGGAAGTAGACTTGTGTACACACTCTGCACAGAAGGAATTGTGCATTGTGCTCAGTACTGCAGAGGCTGAACAGCAGGCCAATGACAGAGCCAGATGCAATATGCAAATAAAGGCAGAGATCCATGCCAGAAGGGTCTGGTCATATAAATGACATCTCCTCTCCCAAAGAACAAAACAAAAAACAAAAAGCAGCAGAACATGCAGCACCAGCATGTAGTAGATGGTGCAGCACCCCAGTTGTAAACTGCACTGGCTGAACAGCTGGAGCAAGTCACTGTGCATGCAGCATTGCAGCTGGAACGCAATGGCCAGAGAGGGGTGCCTCAGTCACTGGACCCCAGATATTCCCTTGCTACTAACACAGCTTAGCACCATAAATAAGCATGGCTTCCAAGATTGAACTGTGTGGCACACTGCTCAACCCAAGATTCCAGTGTAGCAGGCAACAGTAAGAAGTAGTGTAGCACTTGGCAAGTCACAATACTAAATACGTCTGTGTTAATTCCTCTGCGCTAGGGAAGACCTGCCTCCTCCCTACACATGTGGTGCATACTGCTGAGCTACAATGTAGGCAGGGGCCTCCATGGCTGTTGGTGACAGCTGCAATGTTCGATTATGGTCTTGCCCTTTTATTCATGGTATTTTTTCAGATAGCGGAAATCTGGCATTTGGAAATGGAATAGTTTGTGATCTGATCAAGTTTTAGGCACCCACTATTGCCCATAACAGATGAAAAGACGTTACAAAATATAATTTTCTGAAGTATTGCAAATGCCAACCAAAGTGAGCAGTGAGTGTTCTGGGATAAAAATTTTGTGGTATTGAGAATGGTAATTTGAACTGACTTTGTTCTTTTCCCATGTAAAAGTGTATGGAACAGCAGGCATCACATCTCTCTCACGCTCATTCCCCCCTTCCCTTCACCACAAATGTATAGCATTTCTCCAAAGCAGCCTTTGTTTTCTGGCATATGCTTGCCTGGCTTTAATGTTAGACTCTGCAGTGATACTTAACTGTTTCTTAAGATGGTAAGGTTTATATTAGTTCCAAAGTTCTATGAATGATGGTGACTTTCTGATTAACATACCAGCTGACTACTTAAGGTGATCATAGTTTAAAACATTGTTTCTCCACTGCACATATCACAAGGATTGCTCTTAATGTCCCCAAGCCAAACTGATACAACCCCACTTTCTGCTACTTTTTTACATGAACTATAGATGGGGGCCGTGCTCCCACTGCTAACTACAGGCATCACCCTTTAAAATGGTAGCTGTTTTATATACTATGCATTTCTGCTGAACTAGGTTACTGTAGTATCCAGTTGTGACTGGCAGGAAGAAGCCATGTATGTCTGTATTCTCTCTCTCTCTCACACACACTCACACTCACACTCACACACGTGTGCGCGTGCACTCTCACACACTTACTTCCTCCCAGAGGGATAGGGGCAGCTGTATGGTGCCTGTTACTCAAAGAGAAAAAAGTGTATCTGATTGGGTGGATGGTCCAGCTGCACAGGGTATGTCTTCACTGCAGAGTTTACCCAGGTCAAGCGAAGCGCAGCTGTGAACATCTACACTGTCAAGTCATACTCACGTAGCTGCGTCCACACTGGCACTGCATTAACCCAGGCTAGGAGTCCCGGTGGCGTATCCCAGGGTTCTTAGTGCTGCACTAAGCTGCGTTGTTCTGTGAATTGTTCTCCCAGAAAACACTGTGAAACATGTCTGTCCTTCCCAGGCCCTGTGTAGAGGGGTACTTAGCCCACCAACACCATAAGTAAAGCACTTCTGGTTCTTCTGATTCCGCACTTCTGTCCATGTCCTCAATTTCAGCTGGTATCGAGGCATTGATCCAGCTCAGGAAAGTGACCTGTTCCAGCTGTTAGCACTGTTAGTGCAATGCCTGTTTCCACAATTGGCAGCAGAGAGAGGGCATGAGACACGGTATAAGGCATTTTGGCAGTCGTTTGTCACCCTCCTTGGTGAGGAGATCATACCAGCCACATGCAGACATGGCAGAGTGGAGACAGCTGACTAGTAGATCTGGAATAAGGCCAAGTGAAGAGTAGTGGGACTACATCATCATGCAGAACTGGGATGACCAGCAATAGCTCCAGAACTGCCTCATGAGGAAGGCCACCTTCATGAAGTGGTATGAGGAGCTTTCCCTGACCCTTCAGTATGAGGACATGCAGATGTGGGAGGATATACAAATCCAGAAACTGGTTGCTATTACCATCTGGAAGCTGGCTACCCCAGACTGCTACCGGATCTTAGCTAACCAGTTCGGTATTGGCAAGCAAACACTTGGTGCTGTGGTGATGGAGGCTTGTGAGGCAATTATTGCTGTGGTTTACCCACAGGTGGTAGACGTGTCTGCTCCTCCCCCAGGGAGGAACCAGAAAGGTACTACTTGCTCATTATTCAAGCCTTTGTCCCAGCCGTGGCAGGAGGTTCACGAACACCAACATGGGACGTACTAGCAATTGCATGATGCCAGGTGCTCAGAAGGCTTGGCATTTATCTGTTTGGGCAAAAGAGAATTTATTTCCTCCAGACAACACAGATATCAATGAGGTATCTGTACCCGCTGATATTTTAGGAGACCCAGCCTATCTTCTGCTGTCCTGACTCAGAAAGCCCTCCTCTGGTGTGAGAGCATTTAGCCGGCTGAGCAGTTGCCGGATGATGGAGGAGTGTACGTTTGGCCAACTGAAGGCACGATTGTGTTGTATAGTAGCCCATTTGGATGCCAGTGTGGGTAGGCTATGCATTGCACAACATGTGGGAGGAAAAAGGGGAGATCTTTCACTAGGAGCGGGTTGAAGAAAATGTTGGTTTTACAGGCCTGGTACAGGCAGCCCAAAAATGCCCCTCTGATCACTGGGGCCAGGACAGCAAGAGAAGTAAGGAATGCCTTGTGTGCCCACAACCTTGCATTGTATGGGGGAAATGAAAGGGAAATGTGAGGGTTTATCCGTTTATCTATTGTTATGATGAGACTTTATTAACAGCTTTGGTTTAAATATCCTGCCTCTTTGTTTTCTAAGCACTCACACGCAGAACAATATGTTAGTGCAGTACAGTGAACAGTATAATATTGAGTGATGACAGAGCTCAAGAGTCTAACGCATGGTAATCTAGAAGTATACATGCATCTTGAAAGAGACAATGCGGAATAGTGCTACTGCTTGGAGCACGCCAGCAGAATACCAGAGAATTGATTGACAAAGAAAAGCATTTCTTTTGTTTATTTAGTTTATACTGCATATTGTGGAAGGATAATTTTACAGTGTTAGTGGAATAGAAATTGTTAGTCATGGAAACAAAACAACATTTTATGTACTCCCTCTGTATTTTTATTTCTTTGAAAATGAAGTTTAAATGTTGAAGAATAAAATCAGTGAAATGTGTGTTTGATGGCAGTTTGTACTGTAAACCAGTTTCATATATGGACCACAATATTTTGTAAAATGTATAGACATATTTTAGAGCAATGCCTGTTTTCAGCCATTCATCACCCCCCTGCCCCCTTCACATCAGTCACTTTGAACATCCCTGGGTATCTTTTACACATAGCGTACATGCATTTTTTCTTGGCTTAATATGTATCAGACCATTTTCTCTGTATATGTCTTAGGTGTTTTTTTTTTAATTCCTAATCAACCTTCTTCATTAAGCTATCATTGTGCATGGGTGGACTTAGCAGAAATGGGGCCATTGTGGGGATGAATGACTCAGGCTTTTGAATGATGAGTCAATGGTCACATGAATAGATTCATATACTTTTGGCATGCAATTCCAGGCTGCTGCTTTTCAGTTCACTAAGTTTTCCGTCATTTCCAGAATTAAGTATAGGGTAGTGTTGAAAAGTAATCTAAACCTCTGCCTGTGTGTGTGCATGTGTGGCTGGCCTTGGGCATCAAGGATAAGGGGGAACTATGTTGTATGTCCCCTCCCACGTTATATGTTACACATCTGGTTAAGAATACACTCCTACAGGACATGTCAGGGTTGTTTTATACAAACTATTTTCTATAGAATATTTCAGTTCTATTAAATGGCTGCATTTATGCATACATTTGCATTCTATGCAGTAGAATGTTAGTTTCCTGAACCATACTGTATTTTTGTATATCAAAAGAATGTTAAAGAATCTTGGAGAAAGCAGCCACAAGATATTGGATTTCTCAGGGATAGAGCCAATACAACAATTTTAAGGGCAAGAAAGCAGTGGACATCTGTGGAATTTTCCATATTGCAAACAGGATGAAGTGAGCTGTTCCCAGTCTCTTGTTTTGACTCCACAAAGTTTCACAACATGCCTTCTGAGAGGTGTTTTTTGTTTGTTTGTTTTTTTAAACCTTTTAACCAGACCATTTGTGTGGGTGATTGGGTGATATGCTAAGGTTCAAAGTGATACATTTGAATGAGATCCCAAGCTTCTAGTATTAGACAAGGCATAGGTTAGTGCCATCAGTGAGATCTTCATGGGATAGCAGATCTCAAGAGAAGTCCTCTATAGAGTTCTTTGGCAATGATCTGGGCAGGCGCTCACCTCAGTGGTATGGCCTTAGGATAGCGAATGGTGTAACTGACCACCACTGGGGTGAATTGGTGTCCCCTAAGAGTCCAATAATGTTTATCTCTATGTGCTCAAAGGGCACTAGGGGAATCCCGAAATTTCCTTTTGCTGCCACATGTTGGCATTCTGATCAGGAGGCGCAGAAACTGATGGTCTTGTGAACCCCAAGACAATAAGATTTGGCTTGTGCATGTTACTACGTGTTGTCTCTTTCTAGGTAGTCTGAACAAGACAGAGCATGAGCTATGGCAGGATCTCTGGTTGGATATCTGTTGGTGCTGAGAGCTGGTGGTATACTAGCTTGTCTGCAGTCTGACTCTACCTAACAGAGCAAATGCCTTTGTTTCAAAGTGGGGAAATTGCAAAATTTGGAATTGCAAAATTCCAGGTGATGGACCCATTATAGTTAGCTGTGGATAGACCTCTTTTTCATGTTGTTACTACATCAGATCATAAGATCCTGACAAGAGTTCTGAGGTGAGGTTTGGTAAAGATGTAACACCATGGCTAGTTTCAGCATTCTTGGGGGATTTTACAAACTGACCTGAAAATAAAACTGCCTACTTTCCTCTCTGACTTTTCTGGGATGAAGAATGGGTGTCGTAAATTTTGAGGGAGTCTTGTCAAGGGTAAAATTTTCAACCGTGCCTAAGTGACTTAGGTACTTAAGAGCCCCAAATTCACTAACTTACAATGAGACTTAGGCACTTTTGAAAATGTTACCTCAAATCTTCAATCACTATTTCCCAGCCTTGCTATCATCTGGTTCAGCCCCATCAGTGTTTGAAACCATCCTAACGATGATCCAAGGTACCTTGCTAGCAATCTCAATCCCGACCTTCACTGCTTTGATCAGGATGCTCGTAGAGATAAGACTACATGGACACAAGTGATCTGCACAGGATCTATACCAGGTTGGTGTTTTGGGCACAGCCAGAGTCTAACTCAGACATGAGTTACTTCTGAGACTACCAAATCTTCACTGGGTCTACATAGACTTGATGTCATCCTTTTTTTTTCCCCCTGCCCAACTGGTCAGCTCTCAAAAGCCTCTGTCCACTATTCCATACAATCCCATAACTAAAACAGTTAGTCAAATGGATCTCTTTGGTCTCTGTAATCTGACAGTTACTTTTGTAATTGGCCAGTGGAAGGTTCCCTGGTAGGACTCTGAAATCGCTCTGAGTATCTGTCTGTTTTCACCTGTCTCCTCTGATAGCCTAATGGTTTTTTCCCCCATCATCTCTGATGGCTCATCATATTTCCAGGGGACTGGACCCTCCTTTCAGGATTGGTATCTGGGTTGAAGTGACTTGTAAGTTCAAGTCAGAGCATGTTGTTCATTGCCTGGAATGCTTCTGACACAGTGCCAGCTTATGCTGATGACCCAGTCTTGCACATTCCCTGGAAGGATGTACAGGTATTTCCCTAGAACAGTAGATTCCCTGAGCTATTCACAGTCCGGTGTCACAGGATAGACTTGCCCTTTAGGGGTTGGGTGATGGCTTGAGATCAGGACCTTGCGAGGAATAATTGTGACTGGAATTTGCATTGCCAACTTCAGCTATTTCATACTCCTTACCAGATTTGTTGTTCAGGGCCTTGTAAACTGCTTTACGTCATCCTTCAAGAAGGGTGCAATTCAGGTTGGCTGTGTCTATCTGGCCCACTGGGATGCGATAACCACTCTTTCAAACATAATAAAGTAGGCCTCCAAATCAGATAGGGTGGTGCTGGTAGTTATAGACATGTCAGTGAGTTGGGGATCTTTTAAAGCAGTGGCTCCAGAAATTGCTGCTGAGTAGCTCTTTGGCTCTGTTGCCATTACATCATCCATTTCATGAGGTGGTCTTCATGTAGAGAGGTTGTCCATATTCAGTACTAAGTACTTTTAAGTACTTTCAGTACTAAGATGTGGTAGGACCAGTGTTAGAGTGTCTAGCAATAGATTTCACTGGCAATCCAGATTTAAAAAGAAACCTCAAGATACTGTCTGGGGCTTACGTTTTATTATTTCCAGGTTCTGATTTAACCATAATACAAAAATGATGAAAGTTTCTGGCTGCTTTCCTTTTATGTTGTCTATAAGGCATTCCAAACACAATAAACTCCAAACACACAGCAGAAAAATACAAACCAAATTAGGTATGTGTTTGTTTCTTCAGAACTCCCCATCTTGCCTCCTTATCAAAGCCAGGTAACTAGCTTGTTTGCCAGCTCTTTGAGTAACCCAGCTCATCTTTAAGGTGCTGAGCCTGAAGGTCAGAGGCATTTAAATAAGTTCCGAGCTGGGAGTAACTCCCTGAGATCAGCCCGAACCTTTGGTTGGAATTAACTTCTGCCTGGCTTGGCAGGGTTTCTAGGGTACCGCTGTGGGGACTGAAAAATCTATAAATCCCATTACACCCCACATTGTAGGAACTTTTTGTAACTGAAGAGAGCTGGATGGGCTCCATTCAGCTTTGGAGCCAATTCATGTCCCCAATGGCAATGGTGGTTGCTGCAGAGCAGCTCAGCTGTGCTCCTGCTCCTCACCACTGAAGGAAGTGAGAGGCACTGCTTTTGCAGCCCTTTCTGCTCTTTCTATTAGAAGACATGAGAGACTGAGTCTGGAAAGTAAACTCACTCACTTGCATGGCTATGTGAAGCACTAACTGCGTATTTTTCAGCCCAGACTGAAAGCTCATTATTAATTAAAAACGGAATTCCTCCATATTTATCCAGTAAAATGAGTTTTAATAATGATGTGTTATAGCCAGAGTGCAATTAGTCTTCCCATTTATATCTGTCAGTCACTGACAGAACAGTTGATTTTTGTTGTTGCTTTTAAAAATGTAGATTTTTACCCTGTGATTAATACTAATCAAGAAACTGATAATGTGGTGTTAGAACATCTAAACCAGTGTAATCAGCGACAAATTTCAATTGGTTTAGAATTTTCCAGAAACAGTGAAATACCATAAAGTTTGTCAGACAAAAGACGACCAAGTAAGGCTGCCTGAGAGAGATTTCATGGCAAATAAGCTGATTTTTTAACTTTGAAGTTATCCAGTGTCACAGAGTGTGCCTGTGCGTGCACATGTGTTCGTATAAAAGAGCTGATGAGCCTCTGGCAGGGAAGTCCTGCAGGAGCTGCAGATGTGCTTAGTAGAAATGAAATCTCAGTTCAGCTCTGCAGCATGTGACTTCCTATTTCTGTAAACTATTTCCAAGGGACTTCCTCTGCTAAATCAGCTCAAGTCTTTCAGAGATTTAATCCAGAGCTGTAGCTTAGTCTGCTTTGTCCCATGTCAGAGTTTTCTCTGATTCGTTTTTAGAGATTTTTTTTTTCTCTTGTGCCATTTCCAGCCTGCAAGGATCTAGTGGCTACTGCCCGTGATCGGAAGCTGAATACATTTGTACAGATCTCAGTAGTACATCCAGCAGAACAGACTTTGACAAGATATTCAAGCACTGAAATTGTGGAGGTGAGCTTCCTTTTATTACATTACCATTCATTACTAAATTTCATATTATTTCCTTAGAAAGTAAATGAACAGCTGAAACAAGTTAGTGCATGGTCTTTAGTAGGCAAGCTATACTGTAGCTATTAGCAAAGCATACCTGAGAATGTTCTGCAGTTCTTGGCATGTAACCAGGATAAACAGTCGGAAATGAACTTGCCTGTTCATGAAAGGTCTATTTTTCTAACAGGAGACATAAAGAATAGTCTGACTCTTCAGACATAGCTTTAGAATGAGCTAGAGAATATTTACTCTCATTAAGAAACAAAGGTATGTAAAAATAAGCTAAAATATGAGTGCAAACATTTTAATCACAGGAGAAAGTACTACACATTATGTAATGTGTTATCTTTTCATTTTTGTTTTATTCTCCCCTCAGTTGGAAACTTGACATTTTTGCAGGTTTTAAAAGAGTGTGTTTGTTTTTTGATTGGAAAAGGAGAAGTATGTATAGATTTAATAATTTAATTTAATTTACGTTTTGTAGCAAAAGTTGCATGGTTGCTTTGCTAGCCCTTGTATTTTCCCCCTGAAATTTCATTTTCATAAACAGTAAAGTTTTTATTTACTATGATAATTACATAAGTGAAACTATGTAGCATAAACTTAACTTTTCATGTACAAAATATTGGAGAAGGTTATTAAAAGCAGGAAAGTGTTCCCCCAAATACAAATTCAAAATTACTTTAACAGATAAAGTGAGCTGTTTGATAAATCTAAGCCATAGGAACGTTTCATAAGCACTTTGTGTGATCTTCTGATTCCAGCTGACTGCTAATTCAGTTGTCATGATTTGAACCGTCAGCCATCCTGAAACTGCATCACTCAAATAGCCTGCAACAGATCAGAATGGTTCAGTGCAGACTGTCTAGCTTGATGTACTGTTGTAGGTGGAATAAATGATTCAGGCAGAAGTAGACTCATTTTCTATTATGAGTATGACCCAGATTCTGAACAGAGCTCTGAATTTGTCATGTTCACGCTCTGGATGTCTGTGGTTAGGACACTTCCTTTTTAGTAGTTGGTGGATTTCGTTAAAAATGGAAGGTACACCAGACAAACGTTATGTGAGTTATGCTAAAAACTTCGTCTCAATTATTAGGAAATTTGAATGTATTTTAAAAATTATTGTAAAGATATCTTTAAAGTTTTTTTTAATAAAAAACTTTCTATATATGTTTATGCCAAAGAAATGACAACAAGGGCTTCATATGGTATGTTTCAAAGTTTTCATATCTTAGAACTTACTATAATTGCCAGTGTAGCGCTATTGAAATTGTTAGAGCTAATCAGAAAACTACCAGTTTTATGGATTCCATCACACACCACTGTTGTATTATTTTTTAAAAGAAGATAATGTAATATCCAAAGTCTGTAGCCTAAAAATAATGTTTAGGGGATTGCATATTTTGTACTAGATATTTTGAACCAGATATTTAGCAACAGAAGGTCTACTTGTATAAGTATAGAGTTATTTTATAAGTGAGTCTGAGGTAAGTTTGGAGTTGAGCGTGCAAAAATCAATGCTTACATTTTTAACATTAGAAGGTAATCATTGGTTAAGAAATTGAGTTAATTGTCAGCATGATACTTAAGCTGATCAATTTTTAAAAAATTGTGATGATATTATTGTGAGACCTTTCTTTTGGGTGATTTAATCAACCAACATCTTCAGTTGTTTGCACAAATTATGTCTATGTCCACAGTAGTAACTGTTAGCCTCAAGGAAACGCTTTTATAAAACGTCTTACTTTAAAAATGAATTGTTTATCACTGAACATTAATAAGAGTACTGATGTATGTTGACAGGGCCACTTGAGGGCATTTGTCATCATTTGCTAGACTCTTGCATATCTCAGAAGAACCTCTTTTCAGTATGATTAAGTTTTTATGCCATTAAGTTTTATGTTGCTGACTTTGGTAGCATTTGGCAGTTCAGGTTTCTCTTTACTGTAGCAGATATATTTCTTTAGAACTCCATAGTTTCTGCACACTCGTCTATAATTACATACTTCACAGTACACAGCTGCTACCTTACTGAATCTGAGCTGTTTACTTGTGTAATACAGGGAACAAGAGACCCACTGTTTTTGACTGGTGTGGCATTCCCACCGGAATATCCTATCTATGAGGAGTCTAAAATAAAACTAACAGTCTATGATGTCAAAGATAAATCTCAGGACACGGTAAGTATCTAGCTCCTTTTCTTTTATAAATATTATTCAGACTTTTTCTCATAATGTTTGCTTCCTTCTCTCCCCCCCCCCCCTTTTAGTAACTTTGGAAACTGAAGACTATATATAGTGATTACTCAGAGTTGCTTTTGCTTTATTTATAAAAATATACTTAAATATTTTTCATGATGGTTAGAAAAGTGGAGAGAAATTATTGACAGGAATGTTCCTCCCCCCCCCCCCCTTCAGATGGACCATGTACTGTTATTTAACTTGTTCTATGAAATTGTGTAGGTATTTCTGGGGAAGAAAAGGTTACTATTATGTGCCTTTTTTATTGCTGGCAGAGAACATATGGAATAGGTTGAGATAAGACTGTAAATAATCTTTCCAGAAATATGTTACTGATCATGTAATACGAGTCATGTAAAACAATATTAAAGCCTGTTATTTGAGATTTAAGAAAGGTAATGGTTAATCGCATTTTGATTAAATGTTTTGCATATTGATATCTGTATCTCCCTCAGCACTACCGTTGTGATCAATAGTGAAGGGTACAAGACATACTGTGTGACACAGGAAAATCTAAATTTAAACCCTGTAGGACCAGATTGAGAAGCTCTAATGCAGTGAGCAGTTACTTGCAGGAATAGACTATTGAAATCAGTGGAACTGCTTATGTGAGTAATTAATCACTAATATGAGTAAGGGTTGTACAAGCTGATGTATAGTAACAACAGTACCCAAGCTCATTATCTAGAGTCTTCAGATAGAAAATAAAAATACAACTTAACTATATCCTGATGGTGCCACAGGAGTTACTCACATGAATGAAATACTCATTTGCATAGGTGTTTCCTTAAAAAGAAAGGGAGTGATGTTTGTTGTTTGTATATATGTAAATTCAGTTAGGCCAGTGGAGAGCCAACAATATATCTGGGAAGAGTTTTGGCCCCTAGAGATCTGTTTTCTTTTGAATGTGGGATGTATTTTAAGAATGGTGTTTGGAATTTTTTGTCTCTGTATAGATTTCCTGGATCAAGGTTCAGGGATAACAGGGTTCAAAAAAGAACTAGATAAGTGTATGAAGCATAGGTCCATCAATGGCTATTAGCCAGGATGGGCAGGGATGGTGTCCCTAGCCTCTGTTTGCCAGAAGCTTGGAATGTACAACAGGGGATGGATCACTTGATTATTACCTGTTCTATTCACTCCCTCTGAAGCACCTGGCGTTGGCCCCTGTTGGAAGACAGGATACTGGGCTATATGGACCTTTGGTCTGTCCCAGTATGGCCGTTCTTGTGTTCTAAAGTTATTTCTGATATAATGATTGATAAAATTGAAGTATTAATTTAACATAAAAACAGTTACAGGGTTTTTTTTACAGATTGGGCACAGAAATCTGGGCTTGCGATACAAGTTATGTTAAAAAAAAAAATAGCTTGAGCTCCGGCTCCTCTTTCATTGCAGATTAAGCACTGCATAAAGGGGAATAAATGGTGTTCCTGCTATTTCCTAATCATCCTCTCTGAAGACGTGGGTGAGAAGTGGACAGGGAGGGATGCGGATTGGGTGGTAAAGCCTTGACTATGCCTCCTCATCATCAGCGCACTAGACAGAGCGGCTGAGTCAATATGGTGGGTAGTAGTAATCTGCTGCTGGTATGGGCAGTATGATATGAGCAAGGGGATAGCCCTAAGGCACAGTGCTTTCCCTGTACTGCTCCTTGAGTGACACACCTATATGCTACCCCTTATGCAGGGCAGAGTGCACAATCTAGCCCGTATAATTAACATCACTTGATAACTTGTCCATGTTTTTTAAAATGAGGCCATAGAATTCAGTACTTCTCTGTGCTGTGGAATTCTGCAGGATAGTTCAGAGAAATTCTTTCTCTTTCTTAAATTCCATAGACCATATGACATTCCTGTAGAACCACATTTCATTCCTACTAAATTGCTATTTTAAAAACTTTATATGTTACGAATATTTGTAGCAGTTGTAATGTACATTATTACAACTGGGGTTCAACATTACAAAAATTAAGTGAGTTGTGAGATGTATCATATCTGAATCCTCACATGTGGACCACCCACAATGTATCTTAAGGTCCCAGAATGACTGGAAACATACATACATGCTGGTAAATAAGCTAGAAAAAAAATTAGTGATTTGTCTGTACTGGCACAAAGCAGAGGTGATCATGTTTGCATCCATCAATGAACAAAGTTGATTTGGAAGAACAAAAACCAAAGCTGCTATCTTCCACCATCTTAGTTATTTTTTTATTGTTTCTCCTTTACTTCAGTTGAGGCTGAAATAGTTAAGATAAATTTGGCATGTATTAAAGTTTGTTGAGTGTTGGGATTTAACTGTCAGAGCTAAATGTATGGAAGAATTTTCATTTATTTTGCCCAACCCCCGATTCTATCAATGGATGTTGGCTCTCATTTTCAAACCTACTGGGTTCCTAGCATAATTCAAAAACTGTTGGTCAAATTTTGTTCACATAAGTAGTCACGCTGAAGACAGAAGGTTCACCCATAGTGAGAATATCAGAATGTTTTGGCCCTAGGAGTGTGCTGTTATAGTTGCCCTTTTTTAACAGTTGACTCAAAAAGATCTGAGATTATCCCTGCAAAGTCTGTATTCCTGAATCAGAAAGCAGACAGTTAACTTCTCTCTGGCCTGCCATTTAACTTGCATATATATAACAAGTGCAATTTAATTATATTTAAGTACTGTGCAGCTGGTACCACATTTATTGTACTTGACGCACTGGGTGTTCTAGCCACACTTTTTCACATTTTTTTTGTGCATCTGTCTATTACGTTGGCCACAATTGCATCTTGGCTGTGTGACATTTTCTATAATCATAACTTTTTAATATAATGAAACAGAACATTTATTATTTAAAAGGCGTAGGTTAGGAAGAATGTTTTGTTAATGAAGGTTTTCGTACAAATGGAAATCTCAATAAAAATAAGGCTATTTCTACTTTACTTTGAAGATGTAGCTGGAATAAAGAAGTTAATTCAATGAGTTCAGGTTAACTCTGAAATTCAAAAGCTGTAATTTTAAATTTAACAAGTGAAGCCATGCATACAAGGCACTGGCTGCTGCCACATTCTGAAAAATGTACAGTGACATATGTTTCCACATCACAAAGATTTTCTTTCCATATTGCCATAAGCCAGTTTATTTATGTTTCACTGACTTAAGTCAGACTGCCTTTAAGATTTGATCGTTGAGTTTTGTCTTAATGTTTGGGTTCCAGCTGTTCTATAGATCATAGTACTAGAAAGGCATAATATGCAGCGTGTTAAATACTGGGATTTCCCTTTTAATATAGGCACGCAATTCTTAACTTCAGCAAAGGTTTTTAAATGGATTTCAGGATAGCATGCCCATGTTTGCACAAGTTGGTCCAGCAAATTTTAATGCTGAAAGGGATTCATTCTTTTCAGAAATACTGTATAGCGCTAGTCAGATAATACTATCATATGCGCAGCAGAGCTGCAGAAAATAGAAGGTGTGAAACAGATGAATGTAAATTACAGCTGGGAAGAGAGCATGTCTAGTTATTAGACTAAGAGTCAGGATTCCTACTCGTATCAAAATTAAAAATACTGTATTGATTCTGTAGTTACTGTCCCAAACACTACAGCTTACTACAGTGTGAGTGCACTGTTTTAGGCAATTATTGTAAAATACTGTATATAGTTTTTATAAGGGGGTTCTTCTGTTCCTAGCTCTGCTGCTGGCTTGCTTCACTGGTGTGATTTCATTTCCTCAAACTTCCCATCTGTGCAATGGGTAAAATCACATCTACTTACCTTGTTTTTAAAATGCTACAAGAGACTTGGAAGGAAAGTGTTATGGAGAATAAGTATGACATGTTATGGGGCCAGGCGATATCCTCCTGACCTGCATGGGGAGGGACCTTCAACACATGGATCTGAACTTCTCCCCATGAATGGGAGGCTAAGGAGCTTCTTCAGCATGGTGCTCCAGTCTCCGACCTCTGCAGAGGTCTGTGTGCTGGAGGAGATAGAGAGAAGGAGGTCTGAGGCCGGAAGGGATGCCTCTCATCCCACCTCTGGTACTGCAGAAGTTACCTGGAAAAAGTAACAAAGTCAAGGAACTTGGGGACTGCAATTCAACAGGTAGACCCTGACAGCATGTCTGAACTGGAGCCATACTTCTGGGGGTTCATTGGAAGCCAGTGTACACATGTATACTAGGCTTGGCCTTCTCGGGATCCAAAGGATCTACCCGCAATGGAGGAGATCCAATGGTGTTTACTCTGATCATTCAACAGGATGCTCTGGGAATCTCTGCAAGGAATTTTTGTGGAGAGTTCCAGGCCCAGAGAACGGGAGGAACAGAATATTCTAGCCCACAGTTGTCAATATTTACGTAGCCTTGTTTCCAAGTCCCATATACATTTATTTATAAAATGTATATGTGGTGAGGTCACACTCTTCTCATTTTTAAAAAAACATTTGGAAGTATAAAATCGATGTAAAACTTAAAAGGAGGAACTTTATGTATTCTGGGATTAAATCTAAGTGAACCTATGATTTTTGTGCAGAAATTAAATGCTGGCATGCTGAAATAACTCTTTTTGGATAGACTCAACAACTGGAATTAATGAGGGGCTTGTAAAATACAAACAGCCATCCTAAGGTTGCATTTCTAGAGCAATAAGAAACATGAGGCATACAAGGCAAATAGGACATAGCACATTCCACCTGCCTTTGGTTTCTCATTTCTTTTATCTCAACATCTCTATTTATTATTAACAGCAACAAATAAAAATAAATCAAATTGTTAAACAACTTAAATGGAAACTGGGAAAAATATGTTTCTGATTGTAATGCATGTTTTAAAAGGGCAGTATCAGCTTTTTTATTTTCTTGCCATTGCAAATATCCCTTTTAATAATGAATGGCATTGAGGTAATTGGAAATGAAGAACTTCTATGGTATAAGAGGCATTTTAAGATAAGTCAGTTTTGGAGCCAAATCCAAACTGATAGTGTTCCATGTTCCCTAGTGGGCTTTGATCTATATCACAAAACCACCACACACTTGGGCACAATTTGCTATCTCTGCTAAAGAGGCCCAAGGCTGGAATACCAGAGATGCTGCAGATCAGGATTTGAAATGCATTAGCAGAGATGTATGTGAAAGCTTGCACATCACCTGCCTGAACTATGCTTGCCTCTAGCAATTCCTGTTTGTTCCTCATTTTTGTGAACATCACATTCACAGAGAAGTTTTTTTTTTAAACTGCAAGAAGTATTGAAGCTGATGGGCACAAAAGTTTGTGTTCTTTTAAAGAAGAATATTAGTTTTTTTAAACAGCTTCATTTTAATTATCTGTAAAAGACTAAGGCAGATAAATCTCACGCTGAGGCTCCCAAAAGAGAGTAACACTCTCTCCTGGATCTTGTTTGGATTTGACCCAGTTCTACGCAGCTCTGTTCAAACAGGTCTAGACATTGCAGACATTTGGGAGATTGATATGCGTACTAATTAAAAACGGCATCATGAATTGCTGATACCTTACACTTATTCCTGAGTAAATTATAGGAAAGTCTTATAGAAATTGGCTAGAAATGTAAAAGGTAACCAGAAGGAGCTGACACGTGAGAAAATCATTATTGATGTCTTCATAATTACGTGTTTCAATCTGTAGTGATTATAGCTAAAATCAGAACCGTATTTACATGTTGGCCAATGACCTGATGTCAATGGGTTTGGATCAGAGTATTTCTATTGACTTCAGTGAACTTTGGATCAGGCCCCAAATGGGCCCAGGCCACGGGCAGTGATAATGAGGGACAACATCCATTGGTGAAAGGAGAAAAGGGTTAAAGAAATGGTTTTTCCTAAAGAAAATTCTATTTTTGTCTTTTGAACTCTTTTGATGGGAGTGTAATTATCTGGAGTTCAGTCCGTCAAGTTGCTGAGCTCCCTTGTTGATATGCTGAATGCTTCAAATTCCCAGTGATCATTGTGGTTCTCAGCTCCTTTGAAGGGTCAAGGCCTTGGATTGCATCCAGTTCATTCTTGATATTTTGTATATTTGTCAAATCGCAACAGGTCCCTGAGGAGTTAAGACATACCACTTCTCTTTCAAAAATGGCCTCTCGTTTACAGAGAAAATGTGTTGCTAGTACCTTCTGTATTCACAGCCAAAGCATGTGTGTGAAACCAGAAAGAAGCAATGGCAGGTATCCAGTTAAATGCTACTTTTTGTTCTAGCATCATGTGTTATCTTTTATTCTTCAAAAGGGTATTTCCATTTTCCCCCAAAAAACCAATTCTAGACTAAAGGAAATAATTTTAACAATTTTTCTACTAAATATTTTGTTCCATTACTTTGAGATTTATGATCTGAATTCTTTAGCACCATGAAAGGTCAAATGTTGTTGTATTTATCTTCTCAAACATCTCCTGCTTTTACAAAAGGGCATCAATCCACAAAATATAGAGGCAAAAATAGAATTTATATGTTCAGAACTCAGCTCTTCAGTTAGAACAGCCAAAAATTTACAATCTAATATAAATTATTTTTAGACACAAACTTTGAAAGGATAAAGACAATCATATTTTGAATGGCTGGGAACAGTCTGGAATTCAGCTATTGCTTTTTTCTTGTAAAAGTAAGAAGCTGGGACCATTTTGAACATGTAGGCTAGTTGTCTTCTAAAGTATTGGATTATAAATTTCTTAAGGTAGAAAACAGAATAAATTAAAACAAACTAGTATGCAGTTCTTTCCCCCACTATGTGTCTCTCAGAAATAATTACATTTTTTATAACCACAGATACATTTGCATCTGAAATTGTATACCAGTACTGTAAAGCTGGGTGAATAGTTGTTAAAAATTCAAGCCAGCAAATGATAATTGTGGTATAATATAGGGTTTTCTCTTCCTGAGAAGAAGCATCCAGTAAACCGCTCTTGGCTGAAATCGTCTAAGCTTGCTCTGATTATGGAGCTGATCTGTTTGTTTTGTTTTCTGACTATGAATAGAATGGATCCTGGAAGCCAGAAGTGAAAAAAAACTTTCACTTTTTAATGTGATGTTTTATGAACTGTTTGTGGAGGGTAAGACACAAGCACGCTGCGGTGATGACCATAAAGCAGTGGTAGGTGCAAAGAAGAACATGTCTATGGCCTGTATGCACAGTCTAATATATATGCATTTATTTCAGTTTTTATAGCATCTATCTGATGTAAATACTTAGGTAATTTTGAAAATATTATCTTAAGTGACTTAGGAACCTAACTCTCACTTTCAAAAGTGTCTGAGGACTTGTCTATATGTAAGTCCCGAGGAAGTTAGTGTAAAATACGTAGGGGTCAGAATTTAAAGTTCAGTAACTATTCAACATCAATTTCCCATGCGGACACTCTTATTAAGGGCTTGTCTAGACAAACTGTTAGTGTGTGGCAAGGTGGGGTATAAATCTACAGTGCACTTAGTGTCCATGTGGACCCTGATGGTGCACGCTAAATGTTCCCTAGTGCATACTGACTTACTCCTGTTTCAAAGTGGAGCAAATTAAAGAACACAAGGGAACATTTAGTGCATAACAGCAGGTTCCACTTGGACATTTAGTGTGCGGCATGCTGGAATGCTGTAGATTTACACTGCAGCTTGCTGTGCACTAAGTATTCACCTAGACAAGCCCTGAGAGTGCCTTTGTGCGGTTTAGATTAATCCACTTCCAAAGTCGCACTCTTAGTGCAGAGTAAGAGTATCCACTTGGGGATCTAATGCAGAATAACTAATCGGCACTACCTATTTCGCACTAGTTATTCCATGTTTTTTTCCCCCATGTAGATAAGTGCTTAGGAGTCTAAGCCTGACTGAAAATCAGTGGGACTTAGGGCTCCTAAGTTAATCAGGTGCTCTGGATAATTTACCTTTGGTGATTTTACAACATTAGAATGATCAAAACAATATTTTAAGTTAAAATATGTAAAGCTAGCTATTAACCCTAGCTATTAACAGCTCAATGTTGATAATAAGAGTAGCTCTCAGTCCAACCCAACTGTGTCTACCAATTTCTGCATTATATCCCCCAAATACATAGGAAAATTGCGGGTGAGATGTATGTAATGTTAGCTGTACATATATTTCATGTACTGGAGTAGGCTCCATTTTCAGGTGGCACATGCACAGTGACTAAGAAGTGACATAGTTCAGTGAATAAAATGTGGGACAGTTGGGATCAAATGGCTTATAATTTAAATATAGAAGAGGTGGCATGTGTATCTTTATCTGTATAGGGGATACACAGTGAAAAGTCAATATTTAAATATCTATTAACATTCTCAAATGACAAATATGTATTTATAATCACACTTCTATCTTGAGGAAGTTTTTTTTTGCTGGGAATAGGCTAAATGTTGCTGATATCCTTGTCTTTCCTGGTCCATGAGAATCCCTACTAAACTGTATTTAATTATACCCTTTATGAACCTGGTTAGAGAAAGATGACATATTTATTAAAGCAATCCCTAACTCCAAAGTGCAGAAGCGTACAGTTGATCTAAGGGGGACAAATATTTCCCTACAGTGGATTTTTTTATTCAGATAACCATTGGTACAACCAGATGCTTGTGCTGAATTCATTTCAGGTGATATAAGGAGTCCAAAATACACGAAAGGTGGTTAAATATTCAAGTTACTAGAGGAAAGTTGTCATGAATAAATGTCTGATTTAGAGAGGAATTCCTCAACCCCCAGCAATCTCCCGGGCCACATGAAACTTGAAATGCCAAAAAATGCTAAATAAAATTTACTTTACTCAGGTATTAGCCATATTTTATTCTGTTTGAACAAAGGAAACAAAACAAAACATCAACATTTCATCCCTTCTGAGTTTGAAGGAATCCTCCAAATAGAATTAAATTATACTAGTTCATTATGCATTGCATAAGTGTGTTTATTTTTAGTCTTTTTTGGCATTTGTTTTATTGTGCCTTGGGACTTGTGCTTTTTCTACTGACTTTGGTTCATCACACTCCTAGTTTTCCATAGGGATCTCATAGTAGGCATATACAAGGATTTTTATGATGCTACTTATCTGTTGATATGTATTTCTGTAATGTACTGAATTACATTTAAATTTTGGGGTCCGATCTGCAGACTCACTTGTATGTCCCCCTCCGTCCCCACCACCAGGAAAAATGGTTTGAATAACTGGTCATTCAAAAGATTGGTGTTTGTAAAATCAAAGTTCTACTGTAGTGTTTATTGTAATATCCCTGTTGGGTCAATAAACTGCATTAGTGCAAAAACATGAGGCAAAACATTTTAGCTGTGCTTTTGGAGAGTTACAGACTTTTTTTTTTATTGTAGAAGACTGACCATAAAACATGTATTTGAGACTGTTCCTGTTGAAAGGCAAAACTTCTATTGACCTCAATGGAGCAAGACCATGCAGCATGACCGCAGAGGTATAGTTAGCCCAAAATCTAGCAAGCAAGGGGAAACTGGCAGTTCTAGTGAGAAAGTGCCTTCTGCAGAAAGGAGGTTTAAAAAAAAAAAAGGAACCTGTAGCATATTGAGTTGGCTTGATCTGTGGCATTATATCCTGTTAGGGCTGGATTTCTCTTGTATTTCATGCACCTCATGGGATCCAGTTACGTGCAGCTGCCTACATTGCTCTGTGTTTTGGCTATACAATAACGCCTCGCTAAATGTTGTGGTTATGTTCCTGAAAAATGGGACTTTAAGCTAAATGATGTTAAGCGAATCCAATTTCCCCATAAGAATTAATGTCCAGTAAGTGGATTAATTAATGTAATTAATGTAAATGGGAATTAATGTAAATGGGGGGGTTAGGTTCCAGGGAAATTTTTTTCACCAGACAAAAGACTATATTATATTTTATATAAAATATAATAGTCTTTTATATATATATATATATATATATATATATACATACATGCATACACACACACTCTCTCTCTCTCTCTCTCTCTCTCTCTCTCTCTCTAAGTTTTAAACAAACAATTTAATACTGTATACAGCAATGATGATTGTGAAGCTTGGTTGAGGTGGTGAAGTCAGAGGGTGGAAGAAGGTGGGATATTTCCCAGGGAATGTCTTACTGCTAAATGATGAACTAGCTTGAGCTAACAGCTTTCATTGCTCAAATAGGAAGGTGCTGGTGGCATTGTATTTTCTGGAATGAGTCCTTAGTTTGGAACTAGCTTCTCTGATCGCTCACACAGATACAGAGATTGTTGACATTCAGACAATGTTGTAACATTTAATTATATTTCAGGTGTTAGCAAAGGGAGTGAGTTAATGAGATGTTTAGAGATGCGTTGGAAAGATGGAGGATTTAATTATCAATTTCAGTTCAATCTGTATGCTTTGTATGTGCTTTCTTAACTAAAACTGTACTAATGCACAGAGGATAGATTGAATGCCTTTTATAAAGCAAAATAAATACATTTTTGAAAGCAGCTTTTCATCTACAATGCATTATTCCATAAATTAACAATATATTGATGCTTTCTCCTAACAATTCATAGTGTACAGAAATATGAGCATACAAAAATTGAGGTCTGCTTTGAAAATCAGGTCCTAACTCACTTGCCCAGGTCATGTAGCAAGGCTGTTGGAAATAGGACCCAGGTCTCCTACTTCCCAGTCCTGCAATCCTCTACTGCCTCTCCAGTTAATGGTAGTGAGAATAACAGTATACTTAGCACTTGTATAGGCCTTTATATCTTCAGTGTGTGTTATAAATCCCAACACCTCTATGAATAGATGGCAGACAAAATAAATGACTTATCTAAGGCAACTGAAGAAGTCATTGTCAGAACAAGGATTAGAACCCACGAGTTATCAGATCAGATATTTTGCCTTGAATTTACAGTAAAACAGGCAATTCTAGCTTGAGTGCAGAAGAAGAGGTACAAAGAGAAGCATCAAGAACTGGAGTGATACAGCGCAGATAAAATGAACAAGACAGGTCTTTTCTCTTAAATTTCTGTGTTAATCCAGAGTGGATTAATGATTATACCTTCTGTAGACCCACCCACTGCCCGAGGCTGTGTTAGGTGCTGTGGAACTCCATTTGCTCCCATAGTTACTGCACTACCAATGTTGAATTCAATACTTTGTATGAAGCCTTGTGGGATACTTTAAGTGTGAAGGTGCCAGAAAAAAACAAATTCAATATCATTCTATACAAAACACTGAACCTGGGATTATTATGGTGATTGCTAATGTTCTGCACAATTTGCCGTGTGTTTCTCTTTTCCTTGCAGAAAGCAGACAGGGATATACCAATATTATTGATATGCACAATGTGCTGAATTGTGCAAATCATTTCTTTTCTTGCCTGTGACACTCTAAACAAATAATACTTAGCTATCCATACAATGGGGAATTACATTTTGCCCACCTAACACCAGTGTAGTAATTTCAGGTAATTGTACTGCACTTTATTTGTGGTTGCTCATTCACGTGATTTATATCTTGGCTGGTGCACATTCCTAATTAATGAGTCCGAGGAACTATGAAAGGCTGCCTATAACATTTTATTAGAGCCATTTAGCCTTTAATATTTCACCAAAAAATGTAAAGTTATCTCTCATTTGGGGGAGGGAGGAGAGGGATGACATTTTTTATTACTGTTGAATGTAATGTAATAATATTGTATAATTTGTATAATCAGGAAGCAAGGTCAGAGAAATCACACTGAGTAACTGGAAAAAATGGATTGCTTTTGTTAACATTAATATGGAGAAGACATCCATTATCAAATGTTTTAAGGATAACTTTTAAAATAAAAAAATATTCAGTAAATAAAGGTATGATATACAGTTAAGTGTGTGGTACTATGTGTCAGTGAACCTTGCTGCATTTGCTGTGCACATGCATTGTACTGAGTTGCTGTAGGAAACGATTAAAATAGTGAATGCATATTGCATTTAATTGGTGAATCCCCACATCTGAAATAAATGTTCCATGTAGTTTCAAGTGTAATCCTGTACAAATTGTGTGAAGGTTCATACTTTTAACTCTTGGTGTAAAGATTGTAATCTAAAACTTGCTGGTTTTTCGAAAAGCTAAGACTGCCATTGTTTTTATTTTGCTGAATTTTCTCAGGTCATTAGGTATATATAGACATTTTATTATCATTAATCATCTCCCCAGACATACATAAACACAACTATATTTTTGTGTATAATTTCTCCCTGTCTTCATTTAGACTCTCAGTTGATTTCAGTCTGTACTATAATATTGACAGATGCCTTGATACTCTCTAGTAGCAGCAAGATTCCAGTTCTATTGCTAGGTCCTAATAGAAATGCCCTAAGTTTTCTGACAGTTATCTGAGATATTAACAGTGGAACATTGTTGCTCTAATGCCCCCATTTAATTGCACAAGGAATAGTCTGGTTTAGTCGCTTTCCGTATTATTTTTAAATGGATTTTGCGGTTGATAGTTCCCTCAGATTAGCCTGTGTTAAAGTTGAAAGGCAAATCTTATTCACTCTGCTTAAGCAAATACTATTAAATTCATTGGGACTAGTTGCTTGAGTGGAAGAGCAACATTTGGTGCTTATTATATTTACTTAGGCCCTTTGCATGCCTTCTATAAAATGTTTGGAAAACAAAATCTCCTTTAAAATTTAAGAAATAAATATCCTGGAGCTTTGATAACAGATACAATGGATGGAATGTCACTGAACTCCTGGAAATATGCCATAAGCATGTTTGCACATGTAGCATGTATGGCCACTTGTGGAGTCCCTTTTTGTGGGTAAAGCTACATTAGGAGCTCCTCTGCCACAGCTGCCTCAGAGCAGTAATGTTAATATTTTAGATTTCTGTAATGCCTTTTCATCTGAGGATCTTGAAAGGCTTTATCAGTATGTATTAATAAAATAATCCTCATAATTTTTCCCTATTTTATTGAGGGACAAACTGAGGCACACAATACACTACTGTCCTGTATGTCTGAAGGGTTAATGAGTCATAAAAAGTCTTTAGAAATTTAATATAAGCATGGGAGCAGTGCATAGTTCTTACTGAGGCTGGAGGACATAATTAAGTTTTTGTGATCTGAAGGCCAGTTGAATTATGGCTGTTATTCTCTACTGCCTTGCACCTTGTGTTGTTATTTACACTGTGCAAAGTAGATGTAAAGTTCCACAAATCAGGAATCTCCACTCACTCACATCAGTGGTAAGTTCTTTGTACCCATTTTTCACAAGCTTTTGCGCAAATGACGACACAAAGGGTAAGGCAATAAAGAATCAGGCCCAGAATGCCTTTCTGAGGGTAGGACTAGAGGGGCCTTAAAGTAGAAACCCTAGGAACAAGCTAAACTCAGAAGAAAATTGAGATGAAATTTGATGTATTATTTTTATATAAGTTAACAACAAAGCAGACCTCAGGAGGATGGTAAGTTTGACTACTAAATCAGTGTGCAGGTGCTCTATGGGAAATAGCCTGTTTGCATGCCTGTATCGTCCTCAGTACATTACACCTGTGTACAGTGCTATTATCAACATATATGCCAAAGCACTTTGCAAACTCTGAGACAATCCCCTGTTGGTGTAAATTGGCACAACTCCCTTGAAGGCAATGCAGGTGCACCGGTTTACATTGACATCGCACTTGGTCCTATATATTGTATATAGGAATTGCTCAGTTGGCACTAAAATGCTGCCACTCCTGGCGGTAAGTGCAGCAATTGTTTGATGGACACACAGCAAAAATGCACAGCGGCGTAAGGTACGAACTGAAGAAATACCTTGTTGAAGAGACGGGGAATTTTTGTCTGACAGAATATAGGTAGTCAGTTAAGAATTTGGCTAAAACATTGGGACTAACGCTTTTATTCTTAAGTAAAATGCTATGGGGCCTGATGGGCAAATCCTTAGCCTATGTAAATTGGCGTAGCTCTGTTGACTTTCTCCTTTGGTTTATGTCTTGGCTTCAGTGGTGCTATCCTGATCTACTAGCTGAGGATCTGTCTCTTGGATCTACTGGCACTTTACATGAGAGTAAGCGCTGAGGAGAATGTTTTTATGTCTAATTCAAATGCCAAATAAATTCTATGAGTTATTTATGTTCCAGGTAAAATGTAAAGCTGAGGTCCTGATCGCTTTGAAGGTGTGACCAAATTCTAAACTGAACAATTACATTCTGCTGAATGCAATGCTTCTGGCAGTTATAAATATATTTAACATTCTTCAAAATGGCATTTACAACAGAAAGTGATAAGTTTCCTGTACTCTAGCAGTAGCTGTATTTTCTCCAAGAGTTGGTGGCATTTCTACAAGGGAAGAATTGTGAATCTATGTATAGCTTAACTCTGAAAAGTTCTTTATGTGTAGGTTTCCCAAAGAGAAAATGGGACATAGCCCGGGGCTGGTCTGAACCCTCCTGAGCCCTCCCCCCACCTATGGCTAGGGTTGCTGGAACCCTGCCCCCCTTGCTAGGCTGGAATCTCTGGAACCCTGCCCCCCCTGCAAGGGGCTGGCATCACCATTCACCCCACTGCACATTCCTCCACACCACACCCCACTTTTTTTGACAAAAGTTGGCATTTGTCCTGGATGCTGTTGTCAACAGATCAAGTCGGCAAGAGCAAATGGGACAAATGCCCACTTTTGCCAAAAAAGTCGGGACAGCCAGGATAGGACTTAAAAAAAGGGACTGTCCCAGCCAAAATGGGACATGTGGTTACCCTATTTAAGTGAAAGGCTGTGTATGGTGAATATAAGAGCATTAAGAGAATGTCAATTTAAAAAGTATAATTTGTATCTAGTATTTAGAAAAGTAGCTGGACAATGAGTCAGCAATTTATCCTTAATTGAAAGTGAATAGAAATTTGCTTTTAAAAAAGAGAGGACCAACTTCATGGAAACTGCTGAATACTCAAGTAAATGCAAAAATAGGTACATATTTTTGTATTTCTTTTTGGCTCCCTAGAGCTGCTGTATCCACAATTCAGGAAACATTAGAAAATCATTAAAATATTGAATCAGATTGGATTTACCATAACAGCAGCTATTGATCATTGTAGATGTCAATATCACCAGCACTCTAATACCTTCAAGAATCTGGGCTTAAGTGCCTGTGTGCTGGGCTCCCAGTGTGACTGCTCTTGTGGGGTACAGAATGTCTAGATGCTGGTCCCAGCACAGAGGCAGCAAGTCTCAAGGTCTTTTAAGATACCGTATGGAGGCGTTTTTGCTGGGAGAGTTCAGCCACCTGGCTGATGGCTTTTGAAACCAGGACAAAAACCTGTTTTTAATATAATTGGGCTCAACAACCGTGCAAAATTAGAAGATTCATTGGTCAGCCAGGAAAACCTTTGGATGGGGATTGAAGTTTGGATCTCTTGGGTTTATAGTTAGTCCAATCGCATAGGGTGAGCTACTGTTGTCAATAGTTTCAGAGTAACAGCAGTGTTAGTCTGTATTCGCAAAAAGAAAAGGAGTACTTGTGGCACCTTAGAGACTAACCAATTTATTTGAGCATAAGCTTTCGTGAGCTACAGCTCACTTCATCGGATGCATAATGTGGAAAGTCTAGAAGATCTTTTTATACACACAAAGCATGAAAAAATACCTCCCTCCACCCCACTCTCCTGGCAATAGCCCATCTAAAGTGATCACTCTCCTTACAATGTGTATTCATACACATTGTAAGGAGAGTGGTCACTTTAGATAAGCTATTACCAAAAGGAGAGTGGGTTTGTGGGCGGGGGGGGGGGGGGGTGAGAAAACATGGATTTGTGCTGGAAATGGCCCAACTTGATTATCATACACATTGTAAGGAGACTGATCACTTTAGATGGGCTATTGCCAGTGGGTGAGTGGGGTGGGGGGAGGTATTTTTTCATGCTTTGTGTGTATAAAAAGATCTTCTACATTTTCCACAGTATGCATCCGGTGAAGTGAGCTGTAGCTCACGAAAGCTTATGCTCAAATAAATTGGTTAGTCTCTAAGGTGCCACAAGTACTCCTTTTCTTGTTGTCAATAGTGTTGCCATAAGTGTGTCATGATAATATTTCAGCTGACACTAGACCATTCCTATATTCCAGAAGGTCACTAATGTAAGTATGGAGTTTCCCTCACATTGCTATTGTCTGTAATATATATCTGAGTGTGATAAAATGGTATTTATTGATGGGTGTCTGTGTTTGTACTCTATCCTTTTGAGATTATATTCACATTTCTGTGTTCTTCATGTATATTGTAACTCACTATCATGTTTTCTCAGTGGTAGAGAAGTTCAGTATGGAATTCTTCTGGTCCAACTTGGCAATTGTATTACTAAGTTGTTGTGTAATTAACAATTCAGTACAAGAATGGTAAGGTTCCATTGTTATTATATAGTGTAGAACTATATACCCAATTACCCCTTCATACTATTGATATAATTTTTGTGCTGGATATTTATATTTATTTGTTTATTGGTGTTTAAATTAAACTCAACAGAGCATACAGGGCCACTGATAGGAGGTTCAGTGAATCTGGACAACCTCTCAATGCACTTTTCAACATACTAGCCATTCTCATTTTGAGACAGGTGAAGCAATAATAAATATTTAGCAAAGGAAGTGTATTTATATCCAGAGCTTTTTAATAAATAAAAGGATTAAGGCAAAGATCAACGCAGGTCTGTTGGCTCATATCAGCACTCTAATTTTTACTTATTGACAAACTTTTTATTAATGTTAAAATGTTTTTAAATGATGTATGAAATATGTTTTCATTTATGTCCATTGCTGAATCCAAGTGACAGTCTCTTTGTAAATTATGTAATCTTTTGCTCCTAAATTTTTGTTGTATAGGAGCACTGGATAAAGGAAATTAAAAATTAATGAAGTGTTTGTTAAAGCAATGAGAGCAGACTTTCTAAAGTTAAGCTTCTGTCAACATTTCCTTGATACACTCCCATTCCCAGGATTTTATAACTTGGGCATAAAAACTGGCTCCAGGATGAATGTTGGAGAATTAAAGCTAAATTTTTTTACCAGTGCACAGGGATTTTGATGGATAAATATCTGATTGTGGAGATGACAATCTCTCTCTCTCTTTTGGAGTAATGTTAGATATTTTTTAAAATTTGAAAAATAAATATCCAGTCATTTTTAGTTACTTCCTTTTATTCTTTTACCTTTCCATTTAAATAATTTTGGTAGGGAGAAAAAATTGTAAAAAGAAAATGAAGAATACAGTGTAGGGAAGATAATATTGACCTCTGACTCATCCCTCCTTTATCATGATAGTAATATGGTATGTAGTAGTGCTCATTACATATTTACAAGCATGAAAGCATAGTTCATACATGTTCTTAGATCATAGGGCCAAACTGTGGTATTTGGAAGTCGCTTGAGCAGAAGGTAGCATGGCACGTCACCAAGCATCTCATTGCACATTGAGTCTGCATGGACTGCACCATCCTAAAGATTGGTGCTATCTGCTCACTGTGGTTCAGACAGCCCGTTCCATGGTCCGGTGAGGATGGAACAGGGTCATGGCCCTGCCACTGTCTATCAACCTTCCTTCAGCGGCCCACTGGCAAAGTGTGGTCCTGAAATTCCCTAGAGTGAAAAGAATACAGTTGTCACTGCAGTCCACATAAGTGTGGGGGATAGGTCCTTGTACGCTTCCCTTCTTCCCTGCACAAGGTTGGGCACAATTTGACCTGGAATGGCTGAACATGTGTGGTGTATGTGTTTTAAGACAAAATCTTGCAGGTGATCTGTGTCATTATGTGAACTTGTATGTTGTGTAGTTTTAGTCGTGTCAGTCCCAGGATATTAGAGAGACAAGGTAGATGAGGTAATATCTTTTATTGGACCAACTTCTTTCTTTCTGAAATCTGTTGGATTAATTTCCATGGAAGATAAATTCAGTCCAAAAACTACCTCTCTTTCAATGAATTTATCATCCTGTAATATCCAGATATTGATTTTTACGCATTTTTATCTGAGTATGCCAAGAATTTCTTTTCTACAGAATATAAATTGGTTTGTGCCAGTCTTTTGGTGTAAAAGTCTGTTGATATTGATAGGCTATATAGGTATATAAAGCTTTCTCCTCTTGGAAGGGTGTTCATAATTAGGCTAAAATTCTGGAACTAAGTTGAACAGGGCAAGCATTATTGGTACAAAACCCTACAACTTTGGAATGCAGAGTTTGAGAATAACTTCTAGAGAAACCTTCATAAAGAATTAGCAATTACTCCCAAATATTTAGTTAATGTTTCAACATTTGTTGGTAAATCAACAAAATACAGGGTTGAGGTATGCACTCCTTACAATAATAATACTGCTGTAAAAGAGAAACTGCAAGTTAGTTACTAGTCATCTAGAGCAGTGCTACTCAAAGTGGTGGTCCGTGTACCAGTGCCAGTCCGCGAGCCATCAGCTGCCGGTCTGCGCGCACATTGGAAAAAAAAATTGCCAGTCCCCCACATCAGATAGCTTGAGAAGCACTGTTCTAGAGCTTTCTTAATCAAATATACTACAGTAGTTTATGCAGCTAGCTTTGTGAGAAAGATGCCTTCACTTTGTGGTCTTCAATTCCCTGCAGAGAGGAAGTTTCAGGGGAAACCATACTTCACTGGGCTTTTGTTGTAGCCCGGGAAGTGCGCACAATTAGTTTCTTGAGATATGTGAAATTAACTTTGCTACTTTGCTTAAAAAAATATTGGAGATTATTTTAAAAATCAAAGATCTGAAAAAGAGGAAGGATCCTTACCCAAGGTTCAATTAGCTAATCAACAAGTCTGTCTTTAGAGAGGAAAACAATTAATTAGCTAGTCAGAGCATTACCTCTGGAAGCAGGCCTAGTGCCAGAAAGAACAGAAAAAATGCAGCCCATAGAGAAAACAGAGTATTAATTATTCCTTATTAACCACACAGTTGATGTCTTGCAGGATTTCACTCCATATTGCATTTATGTCCACAGTATACTCAATCATTGGCAATAGAGTTATGCTAGAATAAAATTTGACCTATTGTCTCTAATTTGGTCCCTTACTATTGGATCTGACTTAGGCTTGGGCAGTACGGGAGCTATGAGCAGAGTTGCAAATAAAGAATGTCAGCAGCTGCTGTGATCTCCTCCTGGCTTCCTCCAATGCATTAGACATTTTCTCCCACCTGCTGTGATGCAGAGTGATGAATAGACTGACAGTTAGTGAGGGAAGGATAAATATGATCCACTACTGCTAGGGTGAAATGCATTTTAAGAGCATATGGCAACATTGCACAACAGTTTAGGCATGAAATAAAGAAGAAAATCATATCCAGTTGAAACTGCAAGAAGAATTTAAGTAAGTGTGCGATGGAGTGTAGCTGACCTTTGCAGCTCCAGAAAGCTCTGTGGTCTTGCTACATCCTGCCCCAGGAACAACGAAGTGGCAGGAAAGGAGCAGCAAAGGTGGGACATCAAAGCCTGCCTAAAGAGGCCTCATGGAAGCAGCCAATCAGAGCCCAGCAGGCTCAGATAAAAGAAGCTGCAGGGCCTTAGCAGGTCAGTTCCTGGCTGGGACCTGAGGGGCAAGGAAGTGTGCTCTGCTCTAGCCAAAGGAGCTCGAGGGATAGCCAGAGTTTGTTTCTGGCTGCATTTGATTAATCTGGGTTTGCAGGGAGAGAGAGGACTTACAAACCTTAGCCCTGAGCTAAGATGAAGCAAAAAGGAGGCCAGGTAGGAAGAGGCCAAGGGAAGAAGCAGCAACAAACTGAATTCGAGCAGGGCATGGCTGCTGTTTTATAGAGTCCCTGGCTTGGAACCTGGAATAGTGAGCAGGCCTGGGTTCCTCCATTGGCCGCAGTGGCATAAGCCCCAAGATGAGGACAGGGCTTATATGAGACCCTGAACAAAGGACTGAATTTAAAGGGCCCAGAACAAGGGCTGAAGATTTATTGGACTCTTTATTACCTCAGAAGGGATTCATTTGGAGTTAGTGACTTGGCCAGAGGCCCAAGCCACTGAAGACCCATCAAGGTCAGCCAGCAGTCAGCAGGGAACACTGTGGTGAGATAAGGACTGTGGTACGACACCTAGGAACTTGGAGGTGCTCAAGAGGTGAGGGCCCCCATTGCAAGGTGGAATATAATTACCTGAGTTGGACAGGACACCAACCAATTGCTAACAATTCACTGTTAAGAAAAATAAATGTTTAGTTACCTCAAGTGTTGAAGATCGAAGTTGATAGGTTTGAAGGCTCTGTATAGAAATACTGAGGTCTACTATTCTGAGGTTCAGAGAGTCTAAGACAGGAAGGCACCATTAGGTCATGTAGTCTGACCTTCTGCACATCAGAGGCCATGAAATTCATCCATTTACCTCCCATATAGAGCCCAATAACTTCTTTTGATTAAAGCATAGTGTGTGTTTGCCTAAAGTATGTGTTGTCACCCTTAACTCAGGCTCTAAGAGAGGTGAAGAAGGTGAATATAGAGGGCTAGTAATGACAAGGAAGGAAATGTTAGACAGGTAAAAGCACTAAATGAGGTGCTATAGGCAAAGGATGTAGAAAAGAACAAGAAAAGTACATAAAAAGTGAGACTGTGGCAAAGAAAAGTGTGACTTAACATGGAAGGGGAACAAATAATAGATGACAAGAAGAAGGCTGAAGTACTTAATAGTGACTATCACATAAATATAGTGTAGCATGGAAACCATAAGTTGTGGATTCAGGTAAGTCAATGGGCAAAGGAAAAACAGAGACCAGTCTAGGTGACTTGTTTTCTTCAGAAATAGTGCTATTTACAGTGCTACAGAATTCGCAAGGTGGCTTGTTTTACCCCATGCAAACCCAACTACTTTCTACAACAATTAGCATCGACCTCTTACTCGTTCCATTCTGGCGCTTCAGGTATTTTTCAGCAGCTCTGTAAAGAAACTTTGGGCCTGATTCTACTCCTAACTCTCTTAAGTAAATTGGGAGTAATTCCACTCAAATCAAAGGATTTATGCCCAATTTACAATTATATGAGAGGAGAACCAAGTGGTAAATTGATAATTCTTTTCCTTGAAAATGTAAAATAATCATTAGGGATGAAAGTTTTTTATGAACAATCAAGATCATTCTTGAAGATATTATTCAAGGTCCATTCTAGGTTTTGCCAGCTGTCATGATATTATTATTATTAGTCTTGCAGTATTTGATATTTTTCCTTAAAACCCTTGGCTTTAATTTGTTTATGAAAAGTTGCTAGCCCTCATGATTGTGAAGAAAAATTTGAAAATCAACCAGAAATCAAATTGAAAGAAGCTGTAATTTATTTGTTTATAAAATCATGCAATTTTTAAAAATATCTCATGATTTTGGGGGCTTGACTCTCAATAGATTGGTAGTATTGCTGTAGCTGCCCAGAACTGGGTCTTTGGAGTCTGGGAGATACATAACCACAGATCATTCATGTTTTAGGAAGACCCCAGACTAATTTGTGTCAATAAGGTGCTCACTAGACTGACCACTGCAAGTTTCTTCTTGCTAACTGCTGGCCTCTGAGTACCCCATGAGCAGTGTAGCTACTGGGAGCATGAGAGCATTTTGGTATAGAGGTCTAGACAAGGGGCCGATAAAATGGGAATCTTGAAATTCAGTCCAAATGATTTGTTGATTAAGGGCATGGGCATGCCTGAATACAGATTTTGTGCCACTGAATGTTTTAGAAGCTTTAAAGATCAGCTTTTAGGCACCTTTGTAGTCAGGGATCGGCTTTCTTAGCCCAGAAGCCTGACATGCAGGTTTGGCTTTTTTGTTTGTTTAATTTAGCTGTGCCCTAACTTCTCAAGTGACAGCTTTTTTCAAGGTAAATACATTATTCAGAAGTTTTTGAAATGTGCAGCATAGCCTATGTTTCTCTCTCCTGTATATCACTCTTATTTACAGAATGGTTTCTGCTGTAACTTTATAATAGCTTGGCTGTCAACATCTCTGCATGTACCAAATAGCAGCAGATGGCTTAGGTGGCGGGCAGCTAATCAATGACATTTAGCACCTCTTCATGTCTCTGTCTTTCAAGCTTTATTTTTTATTTTAAGTTTTACACACTTTTGCATGTCGTTAGCAAAATTGAATTGGAGCTGGCCTTGTGAGAAAATAACATTTGCCTTGTCTAAACACACAATTATACCAATTTAAAGTTGTGTTTGAAAAATGATTTTTTTAAACCACTGCAAACCCCTATAGTGACCCTCTTAATTTTATTTAAACTTGTTTCATATCAATTTTGCTTAACTGGTTAAGGAATTGACTTAAGATAAATCAATATAAATCAAGTATACGTTGATTTATGGGTTTTGGGCACACAGGAGTTTCAAACAGAGCTGGGCAGGAAACAGTCATCCCTCAAATACTGTCGAGAGTTAAAAAAAAAAAATTCCTGTCTGGAATTGGGATAAAAAGTTGAAATCTTGAAAATATTATTGAATCAAACACTGGAGAAAAAAAATCAGTTGGAGTCAGTTGAATCATAGGACTGGAAGGGACCTCAAGAGGTCATCTACTCCAGTCCCTTGCACTCAAGGCAGGACTAAGTATTATCTAGACCATCCCTGACAGGTGTTTGTCCAACCTTCTCTTAAAAATCTCCAATGATGGAGATTCCACAACCTCCCCAGGCAATTTATTCCAGTGATTAACCACCCTGACAGTTAGGAACTTTTTCCTAATGTCCAACCTAAACCTCCTTTGCTGCAATTTAAGCCCATTGCTTCTTGTCCTATCCTCAGAGGCGAAGAACAACACTTTTTCTCCCTCCAGCCTTTCATGTACTTGACTGTTTCTCCATAATTTTGAATCATTTCATTTTGATTTAAACCTTTTTTTTACCCTTTTCAACTACTTAGCTTAAATTTATGAAAAAAAGTTGTTTTAAATTGGAAAACAAGAATTTTCATTGAAAAATGTTGAAATGTTCTGACGATTTTGAATTCTTTTTCAATGTTGGTTCAAGTCAGGAGATCAACTGAATCTGTTTTGTGCACCATTTCAGTTCGGACAAATCGGTATTTTTCAATGAAAAAAATTTTTATCAAAAAATTCCCTACCAGCTATATTTTTAAACTGATTTTAGTTAAACCTATGCAACGTTGTGGGTGAAATTCTGGCTGCACTGAAGTCATTTACAAAACTCCCATTGACTTCAATGGGTCCAGGTCTTTACCCTGTCAGTTCTTATTCTTAGCGTATGCTTAACGTGCCTCAGGTGGCACATGACCAGTATTCATCACTGAATTTGGTCTACTGGTTGGATCATTAGAATCATAGACTTTAAGGTCAGAAGGTACCATTATGATCGTCTAGTCTGACCTCCTGCACAATGCAGGCCATGGAATCTGACCCACCAACTCCTGTAACAAACCCCTAACTTATGTCTGAGCTATTGAAGTCTGCAAATCGTGGTTTAAAGACTTCAAGGTTCAGAGAATCTTTCAACAAGTGACCCGTGCCCCACGCTGCAGAGGAAGGCGAAAAACCCCCAGGGCCTCTGCCAATCTGCCTTGGGGGAAAATTCCTTCCCGACTCCAAATATGGTGATCAGCTAAACCCTGAGCATGTGGGCAAGACTCACCAGCCAGACACCAGGAAAGAATTCTCTGTAGTAACTCAGATACCACCCCATCTAACATCCCATCACAGGCCATTGAGCATATCTACCACTAGTAGTCAAAGATCAATTAATTGCCAAAATTAGGCTAACCCATCATATCTCCTCCATAAACTTATCAAACTTTGTCTTGAAGCCAGATATGTCTTTTGCCCCCACTGCTTCCCTTGGAAGGTTGTTCCAGAACTTCACTCCTCTGATGGTTCGCTTCCCCAGCCTGGGCTTGGTTCCGATGCGGAGTGCAATGTGAACCTGGATCCATGCCCCCCCACTCTGTCAGTTTACTGGTTGTAGTGGCCACAGTTTTCCAGGTGATTTCAAGACGTATCATGCTTTTTGCACATGAAGAGGTTAATGCTTGACAGCTAGTTCTTGGCCAATAGTGATGATGTTAGCAGGCTGTGGATATTCTCTCTCATAACTTTAGAACTTCCTCAATTTCTATAGAAATGTGCACATGCCACCAGGGATCTAACCAGCTATATGCCCATTCCTCCCTCTACCCACTAAATAACCTTATTTTTTTACAAAGAGCACAAGTGTGTTTGCCTTGCAAGCATAGTTATCTTCCTCTTGGATTCCTGTTATGATGATCTTTTCCTCCATGCATTTTGAGCACTGTAGGACAGGTGACTCTTCAACTTGATCTTTAATTTTTTTGTATTTTTGAATTAATTTAAAGGAAGTAAAGGGTCAGTTACATTTAAAGATGAAGAAAGCTCTTTGTAAATACAAAATAATGGACTCTTACATTCTCTTCCCACTCTGGGTACACAAAGTGGATCATTCCCTCTCTCCTCCAATATTTATTAAAACAAAGGAACCTGCCCTCTCACGTAATGTTGGTAACAGTGTTATAAGCTGAGCTTACAAAACTACATAGTTCAAAGTTAAGGGTGAAAATACAGGCCAATGGTCCTCGATATTAATTTTGTGTCAATTGAGATGGCATTTTACTATTAATCTCCTGTAGAGGAGCTCCACAAATGTGTGAAATATATGTAGGTTTGGAATGCATTGCAGTCAATGAAATGTAAAGCATTTCTTTATTTTTTAGACCAATAGTTTTGTATTTTCTTTACCTGAGCACCATGGCTTTGATCCAGCATTTACTGAAGTAATTAGAAAGAGTCCCATTGACTTAATTGGTGTTGGATCAGGCCTCAATAGGGTTGCCAGTTTTGGTTGGATGTATTCCTGGAGGTTTCATCACACGACATAAACTTTAATTAAAGATTAATCCGTAATTCCTGGAGACTCCAGGACAATCCTGGAGGGTTGGCAACGTTAGGCATCAAGATTCCACAGGTTTTGGATTACAAGTGCAAAATAATAACAGAATCACCTCTCCACACACACACCTGACCCCCTGCCGAAAAACAATTATTGCTCCAAAGCCTGGTTAAGCAAAAACTTTTGTAAAGATACTCTGTAAATTGTAATAATTACTTTTGCAGAGATCTCATGATAACAATTCTTCAAAGTAGCTAAAAATACTGGCTTCTTTTAAAAAAAAAAAAAAAAAAAGCTGAATCACCAAATTATTTTTAGTAGACTAGTGTCATCTGAGATTGCTGGAAAAAAATGTGATTAATCAAATATAACTGTCAGAGTAACAAAAATACTTAACCTGTCTTAAATTAAGCTTATTTGAAAATCCAGGTTCTTATTTTATAACAAGTGTATGTCCATAGGTCTGTGCAAGTCAGACTTCTTTTAATGACCATATTATCTTAATTCACTCAGGAAGCTAATTGCACAAATACAGTATGTTGGATTTGAGACAGTGGGGAAGTTATATTTAAGAATTCTCTGCATCTTTGCCCAGCTCTATGACTTTATTTAGTTATGGCTCTAAGACTTTCTCTTTGGACAGCTTTGATTAGGTGTTGGACTCTGCAGACATTTTATTAAAACAATGGTTAGGAATACAAAAAAATAGTGTGTGTTGGAAGAAAGGATGGTCTTGTGATTAAGACCATGAGACTAGGAACCAGGAGATCTGGGTCTCTATTCATGATTCAGTTACAGGCTTCTTGTGTTATCATAAGCATTTAGTACAAAATTTTCAGAAGCTGCTACTTTAACCTCAGTCGGACTACTTGCAGTGCATAAAATGAAGTATTTGCATGAATCTTCACAAGATCAGGGCCTTAGACCCCAAAGCCTAATTTTCAGAGATCCTGAACACCCCCTGTTGCCACTGAGCTACACATAAAATGAGAATAAAAATACTTAATTATTTCACAAATTTATTATTTGCATCCTTTTTCAAAGCCCTTTGAAATCCGCTAATGGAACACATCCCTTCTCTCTTCCAAAAAAATACCTATTGCAAGAAAATTGAGGTAGTTTAATATAAAATTGGCATTTTTATTAAATGTCAGTAGCAGTTTTAAAACAAAAATTTAGAGCCATTTATTTCAACAATAAACCTTTCAACATGATGTTGACGCATCATGTGCTACACCTGTTTGTGGCTTGTTAGTTGTGCATATAGCTGCGTGAATATTTTAAGCTGAAATTCCCCATCCCCACCACCAGAAAAATGTAGATTTGAATTGACTGAAACATTTTTGAATTTCAGAGTGGTAGCCATGTTAGTCTGTATCAGCAAAAACTACAAGGAGTCCTTGTGGCACTTTAGAGACTTACAATTCCTGATGTCAGATTTGTGTCCATTTATTCTTTTGCGTAGAGACTGTCCGGTTTGGCCAATATACATGACAGAGGGGCATTGCTGGCACAAGATGGCATATATCATGTTGGTAGATGTGCAGGTGAATGAGCCCCTGATGGTGTGGCTGATGTGGTTAGGTCCTATGATGGTGTCCCTTGAATAGATATGCGGACATAGTTGGCACCAGGATTTGTTGCAGGGTTTGGTTCCTGGGTTAGTGTTTTTGTTGTGTGGTGTGTAGTTGCTGGTGAGTATTTGCTTCAGGTTGCGGGGCTGTCTTTAAGCGAGGGCTGGCCTGTTTCCCAAGGTCTGTGAGACCAAGGGATCCTCCTTCAGGATAGGTTGTAGTTCCTTGATGATGCACTGGAGAGGTTTTAGTTGGGGGCTGTAGGTGACGGCTAGTGGCGTTCTGTACTTTCTTTGTTGGGCCTGTCTTGTACTAGGTGACTTCTACTTCTAGGAGTGGATGGGTCACTACAGAAACTAGATCAATTTGTTAGTCTCTAAGGTGCCACAAGTACTCCTAGTTGTTTTTACAAAAACTAATTTCCCCTTACTAAATACTCACACCTTCTTGTCAACTGTTTCAAATGGGACACCTTGTTTACACTGGCCTCGTTAACACTACAAAAGTGATTTCCACTCCTTCTTGCCAACTGTTGAGAATTGCCTACTTGCAACTTAAATTGAATTGTCTCATTAGCACTGACCCCCCACTTGTTAAGGGAACTCCTATCTTTTCATATGCTGTGTATTTATACCTCCCTACTGTATGTTCCACTCCATGCATCTGATGAAATGTGTTTTAGCTCATGAAAGCTTATGCCCAAATAAATTTGTTAGTTTCTAAAGTGCCACAAGGACTCCTCGTTATTTTTGAATTTGTTACATTTTGGTTAATTGGTTTGGCTTCGGAAAAAGAAAACATTTCAGACATCATCAGCACTGATATTATCAAAATGAAACGTTTAGATTTTTTGGCTGGATTTACAAGGGGATGTAGGCACTAGTCACGGACGGAGAGGTGATGGCGGCACCCCCGCAGGTACTTGAGCCCAGGTCTCCCCTCTTGCAGATGAGTGGTCCTAATCACCAAGCAATAGGTTATTCTGGGGCAGGTCTCTCCCAATCCATCCTATTGAAACTGTTCTTCAGAGAGAATGAGAATGACCTTACAGCCTCGTCAGGTTAGGGTAGTCGCCCACTTCAGTGAAACATTTTGTTTGATCTGAAACCATTTTTTCTGACTTTTTTGATTTGCTTAATATTAAAAGAAAAATTAGGGTTCAGTTAAACCTGAACTGATTTTTTTCCCCCTAATTTTTCAAAACTGCCAGTAAACTGAAAAATGAATTATTTGTGCAGCTCTAGTTGTGCATTTTGCAGGTTGATGGAACAAGCATAGCTTTACTATTGTTTGCTAGATTAATTTTACATGCTTTTCTTTTGGTATAACGATAACTAGTTCAAAACTAACTTTTAAGTTAAAGTGCACTAATTAAATGAAAAAGTTACAAGGTGTGTCTGTCTTCCTACTTTAAGACATATGTTGATTGTGAGGATTGGAACTGAATTACTTTGCTGAAGATATAACTTTTGTAGTTGTCTCGACGTTTTTTTCACTTCTCTGTGAAACATCAGGTATATGCCACTGCCAGAGGGAGACTGCCAGGCCACAGTGACCTATGAAAAGTGCTGTAATGGCTATTTTAATTTCTCTAGCAAAGCACCCAACCCCTACAGTACTGGGGACTCTTGTCTCTGCCCACCCCAATGACCAGAGGGAACCAAGAGTGCTATAATTTAAAAAAAGTTTCTCACCAGTTAATCCAAATAACTTGAGTCCTAAAGTATCTGTCTCATTCCCGGGTATTCCAGTACAATAGCACATAGTAATAAGAATAGCAGAGGTAAGATTTTATTATTATTAATTACTATTATTTATTTTATTATTATCATCAGAGTTCATCCTCTATTGGCAGAGAACTAAAATCTTTACCGAGAGAGTAACTGGTGTAACTACTGGATTTTTTTAACCCTTCATTCCAGGGAAGTTAGATATATTAGTGCTGGGAATCTGTACTAGTAATCGCTCTTGATGCGGAGAGGAGAAACAAGACTTGAGCTGTCCTTGGGTTATGCAATAGTGGTGATTAATTTGAATGTCACTGTTGCATACTGTCTATACTGTATGCAACCATTTCTGTAGTATTTTTACTTTTTCCCCAATATTTGCTGCAGTCTCTGTTTTCACTTTCTTCTTACATTATTATGGCTCTCTTTAATACACAAACATCTGGGGAAAAAATTTTTAAATCTTGCAGTCACTAGGCATGGCTGTCAGGACCTCCAGATGTATAGTTCAGGAATTCCTGTAATTTACCAGAGCACAAAGCAATTTGTGAGAAAATGTTTTCTATACACGCAGGAGAATAGAACACATTCCTTGTAATTAGAAAAGCAGGGAAGTCAGTGTTGGCTTATAGAACAATTAGTAATCAGATATTGGTGCATAGGGTTTCCAAGAATATAGATTTTTTTTCTCTATAGCATTCAGAATATTATAGCATTTATGTGTGCATAACAAGCAGTTTAAGTGTACATTGTCATTTGGTCATCAATTTAATATTGCTTATATTCTGTATGTGTTTCATCATATGCTGTAGCTAATATTGAGAGATTGTGTGATATAAAAGGCCTGTTCTGCAAACTTTTATCAGTTTCAACTTTTACATTGTACACATACAGTACACAAAACTTTTAGTTAAAAATGGAAAATGTCATTCTGTATGAGTGGAAAACATATGTTCGTTTATGGAGTGAACACGGTATATAGATGCTGGATATCAAACATGATAAGAAATAGATTACCATATATTGGCTAATTTAGTTTCTACTTTTACCTAGAAAAATAATACATAGAGAGCTGTGTCTATTCTCTGAGAATTTACTACAAGTGTAACAGAGCTTAGCCTTTGTGTGTCTGGTTTAGACCCTTTCTTACTGGCTGTGTGCTACTGGACTGCCTTTACCTATTTTGTGCACATGAGAGGAATTACTTACTTTGCTGGATGATTCATAGGTTACCAAAGACACAGGGCTAGTAAAGAATGTGCTGGTGCCTTTCATTATCAAGGGAGGATGCAGGAAGGTAAGACAGAAAGAAGCAAAAGAAAGTTTTATTTCCTGGGGGGATTTATGCTGTGTAGTTAGAAGCAGGTTTTGGTATTTTATACACAGGCAACTGTTGGAAACACACTAAACAAAGATCAATGAGAATGGGATGCTAGATGGCATGCATTATGTACAGTTGCTTATCTTTAAAGTCATAGGTTTTGAAGGTGAAATGATTGTCAGGCTGTGGACTGTAATTCTTGGAAAGAAGAGATTACTGAGATGACACTGTCTTTATTACTTTCATTAAATAAAACAAGAACGATAGCTATGCTCTTGAGATATCTTAGCATCTGTAACACTGCAGATTGCAGAAAGGTTAAAAACATGAATAATTCAGTGTAATTTTTAAAGAGCAGTTCTTAACAGGGGGGAAAGAATCTGCCAGGCTTATGACTTCAGAACCATTTCCCTCAGAAACTTACTTTATCTGGTAGTGTCAGTAGTAATAGTACTGGCAGTCAGTCTCTTGCGTCTGGGCACTTGTAAACTGAAATGCATGACTATAAAAAGACCTGAAATCTAGCCAAAAATTCGAGGGGTTTAAAAGGTGACCTGTGGTCATGTTAGTGGTGTCGATGTGCTTCAATTAACTACTCTACAGCAGGAAGACCTGGACTTAATAAAATATAAACTTATTAGTTCTTATATTTAATTAAAGCTGAAGTAAAAGGTAACTTGACAGTCTGTGGCTAAAGGTCACTGGGATAGTCTGTGAAAGCAAAGAAGCAATGCAACAAAAACAAAAAATTTGCCATTATACGTTACATTCAGATGTGCTTGCTTAATATTTCTTCCTTTTTTTAACTGTAACACCTGCCACATTCACAAATAGAATGGCTAAATTTTATCAGCCTCAAAGGTGAATGGCTAAAATCTTTTTTTAAAATCTATTAGTTATTAATAGGTGGGGAGAGGGGTGTCTGTGGGTGTGTGTATATATGTATGTGTGTATATATATAATCTTATTTAGTTATAATGTAAAAGGAATTAATGCATTTTATATCCTCCATATTAGTTATAATAGTTCTCTAGGAAATTATGCAACCACTTATACCAAAATGTCAGGGATGAAATCATAGAAATATAGGACTGGAAGGAACCTCGCTAGGTCATCTAGTCCAGTCCCTTGCACTGAGACAGAAATAAGTATTATCTAGACAATCCTCGTGAGATGTTTGTCTATCTGTTCTTAAAATCCTCCAATGATGGAGATTCCACAATCTCTGTAGATAACTTGTTCCAGTGCTTAACTACCTTACAGTGAAGAAGTTTTTCCTAATGTCTAACCTAAATCTCTCTTGCCACAATTTAAGCCCATTACTTTTTGTCCTATCCTCCATGGTTAAGGAGAACAATTTATCACTCTCCTTTTTATAACAAGCTTTTACTTGTGCAGACTAGTTTGCCCCCCTCTCCAGACTGAACAAACCCAGTTTTTTTCAAACTGCCCCTGTAGGTCCTGTTTTCTAGACCTTTAATCATTTTTGTTGCTCTTCTCTGGACTTTCTCCAATTTGTCCACATCTTTCTCAAAGTGCAGTGCCCAGAACTGGACATGGTACTCCAATTAAGGCCTTATCACTGCTGAGTAGGGTGGAAGAATTACTTCTTGTGGCTTGCTTACAACACTCCTGATGATGCATCTGAGAATAATCTTCACATTTTTGGGGACAGCATTAACCTATATTTAATTTGTGATCTGCTATTGCCCCCTCCCCCCATTCTTTTCTGCAGTAGTCCTTCCTGGGCAGTCATTTCCCATTTTGTATTTCTGCAATTGATTATTCCTTCCAAAGTGTAGTACTTTGCATTTGTCCTTATTGAATTTCATCCTATTTATTTCAGACTATTTCTCTGCTTTAAGATCATTTGGATCTTAGCCATGGCTTAGCTCTCTAAGCCATTATCCAACTAATTTATGAATATATTGAATATAACCAGACCCAGGACAGTTCCTTGCAGGACTATGCTCAATACGCCCTTCCAGTTTGACTGTGAACTATTGATAACTACTCTTTAAGGACAAGTCTACACTAGAGCTCTACATCTGCTGTTTTCCTTCTTACCATTTCTAAGAATCATGAACTCTATCATTTCATAATCCCTTTCACCTAAGCTGCCTTCAGATTCTCAACCCGTTCCTACCTATTTGCCAGAACCAAATCTAGAACAACCTCTCTTAGTTGCTTTCTCCAACTTCTGCAATAAATGTCTCCTATACACGCTAACATTCTATCAAATCAAACGGTCTAGTAAGGTTGTCTAAAACCTCTGTCATTGGCTGTTTATCTAGTATCCTATGAACTGAGGTTCAAATCATATTGCATATATTAGGAGATGTGAAAGAAATAACTTTCCTACAGGATGCAGTTTTAAACTAACTAGCAAACAGTCTAGTGTGGTAGAAATTTGGCAGACCAGCCAGGAAAGCTCTCTGTTCACAGGAGTGTATAAACACTGAAAAAATAACATCTGTTTGTGAGCCTCATTGGTACTAGCAAGGCTGAGATGTAAATATCAGCTTCTCTCTGCAGAGTCTTGCCGTTCTGTATGTTGGTCTGGCAATTGAGAAGAGCAAAATCATTCTCTCCACTAGCAGAAGAAACTCTGTGGAGTTGGTTCATTTGTGGTTGACATTTTTGAATTCTGAATAAAAACAGGGCCTGGTTTTGGATACTGTCTAAAGTCGCATTGATTCTCTTAAGAAGAAGATGAATGTTATTATCTCTGTGTGTGTGGGTATGATTTAGTGAGAGAAAGATGTTAGGGCAGGCAAATGATGGAGACTGGCAATTCCTGAACTTATATGAGAAAGCATGACTGACTACTGAAATAAGAGATGGAAGGGTCACTGTAGCAAAGCGACAATTCATTGGTGCGGCACCTCCTGCTGGAAGTCTTGGGAATTAGCTCTTCCAGCCTAGAGCTCCCTCTGCAGGCCGATGTCTTGCCTGCCGCTGGCCCCCCCATGTCCCTCCCAGACCCTGGTGCCCCTTTACCTTGGGGTGCTGCCCCCTGGAAGTGCCCCCACACTCTGGGGCTCCCCTCCCAGGGGAATCCCCAACCCTCTATCCCCTCCTTGTCTCAGTGGCTACTGCAAGTCACCATGTAGCCCCCACTCACTGGGGCAGACTTCAGTCTGTAAACCACCCATCATCGGCAAGGGGGGTTGGACCAGCTGCCTCTGCCTATTCCCAGGCTACATCTCTGTAGCCCCAGTACCTTTCCTGGCCTTTAGCAAGGCCTGCAGCCTGGGGATTTTCCAGGTTGGAGCTCCCCAGCTCCGCTGGCCTTCCCCCAGCCCTGCTCCACTCCAGGTACCCTTTTCTCCCAGGCAGCCAGTCCTCCTCTCTCATGAGCTAGAGAGAGAGTGACTCAGCTCCTGGCTCACAGACCTTTTATAGGGCTAGCTGTGGCCTGATTGGGGCGTGACCCCAGCTGTGGCTGCTTCCCCAATCAGCCTAGCCTTGTCTCTCAGCCTCAGCCCTCTCCAAGGGCTGGCTTTTAACCCCTTCTGAGCCGGAGTAGGGTGACTCGCCCCGCTACAGTCACATGATAGTGACAAAAATGAAAGAATATTGAGACCACTCTGCCAACACCCAAGAATTCTCAAGGCAATGGCAAAGAAAATCCTAGAACCAGTGGCATAGGTATTTAGTTCCTGAAAGGTTAAAAAAAAATAGTGACAGTGATGCAGAGCCATGAGGGTCTCTCTCTTGGGATTAAAATTGGTTATAGGGAGAAATGCACGGATTGTCAAAGCTCAATCAGAGATGTGACTGACCTGACCCAAAAGAAGGTGGAATAGAGAAGACTTTGATATATTAATATGTAAAAGACCATTAGATTTAAAGTATTTGTCACTTCATCCTATGAGTGGGTCACTCCCATAAATAGGCAGAAAGTTTATCAAATTTGTGCTTGTGTAGCTACCTTCTTATTCTTCTGAAATACTGGCTTTAGTCAAGGGAGCTCTGTCCGTCCTATGGATGTAGCAGGGAGCTTGCCAATAAAAACTAATGGTGGAACCCCTGAGATCTGTGCGGGGGGGCAGTGGGCGGGAGGGAAGCAGGTCTGTAGAAGCACAGGGCTGTCAGTGAGGAGACCTTGTGCCTCCACATGAGTTCCCAGACTGTCCTGGGCCACTGTTTTGCCAGTTTCAGAGAGGTAGCCATGGTATCAGCAAAAAGAGTGAGGAGTGCTTGTGGCATCTTAAATGTGTTAGTCTCTAAGGTGCCAGTGGCTCCCTCAATGCTGCTTCCCTCAGTGTTCTCCCACAGAAAAATGTGGGTCATTATGAATTTACCCATTAGACTGGGGGTGGGATGATGAGGCAGTGGACTGCGAGTCAGTCTCTTGAGGTTCCAGCCAGCTCTCAGTGATTTCAGCTCTCAGTAGGGGAACTTCACTGCAAATGCAAGCTGGGCAGTCTCTTCTGCAGAAGCACTGTCTGCAGCACCAAGGCTTAGCACTTAGACCGGAATATCAGTGATTTCAGCTCTAGTGGTCAGTTAACGAAACAAAAGACTTTCAATTGAGCCTAATCAGCTCTGTCTTTAAACAGTGGAGAGGGGCAGGTCAAATGGTGCCCATGACTCTTAGGCAGAGCCCACACACAACCAGGCAGGAACACCTGTCCCCAGCCTCTCTCCTGTCCACTGGGCTCTGGCATCTGAACCCCCTGCTTAGCAAGTTCAGTTGAGGGTGTACCCCTCAATCAGGACAGGCTAAGCACAGTTCTGCTGCCCTTTATTGTACAATAAAGGTAACAACATTTTATTACCCCTGCATTCAATGCTAATGTGATTTGTAACCCAACACCAACCAAAATTGATCACTTTGGCAACACAGTTCTGTCTGCTGGATACCTAGACAGAGTAGGTGTGTTCGTGTAAATACAGTGTGATCCTGAAGCCTTTTCTCCCCCCGCTCATCACTAGCTGTCAGGGGAGACCTCATTCAGATCTTGTTTATACCATAACAAGGAAGGGAGAATAGCGTAACTATGGCTGCTACATTGCCTGCTTCTCCTGCCAAGCTGTGGAACAGGCAGGGAGAGCAAGATAGGAGCTTGAATAGCTGTGCCTGAGCCTAGAGGAGTGCATCGCAAAGGATGACTCCTCTCCTGCACACAGTCACCCTGGGGAAAATTAAGAGAAATTCTCCGATTGTCCATCCCATACCCACCCAAGGCAAAGCGTGGCAGAGAAGTTTTCCAAAAAGACCATATACCAATTAGAGATAGCTGGAGGACAATGCTCTAACCAGTCTCCCTCCCTCCCTCCTTTCCCCAGATGTGCACCCGGCACCAGGGGTTGTTGTGAAGTAGTGTAGGAGCTCTCTTTTTGCCAGCTTGTGCCTGCTGGAGTTTCCCCCATGTTGGGGATATTGCCAGCAGAGGACTTGTGGTTGGTTTCTGCTCTTTGCACTGCCTATGCTGAACAAAACAGAGAATCTGTCCAAAAATATAGACTGTGGCCATTTGACTTTTAAAAAAATATCGTGTGTTTGCCCTTAGGCTTGTGTTAGAGGGTCACTAAGGAAAAGTATTTAATTTCCTACAGTCACCTTAGAAAGACTCGGAGCTCACTTCACCTCTCTCTTTGCCAAGCTCCTCCATATACTCCTGGAACCTCCTGTGAGTTCCCCATTACCATCATCCAATTTATTCCCTGTTCCCTGACGGCAAGGCCTCCTAAACTTTGCAGAGTCCAGTAGTTGAGCCTAGCCCATGTCGATACTGACCAAAAGTTGTTTCAGTCAATTGGTTGTTTAGTGGCCTATGTGAGAAGGGTTGTTGGTATTGGTCCAGTTCCTAAAGCACAGGTGTCCTTCTCCCAACACTGCAATTAACACTAATTACCAGCTTGACTGGAAAGCTCAGGTACTGAATGTCAAAGAAAGTGAACAACCCTCTCACCTAAGACGTAGCCCATCCATATGAGGGTTAAGGAACAATGGAGGGGGGCACTGCAAGTTGCTTTCGCTGCCATTTGTTCTACTGTACCTGTTCTATGGATCAAGGACTTCAGTCTACAAGGATGTCAGTCTGGAATCTGTTGTGAACACAAAATTCACTGGAAAGTAATGATATGGCTGAAGAATTCTTGAACACAAATCTATGCAACCTTCAGGATGTTAAACTCCGTTTACAATTGAAGTTATAGCAGTCCCTGGAGACAACTACTGTAGCTTCTTATAAAGTAAAGAAAATGGTGTTTTCTTCTTCTCCTAAATTTTTATACCTGTCACAGCAACTGAAATAATGAGCTTCAACATTTCTATTGATGGTTTTTGAAAAAGGCAAACCAAACAGTATGATGTGAATAAAAACCTGGAGTGATAATAGCAAACGGGTTGTTTTAGCTATGTTAACCCTTATACTGTCAGATTACTAATACATTTTGACAGTAAAGTTCAGTTAAAATGGGGGAAGGCTGTACGTTAGTTATCCAAAAATTGCTGAATAAGATGTTGGACTAGTTTAATATTTTATTTAATCTGTAGCATTATTTTACTTAAAGTATGTTTGGGAGTCCCTCACATATATATTCAAGGAATTAACTATACCTTGGCCATACAAATGCAAATGAAACCTTACCTTTTTTAAAAAAGGTAATTAAGTCAATATTGGTCTGAAACTTTTACAGGGTGAATAGCTTTTTGCAGTGCTGTTCCACAGTAATAACATATTTTATCCAGATCTTTTAATGTAGCATTCAGTTATAAAAATAGTTTATAGAACTGTTGGAATGAAGCCACTATCACAGTTTTTAAAGCAATCCATACAAGGTAGTAACCTATTTGCTGTTGGTACTTGTTTTTTATTGGTAATTAAAGTGATCTGAAATCAGACTGAGAATAATAAATAAAGCTCAGATATAAATATTCCAAACAATATTAGACTAATTTCCAACAATATTAGAGTAGTATTTCAAACTATCTTGATTGGTAATACTAAACTAATCACACATACCGACTGTGATTTAAGCTTGTTTATCCTGTAAATGTGAATAATTCTGTGTTTAATTATATATGTGTTTAATTATATTCACATGTGTATTTTTATACAAACGCACACGTTGAAGCCATTGAACCAAATCCTCATCCTCTTGTATGTAAAGGGCATTAAGGTCCCTTGCCCATGTGTAGGGGAAGTTGCACTATCCTGATCAATTCTGAGGATGGTCAGGCTAGTGTAGAAGAAGTGATGAAGATGCTCCTCAGCTTCTCTGTGGCTGGGACCAAGAAGCTACCAAAAGAGTTGTGGGGGGGTGAAGGGCCCAAGCCAATTAGCCTACTGTGCGTTAGTAGGGATGGGCATTTGCAGGGGACTGTACTGACCTGCTTTTTTTAACACACCCCAACCGCCCTCCTGGCTTTCCATGCACACACTTTTATTATTCATTCATTCTACCCAAGTGGCTCTATCCTCTCTGGTGGGTAATTCCATTTTGGAGCTCTCAGTTAGTTCTGTTAAGCTAGAGTCCACTTGGCCACCTCAGAGTCCCCACAGCTGCCATTCATTGGGAAAACCCAGCCCTTCCTCCAAGATGTCAAGGGGGTGGAGGTCGTACTTCTTCTGACATCTGTGCATCAACTTGTTGCCATTTTGGGCATTAAGGAGCAGAGTCTCTGAGGGAGCTTCTCGGCTCATGTAAATTATCATAGCTCTCTTGACTTCAGTAAAGCCATGGCAATTTACACCAGCTAAGGATCCACCTCACAAATTCTATCTTCAAGCTCTAGGTTGGGTGGGCCCTGAATCATCTCTGCAGTCACTTCGGAGGGACGCATTAGTCTGTCAGGACCTGGTTAATGTGCCCTTGGGTTAGAGCTATTCTGAGCTGCAGTACTTCAGCTGGGCTGTGAGCTGGTAGCACTGAAGGATCAAAATCAAGCTTTTCTCTAATAAGAGTTTTGCTTAAGTCATGATTGACCAAGGCCTTCAGGATTTGGCTAAGAGTATTGTCACACTGTCTGGAGTGGATCACGACCATGTGTGCCAGCCTCAGGGCAGATTGTCAAAAAGCAGGGAAAAGCCCCACACTGGCTGTATGTTCTATAATTAGATTTCACCAACCCAATTGATAAGTGTGAACTCCTAAAGCACTATAACAGTCTTACCATGAAGTCATAGACAGTCCCCTTTGAGCATTCCAGTCGGTCTTACCACCCAGGCAAGAGGGACATTTGACAGGTGGTCACTTTTCACCAGAAATCACAAAAGATTCAGGTTACTCTCAGGCCCAAACAGAGGTGCAGGAACAATTTGTATAGTGGGGGTGCTGAGAGACATTGAACCAAACTGTAAACCCTGGATATAATGGAAACCATCAAGCCAGGGGCTGTGACAGCACCTGCAGCACCCCTAGTTCCAGCACCTTTGGTCCCAAAGGACCAGTCATCTACCCCAGGTCAATTGTACTCAGATCTCAAACCAAAGACAACGCCTGTAGCAATCCTGTCCTAAACTAACTAAAGATTTATTAACTAAGGAAAGAAATTAGATTTTAGAAAAAAATGTTTACAAGAGTAAATGTTTTCAAGATTAAAACAGCAAACAGACACACACACATGAGTTAGTCTTAAATTTAAAAAGGCAGAATAAGCTTCTATAATAAGCAGCTCTGTATGTTTTTTAGAGCTGACCCATGCCAAGCAGCATGGGGATCTCTTGCTTGTATTTAAGAATCCAAGTTTCTCCTTATCAAGGATTTTTTTTATTCCCTCACCTCAGATTCCAAGATGATGGGATGAGTTCATGGGCAGGTTTCCCATTCTGGAGGGAGTTAGGAATGCAGTCAACAAGGTCTCTGTCCTTTGGCGCTCCGTGATGCCTTATTTGCTTTCAGTGAGCAGTCTTTTGTTCAGGACAAGCACTTAACCTTAAGTAATGCTGCTTTTCCTGTATGGTGAGTTACAGAATTACAGAGGTTTGCAATGCTAACACTCAATCTGACTTTATATGGTGGGATACAGATATTATAAGAAGGATTAATACACACAACATCCTGCAAGCATTCCATAAAGTCTAAACACGAAAGACATTCTTATAATTAATATAAATATTACTAGGTTTCAGAGTAACAGCCGTGTTAGTCTGTATTCGCAAAAAGAAAAGGAGTACTTGTGGCACCTTAGAGACTAACCAATTTATTTGAGCATGAGCTTTCGTGAGAAGTGAGCTGTAGCTCACGAAAGCTCATGCTCAAATAAATTGGTTAGTCTCTAAGGTGCCACAAGTACTCCTTTTCTTTTTATAAATATTACTGATATACTAGCCCACAGGTAAACCAGACTGGTTTCCAACTATGCATTTGTCAGTGTTCAGTGTGGTCCTGGCCCTTGGCATGCGCTGGCACCTGGTCTGCCAGCATCGCGAATATAAAAAAGATTGTAAAATATGAAACACAAGGGTGAATCTGGCCCTGCGACTTTACCTGACAGATGGGTTTATGAGCGAACAGCCCCTTTTTTAAACTTAATTAGCTTTGGAACTGGAAAACAGTATAAGACAGCTTAGAGAAAATGTGAAATTTATATTTGTCTGGATGTTTTTTTGGAAGTTTGTCCTGGTATGAAACTCCAACTTTAATATTAATTTTAAATATTTCTCTTTGGTTAATAGCTTTGTGTTTTTATAATAATTGGTTGTGGAATTCCATTTATAGCATTATAAATGCTATTAGTTCAGCACAAAATACATCATTCAGTGGTATATTTATATTAGTAATCATAATTCTTGTAAAGTTTGAATTACGTCTGCATGATTGATTGTACATACAGTTGGTATTATTATGGCAAATGCACTAAATATTCAATCTTTTATTATGCTATGTGACACTTTAAAACTCTTTAATTATTGTAAAGCGTTTTATTTTAAATAAACGATGCACGATAATAACTTAGTACCTTGTTTTAGAATAAGCTTACATATTGGATTAATTGCCTGTTTGATCTAACATTTACAAAATATGTTTTTGAACTATAAGAATCATAAAAGGGAGTGTGTGACGTTGCACTCCATATGATTTTATGAAAATATGCTAATGAATGTGAATATAATGTAACTGGAATATGCTTCATGAAAAAGGTCTCTTGTAAGGTATCGCTACAAAGCTTATAATGTACTGAGTGTGGTCATCCTATTTGTATGTATGTATCATTCTTGTATCCGAAACTAGAAATATGAAACTCTGAGGTCCTATTGTAATTATGCAAAGTGTGGGCCATTAATGGTGGTTTGGAATCTTGATGGCTCCCATTAACCAGGACAATTGACCGTAGGTGGCTCTGATTACTTGCAAGCCTTCCTGTGAGTCAGGCTGGGAAGAATGGAGGCTGGGGTCTCACAGGACATGTGACCATGTCACCTGGTAGTGGAATCCAACTTAAACCTGGTGTTTTTCCATTTAGAAGGAGGGGTGGGGTCCCAAAGAAACACAAGATTCCCGCCTTGTGCCAAAGCTATATAAGGGGTGGAACAGAACAGAGGGGCAGCAGTCATGAGAAATATCCTAGCTACCACCTGAGTTGTAACAAGGACTGTACCAGGGGAAGGGATTGGGCCCAGACTAGAAAGGAGTCTAGTCTGTGAAAGAAGCTTATTGGAACATCTCTGAGCATGAGATTTACCTACATTTAGTTTCCTACTGTATTAGGCTTAGTCTTGCGTGTTTTTGTTTTATCTTGCTTGGTAGTTTACTTCGTTCTGTCTGTTGTTACTTGGAACCACTTACATCCTACTTTTTATGCTTAATAAAATCACTTTTTACTTATTAATTAACCCAGAGCAAGTAATTAATACCTGGGGGAGCAAATAGCTGTGCATATCTCTCCATCAGTATTATAGAGGGTGAACAATTTATGAGTTTACTCTGTATCAGCTTTATACAGAGTAAAACAGATTTATTTGGGGTTTGGACCCCATTGGGAACTGGGTGTCTGGGTGCTAGAGACAGGAGCACTTTCAAAGCCGTTTTCTGTTAAGTCTGCAGCTTTTGGGGGACATGGTTCAGACCTGGGTCTGTGTTTGCAGCAGGCTAGTGTGTCTGCCTCAACAAGGCAGGGTACTGAAGTCCAAAGTTGCCAGGGAAAATGGGCTCAGAAGTAGTCTCAGCACATCAGATGGCAGTCCCAAGGGAGTCTCTGTGACCCAACCTGCCAGAGTGAACACACTTTTTTAGGATTTTTTAATACATATAACTTTATATTTAGAAATAACTATTGTTTTTTAATCAAATTTGGATTTGAAACCAGTTATTGGCTTTCCATATTTCCCACTTCCTTCAATCTTACATGGAACTTGTTCTTTCTTTTGCATTGTCAACTTCCTCTTTGTCTAATTTTTCCCATTCTCACTTTAGATGAGAAAAGTATCAATATTATGGAGAGCTGATCCAAATCTCTCTGATATTGACAGCTCTAGTTACATTGTTATGTTATCTTTGATGTACATACGACTTGTGAAGGATGTCTGGTGGGCACCTTCCAAATCTTCAGATGCTGACAGAAAGTAGTTTATTTCTTTTGGGACTCCGATAGTACTTATATGATTAATTCTGTTGGTGTTGGTCTAAACAAATGTCTTGTCTCAGGTTCGCTTCACCATGAGAAAGAGAGGTCATACAAGGTTTTTCAGTTGTGTCCCTATTTTTTGGATGTGAGACCTCCAATAAAATTTTGTGTGTTATCAGAAGCAACGTTGTTAATCCAGGAGTTGGTAAAGCTTCCTCTGCACCAGTTCTGTACTGATGTGCCTGAGTTAGGTTGTGGAACCACTGTGCTGTGAGAGAGACTGTTTTTCATGTTGGCATTGCAGATCACATGGCATTTATTAGAAAAGTAGAAGTGTTAGCCCTGATATTCTTGATAAATTGAGTGGAGTAATTAGTCTCTCCTGAAGTTCACCCATGATTTCAACTAGATAAAGGATATTCACTTTGTTCAAAAAGGTTGTGCATTGGTGCAGTGAGGTATTAAAAAGCCGCCACCTTTCACCTGTAAGATGGTGGCTTTTCAGCAACAGATTTAATGACTACTGTGCCCACAGAGTTTATAATCATTTTGTAACGTTTGTTGAGTGAGTTGGAAGATGTTGTTTAAATGTAATTCATTATTATTTTCCATTAAATAGGAATACACCAGTTGCTCCCACTGTTTCTGATGTATTCTCCTCTACATATAGGCTGATGATCAAGTTGTGGAAATTAAAAAAAAATAATTTCTGAGAAGAATTGCCAGCAACATTGTCAACAAACAGTGATCACATACAATCTAGTGTAGTACATGATATCCGCTCCGCAACTGATAGCGATTAATTTTCATTCAAACTATTTAATAAATAGCATCTCACAAATTTCCAGGCAAAACTCCCTCCCAGAATGTTGCTATGTCTTGACATTGCCATAATAAATACCTCAAATCCAGTATTTCCTGTGGCATGAAAATGAAATGAATCTGTTCCTTTGATTTGCCTTTTCATCCCACACTTTTCACTCTCCTTGAATTAGACTCCAAACCAAAACTAAGCCTTTATCCTCAAAGCTATAATACCTAATGGAATATAGTTCAAATGCACTTTTTTGCTATTTTTGCCATTCATGAATCAACACTTTATGGTGAACTTCTGGTGAACCTGAAATGCAAGTTTTTCATGTGCCTTTCCATGTGGCTGAAAATAATGTGAGATCCAGATGGAAACGCAGTCCTCAACGCAGCTTGAGCAAAGATCTACATGAGGACTAGTCCAGGCCCTAAATAAAATATGGGCTTCACAGGTATATTCTCACCTACAGAATTGCTATTTAGCAGCTTTTAAACAGCATGACCAGTGTTGTTAGAATAAAGCCAGCTAAGAATACGTACGAGCAGTATTTCCTACTCAGAATCTCACTTTTTGTTCAATGGTATTGAAAAAGTGGAGAGGGGGAGGTCGGGGGTGGGTGGGTGCTGAAGTTCTTGGTTCCCATCTCTGGGGTCAGTTTGTATGTGTGAAGCTGAATGAAATCTCTATCACTCAGCACTTCCTGTCTGTGGTGGAGGAAACACTGAGTGAGTGAGAGAGCATTCTCTTCTTAGTGCAAGTAGCAAAGCGCTGCTGGAGGGAATGAAGGATGTGTTAGTAAAAATTTCTATTAGTCAGCAGAGAGGGAGAGCAGAATTTGAAGGGGAAGGAGAGATAGGAGAGGAAAAACAGCATCAGGGTTTCACATTGTACTTTCTTAATCTCATAATTATTGTTGTTAATAAATTGCAGTACCCATAATGACACTCCTTCAGATACCCCATCACGTATATGGCTAGGTGGAGTAGCTGAACAAGTATAATATTTCAGGGTCATGCATAAACAGGGTTTATTTTTTCCTTAATTTCTCAGTGACTGCATTTCTAAGTCTCATTTCACAAGGTAGAAGCAAGGAGATGTCTACCTTTCAATTCCAACAAATGTAAGCTCAGTCAAATTTAAAACCTAAACTACTTGCCAAGAGATGCTTCTTAATTATTTGGGGAATTCAATTACAATGTATTTCACCCAAATCTGGACCTGACGTGTCTTGAGCCAAACCAAAAATTGCTGCTGAAGGGTATAGGAATTAAATTAATGAATACAATTGTGAAATTAGAAAAAGCACAGCTAAATATTTTTAAGTATTTGACACTTAATCTGAGTCTCAAACATTTGCATGAGAAAAATGTGGATTCTGAAATAAAACGTTAACATAATACTATATTCAGATTTTGTGAACGATGAGAATGAGAATATAAAGTAATTGCTTACTACTGTCAGCCATGACTATCCCCCTCCTGATCCTACTTGTCAGCCTCAAAGTAGAATGCTCATAATTTATTCATTTTTAACCAGGGGCTCTGCAAGAACTTAATATTGCATATGTAAAAGCACTCTCATGTTGCATAACACAGCTAAGCTTAAAAAGAAAGTTGACAATATAGAAAAGAGCTTCACTTCACTATGAAAATATATGCTACAGTGACTCAAACTCTCAAATAAGGAAATCCCGTTATTCTATTAAATGTTTTTGAGATCGAGATAATTAATACTCAGTATACAAATGTTTACGAATAACAACTTCTCTGATACTAAAAAAACAAAAAACAGTGGTACCATGTGTTGGGTTCCTTGTTATTACTTTATAATGAGCAGTGGGGAAAAGAGAGACACATCAGGTTTTTTTTAGAATTCCCACATACAGCAGTTCACAGCTTGCTGTACCAATAATGTGAGTCCACATAATAGCGGCTGCCCATGTACAGACGTATAGTTCTGCCTTAGACCCTGGATGGAATTTTGTAACCTATGTGGTGTTGAGAGATTGCTATTAGGAGAGGACAATTCAGGTAACTAAGTAGAGGGATAGGTAACAAACAGGGATTAAACATAGTGAGGTACACTATGTGCCAGTAACACATGGAGGGGGATCAGCTGTTAGCTCCAGGTTCAGACTCTGGCCTTCTATCTGAGTTACCAGGGAGCCTCCATTACTCCAGAACCCCTTTTGATGTCAGCTGTGACTTTTTTTTTCAGTTTCTTATCTCACTACAGAATGGCAACTTGTACAGAAGGAGGGTTGCACTCAATGGAAGCTTGTGGTGTTCAGTACTTCTGAAAATCAGGCCTGTTATTTGGGTACCTGTATGTATACATTTAGGTGCCTAATTTCAAGTATGAAGGTTTTAAGGTTGGTTGTTTTATTTGTTTGTTTTTTAACCTAAGGACATAAAATAGATTCTCAAAGGAGAGAATGGATTCATGTTACCAGTGGTTAGTTTTTACATATTAACACAAAACTCTTCATAGTGTGACTGTAGTGCACATTTCTTGGTGGTGTGTGTATATATACACACACGCACACATATATATTTTAAACTTTTAGGATGCAGCATGAACAAAAGCTGCCTTGTTTGGGGTTTGTCCAAATCTTTATTGCTCCAAAACACTTTCTCCTTCAGAAATGTTCAAGTTTGTAAAAAGCTATTGGTAATATTATGGTGATCACTTTGGTCTTGCCACATCATCTTGTGACCGGGATCTATAGTATGCTGGTGAGCTTTGTGGTGTTTGGGTCTGATGCTGCAGCCTTTACCCTAGCATATAGTTCTATGGATTTCAGTGGTGGTGCTTAAAGTGAGTAAAGTCTGACTTTTCGTGATGTGCACAGAGACCGTTTTCGTTAGTAATTTAGCAATTTGTTGGTAAATGTAATTTCTTTCCTCTTTTTGCTCAGTGAACCCCTCTTGTTTTTGTGAACTACAAATAACAGCTGAGCACCTGTCTGTTTTTATTCTGTTACATGCCCCTAGCAATATAAGAGTCCTACACAACGCCTAAGGGAGCCTTTGACCAGCATTGACTTTGAAACCACTTTATTAAACATTGGATGTGGTTTTATTTTACATTATACTGATAGGGTCTACATCAACAGAAATGCCTTCCCTTCCTCAGATGCTGGCACACCGAAGCTCTGGAAGGATCCCAGCCTGCATGTTCAGGAAGATTAATCCTCATTCTGATAAGGAACTTGCCCCCTTCCTATGGTCAAGTAATACTTCCTTCCACAAAACTGTGTGTCTCTGGCCCAACGAGATTTCTATATACTTCGAATTCCTAGATACAGGATGCAGGAACTCCAGGCAGAAAATTCCCCGCTGTCCTGAAAAGCATGTGAAATGGCTGAATATCAGTGAATTGCAAAAAAAGGCGAAAGGGACCATGATCCTAAGCAGTGCTGGGTTACCTGGAAGCTCTATTTCTGTCATATTGGAAGGACCATTATCTGAGGAGGTATGACTGTGGGCTTGGCTTAAGTGGGCTCTCTGACAGAAATGAACATGTATATTAAGGAAAAGAAAGCAAGAAATCATGAGAAACTTTAAAATGTACCCCCACATCTGTCTGTGTGTCTAACCTTATATCTCCGTTATCACCATGATAATCCAGAGGGAATTGTTTTCTCTGAGTTCTAACTGGAGGAGAATTGGGCCCCTTTAAACAACACAGCCCACCAACAATCAGAATCCCTTCCCAAAATGAAAGGGTTTTCTTTAAAAAATAAATAAAACAAACAAAAAAAATCTTCCTGTGACTTTCTGCGACTATGCCTCTAGCACTGCTGCTGCCTCCTATCCGTGAACCTGTACAAAAGTTTCTGCCAATTAGAGTTGTCCATTAACTTCCCCTTATCAAACTGGTGTTTGTGTGGGGGTGCCTGGGATTTTGATGGGAGTAAGGACTGTGGGTGTTGGAGATCTGATATGTATGTTTTCTGCCTCCTAGGAAGCTCTGCTACTTGCAGATGAGGAGCTGTTATTTTGGGGAGGAGGAGTTCCTTGCGCAGGCTTCAATTTGTGTTGAATAGCTTAAGACCTCCTGCAGTGCTGAGACCTGTGACTTTCCTGGCTTGCAGGTCTTTTTGTGGGATCAAGCTCTTAGGTTTATTATTATATTAATTTTAGGATAACTGCCTAGCAATGCTGTACAGTAGCTAACATTCTATCAGTTTAAGTCCCAGGAAGTCAATCTAAGTTTTTCCTGAGGAGGGGGCAGTCAGAAATTAGCCCTCTATCAGCAGTATTTAAGATAAAAGTTGTCAAGGTTCCTCCCCCACTCTGAACTCTAGGGTACAGATGTGGGGACCTGCATGAAAAACCTCCTAAGCTTATCTTTACCAGCTTAGGTCAAAACTTCCCCAAGGTACAAAGTATTCCACCCGTGGTCCTTGGAATGGCCGCTACCACCACCAAACTAATACTGGTTACTGGGGAAGAGCTGTTTGGACGCGTCTTTCCCCCCTATTTACTTTTCGGAAGAAAAGAAAAAAAAAAAAAAAAACTCTGGGTTGGAAGACTGTGAATTTCCCTGCAGGAGTTAAGTACCCTGCCTCCAGGCGAAGAAAACCTGCAATTCACAAGATAATCCCCTTTTGTCTCTGCTTGGCCACAAAGCAGAGAAAAACAATCTGCTTTCAGTTTCAACTGCTTTCCAAAGGAAAAAAAAAAATTTCTTTTTAAAATCTGTATTTCTAGTTCAAAAAATCTCAACTGGATCTCAAAATGATTTCAGGTTAATCCCACCACTATGCCACCATGTAAATAGGGGGGGTGTGCTCTACCCATTTGCCTGGAGACAAAAGTGGCAGGGTGTTTTTTTTAGGATTTTGATTTTTTTTTGTTTTACAAGGAGCACAGGTTTGAAAGGGAATATTTTTTTTTCTTTGGGCTGGATAAGCAGGTTTCCAAGTAGTTGGAATTTTTTTGCTTTAATTTGGGCCCAGAGCAGAGACAAGGGAATTGTCTTTTTCTGTAGGCTGACAATCACTATCAGATAATAGGTATTCTATTCCAGCACAGCAAAATTTTACAGCCAAGTTTTTTTTTGTTTATTTCTAAACCTCGGGTGTAAAGTTAGTTAAAAACAGAGAGGTTAGAATGACCAAATCCTCAGCTCGACTACAGCTGGAATTAGCCAAATTTCAGGCTGAGGAAAGACAAAGGGAACATGAAAGACAGATAGAACTCATGCGGCTGAAGAAGGAACAAGAAAGGGAGGCAGCGAGAGAAGCAGAACAACACCAAGTGGCTGCTCACAGGAGAGCTATGGAAGCGAGGGACAAAGAACTGGAGGAGAAGGAAAAAGAGAGGAAGTATGTGGAGGAGATGGAGAAGATAAAGGCTCAGCAGAATATCCCAACAAACCCTAGTAATCCTTCTCCAAGTACCACTTCCCATCCCAGAAAGTTCCCCACCTACAAGGCAGGCGATGATACTGAGGCCTTCCTAGAAAACTTCGAAAGGGCCTGCCTTGGGTACAACATCTCTACTGACCAATACATGGTAGAGCTGAGGCCGCAGCTCAGTGGACCCTTAGCTGAGGTGGCAGCTGAAATGCCTAAAGAACACATGAACAAGTATGAACTGTTTAAATCCAAGGCGAGAGTCAGAATGGGGATAACACCCGAGCAGTCTCGTCGGAGGTTCAGAGCCCTAAGGTGGAAACCAGACATGTCATTTACCCGACATGCCTACCACATTGTGAAACATTGGGATGCCTGGATATCAGGAGCAAGTGTTGAATCTCCAGTAAATTTGCCCTTCCTAATGCAAATGGAACAATTCTTAGAGGGTGTTCCTGAGGAAATAGAAAGATACATCCTAGATGGGAAACCCAAAACTGTAATCGAGGCAGGAGAGATTGGAGCCAGATGGGTGGAGGTGGCAGAGAAGAAGAAAACTGGTCGCAGTTGGAGCGGAGACCAGAAGGGACCACCCCAGACCACACCCTATTACCGGGGGCCGCCCAAGGCCCCACCTACCTCCCAAAGAACCCTCCAGACCCCTTATCGTCCTGCCACCCCGTTCTCCAGCAACCCTCCTCGCCCCAGTGACCCGTCAGCTGGACGATGTTTTAAATGTAACGAGCTGGGGCATGTAAAGGCCAACTGCCCCAAGAACCCCAACAGATTACAGTTCATTGCACCGGAATCACACCAGAGGTCCACAGGCCCAGATACCTCCCAGATACCCTTGGAGCGGAGGGAAACTGTGAGTGTGGGCGGGAAGAAGGTCACCGCGTGGAGGGACACCGGAGCACAAGTGTCAGCTATCCATGCTTCCTTAGTGGACCCCAATTTAATCAACCCAGAGATCCAAGTGACGATTCAACCCTTCAAGTCCAACTCTTTCAATTTGCCTACAGCCAAGTTGCCTGTCCAGTACAAGGGCTGGTCAGGAATGTGGACTTTTGCAGTCTATGATGATTATCCCATCCCCATGCTGTTGGGGGAAGACTTGGCCAATCATGTGAAGCAGGCCAAGAGGGTGGGAATGGTCACCCGCAGCCAGGCTAAACAAGCCGTGAGGCCTAGCTCTGTTCCGGAAACTTCTATCAGGACCCAGTCAGAGGTGATGGACCCGGACCCCAGGCCAATGTCTGCAACAGCAGTAGTGGATCCAGTCCCAGAGACCCAGACGGAACCAGTCCCAGAACCGGAACCAGCCGAACAACCAACACCAGACCCAGTGCCAGCACTGAATCCAGTACTTGCAACCTCAACACCAGAGGGCCCCACCGAACCTGAACTGGCAGCAGCCGATAACCCTACACAAGAGGCTCAGCCGGAGCCTGAATCCCAACCTAGTGCACCAGCGGAGAGCGGTTCACAGTCAACAGAAACAGCTCCATCCCCTATATCGCTTCCAGAGGGACCAAGCCTAGGTCCACAATCCAATGAGGAACTGATGTCCCCAGCATCAAGGGAACAGTTCCAGACCGAACAGGAAGCAGATGAAAGCCTCCAGAGAGCTTGGACGGCGGCACGGAGCAACCCACCGCCTCTCAGCTCTTCTAATCGATCCAGGTTTGTTGTAGAAAGAGGACTTTTATACAAGGAGACTCTTTCTGGTGGACACCAGGAAGACTGGCATCCTCAGAGACAGTTGGTAGTTCCAACTAAATACCGGGCCAAGCTCTTGAGCTTAGCCCACGATCACCCTAGTGGCCATGCTGGGGTGAACAGGACCAAAGACCGTTTGGGGGGGTCATTCCACTGGGAGGGAATGGGCAAGGATGTTTCTACCTATGTCCAGTCTTGTGAGGTGTGCCAAAGAGTGGGAAAACCCCAAGACCAGGTCAAAGCCCCTCTACAACCACTCCCCATCATTGAAGTTCCATTTCAGCGAGTAGCTGTGGATATTCTGGGTCCTTTTCCGAAAAAGACAGCCAGAGGAAAGCAGTACATACTGACTTTCATGGATTTTGCCACCCGATGGCCGGAAGCAGTAGCTCTAAGCAACACCAGGGCTAAAAGTGTATGCCAGGCACTAGCAGACATTTTTGCCAGGGTAGGTTGGCCCTCCGACATCCTCACAGATGCAGGGACTAATTTCCTGGCAGGAACTATGAAAAACCTTTGGGAAGCTCATGGGGTAAATCACTTGGTTGCCACTCCTTACCACCATCAAACAAATGGCATGGTGGAGAAGTTTAATGGAACTTTGGGGGCCATGATACGTAAATTCGTAAATGAGCACTCCAATGATTGGGACCTAGTGTTGCAGCAGTTGCTCTTTGCCTACAGAGCTGTACCACATCCCAGTTTAGGGTTTTCCCCATTTGAACTTGTATATGGCCGTGAGGTTAAGGGGCCATTGCAGTTGGTGAAGCAGCAATGGGAGGGATTTACACCTTCTCCAGGAACTAACATTCTGGACTTTGTAACCAACCTACAAAACACCCTCCGAACCTCTTTAGCCCTTGCTAAAGAAAACTTACAGGATGCTCAAAAAGAGCAAAAAGCCTGGTATGATAAACATGCCAGAGAGCGTTCCTTCAAAGTAGGAGACCAGGTCATGGTCTTAAGGGCGCTCCAGGCCCATAAAATGGAAGCATCGTGGGAAGGGCCATTCATGGTCCAGGAACGCCTGGGAGCTGTTAATTATCTCATAGCATTCCCCACCTCCAACCGAAAGCCTAAGGTGTACCATATTAATTTTCTAAAGCCCTTTTATTCCAGAGAATTAAAGGTTTGTCAGTTTACAGCCCAGGGAGAAGATGATGCTGAGTGGCCTGAAGGTGTCTACTACGAAGGGAAATGTGCTGGTGGTGTGGAAGAGGTGAACCTCTCCATGACCCTTGGGCGTATGCAGCGACAGCAGATCCAGGAGCTGTGCACTAGCTACGCGCCAACGTTCTCAGCCACCCCAGGACTGACTGAACGGGCATACCACTCCATTGACACAGGTAATGCTCACCCAATTAGGGTCCACCCTTACCGGGTGTCTCCTCAAGCCAAAACTGCTATAGAATGGGAGATCCAGGATATGTTACAGATGGGTGTAATCCGCCCCTCTGAAAGTGCATGGGCATCTCCAGTGGTTCTAGTTCCCAAACCAGATGGGGAGATACGTTTTTGCGTGGACTACCGTAAGCTAAATGCTGTAACTCGCCCAGACAACTATCCAATGCCACGCACAGATGAGCTATTAGAGAAACTGGGACGGGCCCAGTTCATCTCTACCTTGGACTTAACCAAGGGGTACTGGCAGGTACCGCTAGATGAATCTGCCAAGGAAAGGTCAGCCTTCATCACACATCTCGGGCTGTATGAATTTAATGTACTCCCTTTCGGGCTGCGAAATGCACCCGCCACTTTCCAAAGACTTGTAGATGGTCTCCTAGCGGGATTAGGAGAATATGCAGTCGCCTACCTTGACGACGTGGCCATATTTTCGGATTCCTGGGCAGACCACCTGGAACATCTACACAAAGTCCTTGAGCGCATAAGGGAGGCAGGACTAACTGTTAAGGCTAAGAAGTGTCAAATAGGCCTAAACAGAGTGACTTACCTTGGACACCAGGTGGGTCAAGGAACTATCAGCCCCCTACAGGCCAAAGTGGATGCTATCCAAAAGTGGCCTGTCCCAAAGTCAAAGAAACAGGTTCAATCCTTCTTAAGCTTGGCTGGTTATTACAGACGATTTGTACCGCACTACAGCCAAATCGCTGCCCCACTGACGGACCTAACCAAAAAGAAACAGCCAAATGCTGTTCAGTGGACCGGAAAGTGTCAGAAGGCCTTTAACAAGCTTAAAGCGACACTCATGTCTGACCCTGTACTAAGGGCCCCAGACTTTGACAAACCGTTCCTAGTAACCACAGATGCATCCGAGCGTGGTGTGGGAGCAGTTTTAATGCAGAAAGGATCTGATCAAGAATTCCACCCTGTAATGTTTCTCAGCAAAAAACTGTCTGAGAGGGAAAGCAACTGGTCAGTCACTGAAAAAGAATGTTATGCCATTGTCTACACTCTGGAAAAGCTACGCCCATATGTTTGGGGACGGCGTTTCCACCTGCAAACCGACCATGCTGCACTGAAGTGGCTTCACACCGTCAAGGAAACTAACAAAAAACTTCTTCGGTGGAGTTTAGCTCTCCAAGATTTTGATTTCGACATCTAACACATCTCAGGAGCTTCTAACAAAGTGGCTGATGCACTCTCCCGTGAAAGTTTCCCAGAGTCAACTGGTTAAAATCGTCCTTGAGATGTGGAAAATATTGTTAGTCTTTATGTACTTGGTAGTATATTTAGAGATGCATGTGTCTTATTAACTCTGTTTTTCCTAGAGCTCCAGGAAGAAATCCCAGCCAGTGTTTCACCCTAGCTGAGATTTGGGGGGCGTGTCATAAATATAAAGGGAAGGGTAAACCCCTTTGAAATCCCTCCTGGCCAGGGGAAAGCTCCTCTCACCTGTAAAGGGTTAAGAAGCTAAAGGTAACCTCGCTGGCACCTGACCAAAATGACCAATGAGGGGACAAGATACTTTCAAAAGCTGGGAGGAGGGAGAGAAACAAAGGGTCTGTGTCTGTCTGCATGCTGCTTTTGCCATGGACAGAACAGGAATGGAGTCTTAGAACTTTTAGTAAGTAATCTAGCTAGGTATGTGTTAGATTATGATTTCTTTAAATGGCTGAGAAAAGAATTGTGCTGAATAGAATAACTATTTCTGTCTGTGTATCTTTTTTGTAACTTAAGGTTTTGCCTAGAGGGGTTCTCTATGTTTTTGAATCTAATTACCCTGTAAGATATCTACCATCCTGATTTTACAGGGGGGATTTCTTTATTTCTATTTACTTCTATTTTCTATTAAAAGTCTTCTTGTAAAAAACGGAATGCTTTTTCATTGTTCTCAGATCCAAGGGTTTGGGTCTGTGGTCACCTATGCAAATTGGTGAGGCTTTTTATCCAACATTTCCCAGGAAAGGGGGGGTGCAAGTGTTGGGTGGATTGTTCATTGTTCTTAAGATCCAAGGGTCTGGGTCTGTAGTCACCTAGGCAAATTGGTGAGGCTTTTTTACCAAACCTTGTCCAGGAAGTGGGGTGCAAGGTTTTGGGAAGTATTTTGGGGGGAAAGACGCGTCCAAACAGCTCTTCCCCAGTAACCAGTATTAGTTTGGTGGTGGTAGCGGCCATTCCAAGGACAACGGGTGGAATACTTTGTACCTTGGGGAAGTTTTGACCTAAGCTGGTAAAGATAAGCTTAGGAGGTTTTTCATGCAGGTCCCCACATCTGTACCCTAGAGTTCAGAGTGGGGGAGGAACCTTGACAAAAGTAATAAACCACTTTTATTAGGTTTTCAGATGCTTTCCCTGTCCCCAACATCATCTTAAATGTAAAGAAATTAAGGACATTCCAGATGATTACCCTTGTGCAGTAAAAGGAACACATTTTCTCCTTTCCCACCTGTCTGAGCTCCTCTGCATCTGATGACTGCTGAGCTTCTGCTTTAAAAAGCAAATGTAAAAGGGTAACTTTTCTAAGCTTATCTATGTTTTAAAACAGAACAAAAACTATCATAATCTGGCAACTCACATATTTGAGACTGTGCTACTAGATTTAGACATAGAAGTAAAATATGTGCATATGTGTACACGTAGCATGGAGTTTCTTTCCAATTAGACTGAACTCGTGTCTTGATCTTGCAGAGCATTCTGACTTGTATAGGTGAATAAAATCCCCAAATAATTTTTTTCTGATTCTAATTTGGGCTCCCAAACACAAGGAGATGTACAGTATAAGTGGCATTTTTTGGTTATTACTTTTCTCGTTTTCTGACCAGCAAACTTGTTCTTTTTTTTTTTTTTTTGCTTGGGGTCATTTGATAGAAAATGTTCATATACTGTACTTTATATTCTAAGATGAAGCAAAGATACAGCATGTCTCTTATCTTTAGAACATGCTTTCTATTGGAAACACATTAACCTTTGTGTTGGACACTGCCTACAAATGCTGATCAGATTAACTGATGTGATGGTAGAGCCATTTTAAGCAGCCGGAGTCCCTTTTATACAAGGGCTCTCAGTGGTGCAGCTGAACAGGTACTAACTGGTGGAATTCTCTTGCTGAAATTCCTTAGTGTAGACACAACTCTGCAGGTGGCTCATCCATAGCAGAGTTCAGGTATTTTGGCACAGAATTACTGTAAAAAGCTTGCAGTGCAATTCACTTTAAATAAAGGAAATCCAAAAACATTTAGCTTTTTGACTGGGAAATTGTATTGGCAGTTCTCTTTGCTTCTTCCATCTCAGGGAGTGAGAAATGGACAGCCCCATTGCTTTATTATGTAATTAAGCTAGCTCACTGTGCTTCTGAAGTTAGGAGACCTTCTATAGTCTGACTCTCTAGGCACCCACAAAGCAAGAATACCAACTTTTAAAGGAAGATTAGATAGAATATGTATAGCAGGAATAGGACTGTTCCAGATGCAAAGAATTTAGAATTTTAAGATTCTAGCTTTCAAGTGCTCCCCCAAGCCAGAAAGCCTATGAAAACCATATATAAAATATTGAAAGGTCTTCGGTTGCTTAGGGAAGGAAGAATGTTTTTGTGTTTAATGTTTGAATTGTATTTGTATAATTTATTTGAATTGTTTAATTGAATGTTGGTGTATGCTTTCAAGCACTAGGAATGTTGGGAATACATACGGTTAACACAGGTATAAAGTGCCTATCTTGCTTGTAGCTTGCATTTCATTTAGGGTGTTAGGATGCTTTGATTTGTAGTAAGATTTCTGAGGCTAAAATTTGAATGTATTTTAAACAAATAGCTATGGGCTTTGACATGCAAAATGGAACACACACAGAAAAACGGATTTTATTTTTTCAAAAGTGCCGTTGAAATGCTTATTACATTTAGGAATAAGAAACTTGAGCTAACTCATTTCAGCATCTTGTGAGATGCCCTGAGTAATAGTGCACCATTCATCAAATTTTAAACAATTCAGAAAGAAGTTTTTGTACTCAGAATTTTGTCTTACAGCATCCTCTTGCTCATTAACTTACTTATCCCTTATTCTAATTTGCATTATGGGTCATACATTTGTGTGAAGAAAATTAGCAACATAAGACAAAATACTACTTTCTCATGAATACAAAACCTACCAGGCATGGTGCTATACTATGTAAAATTTAGAAACTGAGGTGGTGTGTAGAATATCTAATTGTGCAGTATTTTAACCTGCCTGCATTTTGTTCAACAGTAACTGGAGACAGGTGGAAAACCATTCACATATTTTGCTACTCTTAGAAAATCAGGCAATATAATGACAAAAAAAATTGAAGTTAGTGCTTTCCTGAGCCATAAAAACTGGCTGGCAACCAACAGCTAAGTGAAACAGAAGCACGTACATTTCAGTTAATGATGTAGCTACCTAAGATCAGTGTTGACCGTATCAATTGTTGCTTATCACTGTGATGAACTCTGGATGATTCACTGTGTTCAAGGTCACTTTATTTTTGTGGGGATATATATGTGTGGTCTGAGAGTTCTTGTGTGATTGCCAGTGGCTGCAGCAGGTCAAAATTTTAGTTGGGTCACAGCCACTTGCTTTAAGGTCTTCTGTCCTTAGTAATTAAAGACCCTCAAAAGAGTACATCAAGCCAGGCTGTTCACTGAACTGTGGGCACCTTCCATGAAGTTATGATGCTGCTGCTGCCTTGGAGCTTGTGGTATTCGTAGCTATGCCTTTAGGGGCTGATCTTCCCAGACAGAGTCTGGGCAGGATGCTGTGAAACTCTTGTTATGTGCAGCCAATTGGAACCCGACTCAGAATACAGCATAGCTCTTGTAAGCACATTAAGCACTATGCGATCATTGAGCACCACAGAGCCCTTCATTATAAAATGCACTAAGCAGTTTGTGGGGCATTTGAGCATCTGTCTCCTTTTCGATTCTTTTTCCAAGAGATGGAAATGCTACCATGCAGTTAACAGCTGTGAATGGTGCCTTTACTTTACTTTCACTTTTCATTTTTCTGAGTAGGCCAGTGTCTCAGGCCCCCAGTGATTGATCTACATCTGGTAGCTGTTTTCTTTTATGGGTGTCTGATACGTGCATTGAAGTCACATGGCAAGGTCTTCCTTTGCCTGCACCTGCTCCCAGAACCCAATAAAGGTGTTTCCACTGTGCAGAGGAAGTTGTGGGGAAGCTATTATAGTGTGGACCTGTATTTTGTTGTAGTTTTGCTAGGGCCAACAATGTGTGACCTTTCCACCTCCACTGAAGTTAACAAAGTGACAGCCATTTACACCCACAGACGATCTGTACTCTGAGTCTCTGTAAAGAAGAAATTAATGAATGGCAGTAGGTGAACATCTATTTTTAATGATGCTGAGGCTCAATTGTTAATTATCTTTAATTTATAAAGACCATTTTTCTTCAAATTACTTTTATTCCCTCCCATATATTAATTATAGTTTGTCAGATCTTTATCGCTGGAAAAATTGTTCTTTCAAATAGTTAAAAAATGAACATATTGCTCATACTGTGTACCTTATTAGCAAGTTAAATAAATAGGCCTTTCCCCTTCTTTCATTTTTTTCATTACGTATACTGAACACACATTAAATTATTTGAATTTACACAGACAGATTTGGCAGCCTTTTCATATTTACTTTGACTGTGAGATATAGATTGAACTTGGGCTCTGTCTTCAAGAGTAAGTTATCTGTCATATGAATAGCTGTGTGACAGAGAATCAGACATAGATAGTGGTGGTGTTATAACTGTGTAAAAGGTATGATTTTCATAGTCCCTGAAATTTTATTTTTGGTCTCTTCATTTGTTATTTTATATTGTTGTATGGATTTGGGGGAGGTGTTATGGCTGACTTCTTAATGTAAGACTAATAAAAACAAAATGGGGGGAAACAATTTTCTAAATATGTTTACACTCAAATCTATCATTTTTTTATTTATGGGAAAAGATAAGCAAATCATTTCAGAAAGGATGTTGCTTTATAATTGAGGAAGCATGGAATTAGTTTTGTAAGCATCGGAGTGCAGTTTGCCACCCTAACTGTTGAAAATGTATTTGTCTGACCATACAGAAGACCCTTTATCTATGACTGCCAATTTACTTTTGTCCTCTCCTTTATTTATACATCAAGTTCCACATACTATTGGTCCAAATCCTGCTGACCTCAGTCCTCACTCAGGGAAATCTCCCAGTGTTTTTCATAGTCTTTGCACTCTTTAGCCACTGCCCTGGATCTGGGAGTGGTGCAGACACACACTGTCCTTGGGGGAGCATTGGGAGGCATTCTGCCTCGGAGGAGTGGAATGTCTCCAGAGACTCTCCAGTTGCATGAGAGCGGGGGAGAAGAGCACTCTGTGACACCTCTTTAAATTCCCTGTCCTCTTTGCTCACCCCATCCTCTCTTGGAAATTGCTCCTTAGGGGAGGAGCAATTCTGTCCATGATTTAGCAGGCTAATGCAGTGGATGGGGATGGTGGGCACAAGTAGGGAGGAAAGATGCTTATACTACCCCTACTCCATAAGGAGAGCTACAACCTGAGCTTTAAACACCACCCAGTAAAAGTGTTCAGCTGTATGCAGGTATGCTTGTCCTTTCATTTGGGCACTTCAGGTACATAAATTTATCTTTTTTGTAATTGTAGCCCTTGATGTAACCCAATCCAAACAAGAGCGGGCACATATTCCACCTTGTGCCAGGGCACTGTGGTAGGGTGAAAATCCTTTAAATTCTGTTTTCTTGTTTCCCATTTGTCCAGTATTAAATTTTATATTAGAACCATGTCTCCTGTTCTATAAACAATTGTGTGACAAAGACTGTTTAAATACAATGTATGTCTTTGCTGCCTGAAGTTATGTCATTTAAACTGTCCAGTAAAGGGTTAATCTTCTAACTAAAGAGGAAATACTGTTGGATCTGTAGTTGTTCGTTGTTTCATAAATACCTTCTTTTAAAAATAAATCTGCAAAACATAGGAGAAGGAGGCCTATTCTGTAAAAGTTAAGGAGCTGGCAAATGCTGCATAATTAATGTAAAAATCTGAAAAATTTCAGTTGTGCCAGGCACTGCCAGCAGTCATGCAGTAAGTTACAACCTCCAAAATCTTACCATAATTTTCGGGAAAACCAGTATCTCCAGAATAGTCCTTTTTTGTTTTTCTAACAAAGTGTTATATCATTATCTATAGTTTCAAGAATTGGATTTCAGTTAGCAACCTTGAACCAGGAATACTAAAGTCTTACAAAACTGACCAACACGAAACATAGTGTTGCTGAGTTCTGCTACCTCTTCCATTTTTGTGTTGTCACCAAACTTCTCCACCATGTTGCATCTCTTCCTGGTCATAAGAGCTAACATCTCTAATACTGATGTTTATGGCACTTGACCATTCACCTTTATTAATGCCAGACCCCTTCCATGTACAAGTGAAGATTTCTTGGCGTTTGATACCTGAGCCAACTCTACACCCTCCAGCAATCTTATTCTTTCTACCCCATTTATTATGGTAATTACATTTTGTTGTATTCATGACAGCAGTAGTATTACTTATTTATATGCCACAATTGGCTTGCATGGCGTTTTAGAGATGTAGCTAGACTGAGGAAAGGGGTATGTAGAGTTCCTGCACTGCAGCAAGAACTTGAAGTGGGATTCTGGTTGACTCTGCTGAAGCATCAGCTCTGACACCCTAAGGAGAGTGCAGCTTGCACTCCCCTCCATCACTGGCAAGTTCTGCAGTGGTTAGGGTGGCGTGATTATGGTCGTACCCCCACCTGCACCTTCTGTAGAGGCTAGTGCTGCTGGCTCTGTGTTCAGTGCCCACGCTCTCCAGACAAAATGTCAGTAGAGGCAATTACTTGTGCAGAAAGGGTGCCTGCACAGAAAAGGTGCTTTCTCAGAGCAGGTCCAGATAAAATGGGAGTAGAACTGTCAATGAACATGACTGCCTTATCTGCAATAGGACTTTGACCATTGCTACCATCAGTGGAATACTTCCCGGAAAAGGCTAGCATAGCCAGGACCGTAGATCACCTTACCAAGGAATACTACAGTGGTCAATCTTACTTTCTCTCACCTCGTGATGTATTCTCATAATAACTACATGTGGCAAAAATCTGCTTACTATGAGATGGCTGGAGCACTTAATAGAAGGTATGAACTGTATAATACATGTGCAATTCAGAGTAATAAGTACTATGAGCCACTTCAGAAGCCAGTGGAGTTACTCAAGATTTACACTGATGTAACAGAGCTGAATCTAGCCTGTTAATATAACTTTAAATCATCATAATAAGAGAGAAATATACTATATACAAACCAAGCCTTCAGTTATAAACTGACATGAAGAGAGGCTTGAACTTAGGTCAGGCATGAAATATTCAAAAAAGAAAAGAAATGCTCTTTCACTTCCACTTTGAATTAATTGCCTATGACATGTTAAAAGGTGTAAGAATAAAAAGTGTCTTTGTTTTTAATTATGCTAATTCTTTTATAGCACTGAGGAGGTGTTGGTAATGATAATGGCTCAGTCAACTGATCTCCAACATAGTGTAGATGTGAAGTAGTCTGCCATGAATGACCAAAATAGATGCCCTGTTTAATAATACAATACTGTCTTTTACATTTTGGTAAAGGACTACAAGAAGGATAGTTGAAACTCAATGTAACTTTTTATGCATGGAGAAATTTGGCACTTAGATAATTCGGTGGTATGTGCACTAAAAATGGATTGTGTTCTAATGTTAATAATGATTCTTTGTGCTGTGAATGTGTGGTAAAGAGATTAAAATTTCTAATTAATATTTTTACTAGTTTGCAGTGTTGTTGTAGCCATGTTGGTCCCAGGATGAGCCTTGTCTAATAAAAAGGTATTACCTCACCCACCTGGTTTTTCTAATTTGTAATAGTGATAGTTGCAATGCCTTCTGTTCATCTACAGGGCAAATACAAGTCAGAGAACTGCGCTGCATGTTTATCTTTTCTACTGTCTTGAAAAAACATATGGTCTCTGAGTGTAAGAAAGTAATTTGTTAAGGTTTGCTTCATCTTGTTCCAGACCAGAGCAAACAAACTCCTTGATGGGTCAGATTTTACTCTCAAAAGCACAGAGCAAATTAGGGGAAAGAAAACACCCTCTGATAGCGTATTGTGTATCTGAGATTCAAGTTTATCTTTAGTTGTGGAAAATGGGTTAGAATTGCCCTAATTATCCCCTTGTGAAGCTGAGGGTTTCCTATTTATAACGAGATGCCAAAAAGTAGCAGTAGTTTGTTTAGTTACAAAATGTACTGAGAGATTATTTGCTTTTCAAAATTCTTTTTAATTCTGTGTTTCATTTTTCATCATGACTTCGGTCTAGAGCTGGGTGAACTATTACCTTTTCTTCCCTTTGTATATTATCCAGAGACTTTGATGAATGTGTTAGTTATTTATAATTATTTTCTGAACACTTTATGTAAATATATTTCAGCCTGTGAGTTCTTTGAAAATCACCATTTTGTTTTGACTGTTTCTTTGCCTATTTACTGTTGTTGTTTGTGAAGTTTAATAGGTCATATGTTGTTATTTCTATTTCCTGTTGTCCAAAACTTCATTTAAAAAAAAAAAAGAAAAAAAAAAAGTTTGAGCCATTCCAGCACAAGCCATAAATAAAAGAGCAGGTTGGAAAATAGGTCCTGTTTTTGGTGGAACATTTTGACTTTTTGATGAAGAAAAGAACAAACAAATCGAACAATACTTCGACCAAAACCCAGAATAGTTGAACTGAAAAATGCCTTTACGGTGTCTCATAGAAGCTGTAATTAAGATGCCTCATACTCCCATTTTTCTCAGTAGTCTGGCCTCCCTGGTTGGACTACATCTCTGAGGCGTCCTGGTCTGCCCTCTTCGCAAGGGGAGGCAGTGCATCATGGGAGTCTCATGGGAGATGATATCTAGGTGGGGAGCACAGCCCAGACAGGGGCATTGGTACGCTAGGCAACCCAACTATGACTGCCGTGTGGCATTGTGGAATATCTGAATCAAAATATTTCAGTTTTTGGGTGTCCAGTTTGACAAAAAAATGAAAATTTCCACACAAAAAATTTTCACAGTAAAATTCATTCAGCTGAAAACTGTTTTTCATTGAAGAACAGTTTAAAAAAATTTTTGAGCAGCCCTTGTAAATACCTGTTTTCACATGTAATCTTATTACTACAGCCACTTACACAAAAGGCAGCTGTTCTCTGGCATTAGTCCTAGCAAAAATTTGTTTGCATAAAAATTGACTCTAAAGTGGTCAGAAAAAGGTGTGTGAATATGGCTGAATCAGAAAGCAACTCAAAGTGACAATGTTTGTAAATAATTTTTCTAACTAATCCCTCAGTGTTTATTTAAATTAAAGTTGTTCTTTTGCAATTCTTCATCTTAACAGACATTGTTTCCCTCATTTGATTAATTCACTGTATATTAAAGTGGATATTTTTACCACACAGAAATCTGCACTCTAGGTTTGCTGTTTTATACATTTCCTCCATCCCTGCCTCATATAGGTCCTGATTCAAGAAAGATTCTCTATGCAGAAGAATGCTTGCTCTCCAAAATTGGGGCAATATACAATAGAGTACGGGACCAGTCTTGCAAGGTTCTGAGTACCTCCTGTGAGGTGTGAGACCTCTCCATTTGTATTGACTTCTGTGAGAGTAGAGGACACTCAGTATTCTGTAGAATTTACCATCTAGTTAGTTTTTTCATCGGTGCCCAAGGACTTCAGTTCAACAAATCAGTTGGACTTCAGTTTTAACAGGACTCTCGCATATGCTTAAAATTAAACATGACTTGAAAGTTTTGCTGAATAGGAGTCTGGATGCAAACAGCTCCATAGAAATCACTGAAGTACAGATAGTTTGTACAGTAGTTCTTAAACAAATTGTTTGCTCATATTATATAAAAATAGTTTATAATCATTTTAATAAGAAAAGGGGATTACATCACTGCAACTCTGGGCCAGATGTTACTTTTTAGTTATCAGCTTTCACAGATTTATTTTGTTAAAAATGCATACTAACTGTAGCCACTCCATTGCCTATTTTCACTTGTAAAACGTGTTTATAACTACTCTAAATTTTAAATATTAACTTTATGTGAAAAGTAGAAATAAGTGGTCTGCATAAAAGCAATATTCCTCTGACCTGCCAGTTTAACTGGAGGAATACACAGGAATAGCTAATAATAGCCAAATGAGGATTCCCATACATTTTTAATGTGGACCAGATGATTGGTCCTTCAGTGGGTAAAATGTAACATTTCCTTGCTGTCTCCAGGCTTTTGTGAAAGAAATATTCTTCTTACTGTGAAAATCATAGCACAGCAACTGCCTGAGAAGAGAAATGTTTCCTCACTCCAAACTCTGGGTACCTTTAAGGAAAGGTTCTTTCGCAGCAGTTCTGCGGAAAAGGACCTAGGGGTGACAGTGGACGAGAAGCTGGATATGAGTCAACAGTGTGCCCTTGTTGCCAAGAAGGCCAGTGGCATTTTGGGATGTATACGTAGGGGCATAGCCAGCAGATCGAGGGACGTGATCGTTTCCCTCTGTTCGACCTTGGTGAGGCCTCATCTGGAGTACTGTGTCCAGTTTTGGGCCCCACACTACAAGAAGGATGTGGATAAATTGGAGAGAGTCCAGCGAAGGGCAACAAAAATGATTAGGGGTCTGGAACACATGACTTCTGAGGAGAGGCTGAGGGAACTGGGATTGTTTAGTCTGCAGAAGAGAAGAATGAGGGGGGATTTGATAGCTGCTTTCAACTACCTGAGAGGTGGTTCCAAAGAGGATGGTTCTAGACTATTCTCAATGGTAGAAGAGGACAGGACAAGGAGTAATGGTCTCAAGTTGCAGTGGGGGAGGTTTAGGTTGGATATTAGGAAAAACTTTTTCACTAGGAGGGTGGTGAAACACTGGAATGCGTTACCTAGGGAGGTAGTAAAATCTCCTTCCATAGAAGTTTTTAAGGTCAGGCTTGACAAAGCCCTGGCTGGGATGATTTAATTGGGGATTGGCCCTGCTTTGAGCAGGGGGTTGGACTAGATGACCTCCTGAGGTCCCTTCCAACCCTGATATTCTATGATTCTATGAAAGAGCTCCTTAACTCTCATCTCATATTTAAACTAACAGGTGTGTGTGGGGGGGTGTTAAAGGATGAGTGGGTTCTGTTTTATGACAAATGCCAACATAAGAAATATTTAGAAAGACTGTACTGAGTTTCAACTTCATTCTAAGGTTCCACATAAGAAAATTATATACATACTAAAAATACCTACAATTATCAGTGTTTGGAAAACAGATTATTAAAATGAATATTAGGCCAGATTTTCCTTGGTCTTTGTTGGCAAAATGAAGGGTAGTCATGCATACAAGGAAGCTGCATCCTGTAAAAGGCCAGGGACAACTTGAGGCCCTACTCTTAGAAGGAGTGCAGGGACTGTGCCTTCCATGAATGCCTAGGTACACAGATGACCTTGAAGGGCTTGTGGAAAGGAGACAGGTACAGGGTATCACAAAAGTACTAAGGCATCTAAACCCCAGAGTTAGGCACCTAAGTCCCAGTTTTGGCTCCACTGTGAACTCCATAGGCACTTAAACTCACTTAATGCCTAATTTTTCATGGTCCAAATTTTCTCCATGCCTACGTTTCTGCATCTGCGCTCTGTTGCCTTCCTCTAGGCATCTGAATGCCTACCTCTTGACTAAGCCCCAGAGCAATTCATGAAAGATAGATAGATATTCGTCTGCCTGAGGGGGAAGATAGATATTTGTCTGCCTGAGTTGCCTGATCCAGTAGGTATGCTCAGAGGCCACCTACCAGATCATGTCTCATTCAGAATCTCGCAGCAGGAGGAGGTAGTGTTGCTGGTGCCCACATTACGCAGTAACTGTGAGCCCAGTGGTTAGAGCACTCACCAGGTTCCATTCCCTCCTCTGTACCGGGAGAGAGGGGAGAAAGATTTGAACAGTGATCTCCCACTTCTCAGGAAAGTGCTCTAACCATTGAACTATGGGATATTCTGATGTGAGACTCCCTCAGTCTCTCCTGTTAAAGTTGTTCAACTGTGAACAATGAAATAATGATTAGAGGAGGGAACTGGACCCTGGGTCTCCCACCTTCTGCTTGGGTGCCTTAAACACTGGACTACAAAGTCATTTTCTCTCTCATTCTCTCTCAGGCCCAATGTCTATTCAAGTGTTTACCCACTTTGGAACAATCAAATAAGCTACTTTTAAACTGAAGTAAGAGTATCTACACACAGACTTGTACTGGTTTAACTAAACTGGTTTAAAAATACCCTTAGTTAAACCAGTCCAAGTTAGGGTGTAGAAAACTCCCAAGATACATACATACGTGGGTGAAGTGTTTATAAGTGTGTATGCATGAAATCGTGGACTTTTGTAGGAGAAACTGCAATATAATCCACCCTGTTATATTCATAAGTCGTTCTACTGTTTGAAGAATGTTGGTTCCTGAGAATGACTCTAGGTAAAGAGGCTGTGAGGTATTTTATAACCTAACAGTCATTTTGGTAAAGGTCTGAAGTTATGAAAGGAGCAGTTGAGTATAGTCCTCTCTGCTGCAGAGAATCAGGAAGTTTCCGAATGATAAATGAGTTTCTCAGAAATAGGACTTTAGCAGGATGCCAAAAAAATTGAAGTGGTAAATTATTAAAAGAAAATTAGTGTTTAGAAACTGACCGGATTGGCACCAGTCCCCCAGTACCCTCCCCCTCACCCCCCCCCAAAAAAAAGGTAGAAAGCAATGGAAATAAATCCATAAGCAAGTCTCTCTCTGATTTCCCTTTCAAGAAATACCAAACCCACAACTGATTTGTTTTTCCCAGGTCCGCATCCGTGTCCTGTCTGAACACAAGGAGTCAAGAACAGATGTTGGGGTAAGTGATTTCTGTTAGCTAGGGAGCTTATAAACTTACTTTGCATTAGAAGTTGGATTAAATTAATAGAGGATCATGACAGGAGTAATACACTCAGAGATTGATGGATTCTAGTGCATTTACTTCTTGACTCTAAACTTCAGGCTTTTTCCTTAAGGAGGATTTTTATCCGGAGGCCAGTCCAGTTTTCTAGAGTTTCTGCTAGTGCCTTGCAAGCAGTCTGGGTCAGATACAGAGCTTCTGCTCACACTCCCTTGACCAGCCTGGTCTTTGGGTTTCAGGAATAAGGTCAATCAGCACTGCCATAGCAGCTGTATTTGGTGTCTGAATAAGAAGTGACATAATATTTAAAGAGCCCATTGTGGTACTGACCTAATTTTGGGGGAGGGAGAGAGTGTTCCTCCTGGGTGAGGGCTAGCAATGTGTATATCCGATAAAATTGAAATTCCACAGGCTTGAGGAGAAATGGCATCCTGTAACGGCATCAGCGCCCACCTCTCAAGCGTGCCCCCTTTTCTCTGTCGAATAGTGCCTCCAAACAGTCTTTTCATGGGAGGGAGAGGCAGTACCCCCCTCTCATGGATGGCCTCCTTTCTCTCAGGTGTGAGCCTGCTTTTTCTTTTTTGGTCTTACATCAGGGAGGCACCTGCTTCTTCTGAGCACCCCACAGCTACTGGTTCTCTTGGCTGGTCTTTGGCAGCTCAGCCCTCTAGCCAAGCCACACATGCTGTCCCCCCCCTTCTGGTATAAAGTCCTGAGTTCTTATCACTGCCCTGGTATGGGGCTGTAGTTCTTAGACTTCTTCCCAGAGGCGCTGCCTTTTTCAGACACCTAGCTGGAGCCCATCTTGGTACCCTCAACGGGGGTCCTTTTCAGCAGCCCTCCCTGGGCTCAGTCTGATACCAGACAAGCAGGGCCCATCTCGGTACTCTCATCTGGTCTGGCCAGGTTTTATGCTCAGTCCCCCGGGCTCAGCCTGCCCACACTGACCTTTCGACAGCTCTGTTACTATTCTGTCCAGCCAGGCACCTGGTCTTTGGCAGCATCCACTGGGCTCAGTTCTATCTGGTGAGCTCTCTGCACCGAGCTATCTGCAGTCCTGCTGTTCAACCAGCCAGCTAGGCCCTCAGTCCTCCCTGATCAAGCTCCACACAGAAACTGAACTTCTTTGCTCTGCTGCTTGTCTTATATAGGGCTCTTCTGGCCCCAGATTGGCTGCTCCTCTGCAGCCACTCTAGGCTGTCTGTTGGATTTCTCTCTGATCTATTCTGGGGCAGGGTGATGCAGGACCATGAGGCCTCCCACAGGGGGCTTCCGGACCTAGTCCACCCTGCCACACATCTCGGTTAAGGTTTAATAATAAACCAGTGATTTCCCAGATTGCATTCTAAAGTATCCAGAATCACTCTTGCATTTTGGCAGCATGCACAGGCACATAGACACTCCCTTTTCCCAGCCACAGAGAAGAAATATAGAATTAGGAGTGGGGAATTGGCACTAAATCAAAATCCTTAAATCAAAAAACCTTGCAAACAATTTAGATTGGGACGTGTACAGTACCAAATTCATCTGTGATGGTGATGTGTATAAATAATAATAAATCCATGGTAGCAAATTATGTTGGTTCTGGTTTGTTTCCTGCTCTATCCAGCACTGGAATTCAGAAGTTGGGGGGGGGAGTGGCTCCCCTTTTCTTTTTGTCTGATCTTCCATCATGTGACCATACCCACTTCTAGTACAAATTAATCATATTTATTACAGTAGTGTCTAATAGGCAACCAAAAATGGGGCCCCGTTGTGCTAGGCTCTGTACAAACCCAGAGTAGTAGATGGTTCCTGCCCCTAAGAGCTTACAATATAATTAGACAAGACAGACACAGTAGGGAGAGAGGATAGGTATAACGCACAAGCGGAGTGAACGATGTGATAGCACCAAATGTCATTTTAGTTGCATGATACGTTTGAGGGGTGAGTTTACTTAGCGTGTGGATAAGCTAAATAGAAAGAAAAGTTAAGGGAAAGGGAGTGAGGAGGACAAGGCAGCAGAAAGGAGAGTAAGAGTGGAGTGGGGAGGACAAGGCAGTGGAAAGGAGAGTAAGAGTGGCCAGTGTGAGTGAAGCTGAGATGAAGAGACTGTGAGGGAGGGAGGGGGTTGGAGCAAACAGCCAATCAGTGCAAGACAGAGAATCTCTAGTCAAAACTGCTGAACATTCTCCAAAGAACTCAGCTTTGGCAGCTTCTGCTCCCTCCTGCTGGAGTCTCTGTCTGGCTCCTCTCTGCGCCCAAGGCCACATAGCTGGGGGGAAGAGAGTCAATGCTTGAGTCCCAGTGATCCCATAGTGGCAGCTGTCTTCTCTGCACAATTCTGGGTCCAGTGGCATGCTGGAGGGAGGGGTAGCTTTGGCTGAACACCATTTTACCCCCTTCCCCCAAGTGCAGTAATGCCTGATTTGGCTGCTTTCTGCTCTTACTGCCTGGAGTCAAAACATGTATAAAACATGCCTGTTTCTGACTGATGGCAAAACAAGAGCTGGGACAGACAGCAAACTATGGATGGGAAAGATTTTAAGTTGATTTTTATTCTGAGGTGCTAATTCTCCTCCTTGAACTGCCAGGGATCATTCCTGGCATAGTTCCAACAGGATGCATTTGAAAAATGTACAGTATGGCAGCAGAGTTAAATCTCAGTGAGCAAACTGTATTTCAGCCTTTCATGGGGCCATTGCAGACATGTTTTTCTTTCTCCCTTTTTTCTTTGGCTAGGTAAGTGGATTAAGTTTATTAATCAAACAATTCAACACAAGTCTCTTATAATTTATTATCACAAATGTCTCACCAGCACTAGCAAAATTATGAAGGAGCCCTAGCTATTCTATAATTAAGGTTGCTTAAAGCTCAATTTTCAAACCTCTCTAAACCACACACGCAAAGTTGGATTGGTTTGTAAATTGCCATGGCAATTCAGGGCCCAGGGTAAAGTTGGGTAAAGCACAAAAAAAAAGGAGTCCAAGGCCTGGTCAACATAGCTACATTGGTCATGGGTGTGAAAAATCCACATTTCTGAGTGACGTAGGTATGCTGACCTAACCACCAGTTGGTGCCATAGCTAGCCACAAGGCACCCTTTCAGATTCTAGGCCCGTTGCAAGGCCAGGTAACCCATTTCCATTGGATCACTGGGCCATACAACATTTTTTTATTATTATTTTGAAGGTATTTTTATATGATTTTAAGAAGATGAAACAGAAAAAAATGTTTTGGCATCTGGACAATTATATTGTATTAAACAGTGTCCTATGAGATCTGAGAACCCAGGTGTAGTAGAAAGGGAGAGCCTGAAGCATGGGCCTGGTTCAAACCCTAAGGCCTGAACAAAAGTCTGTGAGTTATGCTATGAGCAACAGTCAGGTCCTGTCAAAAGCAGCTGATTGCCTGCAAGTCAGTGACTGGTACATGAACTATTGCTAGTATTGTTGCAACACACTGAATATGTAAACACTTTCCAGCTGGCCAGCACAAGAACACCCGATCCTACCATACAATAAAATGGTTTGACAAAAATGATGAATAGTGATATTTTGTCTGAAACATCAGAAGTAAAAGTACAAAGACAGGTGGTGAATAGGAATGTTTTGTCTGAAACATCAGAAGGAAAGTACAAGGGGAGGTAACAAACATCATGAAACATGTAAGGTGATACACAAGTTGTTTATCCCAGATTTTGTCTCAGTCTATAAATGTTGGGATACCTTGTTTTAACCCTTTGGCCAACCTAGGGAGGAATGGAAAATCCCGCCATTCACTGAGCTGCATCCATTGTCATGGGCATACATGTCTTAGTATCCTCGTAGAGTCTGGCAGGTGCTATTACCATGCTTCTTCAACGACAAACCTGGCCAGGCGCCTTTGTACCTTAACAGATCTTGTGGTCATTGGGCAGTTTAATTGAGGTCTGCTGTGCCAACTATCTGCACAGAGCTGGGACAGCACACAAAAAACACACACACACAGCCAAACATCTGATAACACAAGGCTAATTGCAGAGGCTATGAGACCTTGCCGCGCTGTAGGGCCTTGGCTTGTGAGGGCCACCACAAATGGGCAAGATGTTTGTTTCTCCCCCATTCCGTTCATATAAGGAATTGCCACTATTAATTTGTATTGCAGTAGCACCTAGAGGCCCCAACTGAGATCAAAGCCCTGTAGTAATTGGCACTCTACAAGAACACAAAGTTTACCATCCAAATTGCATATTAAAAATGCAAAGGAATGTTAAGATTGCAAAGTCAAGGACTCAAAAGTTAGGAAATGCCAGAATTAAGGTTGTATGAGCAACCTTAATTGTTCTCCCTTATGTGTACACATTATGATACAGGCTGTGTCTTCTGTGCCAAAAGGTGTGTTTTTACAGTGAGATAGCGAATATGTTTGCTGTCTTGCTGTAAAATCTTAGCAGAAACAAGGCATTGTGGGAGGTATAGTGAGATAGGTGGGTCGAGTTAGCTATCTCACTTAAAAACGCACCTTTTTGGCAGTGAAGACACAGCACAGTCTTTAATTACATAATCATACTATTTTACCCACTCTGTTTCTGTCTCATGTCTCCAGTCTTCCTCTTCTTTACTTCCTCCTTTTGGTCCACCCCTCCCCACAGCTTGCCTCTTTGGCACCTTTTCTCTTTCTCTCGGCTTGTATGTTTTATACCATCTTCGTTCCCTTCCTGCCTAACTGTGCAGCCAGGGATGGAAACTGAATCATTACATGGACATCAACATAAGCCTGAGGAGGCTTTCAGCTTGGCCGTGCTGAAGACCCAGCTTTTAAACTCGGAAGCCAATTGTAGGGCTCTACATCTGGGCATTTAAATTGGCACTTAGGTTCCCAGCTATGCATTTTATGTGCCTAAAAGCCTGTCTGAGTACTAAACTTTGGAGCCCACATTCGAAAATTCCAAGGCCCTGATTCAGACTGGCCTTACCAAAGGAAGGCAGGGTACAACGCTTGCCAGATGGTGTCATACTGCTGCTGAGCAGCTCAGCTGAAACACATGTTGGTCTCCATTTTCCAAGGATTGAATGTGCTACCTCCATATGGTCCGGGCTGACCCTGAGAGCATGTGAGTGTGCTCGAGACCTATACCTGGATTTTGTCATCTGCAAGCACATTGCATTTGCTGTTAGACCTTTCATTTTTGTTAGCCTTACAAAAGGAATAAAGAATAAAATTATTATGCAAAAAACCCTGCTTATTTGTTGATGATGTTTGCATATTTGATGTGACTTAATGAAAATATCTGTAATTTCTTCACATCAACTTCCAGTGAGTTGCTGTATATTTTTCAAAAAAAATCTTCATAGAAGAAAGTTTTAGGTTATTTTCTTTCCATGCTCATTGTCCCTAGAGTAAGAAGAACTCTTGTACAACTGGTAAAGTGAAGTTTTAGTGCTGAGCAGCAGAGATATTGAGAGAGGGTAAAAAGTTCTCTTGAAAAAAACAAAAAATGTTTGCATAATTTCCTTGAGGATGCAAAAGGCTGACATTGGTAGAAAGACAACATATAGCATAGTAGTTCAACAGAAATTTAGAAAATGTAGCTGGATGAGTATATTTCTCTTTATTTGTCCTGGAATAAAATTGGTCCACCCTCGGTTGGAAATACCCAAGGAAACATGCTTACAAACATTGCTATATACTCAGAAAATACAGCATTTCTATTAATAACTTGTATTGAGCCCAACATAAAAATAACTCGAGCAAGCAAATACATTAATATCTCGAGTTCAAAGAAGATAATGCCTAAGGGTTTGAGGAATTACTGTAGCAAAACCAACATTGGTAAAACACTGAAGATTTAACATTTGCTGTGATACAGAAATCACTTGAATAGGAAAAAAAAAACCTTCAAACTAAATGAAACTTTTTCCTGCGAGTGTACATTTTACAGCCCGCTATTTGTCAGATTGTCAGACTGATTGTTTTTAATGAAAAAGATGGATTCCTGTCTGTAAAATCTGAGCTTTACAAATTATTGATAATGGTGTCACTGATGTATGAAAGTATTCTACGGGATAATACATCAAGCTAGTGGGTTCCAATTTAAAATTTCTCTCTTGCTACAAAAGACAGATTTGCAGGCATGGGGCTGAAAATGAAATGATTAAAACTTCAGAAATTAATGATGATGTCCTCCTTTCTCTCTCTTTTCTCCTGTGTTTTGTAGCGAAACTTTCTGGGCTTGACTACTTTTAAAGTAGGAGACTTGGTGAAGTCAAAGGAACAACAGTTGACCCTTACCCTGAGGTAGGTCTTTTTGTCTGTTGTAAACCATTTCAGACTAATAACCCGTGACATTTAATGATTGCGGCTTGGCTGTGTTTGAAACTCAGAATTACTTCAGGTATATTAGATGTTAACCTCAAGTGCCTCTGTTTCTACTATGCACAAAGCTAAAGAGAAATACCAATTATTTAAGTCAGAGCTTCCCATGTGTCAGGTTAGAAAAGGTTACTCGCTCTTTGATATGATCCCCTACAGAAAAATTGCAGAGCAGTTATATTTGGAAAAGTCCTTTCAAAGATTGCTACAACAGGGAATATAAATCTTATTCTCACTTAATTAGTAGATTATATTTTTGTAGAATCTAAATGTTACTATCATGAAGTGACCAGGATTTGAATATTTGGCATGTTTAAGTACACTGGGCCTGACTCACCACTGCCTTGCACCTTCTGTAATCACTTACATCTGTGTAAAGTAGGTATGAAACGCTACCAAATCAGAATTGCAATGCAGAACTCTGCACAAATGTATATGACTACACAAGGTACAAGGCTGTGGAGAATGAGGCCCAGTGTTTTAGATGTGGCCCTGTGTTAACAGGAAGAAAGGATGGAATGGATGGGTTTGTGTTTAAAACAATGGGCTGGGAATCAGGAGAGTTCAATTTCCAGCTCTGACACAGACTTATGTTTATGACCTTAGGCAAATTATTCAGGGCATAATCTATATCGGTTTGAAGCCAATAGAAAAACTCTTATTTACTTTAAAGGCTTTGGATCAGGCCCTTAGGACTTGATTTTCAGAGATGTTGAACACCCACAGCTACTATTGACTTCATTTGGAATTTAAGATGCTCAACATCTGTACATATCAGGCTCTTGTTATGTTATATATCCCTTCCTCCTCTTCCTGTTCTCCTTGAAGATGCTGCCTATAGATGCACCAGAAGTCCACACAGAACTAGATTTGGTGGCACGTGAGCTGCACACCCTGTCTTGGTGCAGATAGCCCAAACTCAAATGCATTCATCAGAACAGCAGTGGTTTCATTGTGCCAAGGGCCTTCAACACCCTTTTTGGAGAGGGCATAAATCTGGTTTTTATGTACCTGCACTCCCTGTTATGTACATGCAACTCCCTATTAAAAGTAATGGGAGTTGCATGTAGACATGGGGGCAGATGAGGAGGTATATACTATTTGATTTAGAGACCATGATGTATTGACAGAGTGTATTGATTTTCATTCTCATATTGCATAAAATCACAATATAACAAAATATTAGTTTACAGCATTAGCCTTACTGGGTTCCCAGAGGGTACTGGGTCTGAATTGGACCTTTGTAGGTTTGCTTTTTGTCAAGTTTTGTTTTTGTCTCATACATTTTTTGTACATCTAATAGCAAAAGACAGCTGTTTGAAACAATTCCAGTTGAACTCCAGAACACTAAATTGTTAGTGGGTTGAAATTTAAAAGACATTTTCAAAAAAACTTATGAATGTTGAATTGTTTCTTGAGTATGGCTGTGGGCCAGATTCACAGAATTACTCTTCTCTCATTATGTCACCAGGCAGTGCAGACGGAGACAATACTGCCCATTCCTCCTCAGTGGCAGTAAAATCTGGCTTCTTGGCAATCCCCTTCCTGCAGCATCCCTGTTGCTGGGGAAGTGTCAGGGATGAGGGACAGGCCTGTTGAGGGCATTGCCAGGCAAACTGTGCTCCATCTATTCCTAGCTGATGTACAGTTGCTTGGGAGGAGCTTTGCAAGCTGGTGTAAGTTAGAGTAGCCCAGGGCTGCTGTAACCTATGCTAGGTCTGGGACAAAGCAAAGCGGAGACTCAGGGAGCTGAAACTAGCTCTCTGTAATACCAGGTAGATATTGCTCTCATCATATAATCTGGCCCATACTTTCTTTTTACTGACATTTTAGCATTTTCTTGCTCAGGAAAAACACAAACTAAACCATGTAACGATGGATTTTGAAAGAGTTGCCTTGTTCCTCTGTAGTTCTACAGGTGGGAGGGTTTTTTGTGGGGATGGTCGTGGTAAAGGACAGTAGTGTTTAGGTTGAGGGAGGGTCAGGATATGTCTCTGTTGCAAAAAAAAATCTGTGATGCTGAGTCTGAGCACAGGTCAATTGACTTGGGTTTGCGAGTAGGTCAGGTTGTGCGGCTGATGCTAACAGTGTAGATGTTTGATCTTGGACTGGAGCCTGGGTTCTGAAACCCTGCGAATGGGGAGGGTCTCAGGGCTTTTCTGAGACCTTCCCCCTCCTCGGAGTTTCAGATCCCAGGCACCAGGCCAAGCCCAAACCTCTACGCTGCTATTTTTAGCCCCACAGCTTGAGTCCCGTGTGCCCAAGTCAGTTGACCCAGGCCCTGATACTTGATGGTGCATGTCTTTTATTGCAGCATTGACATACCCTCGGTGGCTTTGGTTTCTGATAACATTCAATTCTTCACCAAAGGTGTACTCTTTCTCTGCCCTCTCCCCTCCTTTCTTCTTGGCAGTGACTAAGGATACAAGCCAAGGAACTTCCTTTTGAGACACCAGTAGGGTTTTTAATCTGTCCTTTCATTTTGGGTTTTCATTTTTGTTTTCTTTGTTACAGCCCTTAATGTTTAAAGACTGATATTTTCTAGACTGTCCACCAAATGATGATTTAGGGGAATGTGTGTGTTTATATATAATTATCAAAACCTGCCTGAACAGGTCAATTTGAGGTATTGCTTTGGTTTTGGCAAGGTGCAAAACCTGTCTCTTCTGAAGGAATTTAACCTTTTAGAGATTTTGAAGCACAGTTTCCATTCTGAAAATTCCAAAGGGCTAAATTATGGCTCATCTAAAAAATTGTCAGTGGGTGGTGGTGATGTGCCAAATAACAAGGTTTGATGAATAAAATAGTAAATTTGCCAAATATAAAAGAAAAAGTCATCTTCAGCAGGCTAGATATTTCTGAATATCAATTTGGCAATATATGTTCACTGGAGATGCAGATTCACCCACTCCTGTGCTGTTGTCAGCAAACCTGAGTTAGGAGCACTGATGGCTGCTTCAAGTAATTTAGACTGGTTTATTTCATTAGTTTTAGATTGTAAGCGCTTCAAGACAGGGACGCTCTCCTAGTATGTGTTTGTGCTGCACGTACCATGCACATGCACAATAAGGTTGGGGCCTTTAGGCTTTATGGTAATTCTAACCCGAAAAATAAATCCCTTCATCAGCCAGTCTGCAATGATGATGGCATTCCCCATTCTCTGGAAGATCCTTTCATTTCAAGTGTATTACTCTCATTATGAATATTGCCACAGGCTTGTGCTCTGTTACCCCTCCTGTTCAATGTGTATGTGATGTCACTAGGTGAGATAGGAAGATGTGCCATCCTTTGTCACATCTGTACTTGGTTATTGTGGTGTGATTTCCACTGAGCTACACGGGGGTAAAAGAGGACAAAAAATAATGGTGCTCTTCTAATCTCTCCCCACAAAATTAAGCTCTATCCATCTGTGATGCTGCTCTCCGTAGATTGTATGGATATTCCACACAGGATCATACATGCTGTCTGAGCTCCACTGAACTCCTCAGGTTTGGCTTCCCCTGTGTGGGGAATGGGTGACACCCTTGAGCTTGGTTTCTTCTTCACTGGAGAAGAGAATAAGAGGTGATACTCTTCCAGGCCTAGTTAATTGTGGTGACAAAACACGATGTCAATCAGAGTAGATTGTGCAGAATTTCATAGTGTGATCCTTCCCCTCCTTTCTGACATGGGCAGAAGTTTCACACTTACAGTAGCATCTGAGTTAGTGTCCCATAGTGACACATGGGGCAGTTCATGCCTCCCAGAGCTATCATTTCAGGCAGTCTGGAAATTCAGGCAGACATCACTGCATCAGTTAACCTTTAAAACCAGAAGTGAGTGTTTCTGTGCAAATGTAACAGCTAGAAACGTACTTTTTAAAACAAAAAACAAAAAACAACATTTGAGATTCTAGAAAACAAGAAGGCAGTCCGGGAGAGGTGCTGGTATATTCTGCTCTAATTTGAGTCCTGAAGGTACCTCTGAAGACCACTCCCACATCAGAACTCTATGACAAGTGGAGCTAACCTTACAAAAACAAGGGAATTCACAAAGATTCAGGATAGACATACCAGTCTTTATAGAATTACCTTTTCCTGAAGAAAATATATGTGAAAGTGTCTCCCTGTGGTCTATACTGTACTATACTACTTTATGAACATAAGGTTGTACTTAAATTTCAACAATTCATTTTGTCCTGTACTTGTTTCTCAATGTTCTAAGCATTTCAATATCATCTGAACTTCTATTCAAGGATAGAGGGTAGGTATATTTGTCATGTAGATTTTTAATAATACAGTGATCTTACCTCTTTACTATGTTGCCCCTTTTGACCCAAGTGGATAGTCAAAGTTTGGGGCCCTGTGGAGGTTCAGTAGGGAGTAAAAATTGGTGGTAGTCATGTATTTTTCTGCAGATTTGTTTATTTACAACGAATGTACATTCAGTCCTGTGTCTCTGAATGTAAAAAGAATCAAATAGCAAGAAACAGCACCAGAGCACTCTTGGCAGCCTGCACCCCGACTCAGAAACCTCTCCACAGGTTTCTGCCAAGGTCAGACATGCTTTCAGCTGCTCTTTCTTGCACGTGCTCATGTGCAGTCTCTCTCTCTCTCTCTCGTGTCCGCGTTTAAAAATTAGATTGACCTAGCTCCATCTTTTGGAGCTGAAAAAAATTTAATGCCCTGAGCACCATAGTGAGGTCAAACTAACCCCCAGTGCGGACTTGTGTATGTTGAGGAAGAATTCTTCTGTAGACCTACCTACTGTCTCTCAGAGAAGCGGATTAACAACGTTGATGGGAAAAACCCTTCTGTCAATGCAGGGAGCATCTATACTACGGTGCTATGGTGGCACAGGTGCAGTGCCATAGCTGTGCTGCTGTAGCATTTGTAGCGTAGACATACCTTCACTGTCTGTGTTCTGCCTTCCCCCACACCTGTAGCACCCAAAACAACACTCAGCGAAGCTCCAGGACAGCTTCACACACTACTTTTGTCAGGGGTAGAGTTTATGCTTACAGTTGTGTTAATCGAAAGGTGAGTTTCCGCCTATCAACCTCAATCCCACAACAAGGTTTCATCCAATTTATAACACCAGCCACCATCTCAGCTTTACCCATCATCCCAATGAAGCCCAAAACAGTGACACCCAACAATCCATCCCAAACAAAAAGAAATTTAAAATTATACAAGGTTAACTATTTACATTTGTACAGTGTCTTCCTGTTTTCATATCACCAACTCACAAGAATTTTATTCCTACCTAAATCTGTGTCTTTTTTTCGACCTGGATTTTCTTACAATCAGCCCCCCAAAGAATGCCTGTTGTTTCTGTGGAATTTGTTGGCCGAGGTACATCCTGACCATTCTTTCCTAATTGGGAATTAACTTCTGTAACAACTTTTCCATCCTCGACTTCCACATTCTCAGATTCAGGGTGCAGCCAAGCTAAAATTCTGTCCCCCTGATACCCTTTCAGACAATTCTTATGGATAACTTTGGGTTTAGTCCTGGGACCCAGCTAAACCCTGTACACAACTTCATTTATTTGGGTCAGTACTCTATAGCCAGGGTGGCCAACCTGAGCCTGAGAAGGAACCAGAACTTACCAATGTACGTTGCCAAAGAGCCGCAGTGATACGTCAGCAGCCCCCCATCAGCTCCCCCCCACCCACCCCAGCTCCCAGCGCCTCCTGCCCACCAGCAGCTCTGCCAATCAGCAGCTCCCCTTCCCTCCCTCCCTGCACGTCCCGATCAGCTGTTTTGTGGCATGCAGGAGGCTTGGGGGGAGGGGAAGAAATGAGGGCACGGCAGGCTCGGGGGAGGGGGCAGGAAGGGGTGTAGTGGGGGCAGGGCCTGGGGCAGAGCCAGGGGTTGAGCAGGGAGCCCCACCCCCACCCCCCTGCCACATTGGAAAGTTGCTGCCTGTAGCTCCTGTCCCGGAGTCGGTGCTGATACAAGGAGCTGCATATTAACTTCTGAAGAGCCGCATGTGGCTCTGGAGCCACAGATTGGCCACCCCTGCTCTATAGGGTCCCTCCCAAGGTTTATCTAGTTGAGAGTTCCTCCCTTCTTCCTTCTAGAATTGTGGATCCAGGCCGGGTCCCCTATTTTAAAAGTTTCCCCATATGACCTTACATCATATAGCCTTTTCATTTTGTCAGAGAGCATCCTCAGATTTTCCCTTGCAAGGATGTAAACTCTTTCAATTTTGTATTGTAAGATTTCTACAGAGTCTAGATAGTCATACACTATCCTGATATCAAGATCATTGTGAAGTTTTTAGTTGCTCTGAGGTCCATGCCTTGTCCCCATTCCCATTCTTCCAATGGATGAACCATGAACATGGGCACCTCTGTAAATTAGAGGAAGAGAGAGACACACCCATCCCTTTTAGTAACGAATTCCTTGCTCTCCTGCTTGGGGCATTGTTTGCAAATAGCTTCCCAACAAGACCGTCTGGAAAAGCATTACCACACTTATGGCCAGACCTATCTGTGACTGGGAAATCATAGTACTGCCACTTCTCCATCCACCTGGCAAGCTGGCCCTCTGGATTTCTGAATCTGAAGAACCATTGTGGGAAAGCGTGGTCTGTCCTGATCGTAATCTTCCCTCACATACAAGTAGTGATGAAACTGTTCTATAGATTTAACCACTGCTAGGAGTTCTTTTCAGATGGTGCAATCATTTCTCTTGGGAGAACTTACAGTAAAAGTTTAATAAGCTACCACCCTCTCAAGTTCTTTGTGTTCATGTGTTAATACTGTCCCCAAGCACTAGCATCTGTGTCCAATATGAATGGAGTTTTGAAACATGGATAGGACAATACAAGAGCAGTCAGCAGAGCATTTTTAACTCTAAAAATGCTACATTACTTTCTGTTGACCACTGAAATGGTTTTGCCTTCTCACCCAACTTGCAGTGATTTTTCAATATAGATAAATCCACAAATGAACCTCTATAATAGGAGCAGAGTCCTGTAAAATTCTGCAAATCAGTAAGTAGGCCACTCTCACATTCCCAGAGTACCAGATATTCTGGTACTTCCAGGAAGAGTGTGGGCCTGTTCCTGCTGGCATGATCCAAGGCCCCTGGGTGTGGCCTTATATGCACTGTCATGAGGGGGTGCCATTTTGAAGAGCACACTGCCCCACATCCGATTTTGTCTCAGTATGAGTTGGGGAACAAACATGCGAAAAGCAGGACTGTCCAGTTTAAAACTGGATATATGGCCAGCCTATAAATGTCAGGGGAGTTGGCCAGCTTAGTACACCCTCAATTTTCTTTTTGGTAGTGGAAATTTCTTCCTCACTTATTGTGTGCCCAAGGCAGACTACTACGTTTTGGAACAACTCACATTTCTTTGGGTTCTGTTGCAAATTGACCCCCTTCAGTTTGTCACAGACTATTTATATAAATGTTTTAGTTCCTGCTCAAATGTTTTAGCATGCACCAAGATATCATCTAGCTATAACGGATAAGATGAAGGTGGTATGCCATGTCTCCATTAGCCTTTCACATATGGCTGGTGCATTGCACAAGCCAAAAATCTATCACTTTAAATTCCCACAAACCTTGTCCTGCTGTGAAAGCAGTTTTTTTTCCCGTCTTTTGGACATACTTCTATTTGCTGATATTCGCTTTTAATCTGGAAAGCCAGACTGAGCTAGTTACGGAGTTCAGAGTATCATCTATTCATATTAATCGATAAGAATCCTTTAAAGTGACTTCATTTAATTTTCGATAGTCCACACAGAATCTGGTACGGCCTTCCTTTGTCTTAACCTGAAGTTTGGATGAGGTCCAAGGGCTGATGGAAGGGTACGTTATGCCTTTCTGAACCATGTCTGCAATGGCTTATAGTGCTGCTTCCCTTTGTGCCTGTTTAAGGGGTCAGTTTACCCCAGTATCACTCTTTTGATGGACCAGTGCAGCACAACCTATATCTTTGTTTGATTGGATGTACAACCTGATTCCTAACCAGAAGGTGTCTGAGTGTTCTGCTATTCCCTATTTAAATGTAAGTCGACCTACGCTGTGCAACTCCGGCTACGTCAATAACGTAGCTGGAGCCGACATACCTTAGGTCCAGTTACCGCGAGGTCTACACTGCAGGGGGTTGATGGGAGAAACTCTCTCATCGACTTACCTTACTCTTCTCCTCGAGGGTAGAGTAGGTGTCGAATGGAGAGCGATCTGCTGTCGATTTGGTGGGTCTTCACTAGACCCACTAAATCGACCACCGGTAAATCAGTCTCAGAGCTTCGATCCCAACTGTAGTGTAGATGTAACCATAATGTTGCCTTCTCCTCTACTAGTGGGAACAGTACCCAGACTTCAAATTTTCCATGATAGTCTAGTCATAGTATTGATACCTTGTCATGCTCCCCAGGAAGCTCTGCTGATGGTTGTATGGTAGCAATTGGGTTTACGGTGTAGTTAAATGTTAATTCGTTTATTGATGTTCTTGGATTTAAATGTTGCTTTGTCCTTCTGGGTTATATTTTTTCCCTTGACATTCAACCAGGACAAAGGCAAAAAAAAATTTTCCCAAAGAGGAGATAAAAAACAGCTATTTTCTGACATATGAAGTGAAATTGAAAGGCTGGGGTTCAGGGTGCTCAAGGATGAAGAAAGCATTGAATCTGAGCAACATTTAACATATTTAATGAAAGAAAAGGAATTTGTGTGTGTAACTTCTGGAACTAGTAATTAGTACAGAAAGCAATGTATTTGAACTATTGTTGCCCTTTCATGAGCAATTTGAGTCTGTGCTCAACTAGCTAAGTTTTACTTAGTCTGCGTTCTGAAATTATTTCCTGGCTGCTTCTTGTCATGATCGGCCACAGGAGGCAGATGGACAGCAGCTTGGCTTTAAACACTAGGCAGGACTCCAGAAGAGCTAAGAATAACTTGTTTTGATTAAAAAAAAAACAACATAACCTTATAGTGAAGCAGTGACAGGAGTGAATACATTTAACTCTAAAAAGTGTCATTCGTTTATCCTCTATTTTAACATCTTATTTATCAGTGAAACAGTTTGAAAACAGAAAGCTGTTTGTCATGTGAAGCACAAAGCCCATGTCAAACAAAGACGACAATGTTCATAATGACAATAATTAATACATTTGTCATAAGAAAATGAGCTCCTGTCTTTCAAAATGCATTACTTTGGTGGGAAAAGAATTTGTGTTGAACTAAGTATTAGTCTGCACTACTTGCCTTGAGATTGGAACAACTGAAAGTCAGACATTTTCCTTTTCAGGCAATTGCTCATTTCTCATTTACAAGGCTATGCAAATACACAGTCTGCTTCTCTTTTGCTTTGTGTTCATAAGCCATTTTTATTAGTGAAGTTACGGCCATGGGAACCAATCATCAGTTCTGAGTTTTCATATTCAAAATATTTATTAATCAATAAAGCTGAAGAGGAGCAAAATGGATTGAAGTTTTCAATCCTTCAAGAGATAGTAAAATCTTAATATACTTTTCTTGGTTGGCATCTCCTATGTATATAACACCATCATACTGTGTTACATTAAAAGCACAGAAGAGCAATTGTTTTAAAACCTTATTTGACTTGTTTTCAAATAATCCTCAAAGATCTCTTGGAGAGCACCCAATAGTTAAATAGGCAACACCATGTCTGCTAGCAATGATAGATGTATTCCTTCAGATTAAAAAGGGACACTGTGGTTAACTCAGGTTTATAGTACTTTATGAAGAGTACGAATGAAAGCAGTATGTATGGGGAAATACACGTTATTCAGGGAATCTGAACATATTCATTGCATTGGGGGCCTCATTTTCTCTATTCTGCTGTGGTTATATGCTGATGTAATTTCAAAAGTCTTGCTACATTTTTTTGGCCTGTCTAGCACTCTGTAGTGCCCTAGCTGAGATATAGTTTTCAGGACCAAAATGTAATTTAAAATCCAACTCCAAAAGTTATGGGAACAAATTCACTGCCCTGACAGCACAAATGAGGAGAAACTCCCTAGCAGGTGTACTGTCAGCATAGCTGGTTCCCCTGCTGCCCCATCCTGCCGCAATAGCACACTGTGTTCTGGTTATTACTAGCTGGCACTCTGACCTACTATCGAGCCAAGGGTGGCATGAGCAGAGAATTAGGGTATGTCGACACGTACCAGGGATCAATGCTGGGCCGATCGATGCACCGGGGGTTGAAATTTTTTGCAGCCCTGAGCAATGTAGTTAAGCTGACCTAACTTCATAGTGTAGCCCAGCACTGTGTCTATCTGGATATCTGCAGCTGATGAATCACAGAATTCACAAGTTCAGTGATCTTCATCCTAAGTGAATGTTGAAGCTTTCAGAATGCTTTGCTCCAGAATATTTGAGTGAAAAGTCTGACACTATCACAAAATAGAAAGAGCACACATTCTGATATTTTCACATTTTTTTGTGAATATTTCTATAGCTAAAGGCCTCTGGCACCACTCAGAGGGAAGTGGTGCTGGTTCTCATTAAGGTCTGGTCTGCACGAGAAAAATTATACCAGTATAGCTATATTGGTTTGGGATGTGGGTTATTTTTTTTTAAATCAGTATAGCTTATTTGGCTTCCCAAATTGGTTTTGCTGCTTAACCATACTGGTATCATTAAAACAGCAACCTCTCTTAGACAAGTCCAAAGTGACACTTCTTTGTGAATGAGCGGTTGAAGACAAGCCCCAGCCTTGTGGTAAGGAACACTGTTAGGCATTACCTGTTAAAAGAGACAAAGATCTCACCATAACTTACACAAGAATTGGGGTGTTAATGCGGTCTTTGCAAAATTTAAAGTCAAGTAATCACATGTAGTCTATTAAAATTGCTGCTTTTTCTTTTTTTTTTTTTAATCTATCTATCTATATCTATCTATATATACACACACACACACACACACAAATACACACACACACTTGGATGCACCTTTTTTTAACTTCTGTTTCTGTCTCCTTGTTTAGGACTGCTGTGTGCTGTTATATAGTTAACATTTTTCATCCCAGAGGGAGCTAGACGTGAAGGGATTCTTTATGTCTATTCTTTTTTGGACCCTCATTTTGTAAAGTTTCATTCTACAACATGACAGGCACAGTACACATGCAAGTTATTTAGTTGCTCACGATTTTGAAAGGTGACCACTGATTTTGCATACCTTGGGTGCTCGATATAACACAGCTTAAAAGGGCCTGAATATCAGAGGATGGATACTCAGCACTTTAAGGCCCCCTTAAGGTGTCTCAATCTGGACACCCTAAAACTGAGGCAACCCAAATCACTAGTCATTTCTGAAAATCCTTGGTTATTTATCATTCTCTGTTATGGTGGTTGTCTGTAAAATTATAACTTTTTTTACCAGGGATGTAACCGGGCGACAACTCACTGATGCAGCGCCTCCTGCTGGTCATCCAGGGAATTAGTTCTTCCAGCTTCCGGAGCACCCTCTGCAGGCTGGTGTCCCACTTGCTACTGGGCCAAGTCCCTCCTGGACCCTGGTGTCCCCTTTCACGCTGGGGTGCTGCCACCTGCCGTACCCCCACAGATCTGGGTCTCCCCTCCCTGGGGGACCCCCCCCACCCTCTATCCCCACCTCGCCTCAGTCTTTGGCCACTGCCTGTCATCAACTAGCCCGCATTCCCTGGGGCAGACTTCAATGTAAGTGCCACTCATCACCAGCAAGGGGGGTTTGGACCTGCTGCCTCTGCCTACCCGTGGGCTGCCCCCTGCAACCTCAGTACCCTTTTTGGCCTAACACTAGGCCTGCAGCCTGGGGGGTTTCCAGGCTGGAGCTCCTCTGACCTTCCCCCTGCCCTGCCCTGCCTTAGGTACCCAGGTACGCTACCCAGCAGCCAGGCCCTTCTCCCTCTAAAGGCAGAGAGAGTGTGTCTCTGCTTCTGGCCCACTGCCCTTTTATAAGGGCCAGCTGGGCCCTGATTGCACTGGATATAGCTGTGGCTCCTTTCCCAATCAGCCCAGCTTTTTCCCTGCCACAGCTCTTTCCCAGGGCTGTTTTAAGCCCTTCAGGGCCGGAGTGGGGTAACCACCCCGCTACAAGGGGGTTACAGAGATTACATGTAAGTTCTGTGTTTCAGTTTGAATAAGTATACAGAAGTGCAGATGCTTATCAATATATACCCTTGTTTCTTACATAGCCCAACTTCCAAATATCTCTCAGATGTCCAGCATTTCTTGTGAGATCTACATTACATCCTGGTTTTAGCTAGGCCACAATACCAAGATTTTGTCAAGACCAGAATTTAATAGTGTGATGTTACATGGTAAGAGTCTGATGTAGCATGTGTTACATGGTAAGAGTCTGATGTAGACAAGACCTTTAGCACATTCTGAGCTGGTTTCTTTCTCCTTGTCTCCGCTAGACTTTTACAAGTGTTAGTTAGCACATGCTGACATCATGTCTTTAAATCCTAGTCTAACCAGGCCCATAAGAATAACTCTTCTTGAGTTATGTCACCAAACAGGAAACATTAAAGACATATCCAAACCTTTCCTTTCTGCCCCCGAAGTGAAAACACTCATCCATGCGCTGATTATTTCCCATCTTGATTTGCCGCCCCCCCTTTTTTCCCCCTCATCTCTGGAGTCCCTGACACATCTATCATTTCACTTGTCCATCCAAAGGCAGACACTAAACTTATCTTTTTTGCCCTTTGATCAGACCACTTTGTCCTCTGCCTCCACTCACATCCCATGCTCCCCAACATGGATTTTAAACTTTTTGTTACCTGTGTTCAAGGCAAGTGTCCATCTCTGATCTCATCTCATACAACTTGCCTTTATGTCCCCTCCACTTAGCCAGGATTGTCAGTCTCTAAATCTTGTTCATCTCCTTCTTCCATTCCCGTTTCTGTGCCTTTTTCCCATAAGCATGGAATGCATTCCCCATTCTGGTTTGCTAGACCTTCACTCTCTTTAGAGAAGTGTTTGCATGTGTGTGTGCATGCATGAAACTCAGATTATTCCTGTAGGTTTCTGGTGCATCTCATCTTCTATGTTTCTGTCATTTGGATTGTAAGCGGTTTATGGCAGGAGTACTTGTGGCACCTTAGAGACTAACAAATTTATTTGAGCATAAGCTTTCATGGGCTAAAACCCACTTCATCGGATGCATGCAGTGGAAAATACAGTAGGAAGATATATATACACACACAGAGACAACATGAAAAAACGGGTGATTAGGCTTGAATAAAGATTGGGAGTGGATGGGTCATTACACAAAGTAAAACTATTTCCCCATGTTTATTCCCCCCCCCTCCACTGTTATTCAGACCTTCTTGTCAACTGTTGGAAATGGGCCATCCTAATTATCACGACAGAAGGTTTTTTTCTCCTGCTGAAAATAGCTCACCTTAATTGATCACTTTCATTATAGTCTGTATGGCAACACCCATTTTTTCATGTTCTCTGTGTATATATATATCTTCCTACTATATTTTCAACCGCATGCATCTGATGAAGTGGGTTTTAACCCATAAAAGCTTATGCTCAAATAAATGTGTTAGTCTCTAAGGTGCCACAAGTACTCCTCATTCTTTATAGTCTTTTACCAGTTGCACCTGACATGATACAGAAGTTTTAAAGGGTATATTTGACCTGGCTACAGCAGTTTGTATTGCATACTCTCTTTCTCCTCATAGATTGATTTATCTATTCAGTACTGGAGCTTGGTCTACCTGTGCCAATTGTGACACAAGAAAGAGAAAAGAGATGAAAAATTAGGTCAAAGCTGTAGTCTGTAGTCATTCAAAGGACAGAGTGAACTGCCATGAATCCATTAAACTAGCGTTACCTTTTGTTTTTTAAAAGGACACTAGCAAATTATTTTTCATAAATTTTAAAATTGTTTACGTATTGTTGATAAATACCCATGGCAACCTGAAATCCTGATTCTTTACTACTAATTTCCACCCCATTGCATGCTTATTGGTCAGTTAATGTAGGGTTGTTTGTGTGTTGTTTTTTATTATTGTTTGGTGCACTTGGTTTGTAGCAAACAAAACCCCACATACATAACACACAAAAGCTTTATATAAAATTTTACAAAGCTTATGTAAGAAAAAATTGTATTTCTGTATTGTCAGAGTATATACATTTAAATGTCTTCAATTTTAGAGAACAGTGGCTAGTACCACTAAGTAAACATTTATCTTAAACCACAGAGGTCACTACATTTTAAGAATGTATTGTTGGAACAGGAAAATATCCCAAATAACTATGGTGAACACGGCCATGATCATGCAAAGACCTACACGTGTGCTTAACTTTCCACACTCTGAGTAGGCCCATTGACTTATTTTGTGACTCTTCATAGTGTGTAAAATTAAGAACACATGTGAGAACAGCACGAAGTCCCACTGAAGTCAGTGAGGCTCTGCACAGGTGCAAGGAAAAGCTCATAGGGTTCTCATTGCAGGATCAGGGCCCATATTACCTTGGGGAAGTCACTTAATCTCCCTGTCCGTTTCCCCAGTAAAATGTCAAAAATAATACTTATTTCCTACTTCCTATGTGAGGACTGATTAATTAGTTTTTGTAAGGAACCATAAAAAGGTTGATGTTGATAAGGAGGAGGCATAGTGTTTTCTCTGAGTATTCTCCCAAGAATATGGTATAGTTTATAAATAAATAAATTAAATAAAAAAGTGGAACTATGTTTCCTAACGTTACTCAGCTTCTGAAAGTTATTCGCTCCTAACATGCCAACCATATAGCCCTTTCTCCAGTGCCTTCCTGTTTCTTATCATACCATAACGGATTCAAGCTCCTCATTTTCATCTGTATGGTCATAGAGCTCCATGTCTGTCATGGAGGTTGCGGAAGTCACGGATTCCGTGACTTTTTGAGACTTCTGCAGCGGCCAGTTTGGCTGACCCCAGGGCTTCCCAAGCAGCTGGCTCAGGGGGAAGCTGCTCAGGTGGCCCCCTGGCTGCTGCTGGAGCGGCTTGGGGCCAGCCACACTGGCTGCTGCTCGAGTGGTTCCCGGGCAGCAGTCCCCGGGTTGGCCAGAACAGCTGCTGGTCTGGTAGCTTTTGGCAGCTGGTGCCACTAGCACACCACCCCCACTCCCTGCAGCAGCTCCCCGGGGCCCCCTCCCACCCCCACACCACCACCGCAGCAGCAGCTACCCCAAAATTTAGTCAGGGGTATTTCTAGTAAAAGTCATGGACAGGTCATGGGTCATGAATTTTGTTTATTGTCCATGATCTGTCCATGACTTTTACTAAAAATACCCCTGACTAAATCGTAGCCTTCATATTGCCTTCAAATACATCTCTGCAGTCGTTTCTGTCCCTCATTCCCTCTACTCTGCTCATCTGACTATGGAACTCCCAGTCTCTCTTTTAACTGCTTGCAATTTTATGCCTCTTATCATGCTGCCTCCTACACCTGGAATAGTCTTCCACTTTTCATCCTCCAAGTTCCTTTCCTCTCCTTAAAACCCAGCTCCGTCCTCTGTTCTTCTCACCATTCATAATCTCCCAAACCTCCCTCTCCTAGTCCTGTTTTGCAGTCAGTGGGAGCTGAAGAGACACCCTGCACCTTACATGCTACAGATGACGTTTATCCCACCATAAATGTAGAGATCCAAATTTGAACTTTATATCTTTGACTCATTGGCAACAAACTCAGGAATACAGGAATGTTTCTTCCCTGCTTATTTGTGTGGTAGATTAGAAATATCTTCCCAGTAGCTGAGGAATGGTATTGGTCCTTAGTTAGCTATAGAGAGGAGTGCCAAAAAGTGTTCAAACTTGCTTCACTATTTTGGTTTAGCAGCAGGTTTAGTGATACACATTGTATATCCTTTCCTGACAGATAGTGTTATAAACCAAAGTAATCGATGTGTGCAGTAAATTGGCAGATTATAAAATGGGGCATTGGCACAGTGTGTAATGGAGTTTTCTTAGTAGTACCCTAGGCCAGGTCTGCATTACAAACTCACATTGGCATAACTGCAGAAAAATCCATGCCCCCGAGCAATGTAGTTATACTGACCTAATCCCTGGTGTAGACAGCATTATGTCAACGGGAGATCTTCTCCCATTGACATAGCTACTGCTTCTTGTGGAGGTGGATTAATTACACTAGTCATAAGAAAGTAGCATCTTTAAAGCTACTAAAGTGCTATGGTGGCGTGCAGAACTGCTGTAGCTTTTTAAGTGTAGTCAGAAGAATATTTAGAACATTCATTGTATTTGTGGAAGAGTTCCATCTTCTTTTAGGGAGCACTTGCCCATCTAGAGTTTTAACTAATATATTCAAAGTTCTCCTTGTTATAAGCAGTGTTGGACATATATATTCCTGTCCTATTGTTACCATTTACTTTATGGTAGTAGAAAATGAGTTTAATACAAATGAAAGCGGCTACAAAATGAATGGAAGAGCAAATGTGTACTGACATAAATATTTGTATTGAAGTGACGAGAGGCTGCTGAAGAATAAACTTTTTAATTTTAATTATTTTTGGTTTCAGGACTCCTGATGGTGGAAAGACAGTTGGTACCATTGACGTCAGCCTTGTGAAGATGGGGGAGATAGAGGAAGGGGAAGTAGACCACATCATAACAGATGTGCAGGGACAAAAGGTATGAAATCAGTCAGCTCATTGAACAAATTAAATTAGAATGATCAGTGGTGCCAGATGCCTATATTACTAATACCACACTGGGGTTTAAGTTCTCATTATTCAAAAAAGCTAAATGAGAAATCAGCGCTGGAGTGAAGTACAATATGTTTGCTCAGCTCTCTGTATTCAAAATACATTGGCATAGAGCTGTGCCAAGTGATATTCTATTCTCAAACTTTCCCCCTCTGTTTTGTTAGAACAAAGGCATTCATTTAAGCCTCAATCAACCATAATTAACCACTACTTGAGAGCTGTCAGAATGTAGTATGAGGCACTAATGTTGTGAAAGGTCAGAACTTGGGTTTGGCTTTATTAATAAGCACAAAATACATAAGATGAATTATAAGCCAAGCTGCCTTCCCAGGCTATTCCTCTCTTGATGCAGCTCAGCCCTCCAATCTAGATTCCTCTCCTGTGAGAGGACCACTCCCCTCGTCCCCAAGCCCTGTTATTTAGCAGAGGCAGTTAATGAGCTATAGCTACCATAGTGAGTCTGCAGGAATTAATTAATTAAATCTCCTTGCTGTGTTCCAATACTTGTTGATGGGGTGGGTTGAGAGAAGAACACAGCAAACTTGTTACAGCCATAGTTTCAGTGGTCTTTGAATGCATTTGTTAATGTGTGTAAATGGGTATTTTCATGTGTAAATTAAGTGAGACACAGTTACCCAATTTCGTGTTTGTGTGCGCAAAGAGGTGAGAGTTCAATTCCAGAGACAACTTTTGAGGAAGTCACACTACTTCCTCATCAGTATATTGAAATACCCCCAACCAATTAGTTTTGAACTGGGTATACTATTCAGTAGCTGAAAGTCTGCACATTCAGGCAGAAGGAAACTGGTAGCCAACCCCAGATCTGGGATGTTGATTGGTACAAAACAGACCACCTCCAAAGGGCAACGTCTCCCCCTTGCTTACAAACCCTTTCACAGAACACTCACAACCCTCCTATGACCAGATGTTTACTCGAGGATCTGGCTGTTAATACCATTCAGAATTCAGAGTAGGGTGAGGAATTACTAGTATTAGTAGAGATTTCTGTCCTGATGCTAGTAAGCCCTGAACATTTTACTAAGTGCAAGGTCAGCCCAAAATAGAGGGGGGAAATACTAAAAGTCACCTTGAACAAGAATTTATTATACTAATCACTGATTCCTTGGCTGCAGACCGTCTCCTGCCAGTGTAACCCATGTGGTTCTGCTGTGCAGAAGGACAGAATTCCTTGCATAGTACAGAGCTTTGATTCATAGGGGTTCCCCTTGCGCTAGAGAGCATGGGGGGCAGATAGGGCCAAGGCTGGGAAGGCTATGGAAGAGGCACAGATGAGAGCAGAATATCTGCTGCTATATAAATCTGTTTTCCCTCTCTCACACCTCCCTGTGGAAAGGGGGCATGGCAGCAGCCACCAGAGGCTGTGGCTGCCTTACTGTTGCAGTAGAAGCTAAAAAGTACTTTGTCAGCCTTTCCAAAACATGAAGGAAAGATTCCTTCTATCTTATTCTGCACTAAACAGAATGATGCAAAGCATAGCTATATGCTTTGTCTGTCTGTATGTTGTTTAGGATTTAGACCTAAAAGAAATACAATAACACAACAGAAGTTGGTGTGCTGCCTTTGAAAGGGAAAAAAAAAAAAAAAAACAGCTGACAATATTTAAAAATACAGCTTTCTTAAAACATTAGAGCTCAGAATTATACATGAGTGTGAAGCCAGAAGAGGAACCATTAAAAATGGTTTAGAAGATTATGTAAAAGTAAGTAGTGCTAAGAGATGAAATCATCAAGTGAGGAAAGAGGACAGTAAAAAAAAAAAAAAAATTCCCGCCCTTTCCGCCCAACCCTCATTTAAAATAGCTTTTGTACTAAATAATACTGCCTGTCTGCTGTGATTTTGAGAGCAACTCTTGAAAGAAATTCCTTTGAAATTATATAACTTGTCAAAAATTGTTTTATACTCTGCTATTGTCTTGTTGGAAAGTTCTGTCTACAGCATTTTGGGACAATCCTTCGTGTTTTGCTGTCTTCTGTACAGAGACTCCAGTGTTACGACCTATTATTAAATATTACAACTGAGTTGTACAGGGAAAAAGAAAATCAGTAATTAAAAATAAAATTGCTGTACAAAACAGGTAGGGTTGGAAATATAGCTTATCACAAATATTTTGCCCAAAGCCATTCATATTTAGCTGTTTTAGCTGTTTCTTTGCAGCAACTTCTGAAAAATTCCATTTGTGGTTATGTTTCCTTTCAAAGTGTTACATCTTTTCTTTTGTAGTGTGCATTGATGTGTGAATGTACAGCACCTGAAGGCATAAGTGGTAAAGACAGCGTACCTCTATTAAATGCAGGTATGTGTTATAACATCAACAATTCTTTAAATAATTAGGTTATCTTTTTTAGTGCGAGAACTTAGGGTAAACCACCGAAATCTCATGCATACAAGGATTTTGAACAGAGCACTTTTAAAATGTTGTGCCCCATTTAATGTTCATTTGAAGTTTAACATTTGCATCTATATAAGCACCAGCCAATGAATGTTTAATAAAAGCAAACTACAAAAGATGTTCAAAGGGCATTTTAGCAGTTCAAACAACAAGATGTTTTTAATTCTTTTATGTATATATTGTAATGCATTTTGAGTAGATTTCTATTTGATTCCAAGACAAAGTGCTGCTATACAACAATACCAGTTTTGAAAAGTTTCAGAACTATTAGAGATTTAAAGTGTTTTCCTGAAACCCCTGCTCCTGGAAGCTTTCTTCACTCGCTGGAGTAAAGTCCAGTTGACTACTTGTGTGAGGAAGGATTTGCAGAAACTGGCCCTGAAAAGTAAGACTTAGCGGTTCTCTGCTGAATTACTCTCACATTTGGAGCCCAATCCAATGCCTATTGAAGTCAGTGGAAAGACTCCAGTTGACTTCAGGTTTCAGAGTATCAGCCGTGTTAGTCGGTATCCGCAAAAAGAAAAAGAGGACTTGTGGCACCTTAGAGACTAACAAATTTATTTGTGCATAAGCTTTCGTGAGTTTCAGCTCACTTCATCAACTGACTTCAGTGAGCATTGGATGAGGCCTACCGTTTTTTGCAACGTATGGTGTTGTGTTAATGACTATAAAGTAGTTATAATTGCACACACATTATTTGACTCCTGAGTACACCTCTCCCACTGTTTATACGATGTTATCTGAGATTGTCTTGAAAGTTCTGTGATTTTAAAAGGAAGGGGCTGCTGGCAGGGCATTCTGAGTTCAGAAACTGCTCCGGAGCTCACTTCAGACTTTGGTTTGAAGTGTCTGTATGCTCAGCCCATTTCGCTCTCTTTCTCATTATACCAAGAGAGATTACATGATGCAGTGGAGTGCTCTAAAAGTGTTATCAGCCTGAATGTAGGAGTTTACATCCCTCAGCAGTAACAAAGCCACAAAAAAAGCTATGCAGGTCACCCTAAACACACCACACCAGCATGTATTCTTTTTGCACCACATTACAGATAGAAATATGTTTTTTAAAAACCTGTAAAGCCTTATTTACCATGAGTCCAAGTGCTCAAGTCTCACAGGGCATCATAGAAACCTCTAAAAATGACTTGAAATAACTTTTCCTTATATTTAAAATATCACAGTATACTTCTTGTGAACTTTGAAACCATTATGGGAAGCCTCTCTGTAACCGTGTAAAGCTGCTATTTTTAGTTCTGCATGACTCTGAGATACAGGATTTTAAAACTGACATTTTTATGTATAAAAAACCTGTTACAGATCCAGTAAGGAGTCTTGCCCATCCTGGGCCTCTGGTGGTTTTTTTTGTTTTGTTTTGTTTTGAGGGGGAGAAACCCACATATTGGGGGAGAATGGAAAATATTTTTCTGGTTGCTTGATTTTTTTTTTTTTAATTTTTTTTTTAATTGAAGCTACTTGGGGGAGATTAGGGGCTGGGAGAGATTCGTAACGTGACCTGAACTTTACCTATGAATCAGAGATGCATGATAAATTAGTTTATCACATGGCTTTATAATTTATTACATAGATATCACCTCGACAAATCTGGGTTTATATGAATCTCTCTCTGTCTCTCTCCCCATATGTATGTTCTCTATATACCTCACGCTTTCCCTCTCTTTCTGTATGTGTAAATGTGTACAACAGTGTCTCTCTTTCTGGTGTGTGTATACTACACTGTATATACTTACTCCTTGGGGAATTCTGCACCAAAAAAATTAAAAATTCTGTGCACAATATTTTTAAATTCCGCATATTTTATTTGCCAAAATAACACTCCAGTTTCAGTTATTTTGGTAATTTATTTCAAAATGTATGTCAACAATACAGACAACAACAAAAAAGATTCCCCCAGGAGTACAGAGTTAAAGAAACCCCTACGACGACCCAGTTCCAGCTGGGAGGTGCTGGAGGGGGCTATGTGTGGCCCCCCCAGAACCCAGACACTCACCCCCTCTCTTCCCACAGCCCAGCCGTGGGGCACTCCCAGAGCCCAGACACCCTCACTCCTCTCCCCTCAGAGCCTAGCTGTGGGGAACCTCCCCCCCCCCCCATCCCAGACACCTGCAGCCTCCCTCCCCTCAGCTTCTTTACTGTCCCACCAGGGGAAGTGGTGTGGCCCTGCCCTTCCTCACCCTTTGCCAGAGCTGGGTCTCCCAGGCCCTGTCCTGTCCCTGGGCTCATGAGGATCAAGTCAGGCAGCCAGAGCTGCAGAGCCTCCATCCCTGCTGGGCTGGGTGCTCTGCTCACTTTGAGCTGGAGAGCTGGGCTCTGCAGAGTCTAGTGGCCCCCTACTGACACCAGCAGCTCTGCAGCCCCAATTCTGCAGGGAAAAATATGAAATTCTGTGCAGAACATTAATTCTGCGCAAATTCTGCATTGCACAGTGGCACGAAATTCCCCCAGGAGTAATATACTGTGTGTGTACCTATATACGTGTATTACAGTATCAATTTTTGAGACTCTGTCTTGAGTTGTTTATCATGGCAGGGAAACTATGAAACTTTAAAAAAAAAAAAAAAAAAAGTAGTAGTGGTAGTAGGCATAGTAGGACATTGGCATCCATCTCAAGACTGGATCTTAATACATGAAACTCATAGACCTCAAGTGAGTTGTGAAGCACTTCTTGAGTGATGTGAATGAATGTCATATCTCATAGAGCCTCATCATTATTCCATTTTTACCTCAAGACTTCATTTATACTATTAAAAATTCACTTATCCATTTATAAAACTGGAAATTAAAATAATTTTCTCCCATGTTTTTCAAGTAAAGGTGTGAAAGAGGAGAAAAGTAACTGAAATCTAATAAAAATGAACAAAACTGAAGTTATTTTTTTCTGAAATAATATGTATACTTGCTTTTATTCTAGAGGGAAAAATCCATACATAGCAACAGTATGAGAATTTACAACATGACGGTAGTTTGCTTTGATCTTCATTAGACAGTGAACAGAAGTTCAAACAAGAAATAATGTTCACTTTTTGTTTTTTAAGTTTTATTTGAAGTGGGGGGTGAAGAATAGCATGTGGAGAAGTAAATGATTTCCAAGGAACAGAAAATACTGAGGTCTTTACATTTACAGTGAGAATGTCAGAAAATGCAGGTTGTTAAATACATAGCAGTGATTTCCTGGCTTCCACACTTTTAAAAGAGAACTTTTTCCATTTTGCTCAGTGAAATGTTTTGAAAGTTCGTACATAAGCAAGTCTCTCTTTACATAAATTTCACAGTTTTATAAATGTAGGGAGTTTTGGATTGGGCAAGCCTTTACTCCATATGTTAGAAAAGCTAAATGCATTGCTGTCAAGGCCAAACGTTCAAAAGTCATGAGGCACACCCCCTCAAAATCATGAGACTGTCTTAAAAATAATGAGATTTAAACAATAATAAATTTGGGGTGCTTTTTAATTTGTCTTCTGGCTTTCAGCCTTTAAAGTTTTCTAAGCTTTTCTCCCTAACCATGAGGTCTAGAAACTTAAAAAAACAAAGCAACCAAAAAAAAAAAAAAAAAAAGCAAGATTGTTACATAATCACCTAACTCCAAGAGCTGGGGCTTTAAGAAAAATTCCAAATATCTGAAAATTCTCAAAGAAATCACAAGAGTTGACAAAGCTGCAAATAAGACTACTTGACTCCTGTATTGGGCAAAGGTTTGCAAGATATGATCCAGAGTTTTCAATTGAAATGCTTCTCTTGAGCTTGCGGACAGGGCCGTCCCTGGTTTTGGTGCCCTATGCAGCCCCCCGCATGGGGTGGGGGGGGTATGGGGCCCCAGGCCTCCATGGGGAGGAGTGGCAGGGGCTGGCCCCAGGCCTCCATGAGGGACGGGGGCTGGCCACTTCCTGTGGGAAGTGGAGTGACCTGACACCAGCCTGCTCTGCTTCCCTGGCTCCCAGGCTTGGGGAGAGGGGTAACCGCCCCCCAGCACTCGCCGGCGGCGTGGCTGGGAGCCAGGGGAGCGGAGCAGGCTGGGGCCAGGTCGCTCCACTTACCATGTGGTGAGTGCAGGGTCGGGCCTGGCTGCAATCTTCAGGGGAGTGGGGGCGGGGAAGGGACGGGGCTGGGGCAGAGCAGGGGTGTGGGCCTGGGGAAGAGCCAGACCAGGGGTTGGAGCAACAGGTGACCCAAATTTCCTGGTGCCCTACGCAGCTGCGTCCTTTGCATATAGGGAAGGATGGCCCTGCTTGCAGATAGCAGTTTTGGCCATTTGTCAGCACTGGAGACACTTCTAGGATGACAATACAACAACAACAATTGTTCACTAGTTTTTGTGTTGCCTATACTCTGGTTAAATGCAAAAAGAAAAACTCTAGAGCCAAATTTTCAAGGTGGCCCTTTTATAAAGTTTTTTGGCATTATTGCACATACAGATTCCTGTGTTTGCAAACACAAACAGTATTTGTATGCACAGATATAGCAGTTAAGTGTGCATTGTGTTTGCACAGGCAAATGTGAGTTATTACATGTTGTGAGTGCAAATTTACAGGTTCTTTCTTGAAAATGTTTCAAATATTCAAAAAGTTACACAGGGATGGGATGCCCCATAAAGCTAAATATGGTATAGAGCTTTTCATGTCTAGTTTAGCATCTGAAATGTACTCATAGTGAACAGATTCCTACATTACAGTAAGCACTAGAGTTGACACACATGTTGGCAGCTTTCTGCTCATTGGCAAAAAACAGAATCAGCCACACATATGAACTATCCTTTCAAGTCTGAAGCTTGTCACTCCATGTCTTGGTTAAGGAACATTGGGATATTTTACACTGCTGTGTAGTGCCAGTTCTATGGATTAAGACAGGACTTCAGTGCTGTCAATAAAACATCTTTCATGAACTTAAAGTCACAACAAAAGAGAAAAAATAAGAAATGTTTCATTGTGTTTGAACCAAGTGATATTTTGCATATATCCTTCTGAATCCCAGACGTCTATCACAGTGGATAAGGCACTAGAAAAAAAATACTTTGTGACCTTGGACAAGTCATTTAACCTCCATGTCTCAGTTTCCTTCGCCTGTAAAATGAAAACAATAATGCCTGATCACTTTTGTATAGGTACTTTGAGATCTGTAGACAAAAAATGCTGCTGTTCATCTGTGCTAAACACCATTAAGAATTATTATGTTTGCTTTTAAAAATTATTCTTTGTTAATATTAAATAATTTAGTTTAGAAGTAAATTTCTTATTAATAAAAAAGAGGTTGATACCTTGGAGATCTTAAGTTTTATGTGGAAGAAGAGTAGTTTCATGAAATTTCTTCAAAACCAGAGAAAAAGGGCAGTTCCTGGAAATAAACAAGAGCTGTTTAAAAATGAGCATGAGCAATATTGGTTCTTTATGAAGTGAGTTGTAACTTTGCCTACCAGTAATCATCTCGTTTATGTAAATCCTCTAGTTTTATCTCAGTCCTTTTCTGGAGTGTTTTTTTTTTTAATTTTCATAACAAGTCTGTTTTTTTTAAAAGTGCATTTGTGAATCATTGATGGTTTGGCCTTTGTTAATTATAGCTGTGTTATTCATGTTGCATGAATCAGTGTACATAGGCAATAATGAGAGAGAGCACTTCTCAGAGTAGTGAGTTGTAATGTAGGTTGCAAGTTCCACTTGTTGATGTGCTTTTAAGAGCAACATTTTCTTCAGATTGATCACAGGTAATGCATTTCTTTGAACTTTCATGGTAAATAGGCCCAATGGCCTGTGATGGGTTTTAGATGGGGTAAGATCCAAGTTACCTGGGAAAGAATTTTCTGGGAAAGAATTTTCTGTAGTATCTGGCTGATGAATCTTGCCCATATGCTCAGGGTTTAGCTGATCGCCATATTTGGGGTCGGGAAGGAATTTTCCTCCAGGGCAGATTGGAAGAGGCCCTGGAGGTTTTTCGCCTTCCTCTGTAGCATGGGGCACGGGTCACTTGCTGGAGGATTCTCTGCTCCTTGAGGTCTTTAAACTACAATTTGAGGACTTCAATAGCACAGATATAGGTGTGAGGTTTTTTTTGTAGGAGTGGTGGGTGAAATTCTGTGGCCTGCGTTGTGCAGGAGGTCAGACTAGATGATCATAATGGTCCCTTCTGACCTAAATATCTATGAATCTATGAATCTATGAACTATACAATAGTGAGTGTCAGGATCGATGAGAGGCTGGTCCAAGGCAGCTTTTACCAGTAATGTGAAAAGATTAGTAACTTGATGGAGAGATATTGTTGGAGGGTTCAGATTGCAGTCTAAAGTCATTCTGAATTAAAAAGCAGCTGGTGTGTGTGTGTGTGTGTGTGTGTGTGTTTTAATGACAAACATTTATCTCCCAGTAAGCTTATCTAGGAAGTAAAAGAAAAGGTATCTTTTCTAGGTTTCCCCTGTGTACTTCTTCTGGAGAATCGGTAGAGCACAGGAAAAGGGCTCAAGGGCAGAGATAAGGAGAGCACAGGAATTGCACAGGCTCATTATAGAGCATCATTGTGCAATTTTGATGAAAATATGACTGTGCAGCAGATCTGAGAGAAAAAACATGCTGTTCTTAGGCTTAAAAGTGCAGGTGCTGAGACCTAGGCACTCCATCACAAAGAATTTAAGCACAAGAGTAATACCTTTTCTGGATTAGGGACAGAGTGCTCAGCGCCTTGCAGGATTGAGCCCAGATTGTTACATACAGTTCTGCAGGGTGCTAGACTGCAGTAACATATCAGGGAGGCATATTTTCCTCTTAAAATGCATATGCAACACCTGTTTGTGTTAATGACCTTTGTGTATGTGTATCTAGGGAAGGATATACCATAATATCTAAATCGTTTTGGGATATGCTGCATCTGCCCTGTATGGTTTCAACTGTATGGAAGCCTGAGAGTTCAATAACACACCTTGCAGATGGTTACAGATAATGTTACCAGCTCTTAGCATGAGATTTCACATCAGTTAATTTGCTTTTTTACTTTTGTCCCATGAATATGTGCTAGAGAGCTTGAGCTTGCATTCTTACTGCAGCAGTAATGATAAATGTACCAGATACCTACTGTACTAGGTAGAATTTAATTATCTACTGCACTGGCTAGTGCAGCCTTCAGTGCTATGCTTTTAATGAATAATACATTTATCTTTGGACTTAAGTTTGGAAATACAGGAGGACAGAGAAATAACGTTACCTTTGTGGACTAAACCATAGTAGTCGCTTCTGAAAGAAACATATAGCCACAATTAAGCAGTGCCATCATTTCTTCTTTTCTACAGTGTTAAAAAACCCAATCTGTAAGTTATATAGATTTCCCACTTCTGACAACAAGTGGCTGCATATCCGAGAACAGATGTCTGAGAGCACTCTTTCTTTCCATGTTCCCAAGGAATTGATCAATCTGCACATAAAGGAGGATATGAGAAGGTAAGGGTAACAAAATTACAAAATAAAGACTGTTAATATCTTTTCTTAGGCATTATTTCTTAGTTGAGGTAATATACATGATTATTGATGAAGGTAAACGAAAATATTTTATGAAATGAGTAAGGAAATATGATGATCTCATTGGCTGATAATTCATAGCTATGACAGTAATCAACACAATTCGTTTCTCAGAAATTCTAAGAGGCTAGTGACTATAAATTTCTGAGCAGTGAGTTGTGCCAAATACAATCATGGCTCTGATCTTCTGAGAATCAACGTTTGATTAATAATACAAATATTTTGAATAATTAACATTTTATAATCACAGTAACACATGACATGGTGTGAACTGCTCTTTAGAGAGCTTGGCTTTATGCCTAGCAGCATCAGTGGTGCAGATTACTACAACACAAGCAATAAGATGCAACACAGTTGGAATTAAGTGTAGGAGTAGCGAATATGTACATCACTTTCCTATAATTAATTTATATTTGTTAGTTAAAAGTGTGCCAGGTTTCAAATGTTGTGCTTTGTACAATCTTCTTATATTAATGTAGCTATCTAATCAAAAAGGACCTCCCAGGAGCATAACAGAAAACACAGTGCAGGGAAAGGTGGGCAGGAGCCAAAGGTGGCATTAATCCACTTTTGTGGCACCCAGATTCCTGGCTGCTGTCAGGGCTGAGACAGCTGCCTGCCTGTGGATGCCCATGGGCTGCAGTGCTGCACAGAATTTTCATAGATGCTAAGTAACAACACCATAGCCACAATCCATCCTCTTCGCTCCCTAGCATGACTTCAGTGGGGCTTGCAAGGTGGGGGGATCTTGGGCTACATACATAGGTTCTATGCAGCTCCTGCAGTGGAAGAATTTTCACCATGGTTTTTTGGAACTCCACTGCACCCCCTATATGCTACTGGAGCAGCGTGTGAGGGCCAGAATCATCCTACAATACCTCCTGAAGTCAATGGCAAAACTCCTCTTGTTGTCAGCAGTGGTGGATCCAGCACTTAGTCATACTGAAGGTATTCACCCTGGCTTAATCAGGAGATCTTCAACAAACCTGAAACTCAAAAAAAGAGTCCTAGAAAAAGTGGAAACTAGGTCAAATTATGAACATAAATAAAACAACACAAGCTTGTATGGACAAATGAGAAAGGTCAAGGCAAAAAATTAGATTAGACTACCTAAGGACATGAAGAACATTTTATAAATACAAGAGAAGCAAGAGGAAGACCAAGGACAGGATCAACCCATTACACAATAAGGTGGCAAAGACAATAATGGAAAATACAGCAATGAACAAAGTGTTAAATGTCTTTTTTGTTTCAGTTTTCACCAGAAAGGTTAGTAGTGATTGGATGACTAATATAGTGAAACATGAGTGTAACTGGGATAGGATCTGAGGCTAAAAAGGGGAAAAGAACAAGCATTACTTAGACAGGTTTTCAAGTGGATAGGACCATAGAATACTTAAGGAACTGGCTGAAGAGATCTCTGAGCCTTTAGCAATTATCGTTGAGAACTTGGGGAAGACAGGAGAGATCCCAGAGGACTGGAAAAGGTCAAATATAGTACCCATCTATAAAAAAGAGGAATGAGGACAACCAGGGAATTATAGACAAGTCATCTTAACTTTGATACCCAGAAAAACAATGGAACAAATAATCAGTACGTAGAAGAAAATTAAGTGATACGGTGGATTTGTCAAGAACAAATCGTGTCAGACCAGCCTAGTATCCTCCTTTGACGTGGTAACAAGTCTTGTAAATAGGGGGGGAAGCAATAGATGTGATATATCTTGACTTTAGTAAAGCTTTTGATATTATCTCACATGATCATCTCATAAACAAACTAGAGAAATATAGCCTCGATGAACCTACTATAAGGTGGATGCACAACTGGCTGGAAAAGCCAACTCAGACAGTGGTTATCAATAGTTCAGTCAAGCTGGAAGAGGATATTGAGTGGGATACTGCAGGGATCTGTCCTTGGTCCAGTTCTATTCAATATCTTCATAAATACTTTGGATAATGACTTAGTGTATACATTTACAAAGTTTTTGGACAATACCAAGCTAGGAGGGGTTTCAAACATTTTGGAGGACAGCATTCCTGTCCTAGAAGTCAAACCGATCTTGACAAACTGGAGAAATGGTCTCAAATAAACAGGATGAAATTCAATAAGGACAAATGCAACGTACTACACTTTGGAAGGAATAATCAGTGGCACACATACAAAATGGTAAATGATTGCCTAGGATGGATACTGCAGAAGAGGATCTGGGGGTTATAGTGGATCACAAACTAAATGTGAGTCAACAATGTAACACCGTTGCAAAAAAAGCAAACATCATTCTGGGGTGTATTAGCAGCAGTCTACTCAGCAGTCATAAGGCCTCAGCTGGTGTACTGTGTCCAATTCTGGGCACCACACTTCAGGAAAGATGAGGACAAATTGGGGAAAGTCCAGAGGGAGAGAAATAAAAATAATGAAAGGTCTAGAAAACATGACGTATGAGGAAAGATTGAAAAAATTGTTTGTTTAGTTTGGCAAAGAGAAGACTTAAGGGGGACATAAGTCTTCAAGTTGGTAAAAGGTTGTTATAAAGAGGAGGGTGATACATTGTTCTCCCTAGCCACTGAGAATAGGACAAGAAGTTAAGGGCTTAAAATGCAGCAAGGGTGATTTAGGTTATACATGAGAACAAACTTCCTTACTGTAAGGGTAGTTAAGCACTGGAACAAGTTACCAAGGGAGGTTGTGGAATCTCATCATTGGAGGTTTTTAAGAAGAGGTTAGACAAATACCTGTCAGGAATGGTCTAGACAATATCTAGGCAGAGAATTGAACTAGATATCCCTTCCAGTCCAACATTTCTATGATTTTCTTCAGATACAATGATGAGGGTATGATATAAAGCTTAGATGAATTATTATAGTATTTGATTCTACTCTTTAATATTGTTTATGCATTTATAAAATGGATAGCCTGTCCCTGTTTGGGAATACAAGTGTTCTGGGTTTGGTTTGGTTTAGTTTTTTGTTTTTTACATAAAGTGTTGAAATCAAGTTACTCTGGCTGCACAGTTCAATTGCTTTCCTAATTTTCATTGGTCAAAATAGTAAGGGATTATTTCACCTATATTGTTTCTTGTGCATTAACATTACCAAACCATTACAGAAGTAGGAAGTATTGTATTGTAATAATGAGCTTCTTGGGTGAGGCTATAACAACATAAAATAACAGGTGTTTACATTTTAACTATAATTTAGTACTCTTATTAAAATAAGAAAGTGACATTGGAAGAGTAAATAATAGAAGTGTGTCTGTCTTATCTGGCGCCCATCAGCATGGCATCTGCGTGCCTGCCAAAGCTGAATAAATAAATTTCATCAACCTTCCTCAGAAGAAGAAGAATTCTAGTCCACACCTGCTGGACCCAGGAGCGTAGAGGTAGAAGAAATCTGCTGCCCCAGTCTTCTCTCTGAGTGGCACATCTCCCCAGAAGCACATACAGGAAATATCCATGCCTCTGCTTCCCTCTCCTGTTCATCATCTTTCCAGTGACAAATTTACAGAAGTTGCAGTTGCTCCGGGGCTGGGGCAGGTACTGACAGTTTCAATGTTGCTACTAGGGTAGCTGTTGAAACTTAGTAGAAAGCGTGTGTGTGTGTGTGTGTGTGTGTGTGTGTGTGTAAAATTCACTATACTTTGGCAGAATGGGGGGCAAAAAGAGCGGCAACCTGGGGTAGGAATACTGGCAGGCAGTGGCTTCCATGATTAGGGCCCTACCAAATTCATGACTGTGAAAAATGCATCACAGACCATGAAATCTAATCTCCCCCGTGAAATGTGGCTGTTGAAGGGGAAACCCGATTTCACAGAGTTGAGTGGCCAGAGAGTGGCAGCTGCTGGCCAGGAGCCCAGCTTTGAAAGGAGTGACACTGCCAACAGCAGCGCAGAAGTGAGATGGCATGGTATGGGAGGGGGTGTCCCTTTCGGGCTGGCCTTACAGGTGGGTGAGTGAGCGACTGCCTGGGGCCCTGTGGTCAGTGGGGTGCCCTGGCCACCACTCCCCTCCACACACACACAGCCTGTAGAAGGCCCCTTTGGCTCCCAAGCACCAGGCTCCAGCTGTTAGTCCTGGACAGGCTGGGGAGGGAGAAGACTTCCCCTTCCTCTGCATGGGCCATTCCCAAGGCCCGGTCACATCCACCATCTGCAGGACTCTCCCCTGACTGCAGGAAGCTCTGCAGCTGCTGGCTGGGAGTCCAGCTCTGAAGTCAGCACTGTTGCCAGCAACGGCGCAGAAGTGAGTGTGGCAGGGCACGGTGTGGTATTGCATCCTTCCTTCTGCGCTGCTGCTGGCGGTGGTGCTGCCTTCAGAGCTGGGTGCCTGGCCAGCAGCTGCCCTCTGGCTGCTCAGCTCTGAAGGCAGCAGCACAGAAGTAAGGGTGGCCATACTGAGAGCCCCCTACAATAGTGAACCCCCCATTACCCCATTTTGGTTGGGAACCCCACGGTTAACAATACTGTGAAATTTCAGATTTAAATATCTGAAACCATGAAATTTACTATTTTTAAAATCCTATGACAGTGAAATTGACCAAAATGGGCCCTGAATTTGGTAAGGCCCTATCTATGATGCTGGTGGGATAGCAGCTGGGGGGCGTGGCCACACTGTAAATGGATGAATAACTGATTTCTAGGGTAAATCACCCGGACAAACTTTCAGCCATAACAGTGGTTTATGTTTTGAAAGATTTCTCTAAAAGGAAAGAGCCTAGAAAATTACTTTAAAAAAAAAATGAAAACTTTAGATTGATATTGACATCAAAAGCACTGGTGGCAAAATCATTGGTAGAATGTTCTGCTGTCATTGCTGCTCACATCGAACCAGTCAAAAAATGTGGGGTCTTCTGAAAATTTTAAATAATATTTTCTTCAAAACTGGCTTCACTTTAACTGTTATCTCTTAACCTAGATCTTCCCACTTCAACCTAACCTTTCACTTAACTTATCCTCCCCTCCCTCAAGTGTTAATCCCTTTATGGGGCTTCAGGTACCTTAAATCTGGAGGGGAAGGGAGTTGCTCTCAGGGGCTTAAGGTCAGATAAGCTATCGCTCTGAAGTCCAGTCCGGTTCTGAGGTTGGAGGATGATTCTACTCAAGTCACTCAGCAAGGAGGGTTCAACAGGCCCTGCCAACAGAGACCTTTTTTTTTTTTTAATAACTTTAGGGGATTCATCCCTGACCATCTGCTTTCCTGTTTGAAGCTCTGTGGTGATGATTATTAAGAATGTGTTTCTGTGTTGTACACCAGGAAATGACTTCAGTTTCATATTTTTTGTATGGTTTTATGGTGGGTTTCCAGTTTGTGGTGTGTGTTTGTTCTGCTTTGTGGTGGTGTTTTTTGGCAGATTTTGGCTAGGGTATGAAGGAAATTGATGTTTGTTTCTGCTTATGTCCATCTTTCTTGTAAAAAAAGCAAATAAGTTTTTTCAAACTTGATTGCAGATAAGTTCAATTAAGTATGGTAAATTCTGCAAAAAATTTCAGCAGCTACACGGTACAATTCTGCAAAAGTGAAACATAGCTTGTGCTGATAATAAATCAAAATGGCGAGAGAATGAGGATACTACAATAGAAGCTTTTTTCGGCATATGTTTCACAAGTTTACCACTAGGATCTGTTAATCCCTGGGAACCAAATTTAACCTTGACTGAAAGGGAGTTGCACCCACTTATGCCAAGGATAAATTTGGCCCTTAGTGTTTATGGTCACAGTCCATAAGCAAATTACAATAATGAAGTGCTGAACTTTTCTTGAGCCCTCTTTCCGGTGTACAAAGATAGCACAATCAGGCTGTCCTTCTGCATTAGGCACATCTGTTCTCGTCTATCTTCAGTACACTTTTCTTGTACAAATGTATATAGTAGCCAATAAAATAAATATTTCATAATCCATTTGTCTGTTATATCTTAATTCTTTCTTCGAATGTCACAGAATACTGGTGAAGTTCAGACCCTGTTCTGAAACCATGTGTTTTTCTATGTTCTCTTTTTAATATTCAAGTGTGATAGAGAAACTGATAATTTGTCTTTTTTTTTCTTCTTTTTTGTTTTTGTTTTTTGGAGATCCTAAGCATCTCTTCAATCTTTTGGGAATTGGTATTAATGTTCTTGAATTTGGCATGTAATGATTTAGACTGTGGGACTTGAGCCATTGCACTGAGAACAGAAGAGATTGAAGCCACAGTGGAAGGCGTAGAATGAAAAGGCTGCATTGAGGACATTTTTCATGATTTTTTAGTACTGTGCATGATTTCTGTGTGTGCCCACTTAAGGACTTTTAAAAACCTTATTCTAGGTAATTCTATAACATAATGACAATGACTTTCTCTGTCCATTTTTTAAAGCATCAAAATGTGCAGTCATTGAAAAGATGTTAGTGCATATGTATATGCATGTCTTTTCTGATAAACAGTGGGTTGGAGAAAACCCTGTCTTCTACCTATCTATTGAGAAATGGCAGAACAGAATAAAAATAGTCCTGTGTAAATTAAACTGATTGCTTTCAATGAATAGCACCTCTGGTCTTTAGACAACCCCTTTTACTAGAGTCTAAAGGACACAAGATACTAATTTACCACAATTATGTAGCTCTTTGTCCTCTTGCTCATAATTAGCTTTGGAGCAAAGGTTAATGCTGTAAAAAAGCAAGGAGGAATTTTCAGAGCTGCCTTAAAAAAAAATCACACCAGAAAGCAGCACGTATTTGCTGCAGAAAAAAGTTACAGTGCATTAAAATGGTCTCTAATGCTGTGGTTTGTTGTGTGATAATGTTATCTACAGATAAGCTTACTTTTACTATACAGCAATACAGGAGGGCATGAAATGCTAAACACATTCTTTGCTGCCAATCTAGAGAGAGAAAATAGGGTGGGCGAAAGAAATACGTAGTTTCCCTTCAAAGCATGTTGATTCGTGGAGGATTTCTGAGAAGAGGATAGAGAAGCAGAGTTCCCTGTTTTAATTGTTGAAGTAGCAGAGATTGAATGCGAGTCACCTTTGGAGAACTCTGAAAACGGGGGGAACTCAAAGATCTCTAATAGAACACTTTTTAAATGCAAGATACAGTGATGTATTTCACTTTAATACACAGAATTTTACACAAAGAGGGGCATATGTTCCTCTCTATGTGCACTTTTTGCAGCTATTAATGTAAAAAAAATAAGGGTCAAATTCTGTCCTTGGATATATACATCCAGTTCCCACTGACATCTACTATCCAATTATAGAATGTTACACGTTTTCTAACACTAAAAGAAAAAGGTATATGCACCTATCCATAAAAGATGATATATACGATCTAGAAACAATGTGGTAGGGGAACTCTGATTTTTCCATTTAATTAAGCTTGGTGGAATTGAATTTTTATATTTTATAATTTTGATGGATAATGTTTGTTTAAACATTTTTTTTAATCTTTTTATTGATTTAAATGTTCACAGTTGCAGAAAATTCTGCAGAGGCAGACAATAATTATGTAATGATACTAAGCATTAAGATTAAAAAAGTTAAAGCTTTATAACCTTTAAAGCACAAATTATCAGCATCACATGTCAAAAGGTACAAAGTAAATTCCTTAGGTCAAACTGTAATAAGTTCTCAAACAGCATATTCCTTACTTTGCCTGTCTGTAAATTTTGATTATTATTGATGGAGATATTTTTTTCATTGGTTTGAGTATAGTGAAATTGATATTACCAATATTTACTGACAAAAAATCTAATCCTTCCAACACTACTTGTAACAGAGGGTATGTCTACACTGCAATCAGAGGTGTCACTGCAACACTTGTTGATGTATTCTGCTCGATAACAATCCAAAGCAGTGCGGACCAACGCATGTTCATTTTCATCATCATGAGTCAGATGCCACCAGCAAAACGTTGATTTTCTTTTTTGGTGGTTCGGGTTCTGTAGTTTCTGCATCGGAGTGCTGCTCTTTTAAGACTTCTGAAAGCATGCTCCACACCTCGTCCTTCTCAGATTTTGGAAGGCACTTCAGATTCTTAAACCTTGGGTCGAGTGCGGTAGCTATCTTTAGACGTCTCACATTGGTACCTTCTTTGCATTTTGTCAAATCTGCAGTGAAAGTGTTCTTAAAATGAACAACATGTGCTGGGTCATCATTCGAGACTGCTATAACATGAACTATATGGCAAAATGTGGGTAAAACAGAACAGGAGACATTCAATTCTCCCCCAAGGAGTTCAGTCACAACTTTATTTAATGCATTATTTTTTTAACGAGTATCATCAGCATAGAAGCATGTCCTCTGGAATGGTGGCCAAAGCATGAAGGGGCATACGAATATTTAGCATATCTGGCATGTAAATACCTTGCAAAAGTGCTATGCAAATGCCTGTTCTCACTTTCTGGTGACATTGTAAATAAGAAGACGACAGCATTATCGCCAGTAAATGTAAACAAACTTATTTGTCTTAGCGATTGGCTGAACAAGAAGTAGGACTGAGTGGACTTGTAGGCTCTAAAGTTTTACATTGTTTTGTTTTGAGTGCAGTTATGTAACAAAAAAAATCTACATTTGTAAGTTACACTTTTACAATAAAGAGATTGCACTATAGTACTTGTATGAGGTGAATTAAAAATACTATTTGTTTTGATTATCATTTGGAATAAAAATAATACTATAAAGTGAGCACTGTACACTTTGTAGTCTGTGTTTTTACAGAAATCAATATATTTGAAAATGTAGAAAAACATTCCAAAAATTTAATACTGTACATTTCAATCTGTATTCTATTGTTTAACAGTGCGATTAATCACGATTAATTTTTTTGATTAATCGACTGCCCTAATTTTAAGAAAAAGGCCTAATTTAGAAATTTTTAATATTTAAAGTTTATAAACTACTAATCTATTCTTTATATAATATTTCAAATAGGTATTTAATGATTACTAGATAACAAAAGTCATTACCATTTCATAGTCTATGTGAAATGAGCTAGTTTCAGTCCAGTTGCTAATGGACGCTTAATAAAGAACACTAAAACCAGCTGTGTAAATAAGGGCGCTGCTTACTTTGGTGTTTTTGTTAAGTGTTCATCTGGCATAAATACATCAACATGAGAACTGAGCTATTCTCTCTCCCTTAATACAGGTGAGGAGGAGCTCACTGGCAGTTAGCAGTACTTTGTGAAAATATGTTAACTGCCAAAGTAATGGACAAAGATCAGGAAATAGCAAGTACTTTAGTTTCCAGTGGTGTCAGCCCAACTATTATCATAACTACATTCTGAAAAAAAAATATATGTATTCATACACACATAATATATGTTCAAAAACCAAACAGCTTAACTGACAACCATCCTTCCCCTTTTCCCCCACAGATATCAACTGTTGAATCAGGATGCATTCCTCTACTACTTAATCTTCAGCCTTGCAGCTACATTCACTAGGTCAAAACAGCAGTTTTGCGGAAACCATACATGTCACTAAAAATCCAAAAGGAAATCCTTTGGCAAATTATCTGTTTTCCTGTATGTTCTTTTGAGGGCTGACTTGAATGAAATTGAGATCATTTTACAATCCTACACAAACAAGCATAGCTTTTGGTAGTTTTTCCCCACCTGCCACTTGAGTTTATCCCACAGTTATCATTAATGTTTTACTTTTGGGGACACTGCTCAACAGGTATAAATCTGAAGTCAACAGCAAAACTCACATTGATGTCAGTGGAAGTAGGATTGGGTTCTTTTTTAAAAAATAATTTCATTACCAGTATTACCTATCACATCTTAAATCTTGAAAATGAAGATAAATTATCTCATTTACATTTATCTAATTATACTATTTACTTTTTTACTCAGCCTGAATGGTGAAACTACACTGGTCAGATTCTAGCCAGTTTCACTTTCTGGGTCACATATATTGACAGAACACTGCAGTGCTTTGGTTGTCAGCATTTAAAAAAATAAAAATAAAAAAAAAAAAGCTGTTTTCAACTGCACTTAAAATAAACATGTCTATTAATGTTGGGCCAAATCCTTGTTTTGTTTTTTTTTAACTTTTTTTCTAAATAAGGGCTATAGGATTTAGCTTAAGAAGTTATGAAGAACTTCTTTATTTTACAAAACCTACATTTTGTTAAAGGTTATGGGTCCAATCCTTGGGTCTGACTCAGCTCCACCACCTTTCTTTTCTCCTCTCATACCCCTTCCCCAATGCTAGAGTTGCCTGAAGGTTTATTCAGTTGCTATTGCAAGTATGATCTGTTTCAAAACTGCTGTAACTCATGTCTGACTGCAGGGACCCTAAAATGACTGTGATGAGTGGATAGCTGAACATGATCTGAGAGCCTCTTAATGCCAGCTGGAAGGCGGCTGGTTACAGGAATCTCCTGATTCTGGTCTGTACATTCTAGTTCACCAAAGAATGTCATGCGAGGTCTTAAATGAAAACCAGAGTCATGCTGGTTAGTAATATCATTGTGAAATGTATGTAGAGGGACTGTGTAAGGAGTTAAGTATATATACTAAAAATACATTCTGTATCAAGGTATGAGTCACCAACAGAAATAAAAAAAACATTTTCTGTCAGACAAGATATGTTTATTCTCCTCTCTCTCTCAGATGTAAATTACGGTTGTAAGCTAATACAAAGGATGAGTATTTGTATACGGAATTATTGGTGAGATGTGAAGTCAGCAGGGAAGCAGCACATAGGAAAAACAAGTCATGGATGGTTATACCTTGTCTAAGTATAGACAATGAACTTTGGGGAATATAAGTACAAGGCAAAAAAGTCACCTAATAGTTAGGGCCTACGGGACTCATGATATCTTATCAAATTAAATCTGAAGCATGATGCACATCTAGAGTTTAGCATGGAAGTGTTAAATATTAGTGGCTTTTGCCAGTATTCCTTCCCTTAATCATAAATGAAAGCAATAAAAAAAACCCACAAAATAAAGTAAGTATTTGGATGTTTAGATTTTATTACAACTTTTCTCATCTGTACTCCTACCATCTAGCTCAATGACGGTAAGTCATTACAATTCTCTTTTTGAGTTATGGTTGAAAATACTTTGTTATGATGTCTGTTATATCTAGTCTATTTGGATTGTAAACCTCATCACTAATAGTTCATGAAGGTAAAATACCTGTAAATATCACCTTTATCGTTATTAGCTGAGAAATACATATGAGGGTGCAAGACAATAGACTCAAGTAACAAAAGAGAGAGCATGAGAGAGACACTGACTGTAAGTACTATGGTTTATAACCAAAGAAGAATAAGCTAAGATTTGTAGCATTCGATCTTTAAAAATGTCTTTCTATTCCTTTAATAATAGAACTTTATCCTTCCATAGCATATTTTATCTGAAGGTCCCAAATCATGTTACACATATTAGTTAAGCCAAATAACACTATGAGAGAGAGGCAAACAGCATCAGTAAACCTTTTTTATAGAATGACTAGTGGAGTTATTAGTTCAGATTCTCAAGTGGTGTAAACTGCTGTAGCTCCAATAAAGTCAATAGAGCTACACCAATTTACAACAGCTGAGAATCTGCTCTACAGAGTAGTTGGATCAACTCAAGCTCTGCACGGCTAAAACAGAGCTCTTACTCTTCCCCTCCACCCAAGTCATCGTCCTCGTATCCTTTCTCAATCACTGTGGGCATCACCACCATCCTTCTGACACTCAGGCCCATAAGTTGGGCATCATCTTTGACTTTGAGCTCTCTCTAGGTCCTCACATCCAGGCTACATCCAAAGCTCTCTTATCCTTTCTGGATAACATCTCTAAGGGCTTATCTTCACCACGGAGCTAAATTGACACTGCTGCAATCGATGCAGCGGCATCAATTTAGCGGGTCTAGTGAAGACATGCTTAATCGATGGGAGAGTGCTCTTTCATTGATTTCTGTACTCCATCTCAATGAGAGGCAGAAGCAATATCGGCAGGAGAGCATCTCCCGTCGACACAGCGTAGTGTGGATCCCACGGTAAGTAGATCTAAGCTATGTCGACTTGAGTTATGCTACTAATGTAACTCAAATTGCGTAGCTCAGATCAACCAGCAGGGGTAGTGTAGACCAGGTCTAAGATAAGACCTTTCATATCTATCCACACAGCTAAAATTCCCATCGAGGCTCTGATCATCATGTCTCAGTTACAGCAACATCCTTCTCTCTAGTTCTGACAAATGCAGTCTTGCCCTGCTCACATCCATGCAGAAAGCTGCTGCAAAGATTATTCTTCTAGTCCATTTCTTTGACTGTTACCCCTTTGTTCACATCCCTCTACTGGCTCCCCCTTCTTAATCACAGCAAATATAAAATACTTGTCTTCACTTTCAAGGCCCTTCACTGCCTAGCTGCACCCTATCATCTCCCATTCACTGTCAAGATGAAAACTCCTGCCTCTGATAGGCCCATGATGCCAGTTTCCATTGCCCACTTGTTAAATTTTCAAAACAACCACTTTTGTGCTTCCTCCCATACTGTCCCTTACTCTTGGAGGAGCTCCTTGTAAACATCCACAAAGCTACCTCAGAATCTTCCTTCAAAATTCTCCCTCACTGTGATGCCTTAAAAAAAAAAACCCGAACAAAGGCTAGGCCACTGGTGTGTTGACACCATTGCCTGGGAGAGTTACTGGTGTACAAGACTCCAACTCAACTGCAGGTTTTCCTACCTTTCCACCCTGACAGAAGGTGCAGACTTTTCAAGTGGCCCCTCACCTTTACATGCAAATTAGTTTGGAACTGTCGTCTTTGTGCCTACATACAAACATCTCCATTTCTCCTTCTGAACTCCTGCACCAAAGGTGGCTAAAGTGTACTTTTCAGAGTTTTATAAGAATCACATGGCTATGCTCATTTTAACAGTGCAATCCATGAATATGACTACTTTAGAGTGACTGCAATCTGATCCACAGTGTAAAACAGTATGTAGCCCTTGCTCTTGTGACAAGTTTCCAATCTGGCTCTTGGTTAGGTAAACTCTGAGCATCCCTGTTCCACATGGCTCAAAAGTCATGTCCAGACTAATACTCTGAATTTTAACTTTCAAATATGCATGCATGATTACTAGTGTGGATGCAGGGTTTTAGGGGACCAGTAAAGGTAGCTGAAATAGTTATGGAGAATATCCTTTATTATGAATGTATTTGCTATTTGTATAGTGTCGAGAGTGTGCTACCACTGTAATGACCATAATAATAGCAAAAGTCACTTTCTTATTCCCATGGCTATGACAATGGGAGAATTGCTTAGAAGCCTAAAGTTCTCTAGAGGAAACATATTCAGTACTGACCATACAAAATAATGACATCTGAAGGGAATATTTTGAACTATTCATACACATTACAATTAACTGGATCAAGTCATGAAAAAGCCTAGGATGAAATTTTAACCTCAATAAAGTCAACGTCAAACATAACCCTGACTTCAGTCAGGACAGACTTTCACCTCGGCTATCATTGTGGGGAGCTCAATGAAGACCTCCATACGATGCTCAGTGATCGTTAAAAACACCAAACCGAATATTAGGATGCATAAGAATAAAATGGAAAATATTATGCTCTTTTAGAAGTCAGTGGCACACCCTCATCTGGAATTCTGTGCTCTGGTTTGGTCACTCCATCTTAAAAGAGATTATAGTAGAAATAGAGACAAAGACTGGAGATGAGAAGGATTAGGGGCAAGGAAAGACTCTCATATGAAGAGAACTTGAAAAGATTGGGATTATAGAAGAGATAAATGTGAGGAGATATGATAAAAAGTACACAGAATAATGAATGGGACAATGATAATCCAAGAACAAGGGGACATCCTATGCAACTGAAAGGTGGTAAATCCAAACCCGGTAAAAGGAAATACTCTTTCATACAAAAATAATTAGCCTATGGAACTCATTGTCACAACATATCAGAGGCCAAGTGTTTCCAGAATGCAAAAAAAAAAAAAAATTGACATTTACGGGGAGTATATTTACATAAATAATAATCAGTACCAAAAGCCAAGCACTTTGGAAGTGATATAAACTCTTCAGCTTCAGGGCATGAGCCAATCTCTCATTACTGAGGGTTAAGAGGACACCTCAAAGTGTCCTCCTAACAGCCTACTGCAGGGCTTCTTCCTGAAGCAGCTGATATTGGTCATTGTCGGAGAATGGAAGCATGTCCCTTGGAATGGTGGTTGAACCATGAAGGGACATATGAATCTTTAGCGCTTCTGACACATAAATATCTTGCAAAGCCGCTACAACAGTTCCATGCGAGTGCCTGTTCTCACTTTCAGGTGACACTGTAAGAAAGAAGCGGGCAGCATTATCTCCTGCAAATGTAAACAAAGTTGTTTGTCTGAGTGATTGGCTGAACAAGAAGTAGGACTGAGTGGACTTGAGGGCTCTAAAATTTTACACTGTTTTATTTTTGAATGCAGGGTTTTTTGTACATAATTCTACATTTGTAAGTTGAACATTCATGATAAAGAGATTGCACTACAGTACTTATATTAGGTGACTTGAAAAATACTATTTTGTTTTTTTTACAGTGCAAATACTTGTAATAAAAATAAATATAAAGTGAGCACTGTACACTTTGTATTCTGTGTTGTAATTGAAATCAAAATATTTGAAAATGTAGAAAACATTCAAAAATATTTAAATAAATGGGATTATATTATTAACAGTGCGATTAATCGCGATTATTTTTTTTAATCGTTTCACAGCCCTACTTAACATACTGTATTTGGGCTCATGCCATCTTTTTTTTCTTTTGATGCAGGAATCAGGACCTAAAAGAGCTTGGGGACCTTGCTCCACATTGGGACAATATGCGTAAAAATGTTATTGCTCACTGTGAACAGATGCTCAACATGTACCAGGACACTCTTGCAGATCTCGAGAAACATACAGGTATGGAAATAGTTTCTATCCTCCATCAAAGGTAATGAGTATCTTGTATAATGGACATTTCACTCGAGTGTATGAAAAGAGAATTAAACACAATTCACAATGGGAGTAGTTGGTGGGGAAAGAGGAGAGATTGTATATTGTGTGTACAAGTTGTATATTGCAAAGGGGGTCAGTTTGGAGTTACATGCCCACATCCTGTCATATGTTACTAAAATGTGTACATACAATTTCCACACAAACAACTTTGAAAAAACGTAGTAGCTTGTTCTTCCAACATTTCTGAGGTACTAATAAGCACCGTACTTCTGGGCACATTTCCTGTCAAAAAGTGAAGTCTGCACTACCTTTCGTGCACCTCAGTTCATTTTCAGGATTTGCACAGTTCATAATCATACCAATGAGAAAACCACATTGGACAGTAGGTTTGTCTGACATCCAGATCATTACTCCACATACAGTATCCTACAAGTAGTCCACACAGCTTGTTCACTGAGCCAACCAGTCACTAAAGATATTAAAGAGTAACAACGAAATGCAGCCACATTTTCAAGAACATCTGTTGATGGAGTTGCATTTAAAGGTCTATCAGCCAGCATCAGATCCCATATTTCCCCTCCCTGATGTGTCAGAGGCATTGCCCACAGCCAGGAAAGCATTGAACTCTTAGGACTGGCAACCTATCATCAGACAGTTGCTGTGAATTACCACCGGGGTCCAAAAGTGCAGCTATTTGCAACTCTACTTTTGCCATACAGGAGGTATTATGTGCTGGTGTGAAGTGCAAACGATAATTGCCTTGGTGCTGGCTCTGTAAATATACTATGCACCACTCTGCCTATAGACTGCAATGCATAAAGAGGGGAGTTTGTCCATGTGCCTGCAAACTCAGTACAACATCTGTGACAAATTTACTGTGCACTATATGCATGGGAAATTGGCTAGTTTCTCCACCAGCAAGACACACACCAAACAAGAGCTGAGCAATTAATGCATAATAATTAACTCCTTCAGTGGCACCTTAGAGACTAACCAATTTATTTGAGCATAAGCTGTAGCTCACGAAAGCTTATGCTCAAATAAATTGGTTAGTCTCTAAGATGCCACAAGTACTCCTTTTCTTTTTGCGAATACAGACTAACACGCCTGCTACTCTGAAACCTGAGAAAAATGGAGTAACCACAGTTTTAAAGTGAATGTTTACCTCAAACAATGCACAGCAGAGTAATCTCCATCTGTATGCTGAACTGGACACAAGTAATTATGCCATAATTGCCACCTTGTGTAAAATATTTCAGAGACAAGTCTTTCTTCTCCAAAATGTTAATGGTTGAAAAATTCACTTTTATCATTCTTCCTTCTTCCCGTTCAATACTGAGCATACTATAACACCTGAGGGTGGATTTCATTTACCTACACACACACACCAGGGCCGTCCCTAGAGATTGTGGTGCGTTATGCAGCCCCCCTGCGGGGGGAGGGGGGGCGGCCCCAGGCTTCCGGGGCGGGAGTGGGCGTCCCAGGCTTCCACAGGGTGGGGGGGCTGCGCCCAAGGGCTTTGGGAGGCAGGAGCAGCCAATGCAGGAAGGCAGCAGGGATCGGGCCTGACCCCGCACTCATGGGTAGGTGGGAAGTGGAACGACCCGGCCCCAGCCTGCTCTGCTCTGCTCCCCCGGCTCCCAGCTTGGGGGAAGGTGGGAAGGGCTCACCGGTGGCACGGCTGGGAGCCGGCGGAGTGGAACGGGCTGGGGCTGGGTCACTCTACTTCCAGCCGCCCAGTGAGTGCAGGGCGGGCCCGACCCCGGCCCCTGCTGCAGTCCCCTGGGATGCATAGCTCAGGGGACAGGGTTTGGGCAGAGCAGAGGTGGGAAGAGGCAGGGTGGAGGCAGAGCAGGGATGGGGCTGAGGGGACGGGGTGGGGCAGGGGCGGGGGCTGCTTTCCTGGGCCCTGCTGTGCACAGCCCACGAGCGGCCAGCTCAGCTGTCTGGAGGATTGGGCTGGCCGCTAAAGCAGCATGCAGCTGCGTGGGACACCAGGAAATTTGGTGCCGTTTGGTGCCCCAAATTTCCTGGTGCCCTACGCAGCTGCATAGTTTGTGTACGGGTAGGGACGGCACACACACACACACACACACACACACACACACACACACACACACACACACACACACACACACACACACACACACACACACACACACACGAAAGCTTTTGCTCAGATAAATTTGTTAGTCTCTAAGGTGCCACAAGTACTCCTTTTCTTTTTACACTCTCTCTCTCACACACTCACTCTTACACCCCCACCCCCAAAGAAGATCTGTTCAGAATAGCTTTCCATTGGACTAGATGCTATATAAACATCAGAGAGTCACTTGTCTGCAAGTATATGGTTAAGAGGTTGCATTAGTCAAAGGGTTCATCTGCCATGCTCTGAAGTATTTTGTACTGGCCATTACTGTAGGCAGGATACTGCAATAAATGAACCACTGGTCTGATCCATTATGGCAATTCCTATGTTCCTTTCTTTGAACCGAGACAGAGTTTTTGAAATATTTTGTTAATGTATTATATTTTGAAGGTGTCCCATATATCATCATACACAAAGCAACAAACACAGAATTTTTATGAAGTCAATAAAAAAACCCAGCACTTCTAAGAAAACATTCGAATAACCTTTCAAGATAAAAAAAAGACAATATAGTATATTAAACATAAATCTTGAAAAACTGGTAATACGCCAACTTTCTTTGAGCACGTTGATGAAGCTTATTAATCTGTTTTAACTGTGTTCTGAGATTACAGAAACAGATCATAGAGTCTAAGGTTATTTATGAGAACAAAAGAAGCATATGCAACAAAGATACCAAAAGAAAACTAATAATATGAAGATGGTAAATAAAATATGAACAGATAATAAGTAGAAGGCTAACACTCAAATCCCTCCTTAAAACTTACTACTTCCTCAAGATCTTTTAGTGCTAATCTACCACTGAAAGATATTTGATTGAGATGCATAAAAATGTGCTGCTTTAACGTTGTCTTCCAAAGTGGCATAATTTGCTATTTTAAAAAACTGACTTTAGTGGAACCATTGAGATGTGTGCACTTACCATTGTCAAGTAACTGTATAATGTTTTGCTGTGATCATTGCATTTCTTCACTTCATCTTCCTTGTTATTTTTTTATTTTCACTTATTGAGTTACAGTAAAATTATATTATAAACTTGTCAGGTTAGGGATCATACCTGTGTATTTGCTCTGAAAGTCCTTGCACACTTTTGCGCACTGCATAAGTCATAAATATTTAATATTCCATACCGAGACCCCACACCTGCATTCTACTCTCTGAGAGCAGTGCAGGATCAAGCTCCAAAAATGTATGTTTAGATGTATGTGTTGCCCACTTACGGCTCCAAAAGTCAGGGAATGCTTGCCCATGAAGCCTTCGCTGAGATTCAGTATTGTGCCTCTAAGGATATGTCTCCACTTCGGAGTTAGCCTGGGTGATTTGCAGGTTAGCCTAGCTTGAGTTTGAGCAGCCATACTGCAGAGCCGTACCGTAGTTACTGTGTCCTCACTTGTGCTGCACTCCCCAGCGTGTGTCACTGAGACTTCTGGGGGCATCTCCCATGGTTTGTATGTGCTGCAGTAAGGTGAACCGCTCTATGTTTCTGTCCCAGGGAATTTTAAAGGAACTTGTCTGGCCCACATGGGGAACTGTGGGAAGGCTACAATAGAGGACTATCATGCATTCAAGTGATTTAGCGTGCATCCTCACTGCAAAGTGGTTGGATTACCAATCTGTGTGAAAGAGGAACCAGGGCTTTAACCCAGATGTTTAGCCATGTTAGCTAGCCCCATTTGGAAGTACCACTTAACTCAAGTGCCTTGGGTATGTGAAGAGGAGGGGGCTTAGGGGCACTGTCCAAACAAATTCTGCAGTCAAGACATACCCTTTAGAGGCATAGCACAAAACTTCAGCCTGGGGGTCGGGGAGTGCTAAGGTGGCTTTAAGCCACCTTTGTGCCTATCTGATCCTGGGCTTGTCTAGGGACTAGAGAGGCCCCTGGTGTAACTTAGGCCCCCAGGGCTGTCTGAGTTATGACAGGTTTCAGAGTAACAGCCGTGTTAGTCTGTATTCGCAAAAAGAAAAGGAGTACTTGTGGCACCTTAGAGACTAACCAATTTATTTGAGCATGAGCTTTCGTGAGCTACAGCTCACTTCATCAGATGCATACCGTGGAAACTGCAGCAGACTTTATATATACACAGAGAATATGAAACAATACCTCCTCCCACCCCACTGTCCTGCTGGTAATAGCTTATCTAAAGTAATCTTCAGGTTAGGCCATATATGAGTTATGACAGTTTCCTGGGCTGCAGGCCTGCCTGGAATCTACGGGCACACCTGTGTACCAGTGCTTGCAAGGTGCCCCTGAAGAGGCAGCTGACTCTAGTTCCTATCCCAAGGGATCCTCCTCTGCCCAGATACAGAGCTTTTAGGTCCCGTTTGTTATTCTCCAGCCCTATTATATGGTGTAAAGTGGCTAGAATGAGGGTGAGGAACTCACCCCTTGACATTGACCCCTTGAGTATATGATGCAGCCTTTAATTACATCCTGGCCACTATGGATGTAGAAGCCCTCTACACCAACATTCCACACAAAGATGGACTACAAGCCGTCAGGAACAGTATCCCCGAAAATGTCACAGCTAACCTGGTGGCTGAACTTTGTGACTTTGTCCTCACCCACAACTATTTCACATTTGGGGACAATGTATACCTTCAAATCATGGGCACTGCCATGGCCCCGCAGTATGCCAACATTTTTATGGCTAACTTAGAACAACGCTTCCTCAGCTCTCGTCCCCTAATTCCCCTACTCTGATTGCACTACATTGATGACATCTTCATCATCTGTACCCATGGAAAAGAAGCCCTTGAGGAATTCCACCATGATTTCAACAATTTCCATCCCACCATCAACCTCAGCCTGGATCAGTCCACACAAGAGATCCACTTCCTGGACACTACGGTGCTCATAAGTGATGGTCACAGAAACACCACCCTATACGGGAAACCTACCGACCGCTATGCCTACCTACATGCCTCCAGCTTTCATCCAGACCACATCACATGATCCATTGTCTACAGCCAAGCTCTACAATACAACCGCATTTGCTCCAACCCCTCAGACAAACATCTACAAGATCTCTCTCAAGCATTCTTACAACTACAATACCCACCTGCTGAAGTGAAGAAACAGATTGACAGATCCAGAAGAGTACCCAGAAGTTACCTACTCCAGGACAGGCCCAACGAAGAAAATAACAGAACGCCACTAGCCATCACCTTCAGCTTCCAACTAAAACCTCTCCAACACATCAAGGATCTACAACCTATCCTGAAGGACGACCCATCACTCTCACAGATCTTCGGAGACAGGCCAGTCCCTGCTTACAGACAGCCCCCCAACCTGAAGCAAATACTCAACAGCAACCACACAACAGAACCACTAACCCAGGAACCTATCCTCGCAACAAAGCCCGTTGCCAACTGTGTCCACATATCTATTCAGGGGACACCATCATAGGGCCTAATCACATCAGCCACACTATCAGAGGCTCGTTCACCTGCACATCTACCAGTGTGATATATGCCATCATGTGCCAGCAATGCCCCTCTGCCATGTACCTTGGCCAAACCAGACAGTCTCTATGTAAAAGAATAAATGGACACAAATCAGATGTCAAGAATTATAACATTCAAAAACCAGTCGGAGATCACTTCAATCTCTTTGGTCACTCGATTATAGACCTAAAAGTGGCAATTCTTCAACAAAAAAACCTTCAAAAACAGACTCCAACGAGAGACCGCTGAATTGGAATTAATTTGCAAACTGGATACAATTAACTTAGGCTTGAATAAAGACTAGGAGTGGATGGGTCATTACACAAAGTAAAACTATTTCCCCATGTTTATATCCCCTTCTCCCCCTCCGCTGTTCCTCAGACGTTCTTGTCAACTGCTGGAAATGGCCCACCTTGATTATCACTACAAAAGGTTTTTTCCCTCCTGCTCTCCTGCTGGTAATAGTTCACCTTACCTGATCACTTTCCTTACAGTGTGTATGGTAACACCCATTGTTTCATTGTCTCTGTGTATATAAATCTCCCCACTGTATTTTCCACTGAATGCATCTGATGAAGTGAGCGGTAGCTCATGAAAGCTTATGCTCAAATAAATTTGTTAGTCTCTAAGGTGCCACAAGTCCTCCTTATCATCACATACTGTTTCTTCAGTAATACAATACAGTATCATACCACTTGTATGCATCCTGAGATATACTTTTTATTCTTTGAAACTGTAATTTCATTATCATAAAGGTACATCTTAATTGATAGAGGTTTTTTAAATCTCTTCAAGAAACGTTGCAAGTTTTCTCAGCACTTACATACTAAACAGTTTCTTTTGACCCAAGTCACAGATGTCATTATGTGTAATGTAATAACTCAGGTGATAAGATTTATCTAATTTATCTGTGAAGTTAGGTATCCTATATAACAATATACTTTCACTATTCTCTGTTGTGTAGTTGGGTCCCAATCCTTCAGAGACTTATATACACACTTAACGTTCTGCTCTGTGAGTAACCCTTCCTCTGGATTTACTGACTATCTCCTTATCTCTTTTTAACATATATCTTCACACACAAACAGAATGTTTCATTCTGTTTCACACTCCCCTCAAAAAATTCCATTTCATTCTACATCATATCAATTATTTATGCATAAGTACTCTTTGATATCTTACAGCCAGATACTGTGAGGTGCTAAGCACCACCTTTGAGACATTGATTGCTATCAAATTGAGTCTTTACAGCCTTGTCTGAAAACTGAAACCTGTAAAGTTCTTGGTATTTCTTCCATGATAATTGCTAGACATGTACAGTATGCCGGCATTACCACCAACTGTTTTTCATTGATAAAGTGTGAAAATACCAAATATTTGACATCTCAGAATCAGGAGGAAACCTTTCTGCCTGTGCTGCTGATTTATAGCTACATTGTCAGTCATATTGTTTCCCTGTCTTCCACTGACAACATTAGTGTGTGTCCCAATCCCCTTGACAATCAAATCGGTACAGGCATTTCCTTCACTGTAAACCAAGTGTTGGTTTTATAATAAGCTTTCCTCCTTTCATTTTTACAAATTGTCAATTAAGTTCTCATGTTTTCTTGTCACATATTAATATGTTTCTGTAGAACAAAGTATTTATTGGTTCCTGTATACAATCTCACCACCCATTATTTGTTTTAATTTGTTTTTATCACAATTTTTTCTTCCTCAGCTTTTTCCCTATAGACTACATTGCACTCTTCTCTCCCACAAAGGGATTCATCTTTCCACATGCTGTTTTCAGAAATGTGTCCCTAGACTTTTTCAGTAAAATAAGATGATAATGCAGAATAAAATTAAATGCATATTTTAACCTGTCCTGGGTTTTCTTCTTTATTGGAGGAGGGGGAGGGGGAAACAAGAAAAGGAGTGTGATGCTTGATATTAACATGTAAAAAAATAAGGGTCAGAAGTCTCTGTGGTCCTATATATACAAAGCTGGTTTACTCATTACTTCATTTTCATTGTTTAGAGGAAAATGTAGGATTAAAGGAACACTTTCAAGATTGTCAAACCCAAAATATTACTTATGGTACCTTTAATATTACAAATGTAATTTTACTACAATTCCTGAATCTCTTTTCCCCCAAAATGACTTTGAATGCAAATGGAAAATGCCCACACTCCTGTGTGGTCTTAGAAAAACAAAGCCAGAATAGCATTTCTCTGCAAGCACTACAGATAATGATAATTTTCAATACAGTGTTTAGTCATAAGAACAGACAGGCATAGAAAGGGCAAATTACAAGCTACTACATCATGTATATATACCATCAAAAATCAGCTGGTAAATTAGCTTTTTGGCCTACCAGTATTGACAGTGTTCCTTTAAACATTCAAAATAACTTTACTTAGTTACTCATAATCTCATACTTTAGATGTGATGATTATAAAGTGTATAGTCAAATCTTTTCAGCACATTGTGGGTAGTTTATTATCACGTTGTCATTTTAGAAAGAGGGCGTATTTATAATGACTTCTACTGAAATGTGAACAATTCAAAGTTTTTTGTTTGCACTTTCAGGAAATAATATTCTATTCAGTACATTTGTTTTGCTTTTAAAAAAAATCGAAAGTTCTCACTTGCTAGTGGAAATATGTAGTGTCATATCTCTATGCCCCTGTATTTTTAGCACAATATAAACTCAATATATGTTAACTGTGGCATCATTTCCAGCATGCTGTGGACTAATTCTAGGAAGCAGGAACAATGTCTCTCAGCAAATTAGATTGTTCTGTGAATTAAAAGCTGTTTTGTTGACTGGAATATGGATGCATGCTGAGACGCAGTTAGCAAACCATTCTTTTCTTAATACACGATTACACATTGAAAGTAAATTAAAGAATGCCACTAACGTACAAGTATTGTCCTAACATTTAAAAAAAAGGACAAAACATCTGCTGGGTGCTTGAGATAATGATGCTTTAAACTTTTGTTTTCTAGGATCTTCTTTCAAATCAAGTTGTAGTAAAGGAGAAAAGACACTAGAATTTGTTCCAGTAAATCTCCACCTGCAAAGAATGCATGTGCACAGTCCTCGGTTGAAAGGTAAAGTATATTCCAGAGAAATGTTCTAGTTGTGTCACACTACAGTGTGGTTTATATATAATCAGAAAGTTTGTATTCCTTTTTAACCCTTTATAAACTCCATGCATTTTAACTCATAGTGGTGCTGTTCAAAAATCTCCAGTTTCTTCGATAGTAAACCATTGTAACTTGACAAAGAAGAATGGTGCTTAGACAGGTGTCTCTTCAGGTTAGGCACTATATTTTCAATAGTACTAAAACACTTTTTTCATATAATGCCAAATCTTGGTCACTTTGAGGTAATTGGGAGATTTTTGCTTTGACTTCAATGGAACCAAGATTTGGCACATGCTGTTTAAACTTGGTCAACATGGTTCATGAAGTGGTATGATAGGGAAGTAGTTAAATGGCTCAGTTTCCTTTTCATTAACTCCTTTTCATTACAGTAGGCTTTTCAGTAGATTTGTGTGCAACTGGCTGGCATGAGTTCACATTGATTTTAGGGCTGGGAGATTAGAGAGAAAAATTATTCACAAAAATTATAGTGACTTCCAAAGAGAATTTTGCTTAAGCTCTGTTTGCAATAGTTTTGTTTGCTTTTGATCAACATTCATCCAAGGAAAGATTTGTTTGTTAAAATGTTTGTGGAAAATGAATTCTTAAACCTTAGCTGAGATTTATATAATCATAAAACATAAGCAGAAATAGTTTATGAAGATTAGGTCAGCTGATCAGGGAACAGAAACCATACCATGTACCTGGGGTAACCAGTCACACAGTTCAAGCATTCAGCTATGGATATTGAATATTCAAAGGAATACTTGCAGCAAACTATTAACAAGTAATCCACAGGCTGTAATTTGTTTGCATAATATATTCAATAAACAATTTCAGACAGTGTACAAATTTCTAACAAATACGGGTATGTTGTTGCGTTAATGAACAAGAAAAAGGATCGAATTCGCGTAATAAATTGTGTGGTGTTCAGGTCTAGTTTAAATTAACTTTTGCAACTGTCTCAGTGTATGTAATGTATGTACCCTTTGAATTTTGGTTTATGGTTGTGGTTTGTTAGAACCCAGTATTGTAGCCATGTAATAATTATAGCAGTAATTATAAGATAAAGGAGTGGAATTGATAGAATGCTAGAGACCTATAGGCCTAGCTAAGAATAGCTTAAGCAGTTAGCATAAGTGTAAGGCCTTATAGCCTGGGTAGGAGTAATTGCTCAAAGAGTTAGCATATTTAAGTAAACTAATAGTAACGATAAGTCACAAGACTTTATTCATTGTTTTGTCATAATCACAAGTGTTACAAACTGCTGATTGGTACAAACTGCCTTCTCGCAGTTATCTATCTGAGTATTTTTGGAGGGGAATATTAGCTAAGTTAATATTACCATAGTAATCCAACTGATGTATATGTTAATACGTTTTGCTTAATTAATATACTAACCTATAGGATAAGGGCACCCCAATATTATGAGGGTGAGGAAGTTAAGATATGTTAAAGGAGGGAAGAGCTATGCATATATATGCATGAGGAAGACTATCAAGGCCTATAAAACATCTGGTCTCAGCTCAGGTACAGCTGTTGAAGTTTGTCATCTGCATGCCAGAGTTAGACAAGGATCTGCCTCAACCTTTAGAGCTCTCCCCAAGGATAGAGTGATAGAGTGAGTGAGTATATACCTGGTAATGGTGCCGGTTGCTCTGACAGTTTTATATTAAATCGCTTTACTTGTTTGCATTGTTTTATTTATTGGACTAATCATTGTAATCATAACACTTTTACAGTTACACAAGGTCTTCCCTGAGTGTGAGTGTTGCTGTCACGGCTGTGCCCCATAGGGCTCCTTGAATAATTCTGAAAATAGTGGGCCTGATCTTGAGACAAGAACCTACCAAATTTCAGAGTCCTAACTGGGCAAACTAAGCCAATAACCTAATCAATGAACAATCAAAAGATCAGGCAACAATATGGAAAAAGCAAAATTCTAAACAAGGCCAATGAGTTTTGTGAAGTCCTATGTGTTCCTCATGAGTTTGCACGCAATAGGATTTGCAGGGAATGGTTTCATCCAGAAGGCTTATCACATGACCAACTGTTATTATAAAACCAAAATGAAGCTTCAAAGTTCAATCTGAAAAAATACCTGCTGCTCCAGAGGCAGTAACGGTTTCACTTTCCATTTTGCTCTAGTGTTCGTGGGCCCTTGGGGTTAGAGTCCATTCTTTTAAGCTTGCAGAATGATATTTAAGCAGTAGTGATCCTTGTACGAGATGTTTGTGGAGAGAACGAGCACTGTTTACCCTCTGTAGAGTATCTTTTGTATGCTGAGTAACTGAGAAAGTTATTACAATAAAAGAAGCTAGGTGGCCAGCCAATTTTTTCTTTTATTCTCCATCAAAATTATCTGCCAAATCCTGAAGGCCATACTCAGACAAAATGCCCATTGAAGTTAATAAGTATTTTGCCTGAGTAGATGTCAGAATTTGGCCCAATATTAAAACTTTATGAAGGATGTAGAACTAATTCCACTGAAATGTCTTAAGGCTTTACTAAGTGCCAGCTATAGACTTAGTGTGACCTATGGTGAAGCTGTGAGTTTCTGGCATTGAATACAGACTTTGAGAAATTAAGCAGTTGCTACTAAGTTCCTTTAGAGAAATCGGAAGGATTCTGTTTTATTAAGGGTCTGTTTCTGAGATTAATAATTAGTGATGGTCGGGGTCTTATTTTTAGAAATGCTGAACACCCATAGCCACAGTTGAAGTCAATGGGAGTTGCGGATGCTCAGCCCCTCTAAAAATCAGGTCCTGCAGGGTAGATTTGAGTTAAAGGGACAAGCTTCCGAAACAATGGAATCTTTGATAGTGTTTATGGAATTATGGTGAACAAGGATTTCAGATGTAGGACTTTTATTTTTGTTGTGAGTTTTCCTTGAACTACCAATGAGTTGTGTGGTATTATATGGGGTTTCCATACTAATTATTGAACTAGTTGTGGGGCTTATTTTACAGAAAATGTGTGTGATCATTTTTGCATTGGGAAGTGATTTGCTGAGACAGTATGTTATGAAGGGATTTGTTAAAGATTGATGCTTGGTAGAGTCAGGATATAGGGCTGAGATGATGGGATTTTAAATAAGAGTTGGTTTCTCTGATTATGATAATTTGTGTTAATTTCCAAAGTGACGTGAGATGTTCTCTGGGCTCTTTTCTTTCCCTTGCCTCTTTTTAGGCTGTGTCTCATTACTCTAGCTTCATTGACAGTGTGTGACGAAGTGGGAATGTTGTTAATGTTTTCTCTGAATATGTGTGCGTCAGTTTCCCCTATGTGTTACTCAAGTATCTAGGCAGTGGGACAAAGGTGTGTGATACTTGCAGAGGCCCCTAGAGGGCAGATGTGACTGCCATATGGCTGCCTGGGCACAGACAATGGCCAACTCTGTATCCTGGCAACTGATGGCCGGGGCCCATCATCTGCAAGAATCAGCCGGAGGTGTTCGAGGACCAAGTCAGAGGTGGAGGCCAGGTGACCTGTTTGCCTGGGAAAGAGACACAGGAAGGAGGAGGGCAGCTAGGCGTGACTGAGGCTGGACTGCTGGAAGCTGGTCAGTCTCCTGGTTGAGACTTGGGGGTGGGAGGGGAGCCCTGCGTTCTGGATCCCCCCAAGATGGACTTTGATGAATATTCCTAATTTCTCTGCTAACAAGATCTGTTCTACGCTGTGTTCCCAACGATTAATAACCCCTTGTGTTTTAGCTCACTGGCTGAGAGTCACTGCTGACTGCGGAGATGGGGCAGAATTCATATGGCCAGCATTTTTCTGTGCCCCCCACACACAGAAAAATGCAAAAAAAAATCTACCAGGGGATATGCACCTCTTCCCCAGCAGCCCAGGCAGCAGGTCTGTTCCAGCGTGCCTGGAGCAGCCTCAGAGACGGGGGAGGTGGGCTGGGTATGCATACCTATGTGGTTGATCACCTTGGGGGGGGGGGAAGGGGTCTGGGCGTACATACGTGCCTACGAGAGAGAGAGAGAGAGAGAGAGAGAGAGAAAGAATGACTCTGTCCCTCTTGCTTGCTACTGCAGCTTGCTGGCATGGAAGGGTAAGGCTTTTTATTATGCACATGGCAGGCTAGAGGCAGAAATGTAGCCGCCTGCTTGATCTCATTGTCTGAGATACAAATGTAGCAGCCTGCCTACATAGTAACATTGTTAATGTTCCTGTTGTTAGTTAACTGTTCCCATTCTCAGTCAATTTGCCCAGGAGCATAAAACCTGTGAAAATTTTAAGGCCCCTACACTGCCAGAGTGACGTAAAGGAGCCTTATAAATGACAATAAGGGAATACCCAGCTAGGAAGATCTATGTGCTTTCTCACTTTTTTCCTGTGCCAAAGTGACACAATGGAGTTACATTGCAGCTCAGGATTTATTTTACTTACCGATTTAAAAAAAAAGACTTTGAGGGCAAATAAAACATTTACCAAGCAGTCAATAAAATGTCAGGACAATCAGAACCATGCACTTTCCAAAGTACCCAGCCAGGTCCAGGACAATGATTAGCAAAAGCATAATACCTCCTGAACATATATCATATTCAGCTGTCAAAGTGCATGATGTTTATTGAAACAGGTTTTATTTGACAAACACTAAAGACTTATGGCTTGTGTCAAATATATGCTCTGAGCAATATGTAGTACCTGCTAATCTTTTTGTGCTAAATTGCACTTTGACTTCCAGTATATCTTTCCTCATCTTATGCTTCACTTATCATGTTTCAGAGGGCATGCAGGATGTTCTTAAGAGGTTTGCAGAAAAAAATTAGCATGTAAACATTAATAGAGATAGTGATTAAACAAGTTGATGAGTCATAAAGCTGTCATTAACCCTGAAACTGTCAGACTTCTTTAATATTGTGATACAAGGCGGGTTTTAATTCCATCTATTAGTATTTCATTCTAAGATGCCCGAAGTCAGTTCTTGAGCGGTTGGAGATTATGTGGGAGGAATGTTTGATGGCACTTACAAATGCAAATTTGTGCAAAATTGGTGACTTTATACCATACTTTCAAATTTTATATATCAACATAACAAATGAGCTCTCCTTGCAAACTCTTAGAGCCACATTTTCAAATATGGGTGACTAAAATACTCCACGTTTGCATATGTTTATTGGGCATTTGAGTGGCTTATTTGCATAATTATCTAATCTTCATGCAACAAAAGGTGAAAACTCACTCTTTTGCAGAGAACCTGTGCATTACTAAAGTCACACTTAAACACTCAAAATAGTGCTTGTGGGATTTTAGTGCTGCATAGGCCTTGTTCTGATTACCTCTATGGGGCGAATTTCACCCCAAATGCCTATTTATACACAATTATTACAGATGTAATTTAATCACTCATGTCTGAAAATGTAGCTTTCCATGTGACGTGTGTGTGCGTGTGTGCTCGTTTATTATGATTTAGGGCTGGATTTCACTGGACTTTGGTTTAGACCTTTAATGAATACTCCCATTTAATATACTATACATATATGTTAAAATTTCCAATTTAACAAACAAACACTGAAGCCAGAAAATATTTCATTCTTTGTCAACTTTATTTATTTGTAAACACTATATTTTTTTTCTTATTATGATCCTGCAGGAGTTCTGACCATCTGTTGCCACAGCTTTTATTTACTTTCCTATCAGTGCTGTAACCCAGCAACAGCATTGGGAACACAGAAATGGAAAATAGGATACACCAAAGGGCACCAATACCTGAATCATGCATTCACAGGAAATCAATCATATGAAAAAGAGCCACCACATTTTAATAGATTTTCCCTTTGAAAGAGATGAAGAGGAAGATGTTAGCCTTTAACCCAGTTCAGGAATATGCACATTCCTGAGAATCAAGGCTTGCACTAATGAATTGCTGTGCATTTTCTTTATAGTGTCTTTGTATACATTCACAGATTCTAGTAACTAGCTGCTTTAGTGTCTCCCCCAACCCTAAGCGATGTTCTGGTAGCAGTAATGGTCAGGCGTGTTTTTTTTCTAAGTTTGGCAATGAGATTGGGACCTTTCTTTTTGGATGTGGAACAGATGTTGTAGACACTGATGTTTTTTGTGATCTCTAGGCTGCACTATTGCAGTAAGCGTTACAAGAAAACCAGCTGAAAGTTTCCAGTATTTCAAATAGCAGTTGCTCACTTAATTGATTTGTAGAAAAATGGCCCCTGGAATTGAAAAAGTTTGTAAACAGTTGTCTTTTCTAATTTTTTTTGTTATGCAAAATTTGTTATATTTTAATTGAAATTTGTATGGAAGATATTATCAGCATTGTTTACCAACATCTGTTTTGGGGAAACAAAAACAGTCAGTGTTTTCAATAATGTTCATTAAAAAATAAACTATGTGGGTCTATTTGTAACCTTGAAAAATGAAAACAACTTGGGGAAGTTTCAATTTTTTTCATGAACTTTATTTTTAAATTTCAACCAGCTGAGATTGCAAGTACATTCAAAATAGGCTTCCAGTTTGCTTCTGATTGTAATATGAAGTATTGACTGTACTCTGTGAAGCAATACGTGAATTTACATATTATCCTAACAGTTGAGAACTGCTGATGCAGTTGCTGTAGTTGGACTAGATTTGGGAGAGGAGGCCCTCAGCTCTGGAACTGATCTTATAAAGCTTGTTTGCTGACCTTTTGAGCGGATTGTAAAACATCTTTTTATTCCAAGTTTGGGCTTGACAGTAAGTGATTGAGTGTAACATTTTGTATTTCTGCTTGGGGAGGAGTTTTCTTTTGATGATATTAAGGTCTTAATTTGTACTTGGTGTTAGTGTTTTCATGTTATGAGTTTTCAGAGGCTTGGGATGGATATTTTGTAAGTGTAAATAGCTTTGTGAAAGTAATGGGATTTAAATAAAACATTCTTTATTTCCTACTCCTTTGCATTCCCTTCCCTCACATTCAGAAATAATAATTTTAAGATGTATTTTCAAATATCCCCATGCTTCACTAGTTTTGGGGTATACACAAGAGACTATTTGATGACTTACCACCCTTTATCACAACTTACTCTGAAATAACTGTGGTGAGAATTTACAAAACGGTTTATGGTAAAACAAAGTGTTGTGCGCTCTCATTAGTGACCACCATGGGTGTTGACTTGATTTCAATATAAAATAAAGCAAAACCACTGGGGTTTGACTTGAATGCTTCCCTTTTACATACTTCATGAGTTATCTATAAAAAAAATTTAGATGCCATTATCTAGTTAACCTCACAGTTTCATCCTATTCTGTTTGAGTCACCATTGTTCTAAGAAATATAAGAACTTGGCTCCAGGTCCTCAAAGAGATATAGGTGACTAACTCCCATAGAAATCAGTGGGAGTTATGCACCTAGAGACCTTTGAGGATCTGGATTTTACTGTCATGTGTAGTAGAAGAACTCTAATAACCCAAGATTATATATTACAGATAAAACTATGGTGGGCCTACAATGAATGGACTACTTAGAAATCCTGGAGCTCACCGGAGGCTAATGAAATTATTTCACTTCTGCTTTAAATGAGTTCTGAAGAGCAAGCACGCATCAGTATAAAATCAGTTGGAATGCATCTTCTTTGAAATTCAGCTCCACAAATAAAATACAGTCCATTTATGCAGTGTTCTTGCTTATAGGGACATTTGTCATCAGAATGCAAAAAAAAAAAAGACATGCTTTGGAGCCATAAACTGAATATATTTAAAAACAGATAGCTTTCGAGACTGAGAGGATTCCATTTCAATTTAAATGTCAGGCTCCATCAATGGATACAACTAGTCTTAGCTGGAGAAAGATCCTCTTATGATTCCTTTGGGACAGATTTTTTAAAAGGCTCAAAAGGCCTCAGTTTTCACACCTATAGTCAACTGGGGGCACAAAATTACAGCCATTATTAAATGCATATGTAAACAACAGCAGTTAGATTTCTAACATGAAGGGGAAATCAGATTTCTGTCTGTTACAATTTGTGTCAGCAGATAATTGTGCCTGCAGTTCACTGCTGGTACGCAAGGAAAGGGGCTGTTTTAAAAGTTTTCACCTTTTCCCATAAGACAGAGAAGAAATCCAAATCCCTGTGGACTCCACAAGAGTTTAAAAGAAATCAAATACATAGAACTTTTCATTTTAAAATATTAAATGGCAGTGAATGACATGCTTACAGTCTGTACGTACCTGTATGAGAAGATTTTTGATAGGAGAAGGCTCTCTAATCTAGCATGCAGAAGGTATACCCCTACCAAAGTCCAATGACTGGAAGCTGAAGCTAAATAAATTCAAATTAGAAATAAAGTGCAGATTTTAAATGGTGAGGGTGATTAGCCATTGGAGCAATTTACCTAGGAATGTGATGGATTTTCTGTCACTTGAAGTCCTTAAATCAAGATTAAATGTCTTTCTAAAGGATGGGTTTCAGCCGTGTTAGTCTGTATTCGCAAAAAGAAAAGGAGTACTTGTGGCACCTTAGAGACTAACCAATTTATTTGAGCATGAGCTTTCGTGAGCTACAGCTCACTTCATCAGATACATACCGTGGAAACTGCAGCAGACTTTATATATACACAGAGAATATGAAACAATACCTCCTCCCACCCCACTGTCCTGCTGGTAATAGCTTATCTAAAGTAATCGTCAGGTGTGGCTAAGTCATTATGCAAGGTAGCCTATTTCCTCTTGTTTTTTCCTCCCCCCCCCCCCCCAGATGTTCTGGTTTAACTTGGATTTAAACTTGGAGAGTGGTCAGTTTGGACGAGCTATTACCAGCAGGAGAGTGAGTCTGTGTGTGTATGGGGGTGGGTTTTTGGAGGGGGGTGAGGGAGTGAGAGAACCTGGATTTGTGCAGGAAATGGCCTAACTTCATTATCATGCACATTGTGTAAAGAGTTGTCACTTTGGATGGGCTATCACCAGCAGGAGAGTGAATTTGTGTGGGGGGGTGGAGGGTGAGAAAACCTGGATTTGTGCTGGAAATGGCCTAACCTGACGATTACTTTAGATAAGCTATTACCAGCAGGACAGTGGGGTGGGAGGAGGTATTGTTTCATATTCTCTGTGTATATATAAAGTCTGCTGCAGTTTCCACGGTATGTATCTGATGAAGTGAGCTGTAGCTCACGAAAGCTCATGCTCAAATAAATTGGTTAGTCTCTAAGGTGCCACAAGTACTCCTTTTCTTTTTTCTAAAGGATATACTTTAGCTCAGCTAGAAGTCATGGGCTTGATGCAGGAATCACTGGGTGAAATTCTGTGCCCTGTCTTCTGAGAGAAGTCAAACTAGTTGATTATAATGATCCTTCTGGCTATAATATCTATGGATTTCAACTTGACTGCAAATTAAGCGACCTAAGACACTATAAAGAGAAATACACAAAAGGCCAATTTGAATTGTACCTTAGTAAACGACAGAGCTAGGACATATTGTTCTACACTGTGGCATATCATTAAGGTAGCAATAAATCAGGTAAAATTCTAAGTTGGTTAGGTGTGCACGTGACTTTGTGGAAAGATTGATTAGCTCTCTTTGCCTTTCAGAATCAGTCCCTCCATCTCCTGTAGAGTGGATTCAGCAGTGCAGCTATGCCCTGCACATGTGTATGCGTGTGCAAATCTCAGTACTTGTCTATTCCTGTTCCAGATGCTCTGTATGATGTCATCACAGTGGGAGCTCCTGCAGCACACTTTCAGGGATTTAAGAATGGTGGTCTTCGGAAACTGTTGAGTAAATTTGAGGCAGAAAGGCGAAAGTAAGTACTTCTATAAATAATGATGATCTGCTAATCAAATAATAAAACAGTCTTATTTACTAAATGCATAACAGATAGTCTGTTTGGACTAGTTAAGGCATCTTTCATGAAACAGTTCATTAATCTTCCTCTCTCCAATAGATTTCTTTAAATTTGTTTAGGATATTTTATTTATGGCAAGATTTATTTTTTAACTCTGGACTCAACATTAAAGACCTTATAATGTTTTCTTTCTGTATTCCAGGGAGCCTAAGGAATATTTAAGATTGGAAACATGTTGCTAAGAAAGTGCTTTGTGCTAAGTGGAGAGTAATTGTAGCTACATTTCAATGTAGTTTCTTTTAATAGTTACATGTATCATGTCTATAGATAGCACTTTCCATTTTTCAGAGCACTATCGAAATGTTAAATAATCTTCACAAGTCCCCTGTGAAGTAGGTAAGAAAATATTATTATTCCCATTCTGCAAAATGGGAAGCAGATTCAGAGGGAAGGAAAAAAAGCTTTATTATAGCCCCAGTTCTGCAAAAGCACTTATGCGCATTCAACATTACACTTAAATATTTCGTTGACTAAGCATGTGCTGTGTGGAATTGGGGCCCTTCTGAAGTTCTGAGCAATTGCGACTCCCCCTGAATTCAACTTTAGTTGTTAGTTCTCTGTGCTTTTGAAATTCAGGCCTCCAATGACTAGGTCAAGCCTATATAGTCAATAAGTGGCACTTTGATTAGAACTCAAGGTACTGACTCCCACTGGCAAGCTCATTACTCTAGATCCCCATGATTCTCCATAGAAGAGAAATTACCTCTTCAATCCAATGCTCAGCAAAGTTTATTATTATTAACAGTATCACAAAGAATAAAACAGGAGATGACACAGATAAACTATTTATTTCAGTGTCACTTAGAAAAGGTTTTGCATTAACCCCTCAATGCACACAGCTTGTATTTTCTCTAGTCGTCCATCAATACAGAATGCATTTTAAGCTGTCCGCAGGAACTCCACACCTACCTCTCTGATGCCAAGGGAGCAAAATGAAATGCAATATATTTAGCTTTGAAGGCAAGTGAATGACGGAGCTGCTAGTTCATAATGTTCCGAGGCAGCACCAAGGGGTAGTGCTAGAAAATGGCTAGCTCAAACATATCTGACACTTCAAAAACTATTATTTCTTTACTATTTTAAGTTGCATAGATATAAAAATTTTAAGGATAAAATTTCCCTGGACTGTTTACAGACAAGAAAGCTTGAAAGTGCAATGTAAATATCATTCAGTTTTAGAGATTTTCATGAAGTGGACTTGGTGCTGAGAGTAATTTCATGTTCTGTTGCCGGTGAATGGCTATACATACAGAAGGCTGACCCCCTTCTCTCCCAAGAGTTGGGAGGCAAATGAAATTTGCATTCACAAATACAAAACAAATAATCATATAATGACATTTTATAAGGCAATTCTTCAAAAAAGGCCTCCAAAATTTGTGCCTTTTGCACACTAGCAAAAGTGTGCAAAACCTGTCTTTGTGTGAAAACTTGTGTGTGCAAACAATACTTTGCACTATTATACTGCCTTCTATCAGAGGGTCTCAAAGGACTTTACACAGATTAATGCATTAACCCTTTCAACATCTGTTTGTATTTTCATCCATGTTTTATGGGTAGAAAAACTAAAGCACAGAGACATTAAGGCCAGTGTTTTCAAACTTGGAAGCCTAAAGTTACCTAAAGAGACAGTTACCTACGTATGTTAATTTCAGTAAGAACGGTTAGTGCTGAGCACCTTTGATAACCAGCCAGTTATTTAGCTGCCTAACTTAGTCCCCCATGTTTGAAAATTTTAACCAAAGTCTTACCAAAAGTGTGTGTCAAATTCAGGAATAGTGCCCAGTTCTTGACCATCCAAATCCTTTGCTTTCCCTTATGTGCATTCACATGCCAGTGTGCAAATGTGGATATTACATGTACAGATGAAAGTGCATGCTATTTTTAAAGTCCACTTTTGAAAATTTGGCCTTTAACATAAATATGTTTCGGGGAAAGCTTTTCCTTGTGGTAGTGAAGGCAAAAGACAGTGAAGTATAAGTGATGTTTTTCTTTCTGGCCATTGTTAAAGAAGATATCTCCTCCCCAAGTAGGATTCTGCCTTCCGAATCATGGCTGGTTTGACAGGAATGTGACTTTGCCCAGTACATTTGCTCTGGGCTGCCATACTCTCCCTCTTACCGCCCCCTCCTATTTTTCCCAGTGCATGTGTTGCACCTGCATCTGATTTCAAAGCTAAGGAGGATGGTGGGAGGTTCCTGAGATGCACAGTATGCCCTTAGCTATCAGAATCACATCTTACAAAGAGTTTAAATTTTAACATTTATTTTACACATGCTTGACCTCGTTGAAATATAGCTTCTTGAAGCTAGTTGAAATATACGAGAAACTATTCCAACATTGAAGTTTCCATTACACGACGCTCTTTGCTTCAGGAGTAGTTTCAGGGTCCCATAGAGAGTGGGGACAGATATTGACTGTTATGTTTAGTGCTCTCTGTGTCTGATTTATTTAACAAGTACACTGAATTTTTTTACATATGTAAATGATTGAACAATATTTTAAAATGTATGTACGTTGCATTTGCTAGTGTATTTCATAAATTGAGTTTAATTATTCAAATTACTTCCCATTAGAATGATTTGCATTTGTATTGATACTTTCATTGAGAAAAGAACAGGAGTACTTGTGGCACCTTAGAGACTAACACATTTATTTGAGCATAAGCTTTCGTGGGCTACAGCTCACTTCATTGGATGCATAGAATGGAACATATAGTAAGAAGAGATATATATATATATATAGATATATAGATCATAGAATCATAGAATATCAGGGTTGGAAGGGACCTCAGGAGGTCATCTAGTCCAACCCCCTGCTCAAAGCAGGACCAATCCCCAATTTTTGCCCCAGATCCCTAAATGGCCCCCTCAAGGATTGAACTCACAACCCTGGGTTTAGCAGGCCAACGCTCAAACCAAAATATACACACACACACATACAGAGAACATGAAAAGTGGAGTAAGAGGCTAATTAATTAAGATGAGCTATTAAAAGCAGGAGAAAAAAACTTTTGTAGTGATAATCAAGATGGTAATCAGTTGACAAGAAGGTGTAAGGATACTTAACATGGAGAGATAGATTCAATATGTGTAATGACCCAGCCACTCCCAGTCTCTATTCAAACCCAAGTTAATGGTATCTAGTTTGCATATTAATTCAAGCTCAGCAGTTTCTCTTTGGAGTCTGTTTTTGAAGCTTTTCTGTTGCAAAATTGCCACCTTTAAGTCTGTTACTGAGTGGCCAGAGAGGTTGAAGTTTTCTCCTACTGGTTTTTGAATGTTATGATTCCTGATGTCAGATTTGTGTCCATTTATTCTTTTGTGTAGAGTCCGGTTTGGCCAATGTACATGGCAGAGGGACATCGCTGGCACATGATGGCATATATCACATTGGTAGATGTGCAGGTGAATGAGCTCCTGATGGTGTGGCTAATGTGATTAGGTCCTATGAGGGTGTCACTTGAATAAATATGTGGACAGAGTTGGCATCGGGCTTTGTTGCAAGAATAGGTTCCTGGGTTAGTATTTTTGTTATGTGGTTTGTGGTTGCTGGAGAGTATTTGCTTCAGGTAGGGGGGGCTGTCTGTAAGTGAGGACTGAGCTGTCTCCCAAGATCTGTGAGAGCGAGGGATCATTTTTCAGGATAGATTGTAGATCTTTGATGATGCGCTGGAGAAGTTTTAGTTGGGGGCTGAAGATGACAGCTGGTGGCATTCTGTTATTTTCTTTGTTGGGCCTGTCCTGTAGTAGGTGACTTCTGGATACTCTTCTGGCTCTGTCAATCTGTTTTTTCACTTCAGCATGTGGGTATTGTCATTTTAAGAGTGCTTGATAGAGATCTTGTAGGTGTTTGTCTGAGGGATTGGAGCGAATGCGGTTGTATCGTAGAGCTTGGCTGTAGACAATGGATCGTGTGGTGTGTCCTGGATGGAAGCTGGAGGCATGTAGGTAAGTATAGCCGTCAGTAGGTTTCCGGTATAGGGTGGTGGTTATGTGACCATCGCTTATTAGCACAGTAGTGTCCAGGAAATGGACCACTTGTGTGGATTGGTCTAGGCTGAGGTTGATGGTGGGATGGAAATTGTTGAAATCATGGTGGAATTTCTCAAGGGCTTCTTTTCCATGTGTCCAGATGATGAAAATGTCATCAATGTAGCGCAAATAGAGTAGAGATGTTAGGGGACGAGAGCTTAGGAAGCGTTGTTCTAAGTCAGCCATAAAAATGTTGGCATACTGTGGGGCCATGCAGGTACGCATAGCAGTGCCGCTGATTTGAAGGTATATATTGTCCCCAAATGTGAAATAGTTGTGGGTGAGGACAAAGTCACAAAGGTCAGCTACCAGGTTTGCCATGACATTATCGGAGATACTGTTCCTGATGGCTTACACAGCTGCTACTCTGAAACCTTTCATTGAGAAGCATCTCAAAGCAATTCCCCTTTTTGGTCTCTCTTCTCTACTCCCATGCTTTCTTCTCCTTTTTCTATCTGTTCTTTCCAAACACCTATTAAGCCTCACGAACACTTTTCATTTCCCCCACTCTTTCCCCTCTTTTATTGTGCCTTTACCCTAGTACAAGCTCCAAAAATAATTGCCTGCAGGGATCTTAGGCAGGAAAGTCTGTTTTTTCCCCTTGCAGGCCTGAGGGAAGGGAGCTGCAGCAGTGATTCATCTTCTCTCCTCTCTCTAGGGCCCTGGTCAGCAACACTCCTGCTCCTTCCCTTCACTGGCACCCCACTATGCAATTCTGAGCAGGGTGACATGAAGTAGTTATTCTCAGCAGATCAAAGTGGCTGAAGGGCAAAATCACAGGGAAAATATTTGTATTTTCTCCTCAGTCCATCTGGGATGGAATTGATGAAGCCCAGAAATGGGTTTTTCTCATTTATTTTTCTCTCCCCATAACTCCTATGTACATTAATATGACACCCTTCATCCAAATGGATCCTAAAACCCTTCAAAAAAGTTGGCTGAGCATACAAATGATAAGATCCTCATCACCCATCAATTCGATTCACTCTATCCAGCATTGTGGGGGAATGTGGCAGCTTTTAAACAATGCACAATAGCACTGCACAAATATATAGGACAGGAAATTAACAATATATCCACCTGAAATTGTGGAGTGAATTTAGGGAGGCAGAAAGTAATTACTCAAATAGGAAGTGGGTGGGATAGCGGGGCTAACAGCCTCATTTTTGTGGCAAAACCCTATAACATCATCAGTGACCATAGTGGTTAGCACCTAGGGTTTACATCCTGTTTATTCAGGATTCAGGGAAAAGTGCCCTGTAAAGAAGATGCATGATCCCTCTTGGAGCTCCCAGAGTGTGTGTACATACTGCACCATCCCTTAGAAAGGGGCACTGTGCTTCCCACTCCATGCTTGGCTGGTGCAGTAGGGAAGTAGGAGTCAGTGGAGCCATGGACCCACATTCTCCACTCTCTGGACCCTCTGTGGGATGTCTTGTGCCCCTGGGTTGGGTGATGGGAGGAAGCAGTCCCTGTACTCAAGAGAGCACAAGGACTGTAATTGTGCCTGGCCCTTTCAAGAGAGCCTCCTCCTGCAACTTCCATGCTTGTATCTGGAGTTGGAAATTGATAGTAAGGTGTGTGTCAAAAGACTGAGAACGGCAAGAGGACTGGCAGCCACCTTTTACTTTCATACTCTCTTACTGCAAAGGGCCAGATCCCACAGTTCTCTCTGTAGGCTCAGGGCTTCTGTAGACTTTAGAGGATGGAGCAGGGAATGTGCTGCTCTCCGTGTCGCCAGTTCCTTGATATGTGCAAAGATATCTCTGTGAGGTAATACAGGTTTGAGCTTTGACTGCCTTTTGCTAGTGAGCTGCTGCAAGGTAGCAGAGACTGTCAGTATGGCTTCCGGTAGATCCCAGGTGCTAGATGGGATGAAGGTGCAATGAACCAGCAGCCAACCCTGAAAGGACAATTCCTTCCCCCACATGAAAGAGGGTCTCCAACTGGGAAGGGGCAAAGCCTCCAAAATCCGCAGCTCCTCAGCTGCACCTACTTGAGGAAATAGTACAGGGAAAACTCTGCTAGGGGAAATTCACTGATTTTTGTCCTTCTCCTTCTTTGGTCCCCTGCAGGTTTTTCCCTGGGAAGCGATGAAATGGTCCTAAAATAATCTCCCATATCTTAATATTCAAGGCAAAAAAACACTTTAGATAGGCAACATTTGAAAGCAAAGGGAAACATTTAAAAGAACCTTTGATTCTTACTAGGAATAAAATTCTTTTACTGTCGCGAAGACGACTTTATTTTGTCTGCATGTTTATTTATTGCATGAAGATGCTGTGATGACACTTAGCATTTCCACAGGCAGCTTAAAATTTTCTGTTTTACAAAGGGAGCACCTTTTTGAAGCCTTGGTTGAGGGAAAAAGTGACACCTGGTGATATCAGGCAGAATGGAAAGTGAACAGATAAAAATGCAGATATAGCAACTGTTTCCTCTAGGCTAACTGTGCTGAAGACTGAAAGGGGCGTGGAAAAGATTATCTCCCAAGCCACCCTGAGAAGGGTCCCTGTCTCCTTCTAGGCAACACTGTCACTGCATACAACACGAGTGCCTAGTTTGTTTTTGACCCCTATTTGATTATTAATACAGTGTCCTGAAATATCCAACAATATCAGCGTACTAACAATTATGCAAAACTTCGACTGCGTGTCTTGACTTTGATTCAAATCCACCCCTGCAGTAGAAATGGCAAGAGGTAGAGTTAACTGATATCAAGGTTATGCTCCATCTACTACAGTCTGTGAGGCATAATTGCATTTTTAATTGTCAAATCAAATGGAATATAAAATTCATTGCAAGACAGTTTATCAGGTCAAAAAAAATATATAGTTCTATATCATTTGGAAGACTGGTTAACGGAACTTGGAAACACATGGAATTCATTTTCACCATGAGGAGGGAATCAGAGGTACTGTGGAGTCCTGTTATAAAGAACAATATTTTTGTAGCTCTTATGTGATCATTATAACCAAATGATCGGTACATCCAGATACTTAAAACAATGAATTTTCTAAATAAAAAACTTACGCAATAAAAAACAAAAATTCATCTTGTAAGGAGAAAGCAAGATTTTTGTGGGTGTTTGATGCCAAGACAAGTTAGTCAGCTTCTAACTGGCTCAAGCTGGCATTTCAACAATCTATAAATCCCTTTACCTGAAACTGAGTGGCATTTAAAAAGCTCCTATCACTAGAAACATCAGACATATGATTTACATCTACTCGAACCCTTATAACCGAATGACCTCTGATCAGCACAGATGGTAAATATCTCAGCACCAGTTAGAAAAATTGTTATGAAGTAATTTTTAATCCAGATGGACAAATAAGCACTGACTCCAAAATCTACTGTATTAATGATAGAAGTGTTTTGCTGTGATGTCTCCAAGACCTTAAAAAGTAAGACATACAGAAGTTTCATATGATTCTTGACTCGGGGAGGGATCTCTTTACTTTCTATAGGGTGGGCAGCTATGCTGTATTAATAATCTCTAGATAGTATATTTATTTATTTTAAATGTTTTATGTGCAGGGTTTGTTTTTTTAAGCAACTGTAGTATCTAGCAGAAGGAGAAAGAAAATCAATTGTTCGGCTCAATCTTCTGTTGTTCTGCTAATACATGCTGCTTCCTCTTCCAGTAAATGGAAAGACCTGTCTTTCCACCAAGCTAGGTGGCAGAGTAAACTATTATTTTTAGAATCAAATTGTTCAGGAACATGAAGTTAGATGTGCTATACATTATATTGATGTAATGCTTCAGTGCTTTAAATGTTCATAAATCATTTTCAAGATACACCAAGGACTTTTTTTCTTCTTATTTAAGAGCTAATTTGGTGCTGTGTGCTTCAGCCAAAACACATAGGCTTGTAATTATAAGACCTTTAATGCTCCACTACTAACCATCAAGGAAAACGGAGGTGCCCCAGAAGCTACATTAGGTTCTCTGATTTGTTTGGAGGGTTTTTTTTCTGACAGCTTTTAAGAAGGACCTTGAAATATTTCTAGTCTTCACTAAAATAAACTTGAAGCTGAAAAAGCATTGAACTGATTTTTAAAAGAGCTATAATTATTTGATATGGGTTTAAATTATCTAAACAGACCCTTTTTTATTAAACAGGGTCCATATCTTTGATCGAGGTGAGTTTCTTCAATAATGTACTCATTACCAGGGTAATTAAAACAAAAATCTTCAGGGTTCCTATTACCTGTGTCTCATAACCTTCAACTCATTTCCACTCTCTAAGGAGTCTGAAATGGTAATGTTTCACAGAAACCCCCAGTCATGTTGAAATAATAATGACTTGTGTTTGATCTAATTGTAGCCTTTATTTTCAAAGGGAAATCACAACCTGTCACACATAGCACTTTTCAGGGAGACATTACTCTTTGTTCACTTTCCCTCTCTTTGTTTATGTGCTTGAGTCAGAGAGATGAACATTTTTGCAGTGACTATAAAATTAGTGCGTCAGATACACTGGAAATTTTACCAGAAAACCTCAGCAGCTTGCCAAATCATTAATTTGGTATGTAAAAATCTTATCAAAATATTTTTATGTTTACTAGATTCTATGGGCCAGATTGTCACAGGCACTTCTACAGGTGTGTGTATCAAAGAAGGGATAACACTCCCAAGGTCCACGAATGGTTAAAGCCTCTATGCTTGGGAGAGCACAGGGACTGCTGCCTTTGGCAGACCTATCGGTTCATATTCCCTCAAAGGGATAGGAGAGTGGCATGGAGGAGGTGAAGCTATGGCTCTTTCCTCTCTTCTGCGCCGGCACAAAGAGTGGGCAGGGAGAGGAGAGAACACTGATTCATTATAAACACAGGTGTAGCATGCACGCTTCCCCTAAAAGTTGTGGAGTTCCACACTTTTCCAATAAAGGACTTTACCAAAATGGCACACTTTAGCTCTCTGCTTTGGGTTGAGATAGAAGCACAATATTTTTCTCCTGAGAACTGTGCCCAGTTACTATGGACCGGATTCTCCGCTGTGTTAGGGCATTTTGCACCATTCAGCCAACACAGAGCAATCCTAAAGTGGAATTACCTGGATGAGAGAGGATCTCCCCAACAGGCAGAACTATGGTCATGTAGAGCCACCAAAGCAGTTCCTGTGCCACTATCCCTGCAGCCCAACTGAGGCGGCTACATAGGGCTGGGGAAAGGGAGTATACCCAGAATGGTCCTACACTTAGCTGATGATTGGCTGCCACAAGCATCTTAGGCCCATTGACAGCTGAGGACACTTAGAACAGCCAGCAAGCTGGCCTGAGTGATGATAGGGACTGGGATGGAAGGGTACACAAAGGCAAGCGATGCACCCTACCGTCTCCAAGCCACAAAATCTGGCCTTGGCTGTATCTGAGGATCATGGCCTATGGTGATGACTTCATAAATACAGATAGATTAGCTATAACATAGAATTTTCCTTTTTTTAATTTATGAAGTGGTATAGCTGTGTTGGTCCCAGGATATTAGAGAGAGAAGGTGAGGGAGGTAGTATCTTTGGTTGGACCAACTTCGGTTGGTGAGAGAGACAAGCTTTTAAGATTACAGAGAGCTCTTCTTCAGTTTGATTTAGTATTCTGGACTGGGGTTTTTAAAAATGGCTTAAGGAACTTAGTTGCACAGCTCCCTGTGAAATTCAGTGGGGAAGCTGGGTTCACAACTCCCAAAAATCTGATTGAAAATCCCAGGTGAATGGATTAAGAACATAAGAATGACCATACTGGGTCTGACCATCTAACCCAGTATCCTGTAGTCCGACAGTGGCCAATGCCAGGTGCCCCAGTGGGAATGAACAGGTAATCATCAAGTGGTCCATTCCCTGTCACTCATTCCCAGCCTCTGGCAAACATAGGCTAGGGACATTCTCCTTGCCCCCTCCTGGCTAATAGCCATTGAGGGACCTATCCTCCATGAATGATTTTGAGGATTCAGATTTATTTCCTAGATGCAGTAAGTTTGCCATACTTTTATCAATTTAATTTTCCTCATAACTTTTCATTTTAGAAATTGTATCCATGAAACTATAAGTGATGTTTAAACAATAATCCACTGGCTAGATAGGCAGAGTGATATATGCATATATGTATTTGTTCACGTTTATTTTGTGAGGGATGTTTTTCATGCAATATACACCTTATCAATTCTGCATTCTAACATCAGCAGTTATTACTGTGGGAAACACTGGGTCAAGTGTTCATTATTAAAAGATTTTAACCCCCTTGCAGATGATGGCAATTTAACTCAATTACAAAAATTAGTCAGTTAACAGCAGGAGTAGAGCTGGAGTTACGTGGAGTGCCATTAAGAACTAGACATTTACCATATTGCAGTACTTCTTGCCAAACAAACTGTGTTAACTTAGAGTTAAGAGTGCTGAAATAATTAATATAACCTTTATTCAAATTGTGCCACAACTGCATTGCGATTAAAAAAAATCTAAAAATTGAAATGTTCACGTAAGGTAATCTGCATATAATTGATTATCAGCAATACTATTATGTGAAAGTTATTGTATACATTCCAATAAACAGTTTTACTCTAACCCAGAAGACATAATTATACTCTCTTTCAACTTATACATCACTAATTATATACTTTACATGTCAAGGGTATATTTTTACATTGCATCTGATTTCACATGCACAACATTTCCTTTCCCCAGTGCACAAGTTTAGTCTCAGTTGTAACATCCTGCATTCAGCTTTTGTACTGAAGTGCCTGTCATTTAAAAGTTTCTTCGGCAGCTTTATTGACAGGGCCTCATGCATAGTTTTTCTGTAATACTATTTGTAAAATTTGTATATGAAAACTGAATTCTGAAAAATATCCTGGGCACAAGGTAATTATGGAAATGACTTCTCTGGTGAATCTTGAAGTTCAGAAGACTTTTCATCAGATATGGAGACAAAATTAGAAACTTCAAAAATCTCCAAAAGGAGTAATTTTAATTGTTTTGAATCTGAAAACTAACTGCTGAATTTCTTTGAAATTTTACCAAAAGCTTCTTATGGTCACTGAGAGTTAACCTTAAAATTCTGAAAGCCTAAAGATTTTTGGCTGTTTGGTGTCTTTCAAAGTATGGCAAATCAAACCACAGAAGAGCTGATCGACTTCCAGTGCCTTCCCAAAATTCCCTCTGTTTGCCCAGAAGGACAGACCAGTTTTCCCACAATTAAGTAAGAGAGAATCATAGAATAGCTCAGCCTACTGCAGCACAAAGAATCATGGGATGTGCCTCCAAAAGTCCTAGTGAGTCACACGCATGGTTGAGTGCAACACCGGTAAGGACACAGTAATTTGGGTATGGCTCAATGGAGTGGCTGTTCACGGTTGGGCTAGGCTAACCCAAGTGCTAATCATCCTGGCTAACTCTGCACTGAAGACAGCCTGAGAGGGGAAGCAGCAGTGGAAGATAGAAAATGAAGAAGAGATTACAGCAGTATTTCAAGTTGCAATTCAGCAAAGTACTTACGCATACTTAAATCTGGATGATTTAAATGGGACATAAACATGTGCTTAAGTGCTTTGCTGTATCAGGGCTACAGTGAGAGAAAACCAGCAAGAAATAGAGGCAGTGGAAGATGCACTAACAGGGAAAGTAATAAAAAGAGAGGACTGGGAGAAAATTGAAATGAGAGAAAGCAATAAGAGTCAGAAAAACAAACAGGAGAATCACGGTTCAAATCCTGTTCAGTGAAATGAAGGAAGAAATAAAGGCTACGTAGAGAGAGAGAGAGAGAGAGATACAGAAGAAGGATGAACAGTGGCAGCCAGGGAGATAGAGTACACACTGTTTTGTTATCAGTAACATACCAGGAGCCTGCACACTTGGGAAACTGGTAGTTCCAGTTACATGAAGGAGGGTTAAATATTGTGTGAATTCAAATATCATCTGTTTGTGGATAATTATTCACATATTTACAGTTCTCACCTTGCTGTACAGTTCAGCTACAGTCTACTAGAACCACCCTGCATCAAAGCTTTCCCCTGTCCTTGTCATCCTGAAATTCTCTAGCTCTTGCCACACCTGTCTAGTGTGCTCTCTGCTGAGTGGATAGCAAAGTGAAATGAACTCTGCTACAGAGCCCAAAGGAGCAGAGCAGAGTGTAGAGAACCCAGATGCTGCATTCTGTCCCTTTTTGTTAAGTTAGGGCTGCAGTGTGAAACTTACCAAAGATTTTGGGTAGCTTTACTTTCAAGCACAATTCTGAGTGGCAAAGGAAGGATCTTGTACAAGAGGGTGAGGGGAAAGAGGCAACAGACCAAAGGAGAAGTAGGGGAGAGAACTAATAGACATGTACATTGCTAAAATGATAAAGACATGAAAATCTGGAAGGACTGAAAGAGGCAATAAAGAAATGAAAGAGGATGGTGCTTGGTTAGGAAAGGAAACGGAATACAATTTCAGCAGGAGACTCAAGGCATCAATACACCTAGTCTGTAAACAATGAAAAAGGAAATCAGTGAGTTTGTGGTGGGACATTTGAGTGTTTTAGCAACAATTAATTTCCTCCCTTTTCCTTAGTCTTTTCTCCCCTGGTTCTATGCCTTCACTTGTCTAGTGAAATTAGACATGTGACCCTTTTCATTGGAAAGAACTCCTGTCCTTATCATTTTGTGGGCAGATCTCTGCTGCTGCTCAAAACCTATTATGAGCCCTTGATCGATTAAGCGTTAATGACACATTTTGGAGAACTTCACCAGATAGGTAAGAACCTACTAGAGGAGTTAAGATGAAAATCTAGGGAGCCTAATGCTTGTTCTTATTACCCAACCAGTGTGGATCTCTGAACATGCCATTAATGGTAATATAAACCTTTTTTTCTCCACAATTAAAAAATAAAAATTCCAGGATTTTCTTTTCCCCCACCCCTCGCTTGGCATAATCATCCTTCAGAGCACCATGGGAATAATTAGTTTAAATAACACTATCTGGAGGTTCATCGATGAATAGTCTCCTGTCCTTGTTCCAGCAGGGACTGCTTTTTAGCCTATCAGGAAGACAGATTTAAATAGTGTCAATAAAGATGTATAGTAAAGCTTAAAATACCTACCATTCTTGTGATAGAAATAGAGAGAACTTGTATCTTGTGCACAGTTAACCGTCTGGCTATTTATGGAAACGATTTATGACATTCTATAACTGTCTCCACATTTGTTATTACAGTACGGGATACCAGTGTATTTACTATTCACCTGAAAACACAGCCAAGGCAAAAGAAGTTCTCAGCAACATCAATCATCTACAGCCCCTCGTATCAAGCCATGCAGACCTGCTGCTTAATTCTGCAAGCCAGCATTCTCCAGACAGCTTGAAGAATTCTTTAAAGATGCTTTCAGAAAAAGTAAGATACAAATCTTTACTGCAATGGAAAATGGAATAAGCAAATGCCTAGCTGCTGTCTTTTTCTGCATAAATTGACTTTCAGAGCATCAGGAAATGTAAAATATGCTGTGTAAAAATCAGCTTCAAAATGTTGCCATAGGAAAAGAATACACTAGTCATATTTCAATTTGCATTATTATTGAGCATTTCTTTAGGCTTTCCATGTTGGAAATAATGCAGTTTATAGAGCAAGAGTTGGTTTTATTTGAAAGTATAATTTTTATTTCACGTCTTTACTTTCCTCTAGTGGCCATACACTGGGAATTTACCAAAGATAAAGTGTCTTGAATTTTGAGGGATGATAAGCTATTATTTGTTCCCATTCCATGAAACTTCTGACTACTTACTGAACCTACCACTTATAGTGGAGGCCATTCTTGCGAGTCAGTTCTGGACCAATAGCATGACGATGACCATGGAAGGCAGTGCGGTCTGGAGGAATGAGAACAGGAATGGAAGTCAAGAGATCTTAGAGTCTAATCCTGCTTTTACACTGACTAACTTCGTGGCTTTGAGCATGTCACTTCACTTTCCTGCCTTAGTTTCCCTAACTCAAAAATAGGGATAATAGTTACTCAGCAACTGCATGGGGTCATTGTAGGGTTAGTTAATTCATGTCTGTAGAGTATTTTGAAAATATAACATGCTATGCAAATACTAAGTATTTGTCACAGGGTGACTGGTCCCTGTGCGTAGAAGTAGGCCTAGCTCCTCTATGTCAAAGTAGGTCAGCTAAACCCAGCCAATTAAAGAGGGCGGTGCTACACCTGGGCGTGCAGTGGACAGGAAATGGGAGGTGGAAAGGAGTATTGGGACAGGCTGTGCCTGGGGAAGGGAAGTCATGGTGGAGTGGCGCTAACTCCTTTGGTGGGTCCCTGGAGCAAGAGGCCAGGTGTTGAGGAATGCAGTCCTGGCGCTACTGCTCCAAGAAGGGCACAGAGTTGACTAGAGCAAGGAAACTGCACAGGATTCTGGGTGGGGTGGCCCTGAAGCCTGAGAGAAAAGGAGTGAGGTCAAAGACTGTTTTTCTGTATTTTCAGTTGCCTGTTTTAAGAGAATAAACCTTCTTAAAGGAGACTGGGCATGGTGGCAAGTCTTTAGAAGCTGGGGAGAAGCTCTGCCCTCTGCCAGTATTATTACTGTGACCACTGCCTTGTAGACTATACCCTCTGTAATGTGATCTCTCTCTGACTTTACGGCACTACCAGTAATCATTTCATGTTGTCTCCAACTATTGGAGCAACATTATGATCTGTTGAGCAGGAATACACTAACAATACATCTTTCAATGTGGGAGATTCAAATTTGAATATTGATCTCAGTCTCATTCTGTGAAGAAGGCGTTGTAAGCACAATGCATGCCCATTTACCTGTGAAGTCAGATGTTAACAAAGAGATGCGAAGTCAACAAGGAAGCAGTGCATAGGAAGTACACATTCGGTGAAGAAGGGGAGTCAAATGTTGCTCTCAGTTACAGTTGTGCAAATCCACAGTAACTCCACTGAGAACAATACAGTTCTGGTGGATTTGAGTGATGTAACTGAAAGCAGAATTTGGCCTGAAAAAAGGGAGGAACCTCATTTTGCTCAGTAGCAATTACTGATGACTATTCAGCAATAATATTGATGGGACTTTGGAGGGAGCCATGTCAAGATCCCCTGGCAAGAGCAGAGCTGCTGTGATATGGGAGTATTCAAAGAAGGGGGAGGAAAGTTGTACTGGGATAAAATATAAAAAGAACTTTGTGATGCAGATTTCAGCACCTTACTACTTAGGAACTACAGTTTCAGTCCTAACCAGGTTCTCTCTTCTTTCTCCTACCTCCTGTAATTCTTTGCCTTATTGAGTGGGGAGGAAGTAGAAGCCCTGGGAAATGAAGCCGAGGACAGTTGTATAAATAATGTTGCACTGGGAGGGCACCCTATTTTAGGAGCTGGGAAGAAAATCCCTTCAGAAAAGACAACCCAGTGTGATGGTTCTCTGGGTATCCAGGACTGAGAGTCACCTTTGTAACCGCAACCTCTAGTATGAGGGAATCTTGATTGTGTTTGGCTGGGTGGCAGCTCCTGAATACCACCAGCCTGTCAGTCACTCAAGCCCTTTGCTCTGGGGTGTGCCAGCACATACTTTGCTTTGCAGTTTAACAGTAGGTGCACCCCAGTCCCTCAGTCCCTTTGAAGCATTTCTCTTGGTTATTCAGCCACTGACACTGGCTCCTCATAGAACTAGTAGGCCTGCTGTTCTGAAAGGAACAAAACACACCAGCTTGTGAGATTCAGTTCAGGATCAGCACTTTGGTTTAATATCACAACACTGAGGTATGTTTATAATGAAAACAGTAAGTTATTATCAAAGATTCAAGCAATCATGAGTAAGGATATTAGAAACAAATGGTTACATATGAAACAAAATTATAACACACTTTCTAGAGACTAAATTTAGCTAACAGGTTAACCTCCTGTCTAAAGAAGCTTTATCTCACCCAAAGTCTTTTAGAGCATTTTCAGCCAAGGTTGGCTGAGATCCCCTTCTGATGAATGTAAGCGGGCTATCCATTTATTTTGTAGGTGCAGGATGAAGAGGTATCTGTTTCCCTGCCTACATATATCTCCAAAGTTCACAGTCTGTCCTCAGGGACAGGATAACCACCTGTGGCTTGTTTTTTTTGTTTTTGTGTATTGCTTTCTTGTCGATGTCACATCTTTAACATCTGACTTCATGTGTAAATGGGCATCCACTGTGCATACAATGCTTAATTTACATTCCAGCAGAGAGCTGTACATTTCTTATCTCCTGTCTGGAAGAAAACCCGTTCCTCACCTCTGCTAGTGACTAATATCTTGATACAGACTTTAAAAAAATAATGTCAGTATATATACATGACTGCTTACATAATACCTATACATACCTTTCACAAAGATATTGATGACCATTGTTACCCCTGGTTTTCCATTAAGACTTCATATGACATTCTTTGATGAACCACAATGTACGTACCACAATCAAGATATTGCTTGACCTCCATTCCTGTTGGCACTATGGGATTCTTGGGTCACACCAAAGATATTTTAGAAACTTCATAAAAGATAGATTAGGTAGTGGTTTAGTTGTGTGTATGGACTTTAAGGACTAGGATTAAACCACTAGTTAGCATATGAACTCAAAAAGAAAAGGAGTACTTGTGGCACCTTAGAGACTAACCAATTTATTTGAGCATGAGCTTTCGTGAGCTACAGCTCACTTCATCGGATGCATACCGTGGAAACTGCAGGTTTCCAGAACTGAAAAGCTAATACTCTAACCCAAGTGTCACTATAGCATCCTAGCAACTTTCCATACAGTTGGCAGCACTGCGACCAAGAACTAAGAGAATGTTTCTTGTCATATTTGAGGTGCATTGACAGAGTTTCATGGTGAAACTTTATAATGAATCTGTACTTTTCTTTATTCTAGCAAATGCTACTAGTCCCTTAATTTCATGTGTACCAAATGCATATTTTAATACACTTATACATAAATTATTTAAATTATTTCTAATTTAAAATTCTTTTGAATAGGTCAGAGTTCAGGGATCTGCCCAATAATGGGATTGATTTATTTTGTAACAAAAGTTCACTGCTTGAGCCATTAATTAAAATATGTAATATTAGTGCTTCATTTGAGGGTGGCAGAAAAATTGGTTTTAATACTAGGCAGCAGAAGCAGAGTGGATATCCAGACTGATATTGTCTAATTTAACAACTTAATCAGCCTGCTTAAAGGCTAGCTGGAGACAGACGTGGAGTTAGGAGTGGTGTGGTGCTGATCCTCGAGTGGCAAATAGTGGTATTACTATGCCTAAAAGTTAAAATTGGAAGACAAACCAAAAGAAATCCATACAACTTATTTCTAGCCTGAAACCCATTCCCGGTGCATGTATCTCCATACATCCCATATATGACATCATTTCTATTAGCATCGTGTCTCGAAAAGAGCATAAAATGTAAAAATAGCCTGGGATGAGGAAGGTTGACACTATGCTCCCTTTTTAGCCAGAGAGCTCTGCTTCAGACTCAGTTCTGTCATAACCCCTTTTACCACCAGCCAGCCCACCTCAGAGGTCATTCTGGGTGAGCTGGGATTACAACCCTGCAGGACCCTGTCCACTTTAAACCTTGGGGTGAGTCTGTGTATATAGAAATGCTGTTTTAAAAGATGTTAGCTAGCAGAAAGCTAGAAATAAGTGTATCTGAGACAGAGAAAAAGGAAAATAATATGGGGAAAATATTGCAATAAATGCAAGTAAATCTTTTTATTTGGGTTTTGTTTTAGGCATAGAGAGCTTTATTGGGTGCATCTCGGGCAAAAATTACAGCAAAAAGCCCATCACAGCAGTGATTGCAGAGTGCTGTTTGTTTTTTCTCTCTGTGCATTGGGAAGGGTTTTACCATTCATACATCATTCACAATTTGCTGCAGTGATTCTTCGATATTTTTTTTATTTGCATTCATTCATTAACATTTGTGTTAATTAAAGAAGCCCTTGTCTGTCCACAAATATATCAGCATTTGCAGCTTGCTTGGAGCTTGCTGAATGTATTTTCCAGCTATGCCTATTTTTCTTTCTCTTTGTGCCTCAAAATTATTCATTAGTCTGGTATCTAAAAGCATTTGCAAAGTTTGCATTTCTTTGTGCATACTGGTCTTGCAGGGATTAGCACAAATTTATAAATAGTGATGTTCTGTGAATTTAGCTGCACATAAGAAAATGTTCTGAGTGGACCATTGCTGTAGTTAATCCAATGGAACCCTTGAACAAAGTTTAATTACAGAAGCAGTTTTGAGTCTCTATGAGGAAAAATGGAACCTCTCATCTCATTTCCATGCCAGTTTGTTTCTTAGTTTATTTTTTGTAAAAACATTTACACCTTAATTAAATTATTTAATAATAATGCCTAGATCCTATGTAGTACTTTTCAGCAGTAGACCTCAAAGCACTATACAAAGGAGATATAATTTTCCCAACTGGAAAAATGAGGCACAGAGAGGTAAAGTGACTTGCACAAGGTCACCCAGCAGGCCAGGGGAAGTGCTAATCCAGTGCTCTGTCTGCTGGACTACAGATTTCTGGATAGGTAGCCAAATATCTATTATAGGCAGAGTGCTGCCTATAATTAAGGTTGTTCAAAACTTTCCATTACAAGACCCTGTTTTTCAGTTACTCATAACTTTCCCAAGTTTTAACTGGGCTGAAATTTTCCATGCCAGGGGTCTGCCTCAGGCTGAATTTTTTGAGAAAGCCTCAGCGAAAATGATTCAGCCATTCAGAGATGGAGATTTGGGAAAAATACATTGTTGTGACTGGGTTAAAAATTATTACAGCAGTTTAGTAGAGAAGTTCTAGAACCTCAGTGCTACAGGCAGGGTCCTTAAATTTGGTGTGGGATGGGTTGCCCTGGTGTCAGGGATGTACCATTCATCATCCCTGTCAAATGCTGCCCAAATTTTTCCAGGTTAGAAGCTCTGAATAATCTCAGTTTACGCATGCTCAGTAAAACTTTGTTAGACTTTGGCAACAATATTTTCCAAAGATTCTCTCTGGACTGAACACGCTCCATACCGTGGCTGCAGGGGCTGAGTGGGACTTTCTCTGCACTTGTACCAGATGCAGTCACTGAGAACAGGGACAATTTCTCTCTCCTGTGTTGTCAATGCCCTCCCGCTGCTTGAGTCCAGGCAGCAAGGAAGAGAAGGAGGAATAGGCCTGACTCAAATGCCAGAAGCAGCATTGCCAACCCCAAAGGTTAAAAAAAAACCAACTAAGCAAACAAAAACAAAAAATCCCACAATCATGAGTTACACCTGAAAAATCATGATTGGCATAAAAATCTTGAGTTTTTTTAAATAATAATAATTAATAATTAACAATAGATTTGGGGTTCTCTTTATTTATCTTCTGGTTTCTGAGCTTTTAGGGTGCATTTGCTTTATGTTTTCAAGCTGTTTCTCTGTAACCATGAGGGTTCAAAAGTTCCTAATGCTAGCAGCAGGGGCTTTAAGAAAAACACCAAATATTTCAAGTTTTATGATAAAATCGTGAGAGTAGAGCACACTCCCCTCCAGAACCTGGAATTGAACCCAGGAGTCCTGAATCTCTACAGTCCTCTGCTGTCAGCAAATAGCTGTAAAACCCTTTTCCTGATTGGAAAGTACACCTGGCAGCTCTCTATTGTTGTGTGCAACTGCCCAGCTGGCCATGCCAGCTACACACTCCAGATGCGCTCCAACTTGAAGTGGAAAGGAGATATTGGCTCTCTTGGGCCTGTGGGAAGAGAGGCTATGCAAGCACAGCTATGGACCAGCCACAGCAACACAGACATCTACAAGCAGAGTGCACAGTGGATACAGAAGAAGGGGTATGATAGGGAGAGGCAGCACTGCCGTGTGAAAGCAAAGTAACTGCAGCAGACATACCAGAAGACCAGAGAAATCAACAGTCAATCCACTGCCAAGCTGCAGACCTGCCACTTTTACAAAGAGCTGCATGCCATACTTGGCAGAGACCCCACCACCACCCTGCAGACCACTGTCAATATCAGCAAGAAGTCCAAACCACAGGCCCCTGTCATAAATACCAAGGACAAGGAGGATGGGGGACATGCGAGTGGTAGATTTCAGCTATGCCATGGGCCAGGACCTGTGTGAGACCACCACAGTCCAGTCAGTCCTGGCAGTCGAACACCGACAAGCCTGATGCTGGGGGACGGATCCTTGGGTAAGTGTGTAAATGTATTTCCTATTAGAGTGGTGGGTCCCCCAACTTAGCAGGACACAGTGATTGCCTTTTCATTAATTTACTGGAACTAGAAGAGGTAGTATAACAATGAGAGGTAGAGTTATCTACTTTTTATTCCACTGGAGAGTAAGGTGGTGGGATGGGAGGGCATGCAGAGCACTTAGTTTGTGTACACAGGGATGTCCCTTGAATCCTTCTGAGAGATATCAATGAAACTTCTGTGGAGGTACTCTGCAATCCTCTCCTGGAGGTTTCTAGGGATGGCGGTAGGGCACTTTCCCACACTAGTTAGCAACAACTTTGGCAGGCACCATTGCAGTACGCAGGCTAGGAGCATAGGGGTCCGGGCGGCTTCAGGACACCAGCAGCAGCTGTGCTCTTTGTGCATTTGTTACCCTCAGGAGTGATATATCAGCTAAAATCACCACCACCTGTGGAAAATGATGCCGGTATCCAGTGCCATTGCCATATACTCATAGTTACATGCAAATGAGCAATTCCTTACTCATTTCCCTCACCCTGGTGGGCCATACTCACCATGGCTGGTGCTGTGAGTGGCACCATGCACAGGCACTTCCAAGCAGAAGTGCCAATGAGCTGGTCTTGTTTAAAACTTTAGGGGAGCAAGGGTGGGGAGTTCTGAATCTTAAGTTTCACTTTCCATTGTGACTGTCCTGACTATGACATCTCTGTGTGTTTTATTTGCAGCTGCTGCTATGGCAGCCCTGAGGGATTCCCCCTCCAGACCTGTGGAACGCCTGAGCCAGATAAGGAAGAGGACTCAGGATGACATTTTCAATTAGACCCTGCAAGTCAGTGCTGCATCAGACTGTGAGAACAGGGCCTGGAGTGTGATCATTGCAGACAGCCTGGAGAAGGAAAGAGTGAAGAGGAGAAAGTCCCATCAGGAAAAGGAGAGGGAGATGCATCTGGACATATGTCAGAGATATTATGCAGGACACAGCAGGCAGCTATAATCATTGGGATATTTTTCTCACTGAGATCCAATCTTGTGAGTAAACACCACCAGTGTCCCTTCAATCTACCAAAACCACATTCATCTGCTGAGCCGGTAGCTGAATCTGCATGGTGCTATCAAGGTGGCCAGTGTATGGTTTCATGAGCAAGGGGTAGACTGAGTCTCCCACGATCACTATTGGCATTTCAACATTCCCAATGGTAATCTGCTAGGCAGGAAAGAAAGTCCCTGATTGCAGCTTTCTGAAAAGTCCTGCATTCTTAAGATGTGTCATGCGCCTTCCGGGACCAGCCCACTTTGATGTCAGTGAAACATTCCCGGTGATCCACCAATGCTTGCATAATGATAGAAAAGTAGCCTTTCAGTTGAGGTACTCTGGGGCAAGGTGATCTGGTGGCAAAATAGGGATATGTGTGCCGCCTATTGCTCCACTGCAGTTCAGGAATCTCATTGCTGCAAATCCATCCATTATGTTCTGCACACTGCCAAGAGTTACAATCCTGCCTAACAGGAGGTGATTAATGGTCCTGCACACTTGCATGACACCAGTCCCCACGGTGCATTTTCCAACTCTAAAGTGATTTCCCACTGACGGGAAGCAATCTGGCGTTGCAAGTTTCTGTGGTGCAATCGACAATTGCTTCTTCACTGTCAGTACAGCTCTCATTTTGGTATCTCTGTGCTGGAGGGCTGGGGCAAGCTCAGCACACAGAATGGGGCCTTGTACATCTGAAAGTTCTGCTCATCATCCTAAGCCTGCATTATGATGTGATCCTACTAGTCGGTACTTGTTTCTCTGGCCCAGAAGTGGCACTTCACATGCTCCAGCTCCACGAACACACCAGCAACCTTCAACTGGTTCTCACTATGACCCGCAGCAATCTGTCCTCCAAAAAATCGTCATGTTCCCCACTGATTCAGTTCTTGCAGATCTGCAAATACCAGAGGATCGTGCATCCTGTGTTTGCAATGCTTATGGCAGTAGTGGAGAGCTGTGCAGGCTCCAAGCTTCTGCCAGAGATGGCAAACAGTGAGGAGGGCCGTGCAGGTTTGTGGGATTTTGAAAAAGATGTGATAATTATAGGATATAGATGACATTATAGGATGGAGACAGTTGTACACTGAAAAGTTGACCCCTTGCTTCCAGTCACCCCTGCATGACTCATTTCGACCCCATCATGCATTGCCAAAACATCTCAAAAGACAGTGTTCTGGACTGTAGCTGGTTGCACACTGGGTTACCTATCCATGGTATACTGCACTGTGCATCAATACAAATGCTCCTGGGGAGTACGAGCAATGCTTACAAATGGAGCCAAGCATGAACGTTCACGAGTGATATACTAATTGCAACAGCTTTTTGCCAACGTAACTTGCGTCGACCAAAGTTTGTGATGTAGACATGTCCAGTAGGAGTCTTTCCAATGACTTCAGTGTGCTTTCAATCAGGGCATAAGTAAGAACACAGGAACAGCCTACAACACCAGAGGAATTTGGCAATTAGCAGTGATCGTGCATTTAAACCATCTGCATTGTATCTGGGAAACAGGTCTTGGGGTTTATCTATATATATGAAGTTTAATCAATCTTCATTTTTCCAAACTTAGATTATCCAAAAACAAAACATCTAGTAATTGAGGTCCTGATCCACGTGACGTGTCAGTTGCATTGAAAAATATCCTGCTTATTCGAAGCCTTGAATTACTGAAATTACTTTTACTCAACTCATTCAGATAAAAAAAGTTTCATATTATGGGCAACATAGTTGAGGATTCTTCAGCCTTTTATAACAAAAAATCCATATATCCATTGAAAAGTTTGAGAATCCCATAAGTCAGATTTTACTGGACATATGTCAGTGGATCAGATAACCTTCTCTTCTACCTTAAATATAATGTGCCCATGTAGCTCCTATTACGTAAACCTTTTTATATGCTGTGGTCAGCCAATTAGCTGAATTATGTTGTATTGTATTTTTAAGAGGCCTGACGTTCTAAATTAACATATTTATTTCACCCTTGAATATGGAGACTTGGAATGGACTTCACTGGTATGGAACATACTTTTCTGGAGGGAAGAGAGAGTTGCTGGAGGCTATTTGAGTTACTGCAATGTTCTAGAACGTGGTGAGACAAACCTAGGATGAGACAAGGAGCAATGATAAGGAGCAAATCCTGTGGGTCCCAGGCACAAGAATGTGTTGTATTTTGGTTACGCTGAGGATGGGTTAGGAATTGAGATGTATGGGGGTTTCACGTCCTCCTTTCAGCAAAGCCTAGCTCCATGGGATCTCTGCACACTGTCACAAGGGGAACTTGGGGTAAGCTCCCCTCTGTATGTCTGTATTTTAATGGTTTTTGAATATGAGGGTCACAGCTGCTTCTTAAAAGTACAGTAGAGCAGGTCCAATGCTATTTTATATTAGCTTCCTTGGAGCCCATCTCCTTGTGAGATGTACATATCACACTTGAGAAAAAACACAATACCGGAGATTAATAGTCATGCTGCTTTTATATAGTCATGATCTCCCATAGCAATGAAAGAGAAAGGAATGGACCATTTAATTACCCTCCTCCATGCTATATGTACAGTTCTCATAGCTAACAAACCTTTAATCATCAGGGCCAGCTACCTGGTTGTGACCTGAGGATGACTTTGAAAGTGACAGTTTACAGCATTCCAATCAGACAGAAAAGGCCATATGTATTAAGGAGGAACTTTACCATGGATAACGTAACCTGCAGCATACACCACTGTTTTTAGTGGGAAGGTTATTGACTATCTTACTAGGAAACAATGGTAAAACAAGAAACTTCTTGTTAACATTATTTACAGAGTATTTTGCAGGAGCCAGATCAACACCTTGGGTGTTATAAATCATGAGGTGGCTTTTGGACAGGGATGCTTTTCCCTGCATGACTCTGCTTCTCATAGAAAAGTACGGAGGGCCCTCCCTCAAATTAGCCGATCTCTCAGGATTCACGGAAGGCCAAGCCCCTCTGTGTGAAAAGGCTTTGTGCCACTGCACTGGCTCTGGCCCTAGTAGATCTTGATATTCCAAGGAAAAAGATGATATAGGCTCCTATATGGAAAAGGTATTAGATCAGGAGTGGGCAAACTACAGCCCGTGGGCCACTTCCAGCCCATCGGACATTTTTATCCGGTCCTCGAGCTCCCACAGTGAGCAGGGTCGGGAGCTTGATCTGCTCCGTCCGCCTGGCGCTCACCAGCCCCTGACTCACAATTCCCTTGATGAGCACCATCTTCCGGCATGCAGAGCCACGCTGCACAGGCATGACTTCACCGTGCTGTTTCCGGGATCAGAACCCTGCCCCTACATGGCAGCCCCCCCCCCCCCCGCCCACCCCCATGGCAGTACACTCAATCCCCTCCCAGTGTTCTATCGCCCCAGCCTCAAAAGCCTTGAAACCGCCCAGGGGCTGAACCCGTCCCAGATAGGGTGCCTTCGCCCGTGGCAGTGCCTGATATGGCCACCTAGGTGTCACTGCCAGCAGGGCTCCTAGGAGTCCCTGGTACTGCCCCTGTAGAGCCCCCCACATGCTACACCCCATAGAATCCCCCTCCCCCACTGGGTATTCATGGCCCACCATACAATTTCCATACCCAGATGCGGCCCTCAGGTCAAGAAGTTTGCCCACCCCTGTGTTAGATGTATCATCTTTTCTACTAAAGGCTGGGGTACCAGAGAGGAAAAGAGTTGTTTTACTACCTCTGGTCTGCTCTATCTCCACCCTTCTCCCAGCGTAGCTCATGAACCATGCAGAGAATGTTCCAGTATGTTCAGGTGTCGGGAAGACAGTGCTGAAAAATAGCTGAGTCACTCCTCTGCATGAAAGGGAAGAGGCCCATGTGCAGAAAACTCCTCCATGCATGGAGCGGGGAAATAGAAGATCTACCCCCCATATTTGCACAATGAAATTCCATGCAGTGGCTATAGAAGCTTTGGGCCAAATGCTGAAGTCATTATTAATTCATTATTTCTGTTGTTCATTTCTGATTCAGACCTTGTTTGACGTTACTCCAACCTAAGACAATTGGAGCTTTAGCTGAGCAAGAATTGAACAGAAACTGGATGGTTCTGTATAAATTGTGCAAGTCAGAGATGTATTTCATTCTACGTATTGGCATAGTTTGTAGAAAATTATGGCCTTCCATGATATTCCTAACAGAAAGCTTAACAGGATAATATATTTCAGGGCTAGATTTAAGGCAAAGCAGTACCATAACATAAGGCACCCCATAGCTCCACTCCTTGGGCCCTGCTTCCTCACTGTAGCTTCATCCACCCCCCCACCCCCTTGACATGGTGGTGGGGAGAAGGCTTATGCACGTCCCATATTCAGTGGCAGCAGGATGGGGCAATGTTACTGTCATGTTCTGGGATGCGATCCAGAACAAGTAAGGGGTTGTGTCACCACCTGCCCTGTAACCCTGGGTGTTTTAACTGCTCTGCTGCTATGGCTCACAGCCTGGATATCAACAGCCAGCAGGCAAGCATGAAGTATCCTGAGCGACTGTGTGCTGTGCAGCCCTGGTTCAGCGCTCTGCTTAGACCCAGCAGTCTGCCTACAAAAGAACAGCCCCCCTCTATTCACTATCAACGGTTAGTGTATGCAGGGGTGACTCCAACACCTCCCAGTCCTGAATTTCCCGAAATCCATCTGCCCTCAAGTGTCCAGCCCTCTTCTGGAACATTTCAGAGAAATAATAAGGTTTGTTTGCTCCTTTACAGCTTATTAACTTAACTGGGGTAAACACACCCTTCCCTTCAAGCGCAGCACTAAGTTGGTTTATTGTAAAAGTAAAACAAGCTTATTAACAAAAGTACATAGATTAAGTGATACCAAGTAAAAGAAATGAAGTTAGAAAGGATTACAAACAAAAGTAAAAATATGCTTTGTAATGGCTAAGACTTAAAAAATTTCTTACCAATCTTTTGTTCCCAGAGACTTCAACCCACTGAGATGACAGACCCATCTTTCTCAGCTTGCAAGAGCTCTGACCTCTTCTGTCTGTCCAGTGATGGATGCCAAAATGGCTTCTTTTCTCTCCTTATATTAGCTTCCCAAATTCACTGTTTTATCCTCAGACTCAGGATGATCTCATGCTGTTCTTCTCTTCTTGTGGACTTCCTATCCCCCCACTGATTCATATGTAAATGGGGCTTCCATTGCTTTTGATCACACCTTGTTTAATTTCATTGGAGACAGGTTGATAGGTCCCTTCCCTTCTGTCTGAGGAAAACCTGTTTCTCCCTGTGTTTGTCACAGACTTTAAAGCATAATATCATGCACTATCCATATTTCCTCATATAGTGTTAATACATAGATTTTACAATGATATTAATCACCAGTGGGTCATTAGCTTACAGAAAGGACCTTACTCAATACACATTTGCTATACAATAATATTGTGTACAATCAGTTGATTCAGTTACTTATCATTTGAGGTTCAGACCCCGCACTTTATAGGCCAAATGGTTTCTCTCTGTTGTTGGGGTATAGACACCATACTGTCTCCCCCCAACCACCACCACCACCACCACCACCGATTTGTTTATCTTATATGTAAACAGACCTTCATTGTCTCTGCCAGACAAGCAAATGAGCATTCCTTTGTTTAGGGCAGAATGGACTTTTACACTGCTTGCCAAACCATTTTAAGAACATAATTCTAGCACATATCTGTAACACTTTGTACACACCCTCTACCTATATCATGCAAGAATAATAATAACCAGTGAGTTGTTAGTTTTCCAATGATATTTTACATGGCACCTTTTAGATACAGATTATGTCGACAGTGTGTTGGATGTAGTGAGTATGTCAGGCCTGACGAGCCTCTGTCACAGAGTAGTCAACAACAAATGGGCCTCTGAGTTACGTTATCACTCTAGGAATGGCATCCGGGGCTCTTTTTCCTCAGGAGTGTCAAGGTCCCTCTTCTCCCCAAAAAGGCAGGCAGCAGGCCTCTCAGTACTGCCAGCAACTGGAGTATATCTGCTTGGGTGAGTAGGCCAGGCCTGTTGCTCTCATATCCTCCTGCATCTCAGAGTCTTCTGGTGGGATAGTATTGGGAAAGACTTCCAGAGCTGTGGATTTGAGTTAACACCCCACTTAGGTGAATGGACGTTATGTAATTCTAAAGCTATTGTTCTGGTTTCTCTGCAGATGTCACGTCATTGGTTATGCTTGAGTCACATTTTCAAACTTGTCTTTGCAACAATAAGGGATAGACTTTTTTTTTTCTTTTAAGAAAGCTGAGATTCTGACACCATCGCACAACTAACTCCAAAAGCTGGGTCCCTAGGCATGAGCCTATAGTGCCTATGACTTATTCCAGCACTTATCTAAGCTCATGCTTTGTGCATATACTTCAATCCCACTTGTAAGCATTGCCTTCCTTGTGCTATACTCTACTTGTATTTATTTATTTATTTTTCTTTTTTGGAAAGAAAATTCTGAAATTAATCATATTTTCTTTTGACATTTGTTAGGTCATACTTAAAACGAGCAGCAGATTGATACTGTTCAAACAGTTATCTCCATAGAAACCTATCTCTACAGAGAGGATTTGGAACTACAATAAAACAGGACTGTATAGACAGATGGTCTTTATAACAGATACTGTACCTTTGCATTAACTTTTAGAAGAGTGGAATTTCAGAGACTGGCAATGTTCCAGAACTTGACATTGTTCCCCAATGTTTGGCATAAGTTCCTTTCTGTGTCTCGGACTGTTTAGCAATTAATTTTCACTCTACCTAAACAAAAATATGTATTTTAATAATGACCTATACATTATACCATTATACACTTAGGTCTAACCACTCATTAATTTCTTTCTAGACAGAGTTATTTGTGCATGCCTTCAAGGATCAGCTGGTCAGAAGTGCCCTTTTAGCGCTATACACAGCCCGTCCAGGTTGTGTCCTCAAGAAGCCAACTGTGCCCAGAACCAGTATGGAAGAATGTGGTGATCCACAGGGTCAGAACCATCCATCTCAGATCAAACGGCAGAACTCTATACCTCACCATTCAGAATATGATGAAGAAGAGTGGGTAAGTAGCCTCAAAGTTCTTGCTTGAAACTCTATCAAAAAATCCACAGCTAAGTGTAGACAAACACAAGTCTTAATCTCCATGTCTCCTCTTGTTAGAAAAAGAGAATTTAAAAACTTTAAATACAACTGTATTTTACAGATGCATAGATTCAATTTTTTTGATTCATTTGAATGCCAAGAATACTTTTCTAATGAAGTCAAAAGTAACTTGAAAGAATTTTCTGATGAATAATTTGCTTGTGTGTGACTGCTTAGTTTGTGCATATAGCAATGTTGGACGCGAACATCTTCATGACCAGATGGGAAAAAGCCATGCTATTCGTTTACCTCAATCCTTTTTGTCATTTAAGTAGATATAAAGGGGACAAAAAAGGATCATGAAATCAAAGTGCAATTTTTGCCAAGAGTGAACATAAACAGTTTAAAAATGCATAAACTAATGATCAGTGAAGGGGAACTGTTTTCTCCGAGTCTGTTCTTAGAGGATATCTGAAATGCCATAAAAGACTCAAACATGGTTTTTAAACATCACCATTCTTGGCAGATCTTTCAATGTTTTGTACAATTTATACAGCTGAGATTTTGTGAATCCATTATTTCAGTGGATGCTTTTATGATTGATCTTCTCCCTCAACACATTCCTCCCACATCCTCCATTCTATTTCCCATCAGTTTCTTCGATTCATCGCTGTGGTATCATGGATGTAAGTCATGTTGCATGACTCCAACATATTAATCTTTGCTTTCAATAATTAATAATTAATCTTTGCTTGTGTGAGCTACAGTATCTTCACACCTGAACTAACGTCTGCTTATACCATGAATATGGAAAGAAGAATATTTTTCAGATAAAGAAAAGACAAAAAATGTGCTTTTTATTTTAAATGAAAGCTGAAATTTTCATGTAATAACGACTCTGGGAGCTGGAGCTTTAAGGAGAACAAATAATATTGCAAGACTTGCGATAAAATCATGAATGTTGACGACATTGAAAAGATTAATAATTTTGTACAAGTTGAATCTTCATTCATTTTAATTCATTGGCAGTTACATAGATGCTACCTTGGTTTTATTTGCTTGTTGAAGCTTTATTTTATTTCTTTATAACATGAGTTAGTGTCCTAACAGTTGTCTAAATCCCCAGCCCAGTGAAGCACTGAAGCACATGCTAAATTTGAAACATGTAAGTATTCCCATTAAAGTAAACAGGATTTCTTGCATTCTTAAAGTTAAGCACGTACTTAAGTATTTTGTGAGATCAGGGCCTAAATTATCCTCTCATTAGCTTTCCATTCTCTGTTTTAATGGAAAGCTGATGGCATATATTATCTTAGTTTTAATTACTGAACTCTTGTCAACATGGTGGAAATAGAAACCTCTGAGCAAGTGCTTGGAAAGTGTAAAAAAAAAATGCTTAGTCTAATCTGCAATTTAGTTATGCAATAACATTTCTTTGAATATTTGTTTGGAAATTAGAAAACAATTAAACCTCAAAGGAATATTGTGCTTTCTGTGACTCTCTCTCTGCCATGTGCAGTATTCTTCAGCTTTGTGTTGGTGAAGATACATACTGCTTTTCTTTCACTATATCAAAGCAACCAGAAGCTTCTTGCAGCTGGGATTCTAAGTTTAGTTTGTCTGAAATCTAAAATAATAATGTCCTACAAAATTCTTAAATTGACCCAGGTCTTGCTACTTTAAATAACGGATTAATTTTTAAATTTTTTTTACAATACTGATGATTTATTTTTACGAGCATCTGGAATCTAGGCCCAACTTTAAAAAAAGGCAAAAAAAAATTTCTTTATAAGGAGTAGTTTCCAACTTTCTATTTTGATATTCTGTTCTTCACATTAAGTGGGCAAGGATATCTGAGAAACTGAATTATTCTTACTCTTAACTAATCTGTGTGTCGTACAAAAAAATTATATTTAAAAAGAATGCAAATGCAGATTTCTAGTAACTTATGAAACTGCCTATATTCCTTGAGACGCATACGCCATTAGGCTAAAAGTTAATGTACAAACTAAACCCCTTTGAAAAATAGCTTTTTGTATTTCTGTTCTTTGTTGATTATTTATATCTGGTAAGAGGTTTTTCTTTGCCTTTTTGAGTATACATTTCTAATCAACTTAATGCAGGTTCTATTTCTGCAACTGGATCCAAATTGGTGGATCCACTGGGGTTCTGTAGTGAAGCAGGGATCTTGCTATGCTGATCCTGTTGCAGGATCAGGGCCCTGAGCAGCAGTGCTATAATACACCTTTCTGTTTGGATGTCAAATACAAACATTAATGCCAGACGGTTGAGAGCAGTATTGATTGAGCTATTTGTACTGGTGTAATTATAAGCATTATGCTTAGGTAGTACCAAAGCATTACTGCTTAAGGAAAAATATTTAACCTGATAGTTAACAGATTGCCTCTGGATAGTTACTTCCTTCTCTGCTTGCCAGCTGCTTCTGCTATCCCAGAACCTCCCTCCAGGGAGGGAAAAAAATGTCATGTCATGCATAATGCAAGAGTGGGTGGGCAGACTGCCACTTGGAAGTGTTTCTGCTCTACATTTCTGACTGACTAGTTAACATGGTTGGTGTTACAATGCTATTTGTATAGTAATAATAAAAAAATACAATGGCTAGAACAAGCTGACTTTTTTCCCAGTTAAAACGACAGTTCTAGAAGATTACATATCAAAATATTTACAAAAGAAATTAGTATACCAAAAATTATGCAGTTGACTGTTGACAGTGGAAAGTAATCAGTATTTTGTATATAATCACTTTATTTTTGATAGTATTTTAACCAGTATGCTAATACTGCTGTGCAATATTTGAATATACTGTAATTCCTGTGTGAAATATTCTCCCACCCTCAATAGCCTATTTCCCAGTGGTCTCCAACCTTTTTATACACAAGATCACTTTTTGAATTTAAGTGCAACCCAGGATCTACCCCACCCCTTCCCCGAAGTCCCCCCCCCGCTCACTTAATCCCCCCCTTTCTCTGTCGCTGGCTGTCCTTCACCCTCACTCACTTTCACCGGGCTGGGGCAGGAGGTTGCGGTTTGGGAGGGGGTGCAGGCTCTGGGATGGGGCTGAGGGGTTTGGAGTGTGGAAGGGAGCTCTGGGCTGAGCCTGGGGTGCAGGAGGGGGCGAAGGGTGCAGGAGGGGGCGAAGGGTGCAAGCTCTGGGAGGGAGTTTGGGTGCAGGAGGGGGCTCCAGGCTGGGGCAGTGTTGGGTGTTCAGGAGGAGGTACAGGGTGATGGCTCTGGGCTATTATAATAATAAAGTGTAGGTGTGTGTTTTGTAAAAAAACAATATAAATATATACACATGCACATTTTCATGATTAATATAAAACCTCATTATATCATAATGACAACAGATTAATCACATTAACAGATTTTATGTTACAAGCACTAACAGCTGATTATACTGACTGCTTAACCTATATGTAACTCATATTCAAATGTGTCATTGGTTTCTCTTTGAAATCATATCTCTCAGTGAAGCGTTTGTGTTCCTTTTTAGCTGCCACCACTTTCATGTACATGTAATGGATGCTATATAATACATGCAGTACTAGTACTAAACACATGTACTATACTTCACTTATCACAAATCTACTTCATGTTCTGCATATCTCGAAATTTTGAATCTTATACATTAATCAGGATTATTTTACAGTATTAGGTAAACTTTCCTACTATGTGTTATACAATCTATGATTAATTGGACATCGTTTAAGATTTCATAGAATCATAGGTTATCAGGGTTGGAAGGGACCTTGGGAGGTCACCTAGTCCAACCCCCTGCTCAAAGCAGGAACAATCCCCAACTAAATCATCCCAGCCAAGGCTTTGTCAAGCCTTGTCCACCACCTCCGTAGGTAACTCATTCCAGTGCTTTACCACGCTCCTAGTGAAAAGTTTTTCCTAATATCCAACCTAAACCTCCCCCACTGCAACTTGAGACCATTACTCTTCGTTCTGTCATCTTCTACCACTGAGAACAGTCTAGATCCATCCTCTTTGGAACCCCCTTTCAGGTAATTGAAAGCAGCTATCAAATCCGCCCTCATTCTTCTCTTCTGCAGACCTCATAATCCCAGTTCCCTCAGCCTCTCCTCATAAGTCATGTGTTCCAACCCCCTAATTATTTTTGTTGCCCTTCGCTGGACTCTTTCCAATTTTTCCACATCCTTCTTGTAGTATGGGGCCCAAGTACTCCAGATGAGGCCTCACCAATGTCGAATAGAGGGGAATGATCATGTCCCTCAATCTGCTGGCAATACTCCTACTTATACTGCCCAAAATGCCTTTAGCCTTCTTGGCAAAAAGGGCAAACGTGGGTTCAGATTGGAAGTGGCTAGCAAATTCTTTGTTATATAGTAAGTGTCTCATTAAAAGACCCTGGAAAACCAGGGAATTGCCAACCATTAAGAACTATACACATAAGTACTGAAATACTGTAGCAACTTCTGAAAGTGCGATACATTCTACAGCAGAATTATATGCTGTAAAGTATGGTGATACACAATGCAGAATTGTTATTAGATTAATAAGACGTTTGCCTCAGTAGAAGTTCTGGCACAAGTCCAGCCTCTTCTAGCTCCATCCATCTTCCATTTGTTTACATTTGTCTGTAACCATAGTATTGTTTTTGAGTCTAAATTCTCCTTCTCCCACACATCACATGTCTAAATCTTCCTGTCCTGCACCTCCACAGCATTGCCCATATGTGATGTTGCTTTCATTGTCTCTGCTTAAGTCCTCCTGCTTACCCTCTTCTTTTACTTTGTTTTGTAAAACTCCCTTCTCGTGCCTCCCACCACAGAAACACGTAGTACGCTTCTGGGCACCACATCACACATATATAGAAGAATGATCGCATCACTCACCCTCTTTCCCCTCAAACAATTCCATTAGCTGTCCATTTATTTCAGTTCAAATGACTCATTTTAATTTTAAAGTGTGAATGGAGTCATTCCAAGCTCTATCACTAGACTTGTCTCACAATTTCTGTCTCCTTATCTGGCTCTGGCCTCTTTTCTGTCCTTCCACACAATCCCACTAGTGTGGATCTAAGAGCCTTCTCTTCTGCAGCTCCTGACACCTGCAGGAGCCTTCCTGTAGCTCTCCAGCACAGTGATTCTAGTCTGTCTCATTCCAAATGACTTGACCTTATCTTTTCCATCTGTGCTTATACCTCTTGATTTCACTCCCCCTCTATTATTTCTGCAGTTTTTGTTATGTCTGGTTAACTCTGTAAAGTGTCATGGGTTGCAGTTTGTATGGAAGATGATGTACAAAATGAAATTGCATTAGATGCTGAATGTGGCATATAGACAGGCTGCTAATACTGGTGTACCATCTCTCATTTTTGTGTTTGCTTATTCAGCATGGGACTCATTTTAGCAAATGGAGGGTTCAGTAAATGGGCAGTAAAAAGCTGCACGTGCAAACCATGGTATTGCAAACAAAGAGCCGATCCTGCAGGGTAATGAACACCCTCACCTCCCATCGCAGTCAGTTAATCGGATGCGAGGATGCTCAGAACCTCACAGGATTGAACCTATAGTGGACAACTTTGCGTGCAACTGCACGTGCAATGTGGGCATATTTAGGAGATTTTAGACCTTGGTTTTGGACAGTGTGAAGTGAATGACAAATGTACTGTTTTCAGTGCCTTAAAAAAATCAGTTCCCAATTCAATTATTTACACCAAAGAAACACGGGCAGTGGAAAAATTTTTCTTGAAATGATGATATGCTGTGTAAAGATGTTAAGTTACATAATTGGTAGACACTTAATCTGACTTTACACTTCAGTAATTCTACTGTAGACAGTATTAAGAAGCCAGTGGTCTACTAATACATCTCTCGCTATGCTTCTTTCAATAATGTGTAGTGATACTGATGCTCTTTTCAGGATAGGGTGTGGACCAACGTGGGGAAGAGTTTAAACTGCATTATTGCAATGGTGGACAGACTGCTTGAAAAAGAAGACAGCAGCAGTGGCAATAAGAAAAGTGAAAATGACCCTTCATCTGCAGCTTGCATGGTATCTCATACAAGTGGTAAGAAACCTATTTTTTTATGATTGACTGGGTAAATAAAATGAAAAAGTCACAATAAAAATGAGATAGAAAGAGTGAATAATGTTTTTGATGAAAGTGTTGATAGTATGGTTTTGCACATTCCTGGCCTTGAATGACAGAAAGCTGTTTATCAAATTGCATCTCAGTTGTGCACTCAAGAACTGCTTGCACTGCTCAAGTTTTTGTGCTACATAAAAGCCTCCTTGAAAGAACAGTGTTTTCTTTTGAAGTCTCTGACATAATTTAATCTATTTTAGGTTTTTCTTGAAAATACCATTCAGAGAAAGACTCAAGAGCATACATTAACCCTTAAGGAAATTTTAACGCACACTTTCAAAATGTCTTTTGCTCATAAATCCTTTGCTGGTTCCAAAATCAAATCTTTTTTTAAAGATAAAGTTGCTTCTCTTTTGTGAATGCAGCAGTTTCTGCAGAGCTAGATATTAGGTAGAGGACGATTTAACAAAATGCTGTGGAGAAAATTCTCTCAGATCCACATGGTGATTCTTCCATTATTCTGCTCTTCCTACATGCCAGGATTTCTAATTGTTTTCATTTGCAGAGAGAGTGAAATATTAAAGTCAAGATCTGCTGTATAAATCCGAGATGAGAATCTTGTGTTGTGTATGTGCAATGAACATAAAAGTGCCTCTTTGAAGGTGTATGGTATTCCAAGACCGAAGGAAAGGGTCTTGGAAGCAGAACCAAATTCTGTGCTGCAAGCTGCTAGAAAATCTACTCTTCCTTTTATTTAGTGGGAGAGTGCATGATTTGGGCTCCGTGTTTTATTTTATCCTGTAATTACTTCTTTGTGTGTTTCCCACATTTTCATGACTTGGTTTTAGATCAACGATATTTAAATTATTAGAAATTTTATAAGATTTGGTCATTTACTTAGTTAAAGCTATTATTCCATTCCATTTGTGTACTGATGCTAGGATTTTAGCTGTAGCCCTAATTTTAATGCAGCTGGAAGGAAGCGCTGGCCTTACCATGAGGTGAACTGAGGCGGCCGGCTCAGGTGCCAGACTCTGGGGGGGGTGCCACTAGGACCCAGAGTGTAGAAAATTGTGTCTGCTGCTGGTGTACATGTATTCTCTCTGCTCTAGATGCACAGAGATGGTGGAGTGCTGTGCCGGAGAAAGGAGGGCACAAGAGAGAACAGGCAGGCAGGAGAAAAGGTGAGAGGGAATAACAGAAAGCAGCAGGAGCTGCAGGGAGAGAGAGGAGGAGGAGCCTCTTTGTACCTCTCTAGCACCCCCAGGAGCCTGATTAACTGATTAACACCAGCTTCTCAGGGAGCTTTCTGTTTCTTGCTGCTTCCCTGAACCCACTTGAGAAGAACAGGCAGTCAACTGAAGTAGTAGGAGCCAGTTAGGCCCGTAAGACACTGATATCTTCCCTCACTCAGGCCCTACTACCAGCCTGCTTATTTGTCCCCTTCAACTGAGTGTTGAGAGCCACTATAGCTGACACAGAACAGCAGTCATGAGTGAAAGAAGAAAACGCCCCTCTGAGGCAGCATTCAGAAAAAGAAAGAAAGCAAAGGAAGCTTTTCTATCTAAGCAGGAAGGAGCTCTCCTGAGATACATAGATACAAATGTTCATGGTGAGCCTTCCAGCCCCAGTGAGGATGTGAGTGGTGAGGAGATGCCTGATCGTCCCAGTTAGAGTGCAGGTGACCTGGCAGCTACTGCAGCATCCATATCTCGATCTCAAATGGATGTAACCATGCACATTCCTGAAGAAAAGTGTAGATCAGAGAAGAGTGTGGTCGAGGCGCAAGAAACTGCTGCTGCTGAGTTTAGTTCCTTAAGTCTAGATGATCCAGGATTGTGGACCTACTTGAGCAGTAGCCTGAGGGACTTCCTTGTACTGCATGGGCCACAGCAAGTGAAAAACTTCATGTTCCCCAAAGGCAATGAAAATAGAAGTTGCTATCCAACACATTACTAGCGTGAAATCCCCAATGGTGACAAAGTGCAGAGGCCATGGCTTATGTACTCAAAAACCCCAGAATTCTGCATACTGTTTTTGTTGCAAACTCTTCCAGTCTAATGTTCCACCCACATTGGGTTCTACAGGAACAAAGGACTGGAAAAATCTGGCTAGAAATCTGGCATGCCATGAGAAGGCAGCAAATCACTAGAGACCATTCCATAGGTGGAAAGAGCTTAAGATGAGACTAAGGTTAAAGGCCACCATAGAGGATCAGCATCAAGAGAAGATTGCATCTGAGTCTCTTCACTGGCAAAATGTTCTGAAAAGGCTCATCGCCATTGTGAGAATGCTTGCTACTCAAAACCTAGCACTGTGTGGCACTTCAGGTCAGCTGTATGTGCCAAACAATGGAAACTTCCTTAAAACTGTGGAGCTGATGGCTGGGTTTGATGCTGTGCTCCGGGAGCATCTAAGAAGAGTCACCACCCAAGAAATGTACACATGCCACTACCTTGGAAAAACAATTCAAAACGAGATTGTACAGTTACTGGCAACTAAAGTCGAATGGAAGATTGTGGCAGATCTGAAGTCAGCAAGATCTGAAGTCTGTTATTCTGGACGGCACACCTGATATCAGCCATTCGGAACAAATGGCTTTAATGGTGCATTTTGTAACAACAACAGAACGTAGTGAAAATGTCCCTGCAATGGTGACTGTCAGAGACCATTTTCTAGAATTTATTGACATTGATGATACTACAGGAGCTGGTATGACAAATGTGCTTCTTAAGAAGCTGGAAGATATGGGAATTGCAATAGCTGACATGAGAGGTCAGGACTACGATAATGGTGCCAACATGAGAGGAAAGAACAGAGGAGTGCAGACACGTATCCGAGAGTTAAACCCTAGAGCTTTTTTTGTCTCATTCATTGAACTTGGCGGTCAGTGATGCAGCATCAGCTTCTAGTGAGGCTGCTGAATTTTTTAATGTAATTCAAGGCATCTATGTATTTTTCTCTGCATCAACTCATCGATGGCAGATTTTGAAGCAACGTCTGGGAACATCCTCTTTGACACTGAAACTACTGAGTGCCACACGATGGGAAAGTCGAGAGGAGGCGATAAAGCCTATCAAACACCAAATTGGGAAGATAGATGATGCCATAGTTGTCATTATGGAGGATAATGCTATGACAGGAACTGTTCATGGGAGAACAGTGGCAGAGGGAAATGGAATATACATACATAACTTCAAATTTCAAAACATACGTAACTTCAAATTTCTGTGTGACTTAATGTTGTGGCATGACATACTGTTTGAAATAAATGTTGTAAGCAAGAGACTCCAAGGTGTTGACCTTGATATATCTGGAGCAATGGAACAACTGGACAAAGCAAAGTCATGCCTACAGTCTTACTGGTCAGCTAAGGGATTTCAAAGCATTCTGAAGAGTGCATAGAAGTTGGCAGAAGAACTTCACACTGAACCTATTTTCCCACCCATTCAAGAATACAAGAGTCACTGAAGAAGACATTTTTATTACGAGGCACGGGATAATCCCATAAGAGACCCCAAACAACAATTCAAAGTTGAATTCTTTAACCAGGTGCTAGATTGTGCAATACTGTCAGTTGAAGAACATTTCATGCAGCTCAAGGAACACAGCAGTATATTTGGGAAGTTGTATGATATTTCAAAACTCCTCACTATACCTGAAGAAGACCTACAAGCAATGCAGGGCACTAGAGACAGTGTTGACATGTGATGACATGCGCCATATTGATGGGAGTGATTTAGGTGATGAACTGAAAGCCCTTTCAAGATGCATTTCAGCAGGATCAACTCCAAAGGCTGTTCTGGAATATTTCCAAATGCTTTTGTTGCTCTGTGCATACTTCCAACACTTCCTGTAACAGTTGCCAGTGGAGAACGCAGCTTCTCCAAGCTGAAATTAATAAAAACACATCTACGCTCCACAATGACACAGGAGAGGCTGGTCGGCCTTGAAACCATCTCAATAGAGCATGAGCTGACCCAGACTGTGTACCTTCAGCAGGAAGCAGTTCGAATTTTTGCAACCAAGAAAGCACAGAAAGCACCACTTTTATTATTCAAACAGATAAAAATGTCAGTGTTTACTATGCAGACAAGAAAAGTTACATTTGCTGTTCAGGTGTTTGAAAGTTAAGTTTCAGAGTAACAGCCGTGTTAGTCTGTATTCGCAAAAAGAAAAGGAGTACTTGTGGCACCTTAGAGACTAACCAATTTATTTGAGCATGAGCTTTCGTGAGCTACAGCTCACTTCATCAGATGCATACCGTGGAAACTGCAGCAGACTTTATATATACACAGAGAATATGAAACAATACCTCCTCCCACCCCACTGTCCTGCTGGTAATAGCTTATCTAAAGTAATCGTCAGGTTAGGCCATTTCAAGCACAAATCCAGGTTTTCTCACCCTCCACCCCCCCACACAAATTCACTCTCCTGCTGGTGATAGCCCATCCAAAGTGACAACTCTTTACACAATGTGCATGATAATGAAGTTAGGCCATTTCCTGCACAAATCCAGGTTCTCTGAGGGAGTGAGAGAACCTGGATTTGTGCAGGAAATGGCCTAACTTCATTATCATGCACATTGTGTAAAGAGTTGTCACTTTGGATGGGCTATCACCAGCAGGAGAGTGAATTTGTGTGGGGGGGTGGAGGGTGAGAAAACCTGGATTTGTGCTGGAAATGGCCTAACCTGACGATTACTTTAGATAAGCTATTACCAGCAGGACAGTGGGGTGGGAGGAGGTATTGTTTCATATTCTCTGTGTATATATAAAGTCTGCTGCAGTTTCCACGGTATGCATCTGATGAAGTGAGCTGTAGCTCACGAAAGCTCATGCTCAAATAAATTGGTTAGTCTCTAAGGTGCCACAAGTACTCCTTTTCTTTTTTGAAAGTTAAGTGTTACTTAAAATTTTTGAACAAGGCATTTTAAGTTGTTAGTTCTCCTTTATTGGGATAGGTAGCAGAGCAGTACCATGAGAGGAGTAGAACAGGAAGAAGGCAGAATTGAGACCTTTCAAAGTTTTCGCCCAAGCGAGGGGGCATGGGGGGTGTCATTTGAGCTCCCCGCCTCAGGTGCCAAAATGTTGTGGGCCGGCTCTGCTGGAAGGCCAACTTATTTACCAATACCAGAGATTTGTGCCAAGACTGGAATCCATAGTTTCTGCATCAAATGTGTCACTCTCAAATATGTCACTTTTTACAGTAAAGAGATGGAAATTTTCTTACCTGTTACATTTGCTTCTGTGAGTTTCTCTCTATAGCAGGTGAGAATCTACCTCAGTTGCAAGGTCAGGAGAATGGGTGGCAATTTTTTGGTCTATTCTTTAGTCTATTCTTTTTTGGTCTATTCTCCAGTAATAATTTATGGGAGTAGGGTGTGGGCACAGTATGTGGATTCGGAACAATGTTCCTTGTACGTTGGAGTGAGGTACAAAATCTCACAGATCAGCTAGAAATAGTCTTCAGTTTGAAACTGTCTTCAGGAGGGGAAACTCAACAGTCCTGGGTCTGAGAAAGACAGCAAAACTGAATCTTAGATGTTCTTGTAGCAAACTGTTCCTCTTTCTCGCCCGTGATGATAATTAACTCTTACTAGTTTTCTTCAACATCATGAAGTAATAGTAGATTTCTTAATAATGAATATTGGATTGGTTTTGCAAATGAGGCCTCTGTTACACTACCTGTGTGTTACATATGTACAGTTCTCTATCTGTTTTCCAGATGGCATGGATCATTTTGGCTGTAGAGCAAGACTTTACATTACTTTAATTTTGTTTACCTTAACTGAAAGAAACTTAGAACTTTGTGTATGTGTTTTGGAAGTCCTCTGTCCACAAAAATAAGAAATTAGAGAAGTATAAGTTTTAAAAGTCCATTTTTCCCTTGCTCTTTCAAGCCTCATGAACATTTTCCCTGTGGTGCTCTCTGATTGAAAGACATTTGACTAGTCTCTTCTATGATATTGTACCTTTAGCTATAACGATTTGGGGGGGAGGGATAGCTCAGTGGTTTGAGCACTGGCCTGCTAAACCCAGGGTTGTGAGTTCAATCCTTGAGGGGGCCATTTAGGGATCGGGGCAAAAATTGGGGATTGGTCCTGCTTTGAGCAGGGGGTTGAACTAGATGACCTCCTGAGGTCCCTTCCAACCTTGATATTCTATGATTCTATGAAAAGGTGCTCTTTGCTTACATTCAGGCTCGTAATTTACAAAGACATGTGAAAAGTTGATCAGAGTCTTTATCTCTCAAATTCAAAACTACTTTGAATTACCTTCCCCCAAAAATGTTTAGCTTGAAAGGAATTTAAGAGATGTGATAAATGTTCCCCAAGCAAAATGAAGATATTGCCCTACGCTAAGCAACAGTACTTTTTTAAAATCTGAGGAAATTACAGGAGACATAATTTGTTCCGCTCATAAAATCTCTTCCAGAATTGAAAAACAGGCCACGAATAAACAAACCTTGTAGTAATTATGACCATGAAGCAAATTCTTCTTCTTTTTTTTTTAAATTCTGCTCTTATTTCTTCTCAGATGTTTACTAAGGGTCTGACCATGCTCCCAGTGAAGTTCATATGAATTGACTTCAGTGAGAACAGAATTGTGGCCTTTTAAAGACCCTTTTTTGATTTCTTCAACATCTGTTTTGTTGTAAACTGTAGGTTCTTTATTTTGTTATATTTTATTTTTCAGGAGGCGTGGCTTCATTTCTACAGTAAATTTTGATGGCTTAAAGTGGAGCTGGGAAGGGTAGACCTAGAAACTGAAATGTTTTGAAAGTTGCTTCCTATTGTAGAACTTACTTTAAAAAGTTATCTCCACAGTGTGGAAAGCTTTCAGGTATTGGAGAACAGTAGGACTTGGTGTAGTTCAGGTTGCGTAATAGACTCCAGTATACCTTCCTGTTTTCAGTACCTGATAATGTTCTGAAACTTTTGCCTTTTGAGGCCAAAATTTTCCATGCCTGATCTCTGCCTAAAGCTGATTTTTTTCTCTCTCTCTGTTTTGAGTGTGAGGTGGAAGATTAAAGATGTATAGTTATGTACGCAGAAGTCAGGAAATGCCACAGTCAAGGTGATAAACTGAATTTTAATTCTGCTCCCTAGGGTATGTGTAGTCTTTGGTTACATTACATGATGTCATACTATTTCTCAAGAAATCCAGCATAATACCATGATATTTTACAGCCATAAATACACATTTATATCTTGGAGTGCTGTATATTTTGTGTATGCAAGACAAAGTCCATGAAAGTCATTTATATGAACATTTCTCAATGAATGTTACTTACATGTTGTACCACAACTTAAGCATAACAAAACTGAGTAATAATGTAAAAATACCAGCATTCATAGGTCCCCAGTTAACTCAGTTAGCTTCCTAGTTGACTAGCTCAGTCCCGAAATTGACCCTATAAGAAAAGCTGTGCTGTCGCTGGAAAGGAAAATTTATATACCACGTGAAGTGATAACCAGATTATTAAAATATGTACTTTATAGAGAAGAGAACTGATCATATAAAAGGACTGTCAATAAAGATATATTTGATTATTATGACATAAAATTAGTGTAAGTATTAAAAATGGAAAAAATCTTACAGGCTTCTACACCTGTGTATCTAAGGTTGTAGAAAATGTTATGATAATATACTGGATTATCTGAGCAATAGGATGTGTTCCAGTAATTAAGGACTGCATCATAATACATACCCAAAGGGTGAAAAGGTAGGGTTTCACTTTGTTTGTACCCTCTGAGTATATATTTCCTGGATTTTAGGGTGCATAACATATCCATTGTATGAAATTTCCTAAATTTTAAAATGTGAATACATTTGCCTTTCGGTTTTTTTCCCTCTCATAGATACTTACCTTCAAACAGGATTTATGCCCTCCTTAATCTATCTTTTCTTACAGTCTGACTGTTGAGTATATTCTTAAGGCTGAATTTGAGATATCAGTTTCCAAGGTAACAGACTATGGTGTCATCAGCACAGGATTATAATTTCACTGCAGGATAAAGCAGAAAGAGAAGATGGATTTTAAGGGAGAACATTGTTTCTTAATCTTCAGTGTTTTGCTAGGGAAAATTACTTGATAACGCTAAATTCTTATTTTCCCATTTATTTCATAGTACTCAAACTGTGAAAGTCCTTTTTTAAGGATTTCAGTGTTACCAGTCTGTACCATGCAGTAGCTTGCTCTCATGCAAGCACAGGATTCTACATTCATCCTAATGTAGATCTTAGTATTTGTAGGTGGACAGACTGATAGGATAGATCACTGAAATTGAGAGGGATCCCACAGCTCTAGATTGGAGCACTTTTGTAATTATGTGCTCTAGGGAACCAGGTGCTTCTGCACCTGCACCAGTGTCTTTCTCTGTGACAGAGTAACTGGTGGGGATTTGAAACCATGCCATGTTCCCTTTTTAGTTTTCTTCCTGAAGGAAATAGTTTTCTGCATAAAAGTTCCCCAGTGAAAATGTATTTTCTGCAAGCATCAGATACCATCTACTTTCAGGAGCAGGAGCTTGGAAATTTCCATAAACTTTTCTCTTGTGTTTCTCCTTTTTCTGTGTATCTTCTCTTCCCTGTCTCTCCTTTTCTGTAGTCTTCCTGTGCAACCCCTTTATTCTTCTATTTCCACAGCCCTTATATACTCCTCTCTGATATCCATTATTTTAGTCTTTCTCGTTCCTTCCCCCCCCATCCCCCTGTTTCTATTGTGTGTTTTAGATTTGACTCGCCTCCTGTCTCTGGTTATCAGCCTTCTTTATTTATTATTCATCTGATTTCTGAGGGCACACTCATATTTGTGTTTTGTCAGATGGTTTCAGCATCCATTGTTAATCACTGTGATTATATGGGAAATTTTAGGTTTTTGGCAGTAAAATAGCAATCTCCATAAACTGTAAATTGTTCCACTTCAGCATCAAAGTTGTGCAGTTAAAATAAACATTACAGCAGTTTCTGCTTTCCATACACCAAAGAGGTGAAGCTGTTATTATTTTATTATATTTACTGCATTAATACACAGAGGCTTTCTCAGGATTTCGGTCCCATTGTGCTAAATGCTGCACAAATATGTGATAAGACGTGGCCCCTTTCCAAAGGGCTTAGGTACTGTCTTTGAGTTAAATCTAGCTCAAAGTCCTCATTGGAAAGAGGAAGAAATTAACTGTAATTTTATAGTACTAATATGTAAAATATTTGAACCATGATAAATAAGATTTCTGAACTCTCTCTTTTTAAGAAGTTTACCTGAGAATAATTATTTCTATCATGTTCATAATAAACTTTGGTCTAAGAGGGTTCATTATTTGGTAGCATGTGAAGCATGTTTTTTCTGCTTCTTCCCTTGAGACATTGGATGATATCTAACCTGTTTAATTTTGGATATTAAGAGAGCACTTTTTGTTCTTTCATTATGTCCTTTGACCTATTTCATATCCTGTCTCTGAGATGTTTATTTACATAGTTCATGTAAATAAAAGTGAAGGAGATTAGATAGAGCATATAGTGAAATTACTCATAGTGTACAGCCCAGTTACCTTTTCTTTATCATAGCTCCCACTTCCTTCTGCTTTCTGTTGTCATTCAACTCTCCTGGTTTTTAATTTCGTACCATTTTAATTTTGAGGGCAGTTGAAAGCCACAGAAGTCTGTAGCATTTTCACTCCCTTTACAGGAAGGAGTATATGGTCTTTGACAGCAAAGATAGCATTAGCCGCATCTGAATCCACTAAGTATGTTGCTGGGAAAAGTAAGAAAGAAACATGGGGTTTTGCTAGCTCACTGCTAGTATATTTCAGTTCTTATTAAAGGGCTCAGTTAGTCTGTGCACACAGCGGGCCTGATTTTGAAAAGGTCACGAATCTATGACCATACCCAAAAGTATATATCCAAATGTAGTGTGCCTAATTTCTATGAGCAATTATCACTGTGCACATGCAACTTGGGTATTGGGATGCAGAAATTCCCAGCTGAATGCCAGACAGACCATTTGCACATACAGTCATGGTAATTGCACAGACAAATTTGGCCTGCAATCGTGGACATGTTTTTGGTTTTTTTTACATGGCCCTAGGTGCCTGACTTCTATCAAGCCTTTACTTTTGCTGTGAATATCTTCCTTGTATTAGTCTGAAGGGTCAGTATTTGTGCTTAGTACGCACAACTGGTCTGGGAAGCGGTAGTTTCCACCACTTCTTTCCCTTAGGAATTCCACTAGGAAAGTGCAGCTTTAAGTTGTAATCAGGATTCCACAGTAGCCACACTGCTCTGCTGCAGACTGAGTCTGAGGTGTTCTCAGTCAAGACTGCCTTCTGGCTTTCCAGGCCATGCCCCCTCCAGGACAGCAGCACGCAGTTTGAAAATGTGCTGTCTGACTGCAGCCTCTGTGACAGAGGGGAAGCTTTGGGGACCTTCCACCACTGCATTCTTCTCACGGCTTCTCCCAATACCCTAACTTATGACTACATAAGACATCAGAACCTAAGACTGAATCTGGCTCATGCTCTCAAACAAAAGTGTTTTCTCTTCATAAAGTACTCCTGTAAAGCCCCTCAGGGTGTGTGTACCCTGCAATAAAAAACCTGCTGCTGGCCTGTGTCCACTGACTCGGGTTCACTGGGCTATAAAATTGAAGTGTAGATGCTCAGAGTCAGCCTGGACTCTGGGGCCCCATGAGAGCGCTGAGGGAGTCCGAACATCTACACTGCAATGTCATAGCCCCACAGTCTGAGCCCCCAGGAGCCCAAGCCAGTTGACACAGCCCAGCCATATGTGTTTTATTGCAGCGTAGACATACTCTCAGATATGAGTTATACTCTAGCCAAGTGCGCTGAACTCTGTAATAAACTCCGAAGTATAGTGTGGAGGCGGGAGGGGTGTTCATATAAATCATATAGACCTTGGTTCCCAAAGGCAGCCTAATAGCAGTAAAGAGCTCATTGTGCAAAAGCACAAAATTCATAGGTGAATTTATTAAAATATTATTTGAGCATAGCTTTGTCAGTTTTTAAAATGGTTAAATTTCTGGCAAGTTACCCTCAACTTCCTCAGCTTGTTAAGCAGTTAGCTAACCAAAATAACGCTTTTTAAGTAGCGTAAAAAGTATGAAGTGAAAGCAGAGGTTGAAGGAGCAACAGCACTGACTGCAACTGCCATTACCAGGTACTGCCATTACCAGCGCACACAAACACTGAAAATAAAAATATCTCGTTGTTCCTGAGTGAATGGGCTTAACGTACTATTTAGAGCTAAAAAGCTGAATTCACCTTTCACTTTTAGCCCTTGTGTGTGTGTTTGGGTTGAAAATTGAGAATATAAATGAGATTAGTATCTTGTGGTCATGTACAGTTTACACTCAGAGGTGTGTGTGTGTGTGACACAGCTTGGTCCACTGGGTATTGACAAGCACAACTTGTGCTAAAATTGATATGAACTGTGTATATAAATCCTACTAAAATACGGTTGTACGTGGGACTGGAAGGCTCCTGAGACTGGTAATAGGTTACGGAGTTTTTCACCTCTTGATTCAAATCAGGCCCAATGCAGTGGCTATCAGAATTGTTTCTGATGGCTGTTCAGAGATCTATGTGGAATTAGCTGGTGATCTCAGTTCAGTTTCTAGTGGAAAAGTGCACTTGAAAATCCACCATCATAACTGGCATCCTTTTTGGTGTTTCTAAGAGATGCCAAGGGTTGAATGATCATGGAGACTGCCCTTAGAGGCATATTAACAGGGCACAGAGGGGACGCTTGTACTGCTGTTGCCTTTGGTGTCTCCAGGCCAGGCAGTCTGGTACTTATTCAAGAACGAATCTTTGTTTTTAAAAAAACTAAAAATAAATATGAGACTTTATTCTTCAGTGGGTAAATTCTCTAGTTTCTAAACGTAAAGGGCTATTCTAATTTTATAATGGGGAATGATAAGTGATAATGCAATCCTGTTTCAGACTTATTTTCTAGCTCCACCTACTGGAGATTAAACATATTCTGTGTTGAGTGAATGAACAAAAGTTCAGTGTAAACAATCAATCAGATGATTGGCACAAGTAATTTAGTTCAGTTTGAATAATTTTATCTTGTACCTTGCAGGAAAAAAGCAATTCTGTTTATATTCTAGAATAACATTCTAGTATTGTCCAAAACTGAATGTGTTCCTCCTAGATCATCAGGCTAAATGTAGTGAGCCTAGAGATTTTGGAAAACTGCTTTTTAAAAAATAACTAAACAGATGTATATTGTAAGTGATATAAATATTTTGATGGGTAATTTTGCTGGCATTTCATAGTGTTTGTGAAACTTAAAAATTCAACAGGAATTGAGACATTTTTAGATATTCAGTATGAGAATTTTTGATTTAAAAAAAAAATAAAATGATCCTTATGAATCCCTTGTTTATTCAATATACAAGGTCAACTCTCAGAGATCAAGTTAATTAATCAGGCATGTCCTGTTTTCATCACTGTGTGGGAGATGACATGACAAACACAGTTGTAGGGAGATGTCCAGAGACTGCCCAGGTGCGTGCTGCAGGAAGTGGTTTTGATTCATTACTAGACCTAAAGAGAGGTTCCAATTGCTGAATCTCCAATGATTATCATGACATTCATGAGTGTGGTGCCACTTTTGTGTGAGATATAAAACCAAGGTTTTAAGCACTTCTGATAATTGAGGAGAATAATGTTTAGTACTTCCATGCTTTTAGATCTTAAGAAGTACTTTATTAATTAGTATAGTGATGTAGGTATTAACGTAAAGTACTCCCAACACTAACAAGAGTAAGGATTTTTATTCTGTTGTCCAGCATAAATTTCAGTTTGAATAATTAGAATTCTGTCTATTCACAATGAAATTTCAGTTGGGTATAGGTTGCTGTGTACTCTTGAACAACTGTTGCTGTCAATCTCAGAAGTGACTTTGTTTTGGTGGTAAGTTAAATGTTGTGTGCATGTCTGAAGTCTCTTCAACTGAAAAGTCTGTGTTGACTGGAGTGTAGTTATTTTCCATAGGGCTGCACTGAGTTAAGATCCACTCTTGTGACGTCCCTAAGGCTTGTGGGAGATACAGTTGTGTGATGCTTGTGAGCTCCCTAGGAGCCAAGTGTCAGTCCTGCAGCATTTATGAGTTTTGCAAGACTGAAGCTCCCTGGAAGACTTCGCCCCTCCTCTCCTTTTCTGCTGAGCCAGCTCTATGCTATAATCAGGGCAAATCTGATTATATGAACTCACACTTCTGAAGGTATTGGGAGTATTCATAAAATTAGGGATCTTCTATGTGTATGTATTTGCAGAGTGTATTTGGGACCTTTCATTAAGTAAAGAGATGAAAAGTATGCTATTAAGTAATATCCTTTCTTTACTTACTGTACACTGAACACAGATGATAGAGGCCTATTGTCCTTAGCTACAGCCCAGCTAAGGTAGGCTAGTTCCTACCTGTTCTGAGACCGTGCTTGACCCAGAAAGCAGCCAGCAGCAGGTCCAGCTCCTAGGCGGGGGGGCCATGGGGATCCACGAGCTACCACTGCCCCAAGCACTGGCTCCACACTCCCATTGGCTGGGAACCGGCCAATGGGAGCTGTGGGGGGTGGTGCCTGCAGGCGAGAGCTGCGCAGAGCCGCTTGCGGCCTCTGCCCAGGAGCCAGACCTGCTGCTGGCTGCTTCTGGGGCACAGCGCTGTCCGCAGTGCCAGGACAGGCAGGAAGCCTGCTTTAGCACCCCACTGCATCGCTGACCAGGAACTGCCCGAGCCCCAGTCGCCTGCCCCAGGCCTGAGCTCCCCCAAACCCGGAGCCCCCTCCTGCACCCCAAACCCCTCATCCCCAGCTCCGTTGGGTCACGGACATGAACAATTTTCTTCCGCTGGCTCCCCAGAAAAAACATTTTAAAACCACTGTCTTGGGGTATGTCTACACTACAGCTGAAAGTGAGTCTCCCAGCGGAGATGGACAGAACTGAACTAGAGTACTAAAAATAACAATGTGGATGTCCCGGCTCAGGCTCTCAAGCCCACCGAACCCTCTAGGCTTCAGAGCCTGAGCTCCAGCCCAAGCCAGAATGCCCACGCTGCTATTTTTAGTGTGCTAGCTCAAGGCCCACTAGAGCGAGTCTGTCTGCCCAAGTCCACAGGCTCACTCCCAGCTGCAGTGTAGACATTGCCAATCTTTTATCTCTTGAAATAGGATGAATGTCAATTATACTTTTGAGGCTGCTTTAATCTGGCGAGGTGTGACCTTGCTTATTATCATATCAGGCATTCAAGCATCCTTCATATTAATACTATGACAATAAACTCTGCTCTTATCACATACAGAATGACTTCTCTGGCACAGTATATGCTGTGTGTTCCAGTCTCATTCATTATTGTGTTTGCTTTCCTGGACAAACAGTTTTATTTCAGCAAAAAGAATGAGGAGTACTTGTGGCACCTTAGAGACTAACAAATTTATTTGGGCAGAAGCTTTCGTGGGCTAATGAAGTGGGCTGTAGCCCACAAAAGCTTATGCCCAAATAAATTTGTTAGTCTCTAAGGTGCCACAAGTTCTCCTCCTTCTTTTTGCTGATATAGACTAACACAGCTACCACTCTGAGTTTTATTTCATAGATTCATAGAGTTTAAGGCCAGAAGAGACCAGATCATCTAGTATGACTTACTGTTTGTTTTTACATTTCTTTCAGTTACCCCTGTATTGAGCCCAATAACTTATATAGTGTTTGGCTAAATCATATCTTCATAGAGTTATAGATTGTAAGGCCAGAAGGGACAACTGTGATAATCTAGTCTGACCTCCTGCATAAAACAGACCATAGAGCTTTCCCCTAAGTTATTCCTGTTTGAACTAGAAAGGCATCCAGGCTTGATTTGAAGACATCTGGAGATGGGGAATCCATCACTACTTACCTTAGTAGTTTGTTCCAATAGTTAATTACCATCACAGTTGAAATCTACGCTTAATTTCTAATCTGAATTCGTCTGGCTTCAGTATCTAGCTGTCAGTTCTTATGACCTTCTCCATTGGATTGCTGAGTTTGTTAGCACTTGGTATTTTCTCCCTGTGAAGGTACTTACACACTAATCAAGTCACTTTTCAATCTTTTTGATGAGCTAAACAGATTGTGCTCTTTAAATCTCTCACTGTAAGGCATTTTCTCTAGACCGTCAATCATTTTTGTGGGTCTTCTCTGCACCCTCTCCAATTTCTCAACATCCTTGTAAAAATGTGGACATCAGAACTGTACACAGCATTTCAGTCTCCATCTCACCAATGTCATATACAGAGATATAATCACCTCCCTACTCCTACTATACTCTGTATATATCTCCAACGATCACACTGGACTTTTTGCCACAGCACTGCCCTGGGTGCTCATGTTCAGTTCCTAGTCCACTGTGACCCTTAAATCCTTTTCAGAGTCACTGCTTTCCAGGATACAGTCACAAGCTCAATAGGTATCACCTGCATTCCTTTTTCTCAGATGTATAACTTTTCATTTGGTTTTATTAAAACACATTTTGTTTGAATGAGCTCAGTTTATCAAGAAATCCAGATCACTAGATGACTGCCTTGGCCTCATAATTATTTCCTACCTCCTGCAACCTAGCATTTCAAAAGGTTATTTTATCCTTCAGAGTTCCCTACTCGTAACATACACTTTGGTCAGAATTTAGTTCCTGTGTATATCTTTTCAAATCAAAGTCTAAATTAACTTCCCCACAGGACAACTCTGTCTTCCCTTGCCTGAAGTACCTTTCCAGTGTTAATTAGTCCTTCACTGGTCTGGCTTGGAATGTTACTTGAAACAATTTGCCATTATCTCCAACTTAATTTAAATATTTAAATGGAACATATTTTCATTAAGTTTGTGATCCTTAATAACACCAATCCACAGCAAATATGGTGGCTTGCTGTACATTATTCAATCTGTCACACGCTGTATAACCTTGGTGTTTTCTACACATCTGAATTCTTAAGGTAAGGTGGTGAAAATGGGACAGATTCCTGACGAGGGTGAATCTTGGTGTGATATATTAGAGATTAGGCAAACCCTGGGTGGTTTGGATGCAGATCAAATTTTATTAAAACCTGCAAAGTCCAAATGTGGAGTAGTGATGGGGCCAGTTTGGATAAATGATTCCAGTTTTCATCCATCACTAGATATGTTCATTGTATTCCTTTTTATTTCACTCAAGCATTCCGTTTTTAAAAGTATTTCCTTATTTGAAAATCATTTATTTTCAATATGCATTTTAATAACACATCATAATATATTTCAGAATATTTGTGATACATAGTTATTTTCATCACCAACATCTGTCCTTCAGATAATTCCAAAAGTCATTTTATTATCCTTAAATATCCAAAACAAAGAAATAGAGAGAAGTTCAAAAAAGATAGAGAAGAATGACTAATGCTAATACTGCACCCAGCTGCTTCTTTTCCTTGCCTTCCAAGGCTGATCTCCTGTCAGATGTGGGCAGCTTCCACTCTCACAACTAAACTGTATTTGTTCAGCTCTGTATAACTTGGATTATAAACTCTTCAGTGCAGGAATGAGGAGCACATTCTCAGCTGGTGTGAATTGTCAAAAGACAATCCCAGTGTTTATTGGACCACCTGGAGAGTTCCCTAAGGGTACGAATGAGCAGCTCAGGAATCGTTAGGAATCCTAGAATCGTAGGACTGGAAGGGACCTTAAGAGGTCATCTAGTTCATGGCACTCATGGCAGGACTAAGTGTTATCTAAACCATCCCTGACAGGTGTTTGTCTAACCTACTCTTAAAAATCTCCAATGATGGAGATTCTACAACCGCCCCGGACAATTTATTCCAGTGAGTAACCACCCTGACGGTTAAGATTTTTTTCTTAATGTCCGACCTAAACCTTCCTTGCTGCAATTTATGCCAATTGCTTCTTGTCCTTTCCTCAGAGGTTAAGGGAGAACAATTTTTCTCCCTCCTCCTTGTAACAGCCTTTTATGTTTTTGAAAACTGTTATCATGTCTTCTCTTCTCCAGACTAAACAAACCTAATTTTTTCAATCTTCCCTCATAGGTCATGTTTCCTAGACCTTTAATCATTTTTGTCACTCTTCTCTGGACTCGCTCCAATTTGTCCACATCTTTCCTAAAATGTGGAACCCAGAACTGGACATAATACTCCAGATTAGGCCTAATCAGTGTGGAGTAAAGCAGAAGAATGACTTCCCATGTCTTTCTTACAACACTCCTGCTAATACATCCCAGGATGATATTCACTTTTTTTTGCAACAGTGTTACATTGTTGATTCATATTTAGCTTGTGATCCGCTATGACCCCCAGATCCTTTTCCACAGTATTCCTTTGAGGGCAGTCATTTCTCATTTTGTATGAGTGCCACTGATCGTTTCTTCCTAAACTGAGTACTTTGCATTTGTCCTTACTGAATTTCATCCTATTTACTTCAGACCATTTCCACAGTTTGTCCAGATCATTTTGAATTTTAATCCTATCCTACAATGCACTTGCAATCCCTCCCAGCTTAGTACTGTCTGCAAACTTTATAAGTGTACTCTCTATGCCCTTATCTAAATTATTGATGAAGATATTGAACAGAACCAGACCCAGAACTGGTTCCTGCGCGTCCCCTTTCCATATACCCTTCCAGCTCGACTGTGAATCATTGATAACTACTCTTTGGGAACAGTTTTCCAACCAGTTATGCACCCACTTTATAGTATCTCCACATAGGTTGTATTTCCCTGGTTTGTTTATGAGAAGGTCATCTGAGACAGTATCAAAAGCCTTTCTCAAGTCAAGATATACCGCATCTACCTCTTCCCCTCTATCCACAAGGCGTGTTACCCTGTCAAAGAAAGCTATTAGGTTGGTTTGGCATGATTTGTTATTGACAAATCCATGCTGACTGTTACTTATCACTTTATTATCTTCTAGGTGTTTGAAAATTGATTGCTTAATTATTTGCTCCATTATCTTTCCAGGTACTGAAGTTAAGCTGACTGGTCTGTAATTCTCCAGATTGTCTTTATATCCCTTTTTATAGATTGGTGCTATATTTAAGCTTTTTCAGTCATAGTTCCATGAACTTAAAGTGAGCTATAACAATTTACACATCTGGCCCCATGCCTTCCCACATGTTTTGTACAGAGCTATAAATAACTATAGTACTATGGAAATAAGAACACAAGTAAATATGGCAGTTAGATTTATACAGGAGTATTTGCTTTGGGTCAAATCTAGTCCCAGCTCCCACTCTGAGTATGTAGGTTAGACACAGGGGAGATATACAAGGGGAAGGAAGAGAGATTAATCTTTTTCCCAATATAACCATTCCATGGAGCCTGCTCTAACATAATGGTTAAAATGGGGTTGGAAGGACTGGAGGATCTACACAGCCACTGCCAACTTCTCTGTCCCCTGAGAAGAAGCTTTTGTCTATAGATTTTTCTACAGTATAACTAGTCTTCATGTTCTTTATTGTTCCAGGTGACTGGTATGAGCAGCTTTATCCCCTCATAATTACACTCAAGGACTGCATGGGAGAGGTGGTGACAAGGGCAAAGCAATCAATGACTTTTGTTCTACTTCAGGAACTTGCATGTGGCTTGCCACAGCATTTGATGCTGACCCTAAGAAGAGACATCGTCTTTAGTCAAGCAGTAGGTGCTTCTTGAGTCACTGTTTTTCTGTTGTGATTACTGTTTGTTATTTACATGATTGTAATTAATCATGGCATACATGCAGGTATTCACCATTTCTTTTAACGGAACACAACTTCTTCATTTGTGTTAATTCATTCACTTTAATGTTCTGTACTATGATAAACAATTGATTTAGGTTGGGTTTTCAAAGGACTTAAATGAATAAATGTCATTGAATTTAAATAGGAGTTGGGTGCCTAATTACCTAGGCTCCTTTGAAAACCTCAGCCTTAAGTATTAATAGACTTAGGGGCATCTTTCTGATCTCAGTTACAGCAGTGTAAATCAGAAGTAACCCAACTTGAAGTCAATGAAGTTTCATGGGTGTAAAACCAATTTAAGGTCAGAATGAGATCCATATATTTTATGTATATGTTACCCTACAAAATACCATAATATACAATTGAGATGATAAATATTCACCAAACAGGTATTTCCATCTTGTTCCTCAGTCACCAAAGTACAACCTGTATCCTGTAGAAAAATAGCAAACATAGTTATAAAACTCTTAGATTACACTAATTAATCTGTTTTTGTTGTTGTTGGTTTTTTAGCTTGCTGGATTGGTCTGTGGGTTTATAATCAAACTGCACACAAGTTTACATGATCAAGGCTTCCTACAGCAGCTTCATATTGTTGGGTTAATTGTTCAATATGAAGGACTTCTCAGCACTTATAGTAAGTATTGCCCTGCAACAACATTGCTTAGTATTTTTTACAAACCAAGAAGTTCATCCAGTAGGTTCTTATTTTAACTTTCATTCAGTAATTTGGCTTATTGAATCAACAAATATTACCCTAATACAAAATAGCAGGCTTCCATACAATAGCACAGTTAAAGCCATTGATATAGTACTGTATGTCAATTTAGCATAATAAATTATAGTAATCTATTTTTTTCAGGTTTCATAGTAGCAGCTGTGTTAGTCTGTATCCACAAAAAAACCCAGGAGTACTTGTGGCACCTTAGAGACTAACAAATTTATTTGGGCATAAGCTTTCGTGGGCTACAGGCCACTTCATCAGATGCACTGAATGGAACATATAGTAAGAAGATGTATATATACATACAGAGAAGGTGGAATTTGCCATACAAACTGTAAAAGGCTAATTAATTAAAATAAGCTATTATCAGCAGGAGAAAAAAACTTTTGTAGTGATAATCAAGATGGCTCATTTAGGCAGTTGACAAGGAGGTGTGAGGATACTTAACATGTGGAAATAGATTCAATATGTGTAATGACCCAGCCTCTCCCAGTCTCTATTCAAACCCAAGTTAATGGTATCTAGTTTGCATATTAATTCAAGCTCAGCAGTTTCTCATTGGAGTCTGTTTTTGAAGCTTTTCTGTTGCAGAATTGCCACCCTTAAATCTTTTTTAAGGGTGGCACAGCCCCGCCCCCCTGGAGCATTGCTTTACCACATTATATCCAAATTCGTGTTATATCGGGGCACGTTATATCGGGGTAGAGGTGTGCCTACTAAATCTATAATCTACTGCCAGTCAGTATTTCTGGAAATTACATGTCAGTCTTTGTGATGTGAAGATGGCGCTAAACTATTTAAATTCCCAACGGCTTCGTAGACGCTGTGACAGAGCACACCACAGCTTACTAGTTCACCTTAGAACACAGCTTTGCTTAACACACAGTACTTAGATTTGTTTATAGAGAAAGCAAGTACAGGGTTATTTGACAAAGGATAGCAGATTCATTTGATAGCAAACAGAAATGTTAGAAGCAAAGGATTACATATGAAACAAAATTGTAATGTGCTTTCTATGGCCTAAACTTAACTAATAAGTTGTTCTCCTGTATAAAGAAGTTTATTTCACCCAAAGTTCTTCCCGGTGATTTCAGCCAAGCCTGACTGAGATCCCTTTTTCATGAAACAAACCCACTGTCAGTTTATTTCCTTGGTGAAGGATGCCAGAGCATCTTTTTTCACCACTAGATAACCAGACCATACCTTTGATTTTCAACTGAAAATAGGATAATCCCTTCCCCCCTCATACCCCACTGTTTACCTCTTCCTGATGATTTTCTTTTGAAGTCCTTGCAAGCTCTTCATTAGCAAGACCTTACCACAAGACACTCAGTACACAATAGTTAGCTAGGGAGATGAGTGTCTCCCATCTCCTGTATGGAGAAGTTTTTCTCCAGGCATTCTACCTTTGAGTGACTTCCCTTTAACTACAAGGTCTTAAGAACATAATTTCCCATATTTATACACACACACACACACGTCTTTTTATATATTATCTGTATATACATTTCGTAATGATTATGATGACCAGGGTGACTTTTCAGTAAAGACCTTACATGACCCCTTTTGGTGAACCCTGTAACCCTACATACCCCGGGCCCTCTGCCATTTGGCACCAAGAGGTTTTTGAATCACAGATGCCAAAACTGATAGCTATTAAGTGGGACATATGGAGAGAAAAATTGCAACACACTTCGAAATGCACTGAAGAGGATGGATTTTTTTCAGTCAGGCCGAGTTGTTTTTTTTGAAAATAGCAACTATCCCACTTAAGTAGGGACAGTTGGTATCAATGCAACCCTTTGCCATTCCCAAAATCAAGTTTTACTGTGTCCTGCACTACAAAACTACCTCAGTATAAGGGGCTCTCTGGGTCAAGTTTGTCAGAGGTGCACCCATTATAATACTCAAAATCTTTGCCCTCCAAGAGCAGAAGAGTCTTTAAAGGGCTTGTCAATATGGGCAAAATTTTGAAACCTGTCTGCCGTAAAGTTGTGTCCCTTGAATGTAATGACCTGATTTTCAAAAGTACCCAACACCCACAAGTACTAGTAAGGTCAGAGGGGCAGAAAGTTCTCTACTATTTTTATTTAGATGCCTTAAATGTGAATTTAGTAGAGTAACTTTAGTCACTCTGGTTTGAAATGTATTACACTTATTATCATACTAGCATACTTTTCAGGAATAGACACTAGCTAGCCAGTCATGTCTGCATCTGTTAACATCTTTTGTAATTTTTCTATACAGGTGAGGAAATTGGGATGCTAGAAGATATGGCTGTGGGCATTTCAGATTTACAGAAAGTAATGTTTAAAATAATTGAAGCCAAATCCAATGACTTCTTGCCTGTAATAACTGGAAGGCGGTAAGTGTTGTCCATTTCTTGAAGCACAAGCCCAGAGACATGTAGCTTTCACTTGTGCCAGTAACATCAAGTGGAAACTCAATGTTTTTCTTTTTGCTGTGTTCCCTTATGTGGGAAATGCTATAAATGTAACTTGTCTGAAGAGTGAATAGAGGGCCTGTAAAGGTAGTAATGTCCTAACGAGCCTGTAAAGGTAATAATGCTTTGTACTTTCTAGTGTAATTTCTTTGTGTTTTCAGCTGAGGATCTCAAAGTTACAAATGTTAATACATATTAATTCTCACAGTGTCCCTGTGAGTTGTGTACCTGGTGTTATCCATTTTTATATACAGGGAAATTGAAGCACAGAGATGTCAGGGCCAAAATTTTCAAAAGTGGCATCTAAGTTTGGTTGCCTCAATGCAGAGGCCCAGCTTGAAACACTGGAGGCCTTGTCTTCAGGGGAGCTGAGCACTCCATTTCCATTCACTTCTGTGGAGATGTGGCGTTGCATCTCTGAAGATCTGACCTGAAGCGTCTCTCAACTGGGAACCCAAAATTAAGATGACCCAAAATTCTGAAAAATTGAACCTACATGATTTGCCTAAGATCATACAGGACATTTGGGGCAGAGCTGGTTGTAAAAACAGATATTTTTAATCCCTACCTGTGCTTTAAATACTACTGCACTTTGCTTCTCAAAGAAGCAGTACTTAAATTTAGTACATAAATTAAATACAGAAATAGTGTCTGTGACATACGGGGATTGAAAAGGATAGTTTGCCTGTGATGAACTTTTTTTCTTTGTTGTTAGCCTAGTCTAAAACTTCAAATGTTGTTACTTGTGCAGGAATGATTTCCTTAAGAGTGCTATAATTCTTAAGATGACAGTAAATTAAATTCAGCTAAAAGCAGCAACTTTTTAGAAAAGATGCATTGCCGCGGTTGGGGGAAGGAGTGGACATTCACCGCTATTTTTCTTTATTATTCCTGACAATTCATTCTCATACTGTGCACTTTCTGAGAAGGAATTGAAATAAATAACCAGGAAGGTCAGAGCATGATGGGAAAACATCAGGAATAATTAAGAAAAATTATGGTATATAAAGTAGACCCTGAACAGAAGAAATATGTCCTTTGTAAACGTTCCCATCAAAAGTCTTGAAAAATCCAACAGCCACTGTTACTGGCTTGGTACCATTACTGCTGCTGATTGAACTGTCATGCTAGGAGGTCCAGGTTTTGAAATAGACATGGGCTTTAAGATGCCTGTGGCATTATGGATTGAAAGAAGAGACAGCTGTCAGGAAGAGGACTTACTGGCTATCATTACTATACTACACTTACTGGTGAGTGAATCACTGAATGACATGAGTGGTATCAGTTTATTAAAAGGAAGCTTTACCTCTGCTGAGCCCCATTCCTGTTAGAGATGTGATGACACAGTATTGATCAGGGACATAGGAGGTTAAATGTAAAGAGCAAAAGTAGGGTCAAAATCTAACAATTTTCTAATCACTGTAAAAAAAATATTTTCTGACTAACTTTTATCCTTTTTTAGGTTAGTCTTATATAATAGAGGTCTCTAAAATGAAACTTACATGGACAATGCAGAGCTGCTAGACAGAAAATTCATTTACCTCTTTTTGTTATAAATCTTGCAAAGTCAGAGTATTATCTGGTAATTTGCTTTGCAGGGAAATGCTTAGGTACTCAGTTTTATGTGTGAAAACAAGTCAATCCAAACATCACAGCTCTAATGTGTGCTGCAGCCCCAAAACATCTTTCAGGAAACAGTGTTCAGTTTCACATGCTTAAAGGGTTATTATAAGCAAAAGTAGTTAAAAAAAGTGGTATTTTTAAAAATTCCTTGGTAATTTTTTTTGTTATATACATGAAATTTGAGGCATGAGAGGGTAGTTTATTATAAAAACTTTCAACTAGTGTTTTTTATCATCGCTGCATGGTTAAGGTGCAAGACTAGTAAAGTTAAATAGATAATCCCCAAATTTAAATCATTAATACCTAAATGTGCTGTTGTGATTTATTGTTGTTCTCTTGAACAACCTAGTTTTTTTGTTGCAAGAGACTGTATTAAATGCTAAAATTTTGTAATGATTTTTAGGAACACAGGACTGGAAGTGACCTCCTGGATCATTAAATCTAGTCCCCTGCTATCACAGGCAACCCTGCACATAATGCCGTACATTAGTTTATGGAGCTCTATCTTTAAACTAGTTAGGAATAGTAGGGGCAAACAACCTCTGGAAGGCTGTTCCAGAACCTCATTCCTCTGATGGTTAGAAACCTAATTTCAAAGCTAAATTTATTCATGGCCAGTTTATACACACTTGTTCTCTTGCCAAAATTGTCCTTTAATTTTTATGCTAAGCCTTCCACTCACTGGGAAATGTAGTTGTATAACCCAAATCAAATCCACTAAGCCTGTCTACATTGAATCCAGCCATAAAGGAAAAAGTAAATTACATAGCAAAGAAAGATTTTGTTTTATTACTATACCTTATTTAAACCAAACCGGTAAAGCAATAGTAAATTAGTCTCAAATGAGTGCTTTGGATTACAATGATTGTTGTCTTCTTGCCTGACTTCAGTGTTGCTCTTGGGCCGTGAAGATATCCTATTATCCCAGCTCAGTAGTATTTCTCAAAATAATTTGAAAGGCAGCTTTTTTTGAAAGGCAATTTAATGGAAATTGAAAAAGTCACACAAGATGGTACTACTGTGGAGCATACACTGTCCCAAGCATACAAAAAATAAAAACAAAAAACACCACATGTAAACACCACTGTTTCAGTTTGTCATATCCAAAGGCGACATCTTACAATGATTTTTTTATAGCCAAAAGACATAGTGATTCTTGGATGTGAAATGCAGTGATTATGATGGTCCTCTGGACTTGATGTTTAGCAGAACATATTTTTAAAATTAGACCAAATCAACATTTCTTTTCAATCTCATGCAAGCATACCATATTAGTAGTACAATAGCATTTGACAGTCAAGATTCATCAATTAGGAACTCCAACCCACAGGCCTGGAATGAGTGGCATTATGCAGAGGTCACCTGAAAAGAGTTTTCTGTGCAAGCAGAAGCTTCATAAACTCTGTACTGCTTTAAACTTGGGAATTAAATACAGAAAACATAAATTAGTCTTATCTGGGGCATAGATACTTTTTTGCTTTGAGACTCGCATAACTAGCACACAGCTAATAGATTCATAGATGTTAAGGTCAGAAGGGACCATTATGATCATCTATTCTGACCTCCTGCACAACGCAGGCCACAGAATCTCACCCACCCGCTCCTGCGATAAACCTCTCACCTATGTCTGAGCTACTGAAGTCCTCAGATCATGGTTTAAAGACTTCAAGGATCAGAGAATCCTCCAGCAAGTGACCCGTGCCCCATGCTACAGAGGAAGGTGAAAAACCTCCAGGGCCTCTTCCAATCTGCCCTGGAGGAAAATTCCTTCCTGACCCCAAATATGGCGATCAGCTGAACCCTGAGCATATGGGCAAGATTCACCAGCCAGATATCCAGGAAAGAATTCTCTGTAGTAACTCAGTTAGTAACTAATGATACTGCTCATGAGAGTTCCTACTTTATAGAGCATTTGCTGCTTAACAATACCAGATTTGCACTAGTGCTAACTGAGTCAGGGCATGTGTCACACCCCTGGCTGAGTCCTTGCCTGTGCGTAGTCACCAATCTGCTTTATTGTGCCCAATCTTCGGATCCTGCATGCTTCCAAGCACACCAGGTCTGGGCAGTGTCTCTAGCTCTGGCCTCTCAGACACACGCCCAGGTTGCAGATTCCCTAACTGACAGCCCATTGGATGGTGGGGCACCATGGTCCAGCTGCCCAGACTTCCAAGACCCCTTCCAAGTTTCCCCCATAGCTTATGCACACTCTCGCCAGAGCTCCACCCATGTGGGCATGCCAGATTATAGTTTAACTCTTCTGGGACCACATGACACATAAGGAACACAGAGATTTTACAAAAGAACTTCTTAAACACCACCCACACATTACTCTTAAACAGTACAAGGATATAAGACCTATGCAAAAACCGTTTATGCTCTCCCCGCTGAGTCTATACTAACCCCTTCTGTGAGTCCTTAGGTCCTGTCCCTGTGTAAGGTGGGTAAATCCCTCCTTGCCTTCTTCCTTTTGACACCCCCTCTGCTTCCTGTCAATGTTTGCTTTCAGTCCTCTCTGGCTGGCTTGACAGCCTTCATTGGGTAATTAAAGTCCCAGCCCTCTGGAGAGAAACTGGGAGAACCAGCTTCCTTTAGCTTAGTCCCCCTGTTTATCGAACCCATTGTTCTTGGTGGGGAGAGGCACATTTGTTATCATTGTCATTCAGGGTTAGAAAGACCTAGACACAAGCCCCACTTCAACAAGATGATGATGCAATCCAACATGATGGATACAGTGTACAAGGAAAGACACAATCAAGGTTATATTAAAAATAGAGGCTGAAACATGGTTTTCACAAAATCAGACGGGGGACACAGATATAACACACAAACTGTCACATCATATCACTTCTAAAACACCAGAATTCATATTTGTGTAATGAGCCATCCTGTACTTTTAAACTGTATTTTCATAGTGCCACTTCTGCTTCAGAGGATGCTTTCTATCCAAGGAGTGAAGTCCTGGCCCACTGAACTCAATGCAGATTTTACCATTGACTGCAGTGGGGCCAGGATTTCACCCAGGGTTTTCACTGGGTACAAGAAATTATGCACTTGTATTACAGGGTACTTCAGGTCAATTCTTGTGCAGACCAAACGGAAATGGTGGTGTAGCTCAGCTTATGGCATTTTAATATTTGAAGTGCCTTCATTAATATTTCTATAGCAAGTGATAATGAGACAAAAGGCTCTTCCTTAATTTTTCTACTGTCCTCACTTTTTAATCCTTTTTTTCCACTTCAGTGAAGAAGTCATTATCTAGACCTAGTTTATAATTATATTACTGATCCTATTTCCATATAGATTTGCTTTGGTTTCAAAACAAAAATAAATAAAAAAGACTTTAAGTGAAGGTTTGACACAATTAACAGGAGGGAAAAACATTGCTTTCTAAGTGTAAACATCCTTTGCTGTGGGACCTAGGAGGGTGATAGTTTAGACTGAACAGCTAGATATTCTCATCTCTTATACTTCCTTTTATTTTCCTAGTGAACATTATGTAATAGAGGTCAAGCTTCCAGCAAAGATGTTTGAGTTGCTGCCACAAGAGATCAAAGAAGGAAAGCAGCTGCATGTGTACCCAGTCCTCTTTAATGTTGGAATCAATGAACAGCAAACACTTGCAGAGAGGTAAGGCAGCACCTTTAGAAAGATACATGTTTCAGTTTCTGCTTCTGGATGTTGTGCTAGTCCAGATGGTCTCTCACAGGATTACATAGGAATCTTGCTTATTACTTGCCCTTGGGCCAACTCAGATTGTTTTGGTACATATTAAAAACATAAATCACATTAGGGAGATAATCAGATGGTATGAACTAAAACAAACAGTGCAAAAAGTCAGGAAAAGATATGTAATAAGTATATTAATCTATTTCCTACAGTTAAAGCCTGATTTGTTCTTTAATACACACTTAGCTGTAGTTCACACTGACAGAAGCACTGTGTTCTCAAAGAACAGATTTTGGCCCTTTGAAACATCTCTTGGAAAATCCTAAAACTACTTAATTTGTTATCATAGCATGTGAAGCTGAAATGTTGGGCAGGTAATAGGCACTGGGAGATGCATACTTTCCTCACATTTTTAAAATTGATAGTATGGGGCTCATGAGTAGAGGTAATAGATAATAAAGTAATAATGGGTTATATTATTAATAGCCTTATAATGGCAGGAATGATGGGGTTATATTTTCTTAAACTTTTAATGTATAAATGTGCCTGCACACCCAGAATGCCTAGCTATAGCCTCAAGACAATTCTATATATCAAGCTAGTCATCCTATTGTACAGTTCCTGTCAAAGATTCACCAAACTATTCACCTGCTTCCTAGGTGAAGGACAGCTCTGGGTAAGGTTAAATAATATACGTGACTACAAGGAAGAACCTCCAGAGTTACACACTGCTAGTATTACTAGGTGCACTGTACAATTAGACAAAACATATTATTTGTATTTATTATTTGTATTATTGTGTGTCATGGACCAGGACTCCAATGTGCTGTACAAACACAAAACAAAAGATGGGCCTTGCCCCAAAGAGTTCACAATCTAAGGTTATGTCTGCACTTGGAGCTGGACGTCTATTTTCCAGCTCAAGGAGACATACCTGCGCTAGCTTTGATTGAGCTGGCATGCTAAAAATAAAGTGTAACCTCAGCAGCAAGGAGGGGCTAGCTGCCCCGAGTCCATGCTCAGCCGAGATGGCAGTCTCTATTCAAGCTGGAATTTAAACCCCAGCTCTATGTGAAGACATACTTTAAGTACAGTAACTCCTTACTTAACGTTGTAGTTATGTTCCTGAAAAATGCGACTTTATGTGAAACAATGTTAAGCGAATTCAATTTCCCCATAAGATTTAATGTAGATGGGGGCGGGGGTTAGGTTCCAGGGAAATTTTTTTCGCCAGACAAAAGACATTATATACATATACAGTATAAGTTTTAAACAATTTTAAACAAACAGTTTAATATTTCACACAGCAATGAATGATTGTTGAGGTGCTTGGTTGAGGTGGAAGAGTGAGGTGGTGGAATATTTCCCAGGGAATGTCTTGCTGCTAAATGATGAACTAGAACTCAGCTGAGCCCTCAAGGGTTAATACGCTGTTGTTAATGTAGCCCCACGCTCTACAAGGCAGCATGGACTGAGGCAGGAGGGAGGAAACATAATAGATGTAGGGCAGTAGCTGCAAACACTTCCCTGCAAAAACTGAACATGATGATGAGCCCACGCTATCCAGCTGGAGCGCACCACTCCCTCTTCCTGACAGCACATGCACGGCTGCACAGGTGCTGACTTTCCAAAGTGCTGGGGGGTGCGTGCATTAGTGAAAGAGAGAGACATGCATTGCCCCTTTAAGTACGCTGACCCTACTTCAGGTACGTTACCCTTTTAAGCAGATCAGCCCGTTCAGACAGGAAGCAACAGCTTCCAGCAAGCTCCCTTCTTTCTGAACCTGAGCCCTGTCCCCCTCCTACGCTTTGTAGCACCTCTCTACCCCGCCCCAGCAAGCAGGAAGCTCCCGGGAGCAGCTCCAAGGCAGAGGGCAGGGCAGGAGCAGCACAGCAGTGGGGGGAGAGACAGCTGAACTGCTGCTGGGCAGCTGCTGAGCCACATCCCTTAGAGGGAATTTAGGGGAGGTGATGCGGTGGTGGGCTGCTGCCTGCCCCTCCCACCCCCCCGGTTCTAATCCCCACAAGAAGGGGCTGCTCTTCCAGAGAATCCTGCAAGCTGTGAACAAAGCAGACAGCTGCCAAACGAAGTTATAAGGGAGCATTGCTCAGGCAGTGGTGCTATAAGGAGGGCTTTGGGATGTATGGCCACTGGGAAGCATTCATGGACAGAGGACTGTTCTCTCGGGATGGACTTCACCTGAGTAAGGAAGGAAATAGACTTCTAGGATAGAGGATGGCACAAGAGATGAAGAGAGCTTTAAACTAGGAATTCTGGGGAGATGGTTGGGAGATGTCCAGGTAATCTCCACGCCAGTTGTTCTCTTTGAGAGGGAAGAAAACGAAGTAAGAAAGGATACAGCCGTGGGTAGGAGAATTGATATAAGGCGGAAGGGCAGTGTACATACCAATCTAATAGGTAACATTGGTGGTAGAATGTCTGTGCCCAATCGGGTAAAGAATGTGAGCGAAGCCAAATGGCAAAAATTAAGATGTTTGTACACTAATGCAAGGAGCCAAGGTAACAAAATGGAGGAACTAGAGCTACTGGTGCAGGAAGTGAAACCAGATATTATAGGGATAACAGAAACATGGTGGGATAGTAGTCATGACTGGAGTACGGGTATTGAAGGGTATGTGCTGTTTAGGAAAGACAGAAATAAAGGCAAAGGTGGTGGAGTAGCACTGTATATCAATGATGAGGTAGACTGTAAAGAAATAAGAAGTGATGGAATGGATAAGACAGAGTCTGTCTGGGCAAAAATCACATTGGGGAAGAAAGTACTAGAGCCTCCCTTGGGATAGTGGTTGGGGTGTGCTATAGACCGCCAGGATCCGATCTGGATATGGATAGAGACCTCTTTCATGTTTTTAAAGAAGTAAATACTAATGGGAATTGTGTGATCACGGGAGAGTTTAACTTCCCAGATATAGACTGGAGGACAAGTGCTTGTAATAATAATAGGGCTCGGATTTTCCTGGATACGATAGCTGACGGATTCCTTCACCAAGTAGTTGCTGAACCGACAAGAGAGGATGCCATTTTAGATTTGGTTTTGGTGAGCAGTGAGGACCTCATAGAACAAATGATTGTAGGGGACAACCTTGGTTCGAGTGATCATGAGCTAATTCAGTTCAAACTAAATGGAAGGATAAACAAAAATAGATCTGTGACTAGGGTTTTTGATTTCAAAAAGGCTAACTTTAAAAAATTAAGGCAATAGTTAGGGAAGTGGATTGGACTGAAAAACTTGTGGATCTAAAGGCGGAGGAGTCCTGGAATTACTTCAAGTCAAAGTTGCAGAAACTATCAGAAGCCTGCATCTCAAGAAAGGGGAAAAAATTCATAGGCAGGAGTAGTAGACCAAGCTGGATGAGCAAGCATCTCAGAGAGGTGATTAAGAAAAAGCAGAAAGCCTACAAGGAGTGGAAGATGGGAGGGATTAGCAAGCAAAGCTACCTTACTGAGGTCAGAACATGTAGGGATAAAGTGAGAAAGGCCAAAAGCCAAGTAGAGTTGGACCTTGCAAAGGGAATTAAAAGCAATAGTAAAAGGTTCTGTAGCCATCTAAATAAGAAGAAAACAAAGAAAGAAGTGGGACAACTTAACACTGAGGATGGAGTGGAGGTTAAGGATAATCTAGACATGGCCCAATGTCTAAACAAATACTTTGCCTCAGTCTTTAATGAGGAGCTTAGGGATAATGGTAGGACAACAAATGGGAATGAGGATATGAAGGTAGATATTTCCACATCCGAGGTAGAAGCCAGACTCGAACAGTTTAATGGGACTAAATCAGGGGGCCCGGATAATCTTCATCCAAGAATATTAAAGGAACTGGCACATGAAATTGCAAGCCCATTAGCAAGAATTTTTAATGAATCTGTAAACTCGGGTTGTACCGTATGACTGGAGAATTGCTAACATAGTTCCTATTTTTAAGAAGGGTAAAAAAAAAGCGATCCAGGTAACTACAGGCCTGTTAGTTTGACATCTGTAGTAATGCAAGGTAATTGGGGCAAAATACAACATGGCTTTACAAAAGGTAGATCATGTCAAATCAACCTGATCTCCTTCTTTGGGAAGGTAACAGATTTTTTAGACAAAGGGAACGCAGTGGATCTAATTTACCTCAATTTCAGTAAGGCATTTGATACGGTTCCACATGGAGAATTGTTAGCTAAATTGGAAAACATGGGGGTCAATATAAAAATTGAAAGGTGAATAAGGAACTGGTTAAAGGGGAGACTACAGTGGGTCACACTGAAAGGTGAACTGTCAGACTGGAGGGAGGTTACCAGTGGAGTTCCTCAGGGATCAGTTTTGGGACCAATCTTATTTAATCTTTTTATTACTGACCTTGGCACAAAAAGCGGGAATGTGCTAATAAAGATTGCGGCTGACGCAAAGCTGGGAGGAATGCCAATACAGAGAAGGACCGGGATATCATACAGGAAGATCTGGATGACCTTGTAAACTGGAGTAATAGTAATAGAATGAAATTTAATAGTGAAAAGTGCAAGGTCATGCATTTAGGGATTAATAACAAGAATTTTTGTTATAAACTGGGGGCGCACTACTTGGAAGTAACAGAAGAGGAGAAGGACCTCAGAGTATTGGTTGGTCACAGGATGACTATGAGCCGCTAATGTGATATGGCCGTGAAAAAAGCTAATGTGGTCTTGGGATGCATCAGGTGAGGTATTTCCAGTAGAGATAAGGAGGTGTTAGTACCGCTATACAAGGCACTGGTGAGACCTCATCTGGAATATTGTGTGTACTTCTGGTCTCCCATGTTTAAGAAGGATGAATTCAAACTGGAACAGGTACAAAGAAGGGCTACTAGGATGATCCGAGGAATGGAAAACCTGTCTTATGAAAGGAGACTCAATGAGCTTGGCTTATTTAGCCTAACTAAAAAAAGGCTGAGAGGAGATATGATTGCTCTCTATAAATATATCAGAGGGATAAATACCATGGAGGGAGAAGAATTATTTAAGCTCAGTACCAATGTGGACACAACAACAAATGGATATAAACTGGCCATCAACAAGTTTAGGCTCGAAATTAGACAAAGGTTTCTAACCATCAGAGGAGTGAAGTTCTGGAACAGTCTTCCAAGGGAAGCAGTGGGGGCAAAAGACATATCTGGCTTCAAGAGTAATCTTGATAAGTTTATGGAAGGGATGATATGATGGGATAGCCTAATTTTGGCAATTAATTGATCTTTGATTATTAGCGGTAGATATGCCCAATGGCCTGTGATGGGATGTTAGATGGGGTGGGATCTGAGTTACTCCAGAGAATTCTTTCCTGGGTGTCTGGCTGGTGAGTCTTGCCCACATGCTCAGGGTTTAGCTGATCACCATATTTGGAGTCTGGAAGGAATTTTCCCCCAGGCCAGATCGGCAGAGGGCCTGGGGGTTTTTCGCCTACCTCTGCAGCATGGGGCAAGGGTCACTTGCTGGAGGATTCTCTGTACCTTGAAGTCTATAAACAACGATTTGAGGACTTCAGTAGCTCAGACATAAGTTAGGGGTTTATTACAGGAGTTGGTGGGTGAGATTCCGTGGCCTGTGTTGTGCAGGAGGTCAGACTAGACTATCATGATAGTCCTTTCTGACCTTAAAGTCTATGATTCTATGAACTTTAAATGAGCTTGTTCCCTAATAGATCAGCAACATAACAACAAAACAATGTTAACCGGGACGACTTTCAATGAGGAGTTACTGTATAAGACAAAAGACAACAGATGGGTGAATAGATGGGGAGTACAAGGAAGCAATGAGATACCAGTGGCCTAATCTTTGTCAAGTTTTGTGTAGGCATCAAGGCAAAGGAGAGTTTTAAGGATTAGAAGGAGAATAATGAGGTAGTATTGTAGATGTTTATGGGGAGCAGCCTCCCAAATGTGAGGGGCAACGTGGGAGAAGGCATGAAGGGACTTGTTTGAGAAGTTTAACCAGTTGGGGATGGAGGCTGGCATGGGCCAATCAGAGGCAGAAGTCGACATCTCAGTAGTGAGTGAGAGATGATACGTATGGTGGGAATAGGCTGAGAATAGCCTTAAAAGTGAAGACAAGTAGCTTATGTTTGATGCAGTAGAGAAAGGGAAGCCAGTGGAGGGAGGCAAAGAAAGAGGTGACATGGTCAAAGTAACAGGCTCAGAAAATTATGTTTGCACCACCATTCGGAATGGATATGAGCAGGGCAAGATTGTATTTGACAAGGCCAGAGACAAGGGTATTGCAGTAATTGAGATGTGAGATGAGAGCGTGGAAGAGAGTTTTAGCTATGTGGATGGATATGAAAGGCCGGATTTTAGAGATGTTAGAAAGAATCAGCAAGATTTAGATATAGCCTGGATGTGAGGATTTAGAGAGAGGGCTGAGTTGAAGATGATGCCCAGATTATGGGCCTGAGTGACATGGAGGATGGTGCTGTTCTCCACAGTGATCAATATACTGCTCTTTTCTGTACACACATACAAAAGAAAATCATACCATAAAAATGAAAAATTAAGAAAACATGTCTGTCAAGCAAATCAAATTGGATTAATCTATGGAGAAATAACTATTCTGCCATTTCAGGTATAAACATAAAACTTTGAGTTACAATATTATCTGACTTCACTGGACTCCCTTGAATTTTAGAGATTCACGTTTGTACTAGAGAGATGAAATTAAGAATGGAAACACTGAGTGTGTTTTTCAATAAAAGGTTATCTATAAGTATTTTGGGGAGTGAGAATCATCATACTAGGAAACATTAATAACAATAGAAATAATCTTTTGATGATTAATGTTATGTTATTTCAATAGAACTGAACATCTCCAGTTTCAGTGAGCCATAGCTGGGAATATATTTGGTTTAACACTGAAACACTGGGGAAATGATAGGCAATCTTCAACAGAAGAGCAGATATAGTTAATATCTACTTTGCTTGCATTATAAGAAATTATGCATATAACATACAGAAATCATGACAGTGTGTTAAAATACAGCATTACATTTAGGAGTTATGTACATAGATCATCTTTTGCCCACTCTGTATCACACAACAGCTAAAGAATTGAGCCCCAAATTCTGCATGTGCGTGCGCACACACGCACCTTCCATAGTACAGTTCAACTGGGACAGATGTGGACAGTGCAAAGGTGCAGAGAAAGGGTGATGGCATGGTAATTTATCCATGACAATGTTGCTAAGCTAGCCAAACTGCCCATGTAAGATTACGCCCCCACTCTTTCACAGCACCTAGATATTGTGGTGATGGACACTTCAGCAATATTTATATGATAAATAGATTATATAGAGCACAGTAGTGGCTGAAGGTACTGCAGCCAGTGGATGAAATACTGGCTGTAGAACAACTATGTTCTTTACAGGTTTCAGAGTAACAGCCGTGTTAGTCTGTATTTGCAAAAAGAAAAGGAGTACTTGTGGCACCTTAGAGACTAACCAATTTATTTGAGCATAGGCTTTCGTGAGCTACAGCTCACTTCATCGGATGCATACTTATCTGGATGGTTACCTGGGGTTATCTGAACCCAAAGCGATGGTAACTAGTCTCTGTTTTCCAGGCAGTGTCAGGAGATAAATCAGTGGGGGGACACAGCACCTCCATCTGAGAAATGATTGTTTTACACAAGAGTGCTTTCACCCAATAATCCATGTTTTTATTGAATACAAAGAACACTTCAAAATTAGTAATAATCTAGTTACCCAAAATATAGTTACCCGAAATCTGAGGTGGAGTCAAGTGACAGCAGCAGGTTTCCAGTGGCCAGCCTTCCTCCTAGCTGCTGTGGAGCTTGTCAGTGTCTTCTTGCTCATAGAAAATCCACACTTCTCCAAAGTACACTTTCTAACTAATCTTTTTTATAAGTAATTAAAAACAAAGCTGTCAGGGTTCCTTCCCCACTCTGAACTCTAGGTTACATATGTGGGGACCTGCATGAAAACCTCCTAAGCTTACTTTTACCAGCTTAGGTTAAAACTTCCCCAAGGTACAAACTATTTTACCCTTTGCCCTTGGACTTCCACTGCCATCACCAAACATTTATCTGGGTTTATTTTTATTAGGAAAGCATCGTTTGGAAAATCTTTCCCCCCAAAATCCTCCCAACTCTTGTACCCCACTTCCTGGGGAAGGTTTGGTAAAAATCCCACCAATTTGCATAGGTGACCACAGACCCAAACCCTTGGATCTTAGAACAATGAAAAAAGCATTCAGTTCTTGAAAAGAAACACTTTAATAGAAGAAACAGTAAAAAAAGAATCACTTCTGTAAAACCAGGATGGTAAATACCTTACAGGGTAATTAGATTCAAAACATAGAGAAGCCCTATAGGCAAAACCTTAAGTTACAAAAAAGACACACAGACAGGAATATTCATTCTATTCAGCACAGCTATTTTCTCAGCCATGTAAAGAAATCATAATCTAACACATATCTAGCTAGATTACTTACTAAATTCTAAGACTCCATTCCTGTTCTGTCCCCGGCAAAAGCATCACACAGACAGACACAGACCCTTTGTTTTTCTCCCTCCTCCCAGCTTTTGAAAGTATCTTGTCTCCTCATTGGTCATTTTGGTCAGGTGCCAGCGAGGTTACCTTTAGCTTCTTAACCCTTTACAGGTGAAAGGATTTTTCCTCTGGCCAGGAGGGATTTTAAAGGTGATTACCCTTCGCTTTATATTAATGACAAAAGCATATCTCCAAATAAATTATAATTGGCTGACTGTTTCCCTAGCAACAGCAATGAACTCATAATTTCTACTTATCAGCAAAGCAACTCTAGCAAGAAACATACAGACACAGGCACCCAGACTAAGATCAGCTATCCTTGTTAGTAACACTGCGGCTGTGCAGATGTTTTTGTCTGCCTAAGCAAGGCCAAATTCTTTCTCACTACGTGGTGTCCTCACTTCCAGCTTATGGTGGCTAAGCACAAGATAGCTGTGGGTTATGTCAAGTCCAGGTCTCTCGTAACAGGATCTTTGTACCACACTTATCACCATAATACTTGAACACCTTCTGCAGACTATCACAACACAGTAAAGACCTTCTGATTTCCTCTCTCCTTCCTGGTGGATCACTAGAATTTTTTCTTCCTTTTCTTCCACTTTTTCATCTCCCTCTCTCTCTCCCCTCTCCATGTCATTCCTGCTCTCATTGCCCCTCCCTTTGTTCTTCTGTTGTCTTTTCCTTTTTGCTTTGGTGTTTATGGGAAAGCTGGACTTGAAGAAGTAAAGTTACATGTCACTCTGGAGGCAGTGACCTCTGGAGCTAGTCTCAGCTCTCCAAAAGAGTGTTCCATAGTTTTGAGCCCGCTGCCGAGAACACACTTCATTCTCAGCATTTCACGCTAAAGGTGTGGACAGTATCTTCTGTGAAATCTAATTGTCATGGGAAATCATAGTCTTAGAGAGAATTCTCTTAGGGAGCTTGCACCAATGCCATGGAGAGCCTTAGAGAGGAGAACAGACATCCTGAATTTGACTGAGTGTCCTGTGAGGAGTCAGACTAGTGAGCATTTGGGTGATACATTCCCAGCAACCTCTGTTGCTGAAAAAATGAGCTGCAGCATAGTAGAACAACTGAAGCCTTTTTAAAGTGTGTGCACTTCAGCTTCACCTAAACGTAGTTGCAGTAATCCGGCCTAGAGGTCACAAAGGTGTGGGTCACAGTGGTTAGGCAACTATCTAATTGCAAAGGACATCGCTTACTGGCTAGTTGCTGATGCAAGAAGGAATCCCTGAAAGCTGAGTCTGACTGTTCACGAGCAAGGAGAGGAGTCCAGAAGGACCCAAGGATATGAACCTTGATTATTTACAGCAGACGATCTCAGTACAGGGTGCTGCTGTGGTGGTGGCTAGGAGTTCAAAATGTTTTCCTGCTGACATCACCTCTGTCTTGCCTGAGATCAATTTCAGCTGCTGACTTCAGCTGAAGCAAAGGCATTATTAGCATGAAAAGTGAATGAGATGCAAAAGTTGGTGGTGTCTGTAGAAAGGCAGGCTGGCATTCAGTCTTCCACAGCAAATCCTGGCACAAAGCACATTGACTCTGGCTGTCTACAGGGAAGCAGGATTTGGGACTTAATGAATAGTCATGAGATGAAAGCAGGGATTTTTGGCTGTTAGCTTGTGTTTTTGGCTGTTAGCTTGTGTTCAGGGGTGGTTTGAACTAGTATTTGTTAATGGTATAATATGTATTTGAGGTTAGTTATTTTCTGTTGTATAAATCTATTAAAACAAATAGGGGAAAAAACAGTTCTCTATTTACATAAGGAAGCCATAGCTGTGGCTGAGTTAGGTATGTGTTTTGTTTCTTGGTTTTAGAGAAGGGGGTAGAGTGCAGGGGGGCAGGGGTGTTGTTTATAGAATTTGTTTTATTTTTATTTCCAGCATTGTCCTTTCCTGTTTTAGGTTTGGAGATACCACTTTGCAAGAAAGTGTTAACCAGGAAAATTTTGAACTTCTTAAAGAATATTACAAGTTGTTTACTGAAAAAATGCCTCCTGATTGTAAGTATAAAATTAATAATGTAGCATTCAAACTGATTTTAACAAGAGTTACAGGTGATAGACCACGGCAGCTTGTAATGCTGAAACTTTAAAAGTGTTAATATGCAGCTTCTTTATGTTTAGACCTCAATCCTGCAATTTATTCCAAGTAGGTGGACCCCTGTGACTACATGCGGCACCACTGAAGTCAAGAGGGGTCCATCTGCATGGCACAAGTTGCCAGATCCAGGCCGTAGTAGAAAGGTGAAACAGTAACAATGGGGTAAATTATGTTTTGCATATTTATTAACATAACGTTTATAGTAACATAAGTAGAGGTAACTAGACACCTGCGGTATTCATGTTCAAATACCTCTCAGAAGTTTGAGTCAATTAGCTCCAGTCATTCACTCAACTTTTTATTCATTTCTGAATACATAACAAGATGTACAAAACTAAGGAGTGAATTGCAGATATAGAGCCTATCAATGGGTCCCATTGTAATGTCCAATTAAGTCAATGGAAAGATTTTCATGGACTTCAGTGGATATTGGATTAGCCCCTATATGTAGATGGAATACTGTTTTATTACTTTAATTGCTGAACTCAAAACACTGAAAAGACCCATTAGGTCATCTAGTCCTGCCAAGGCAGGGTTATGTTCTCAAGTGCTTTGTCTAATGTATCTATTTTTGAATAACTTCAACAATGGGACTTCTACCACATCTTTGGGAAATTATTCCACAATCTAAAGATCTCACCATTAGGAGTTTGGTGGGTTTTTTAGTGATATTCACCCTACATTTTTCTTTGCTCAATTTCAAAACATTACTTTCACACACTTGCACCATCCTCAATAATTTGTCTCTCTTCTTTCTTGTGTATGTATAATCCTAAAATATGTTTCTATTTCATCTGACTCATCTAGTGTGATCTGGGTTACAAGGATCAGGGCTTGGTTTAGGATCTGTCATTTATGTCTGGCTTTTTCTTTGTGATGCAGACCTTATCATGATAATCCGTACTTTTTGTCATCTCGAGGTTGGTCAGGTCACTTACCATCTCTGTGTCTCACTTTTTCCATCTGTAAAATGTGGGTGGCCATGTTTATGCACCTTTTGTAACGGGCTTTGAGATCTATAGATGAAAAGTATAAGTGTGTATTATTGTTATCATGTGTCTATTTCTTATAAATTTCTGCTGCAGACTACGGCAGCCTCTGGGCTAATAAATATTTCTTGCAGGAAGCATATAACACCTTTATTCTGTGATCTGCTTCTGTTTTGTGTCCCGGAGTTATTTAAGGTGTTATTTTTAACATATAGGGCATAAAATGAGTTGGGTCCCAGTTACCTCCAAAATTGCCTATTACTGCATTTGGGATTGTCAGAGGCAGTTGGTTTCACTGCCACGGGCTGAAGGCAAGGGGATTTCAATGAAGAGTCATCGAATAGTGGAATTTGCTTTCTGCCTTGGTTAGTCAATTTTATTCTGTTGACCTTCAAGTCAATCTGCAAGGCTGAAGTGTTCTCTGGCTTTTTTCTAGGGGGCAGGGTGAGTATCGGGGTGAGATGATGGTAGGTGTCAGCTCTGTAGGAAAGATGGTGGGATTTTGAGAGTTTATTATGCTTTCTGGACACAGAATTAATTCATATTGTTGCTTTATAATATTTGTCCGCGCACTGAATGTATGACATAATGTAGAATACTTCTATTTCATTTGATTACCACTGAACAAAAGCAGCTTCTGTATATATATATATATGATTATGAATATGTATATTTATACCACACATGTGGTGGTGATATTTATGTGATAAATTGCAGACCAATGTGGTAAATAGGTAATCATAAGAGTCAGTCCCCAAGAAGCTTATAATATAAATAGTTATTTTTTGTTGTTTTCCTCTCTAAGCCTGTACAGTTAGTTGTCAGTACTAAAATGTTCTGCCTTTCCATGAAAGGATATAGTAAATGGTACCAAAACCATGTTTTTACAACTCTCTCTCTTCGAAAACATCTTTTTTTCTGAAAAAACACACGCACATTGCTAAAACAGATCACCTACTACCTCCCTTGGACCTAACTAACTAAAAAAAATTTTTTTTATGCAAATGGCAACCCCTAGTTTTCATCACCTGGGTACCCACCTTTGAGGCTGACCCTGAAGTGGTTATTTATACGCCATGTTAGTAATTTAAAAGGGATGGAAAATCTTCATTCTTTTTCTTTGTTTTCTGGTCATACACTTATTAATCTCCACAACAGAGAGTTATGTTCTGGAAAGTTTTTCCTTCCAGAATTTGTTTAAAAATATATATATATATATATATATATATATATATTTCATCTTACATTACTTATTAAAGATTGGAGCTCTTGAAGTATTATTCTGGGGTACCCTGTGATGTGCATAATGTGCAGTGGTTATGTCCAGTGATGACTCTGCCCCCGCCCTCCGTGACTCCTGCCCCATCCAACCCCCCGCGTTGTTTGAACCCCCCCCGGACCCCTGCCCCATCCACCTCCCTCCCCTGTCCCCTGACTGCCCCCAGAACCCGGCAGGAGGGTCTCGTGGGCCTGCCCCGCCCCTAAGAGCCAGAGGGACCTGCCAGGGAGTGAGATGGGGAGTCCCGGCGGTGCTTACTTGGGGCAGCTCCCAGGAAGCATCTGGCAGGTCCCTCTGGCTCCTGGGGTGGGGTAGCATAACTAGGTGGGGAGCAGGGGGAGCAGCCGCTCCCCTAGCTGATCACATCAAAAGTGGTGCCTTAGGCACTGACTCTGTGGGTGCTCCGGGGCTGGAGCACTCATGGGGAAAATTTGGTGGAGAGCACCCACCAGCACTCCCTGCCCCGCCCTGTGCCCGGCCCCAGCTCACCTCTGCTCTGCCTCCGCCTCCTCCCCTGAATGCGCTGCCCCGCTCTGCTTCTCCGCCCCGCCCCCACACCCCGGCTTCCTGCAAATCAGTTATTCACGCGGGAAGCCTGGGAGGGCTGAGAAGCAGGCGGTGGCTTGGCGTTCAGGCCCAGGGAGGTGGAGGTGAGCTGGGGCGGGGAGCGGTTCCCCTGTGCACCCCCCGGGTTACCTGCTGCGGCGCGGGCGGCCCTCCTCGCGTCCCCCTGCCCCAGATCACCTCCGCTCCGCCTCCCTGGGCCTGAGTGCGAAGTCACCACCTGCTTCTCAGCCCTCCCAGGATTCCCGCGCAAACAGCTGAAACGTGGGAAACGGGGGGATGGGGGAGTGGCAGAGAAGCAGAGCCGGGTGGTGTGTTCAGGGGAGGAGGTGGAGCAGATGTGAGATGAGCTGGGGCCAGGCGGGGAGTTGCCGGTGGGTGCTCTCCACCCACCAAATTTTCCCCGTGGGTGCTCCAGCCCCAGAGCACCCATGGAGTTGACGCCTATGGCGTCACTTTTGGCCGGTTGTTACGTTTAGAAGCCCTCTCGGGACAACCGGTTCTAAAAGGGCTTCTAAATTTAACAACCGGTTCCAGCGAACCGGTGCAAACCGACTCCAGCTCACCACTGGTTATCTCACACCAACCATTACTCCCCTGATTCCTATCTTCCATACATATTCTATCACCGTCAACAACTTTTTCCTCCTTTACCCATGTCAACAATCCCCCCAAATCTACTTCTGCTGCATCTGTTTTTTTATAAAATGCTACTGTGATCTGTTTCATTCTGGGATTCATTCTGGTTATAATTTGTAACTGTTCTCCCATATGTCTTCCTCCTTTCATCTCATTTTTACTGTTGCTGCTGTCTTTTCAGTCTCCTTGATCTTATTGTAGTCATTCACACTGTGCCACTCCATCTTCCTGGACTACCTCCAAATCTATGCAGGCATCCCTGGTTCCCTTCAAGAACTATGCTTATCTAGCCTCACTGCACATTTCTGCTGATGTACTTGTACTTGTCTTATTGCAGTTTCTCCATTTCTGGCGAGCCAAGAGCCCTTGTTCTATGGAGATTCAAAGTGTTTTGTTCTTGTTCTTGTTCTTCTGGTCTTTTGTATTTACCTTCTTCCCTTTGTTATTTTCTCTCCACCTTTTAACTATGTTTACCATAATGCTGTTACTCAACTGTATATATATCATTCAACATCTTTAATAGTTCATCTCCATTCACCCTCTCTGCTCTCTTGACTTGAGGCTTGTCTATGCAGGGAAGTTAGTGCTCAGCAAGATAAGGTCTGAATTTACAGCACACTAGTTACACTGCAGTTACTCCCTGTATGAGCACTTTTACTGCACGCTTTGTGAGCTTTAGCTTAGTACGCTTTAAGGGGTAAGTGCTCGGCTGCACTCCAGGGATTTTGCTGTACTGTAGCAGTGTTCACATGGTGAGTTACTGCATCGCAAGCTGGTGCACTGTAGATTCACATCCTGGCTTGCTGTGATGCAATTCACCATGAAGATAAGCCCAAAGTAAATTTTCAGCTTCATTTCAACTGCCTTCAGTTAAATGTTTTACAGACAGACATCCCTCTCTTGACTAAGTGGAGCTTACCATTGACCATTATCTATTCTTCTACACATCATTCATGTGTAGATCTGCCCATCTCCACCTCTGCAAAATTGCCCAGGTATGCCATTGATTTGAGTCCCAGTCTGTTATACTACTAATTCTCCTCTTGTCTTCACTATTGGATTTCCCGGTGGCCTCTCCAAATCCCAGCTCTTCAGATTCCACCATTTTAAACATGTTGTACAAAGATCCACATTACATGGTCACAGCCTGGCCCAGTCCTGCTCTCTGAAGAGATAGCACTCTGCTGTGAGAGGATCTGAGTGCTGAATCCCACCTGCTGCTAATCATCATGGGGCTGAGTTGTGACTGATCACTGTTCCTACCACTGGGTCACTCAGGCGCACTCTCCAGGGTCTTTTCCCAGATTTCTGTGAAGAGAGAGCCCATTCAAAGGCAGAGTCCCTGCTGGCAGGAACCTATTGTTCAAGCAGGTGAGATCCATTCTGTACTGATTGTCCCTTGATTTATCAGACCTTTCCAAGCTGAGTTTTCTTCCTGTGTGCCAAGTCCCTGCTACAAAGTGGATAGTCTAATTTACAATGACAGTTGCAACATTCTTAAAACCAAATGGAATTCGTAACTGTAGATAGACATTTTTACCAAGCTGACGGCCCTTTCATTTCTGGATTCCTTTCAAACTTCTTTTTAAAACTTCTTTTCTATGCAGCTACTGTAGCACACATTATTAGTCTCTCTCTTGTCCCCACTCTCTCTGCTCATCTGGCCTCCTCTGTGTGCCTCTCTACTTTCTCACCACCTTTGGTTAGCAAACTTATTCCTCCGTAGTTTTTGCCATCTGGTGCCACCATTCTGTACCTCTTTGCTTCATTGACTTTCCATCTTCTTTCAAACCACAGATGAAAACAGTTTTCACTTGCCCATTCATCTTCATTTCTCATTCCCTTTGACTCTCTGCTCCTATTAAACCATACATAATAGTGAAGTGTTTTGGGATAATTTCCTACTGAAAATGCATACAAATAAAGTTCTATATAATCCTCCCGATTCATCCAAAATACAGTACCACTTTTACAGTATCCCAGAAGAGCTGAACGTATGAAGGATATGAAAATGTAGCATGCTTATTGAAAAGTAAATTTAATAAAACATACACAAAGGTAACAATATATGGTAAGAATGATTGTTTAGGACTCACCCTAAGAGGCTACTAGCATAAATGTAGATTAATCCATGCCTCTGTTGTTTTAAATTGCCATTTTGATATTTGGGCAACAGCCACACCCATGTCAGGAAGCTGGGGATGATCTTCTCCAGCCTGAGAAGAGAGCTGCATGCAAAGCACTCTGGAACCACATGAAAATCAAGAACCTCTGCTTTGGTGCCATATCACATCTGCAGAGCATGCATTCTCCAAAGTACAACCCCTTTGATAGGATACAGTAATTGTAGGACATATTTCTTTATAATCCACAAAAATAATTTGACAGTTTAATACTGTTATATGATTGAAGGATTTGAACAGTCTTTCACATCCAGCCAAGGCATGAGTTATTTTAGCAATACAGTTCTTTAAAAGAATATTTACCCATGGTAAAATGCGTGTCTGCCCCACATTAAGGATTTGCTAGGATGTATTGGGGAAAGACCATATTATGATGCACTTATATATTTTCTTAATGATAGTATGATAAAGCTTCAAAATATCTAGAAACTCCTTTCTGCATATTCACTGTATGTATGCTGTGTGTTTTTTAAAAAGTAGACACAATGTGCAGATAAGATAATATATATTTATATAGGCAGGTAAGAAAATCTTCAATAACACAATTACAAAAATGAATTACAAAGCCAGTTTTTAAAGTGTTCTGTATTATTTCTTCTGTGTTCTTTTTGCAGGGCAATATTGCATGTGGGTCAGGCAATTCAGAGAGCTTTTTAACATATTCTTTTTGTGTATTTTTAAAATTACTTCTCAACTACATATCATGAGTGAGAAACTATCACCTTCATTCGAGATAGAAAATAAAAGTTTGTAAATCAAACAGTTGTCATTCTGCCTGTGATCAGGTTAGGGGAATGGCTATCTGATCTGCATTGTAATATTCTTTTTAGTTTTGACTGTCTGATTTGGAAATAAATCTTGGATCTCTCTATTTCAGAAGGATTTGGTTTTAGTAGTGGGAGGATCCCCCTGCCTGGTTTTACTGAGGCAAAATTACTCAGTTTGTCAACTTGAAGGAAAGAAAGGCACCCAGATAGAATTGTTTTCATACCACTTCCTATGGGTCTAAGATATTGTTATGTTTTTTTAAATGTTAACAGTTGATAAATCACTTTTAGTTCACATCTGTAAGAGGAAGTAATCCAGAAAAACTGACAGAACTTGTGTCTAATAATTTTCAGTACTAATTTGGAAAGAGGTAACATCAAAAAAGTAATGTGCTATGTCTGTGCCCTTGAAGCCCTAGAATAAATTAAAGTGCCAAGTCCTGGATTGCTTAGTGACTTGTATTTCCCATTGACTTGTCTTCAGTGGGAAATCTGAATGCGCAAGGAATACACAACCAGACCCTCTCAGACAGTTCTCCATTCACTTCCAGAGCCTTTCTGTGTTCTATTTTAAACTGACAACTAGAATCTGGAACTAGGCCAAATCCTGCAAGGTGCTGAGTTGTTGATAAGATGGAAGTTGAGGACTTTCAGCAGCTCTCAGAATATGACCTATATAAAGTAAAGCCCTCTGTTTACAGGGAAAATATTTTTTTCTTATTCATTAAATAGTTAGTTGCTACTTTCTATCAAAATCCTCATGAATCCAAAATGAGACTCTAAATGTTGGAGCTTTTCTTTAGTGAGGAAATCTTTAAGTCAGCATAACCGTTGTCACTGACTGTTTATTTCTTTTCAGGGCTACCACATTTTCAAGAACAGAATGACCTAAAGGGATTACTAGAAAATCTCCATCAAAATATCCAGGTCAAAAAAAGAAAGAATGTAGAAATCATGTGGGTGGCTGCAACGGTAAGCTGCTTTGTTCCAATTACTTTCATATATGGTGTACTAATTTTCCATTACTTGCTGATATGAGGGCTGCAAGGGAATTTTTAAGGATGCACTCAGAAAATACAGTGATTTGGGTCATAGAAGTACCTACATATTTCTAGACCAGTGGTTTTCTATCATTTTCATCTGCTGAGCTATTGTAAAAAAGTGACCCTCTCATGGATCCATCTCCCCTCCCAATACCTGAATCCTCTGCTTCTTGATTCTTAACACTTTTCATGCTGTAGATCATCTAGATCATCACAGATTCATGGCACAGAGAACTCATGGAGGAAGGGTGAAGTTCCAGAGGACTGGAGGAGGACAATCATAGTACCTATCTTTAAAAAGGGGAACAAATTAGACCCAGGGAATTATAGATACCTGGAAAGATACTGGAACAAATTATTAAATAATCAGTTTGTAAGTCCCTGCAGGATAATAGGGTTATAAGGAATAGCCAGCATGTATTTGTCAAAAACAAACCATGCGAAATCTAATTTCCTTGTTTGACAGGGATTACTGGTCTAGTGGATAGAAGGGAAGCAGTAGACTTCATATATCTTGATTTTAGCAAGATGTTTGACAGTCTCACATGACATTCTCATAAGCAAACTAGGAAAATGTGGTCTAGATAAAATTATTATAAGGTGGGCGCAAAACTTACTCAAAAAGTAGTTATCAAAGGTTCGTTATCAAACTGGCAGGACATATCCAGTGGGGTCGCACAAGGATCTGTTATGCGTCCAGTACTATTCAATATTTTCATTAATGACTTGAATAATGGAGAGTATGCTTATAAAATTTGCAGATGACACCACGCTGGGAGGGGTTGCAAGCACTTTGGAGAACAGGATTAGAATTCAAAATGACCTTGACAAATTAGAGAATTGGTCTGAAATCAACAAGATGAAATTCAATAAAGATGAGTTCAAATGAACAATTACAAAGTAACTGGCTAGGTGGTAGTCCTTCAGAAAAGGATCTGGGGTTATAGTGAATCACAAATTGAATATGAGTCAACAATATGATGAAAAAGGCTTATCTTTCTGGGGTGTATTAACAGGAGTGTCATAGGTAAAACATGGGAGGCAATTGTCATGCTCTCCTCAGCACTGATGTGGACTCAGATTGACTACTGGGAGAATAAAACATGATAAAATGTTTAGAAAACCTCACCTTTGAGGAAAGGTTAAAAAAGCTGGATTTGTTTAGTCTTGAGAAAAGAAGATGGAGGGGGGACCTGATAAGTCTTCAGATATATTAAGGGCTGTTATAAAGAGGAAGGTGATCAATTTTTCTCCATGTTCACTGAAGGTAGGACAAGAAGTAATGGGCTTAATCTGCAGCAAGGGATATTTAGGTTAGATAGTAGGAAAAAATTTTGAACTATAAGTGTGGTTAAATTCTGGAGTAAGCTTCTAATGGAAGTTGTAGAATCCCCATTATTGGAGGTTTTTAAGAACAGATTGGACGAACACCTGTCAGGAATGGTGTAGGTTTACTTGGACCTATCTCAGCACAGGGTCCTGGACTTGATGATCTTTCGAGGTCCCTTCCAGCTCTATATTATTATGATTGTATCATCATTAGTAAGGGCTCCTCCACAGGTCACGGTTCAAAAAAAAAGTGGTCTAAGTTCAACCTCCCGCACTGCAAGAGAGCTATCAGAGTTCCCTGCAGCTTTCCATGTAGAAGTAGTATACATCTGAGACAGCTACTTCTGGTGAAACTTACAAAGAACAGTTCATGGGACTTAATAAGACACCATAGGCTATGTACTTGTAGGCACCAATCCTACACTTGGCTCTGCCTGAGCAGATTACTGAACCTGTGCAGAGCCCTGTTGAAATCAGTAAAGCACGTAAACACAGGGGCCCGTCCATGTGCTATTTATTACAGTATTAGGGCCCTGGCTACTAATACATGCCCGTAGGGATGTTAAATCATGTAAGATATTCCCTTCAGTATCCAGTTACTGTTTTTACAGTGAATCTTTTTTCTACATTTAAAATGAATCTATTATTGTCGCATACCAAACTGCAATTATTCATAAGTATCTTACTTTTCTTCTTCAGTCTAACAAGCCTCGGGGCCTGTTGCAAAACATAATTACTTGGTTTAGCTCTAGTTGGATATTTCTGTACACAAACTCTATTGTTCATAGTTTTATATAATGAAGGCACTTTAATTTGTAAATGAATATCTAGCTGCTACTGCTATAGGCACTCTACAGATCACCTTTACGTAAATTACACATATGTCATTCCCCTAGCTTCTGTCACCATGGCAGTTGGGCATTCCAACTGCAGTGATTAAAACACCAATCAACTAGATATGTTTCAGAGTAGCAGCCGTGTTAGTCTGTATCCGCGAAAAGAAAAGGAGGACTTGTGGCATCTTAGAGACTAACCAATTTATTTGAGCATAAGTTTTCGTGAGCTACAGCTCACTTCATCGGATGCACACAGTGGAAAATACAGTGGGGATATTTTATATACACAGAGAACATGAAACAATGGTAGAACATGAAACAACTAGATATGGTATTTGAAGAAATACAAACTAAGGAAATACAAAGCATAAAAGTAATTCAAACAAAACAAAACCCTCTAATGATTAAAAAAAATTCATAAATAAATAAAACACCCATATTTTTTGAAGAGCTCTTGCAGCAAGGACATGAAATTTGGAAGGGAGATTGTCCTGAGGTCAGACTAGGTCCTGGAGTCCTTTGCTACTGAAAATCTGTTCAGATTTCAAAGAGTTACAAGCTATCTGAAATCACTATTTGCAGTCCGCGTTATGCTCCATAGGGTTTGATACAGGCTTGGTGCTTTAAAAAAAAAAAAGCAAACATTCTGTCTGCACTGAGCCTGCTCCTCAACCTTGCTGAGCCTCCTCAGACTTCCTTGGTACTGAATATACTCCCTGCCTCATGCTGAAATAACCAAATACTGGTGTGATGTCTCCAATTTTCTTCCTTCCAGGTGATATCCCCGCCAAACTTTGCCCAGTGTTTGGGGAATTAAATCAGGGAGAAGCCTTTGCTTACTCTAAAGATACCTTCTTATTGCTGCTCCCCTCTGTTTAATACCCAATGGTCCAAACTATTTCCTCTCTATTCTAGCTGTTACTGGTGTCAGGTCTCTTACGTTGCTATCAGTAGAGCCTGCGGAGGGAAGAGATTCTGCTCCATCTCCCCTGTGCCTGGACTGAAGGGCTTCTACATAGTAAATTCCTGAATAGCAATCTGTATACAAGAGAGAGGGGCCTCATAAAGCAGGGATCTCAGAAAGATCCTCCTTGAAAAAACAGGCCTAAGGGATTAAAAGTCCACAGTGTTCTCTCTACCTTCAATTGCCTGTTGGGGAGAGGGTGGAGGGTTTTAAAAGGCCCCCTCTTTCCCAAATGATAGCTCACTTTTATAGCTGTCAGCCAGCTATGTAGGTTGAGGGTTGCTCAATCCCCCTTCTACCTCTCCAACTCTCTCTCATTTAGGGAGAGACCACCATGTATGACTGTCAAGGAGAAGAACAGCCCTACCGCCAACATAATTTCCTGATACATAACACATCTCTGAGGGAGAGTGCATGGTTGGGTGGCCATGGAGTATATCTCCAAGGTTGCTGTCAAGAGGGTCCTCTTGCAGGCTGCAAAACACAAGTCAGGATTTGACCTCACACTGTGTAGATTTTTGAAATCAGAGGTGCTTAGTATTGGTATCCAAAGGGGTGTAATTTATAACTTGGCAATCTAAAGGTTTGAACCAAATTCTCTGCCTGTGTAAACAGGCACAGTGTCATGGATTTCAATGGAGCTATGGAAGTTTACACCAGGAGAAAATCTGGCCTTTAGCACACACAGTAGTCTAAACGCAAGCCCTTTCTGTACATTTTCAAATACACAAACTATACAGGGCAAAGCCATTTTATCTTTCATTAACAGTGGGAACAAGATTCCAATGACACACAAAGACTCTTTTTAGTAATGAAGTTGTTGCCGTTTTATATATTGCTAATGCTATTTTGTAGTAAGGTACTAAATGTAACAACATGTATTACAACGTAAATCCACTGTGTGTAAAAAGGTAAGCCCTTTTCCAATAGGAATTCTGCAATTATACAACATGACTCTCAGAAGAAGTAAAAGATAAATCAGCATGGGACTCTAAAATAATCTACCAGGAGCAGGACAGGATTTATTTTCACTTCATGTCTCCAGAGGTTTCTTTTGTCATCCATTCAGTGAATCTTTAAAATATTTTCATGGAGGAAAAAAGTGCTTTGCTGCTTTACAACCATTTAAAAGTTTGCCCTTCCCTCAAATGTATAGCCCTTATACTACCCTATTTCAAATTATCCCCCTGGAATTGACAAGTCTGGAGCTCTTGATGTTGATACCATAGTATGTTAGCATCTTTGTACTGGGAAGTCACAATTTCTTGCTGTAAAGGATTTATTAGATTATTGCAATAAATATATTATTGCTCATTATAATGGGACTACATTTAATGTACATTTAAAGTCCACATTTGCCAACTGTTACCACAGACATTTCTTATTTTAAATATTGGGGGCAGAGAGAAACTGGTTATCTCTGATACCATTGCGTGGCAAATGTTGGCAGATGTTGTGTCTCCCATGAAGCCAGACTATGCTCTATGCTCTGTGAACATAGAAATAATTACAATGGATAAGACTAGAGGTCCGTCTACTGCAGTATCCTTTTTCCAACATTGGCTAAATCCAGATGCTTCAGAGGAAAGTGCAAGAACCCCCATAATACACAATTATGAAATAACCTGCTTATAGTAGAATTTTCTTCCTAACTCCATTTAGCAATTGGTGTAGGCCCTGAAGTGTGAGAGATTTTAGCTCTTATCCTAATATAACCTTGGATATTCTCATTATACATAGAAATGTCTAATCCCTTTTAGTATCCTGTTAAGATCTTGGATTCAGTGATATCTTATGTCACTGTTTTATTTTTGAATGCAGGTTTTTTTGTACATAATTCTACAGTTGTAAGTTCAACTTTCATGATAAAGAGATTTCACTACAGTACTTGTATTAGGTGAATTGAAAAATACTATTTCTTTAGCTTTTTACAGTGCAAATATTTGTAATAAAAATAAATATAAAGTGAGAGCTGTGCACTTTGTATTCTGTGTTGTAATTGAAATCAATATATTTGAAAATGTAGAAAATCATCCAAAATATTTAAATAAATGGTATTTTTTTATTGTTTAACAGCACGATTAATTGAGATTAATTTTTGTAATCACTTGACAGCCTAATAAAAATAAATCATACAACCTAACCCACCCTCCTGCAAAAAGCAGAGGTTTTAACCCCAAAAGGGAAGAAAGCCAGAAAGCCATTATGGACTTCACTATTGATTTTAGGTGGAACATGCTCAGATACTACAGTAATGGGTGACAATATAAAACACTACAGTAAGATAAGATAGATTCTCCTTCAACTGCTGTCTAGTAGTAAATAGTTGTGTTACCCAGAGTGTGTGGATCATATCCTCTCATAGTGGCTGGTCCACTTAGCGGTTAAGAGTTGCTCACTTAGTTCAGGTGGTAGAGCTCTGTATTTGAAGGTCAAAGGTTCAAATTCTACTGATGATCCTTTGGTACTGATAATGTTGGGAGACCAGCATTTTGGGCTGTATAGGTAGGAGCATTGCTAGCAGATCGAGGGACGTGATCATTCCCCTCTATTCGGCATTGGTGAGGCTGAGGGAACTGGAATTATTTAGTCTGCAGAAGAGAAGAATAAGGGGGGGATTTGATAGCTGCTTTCAACTACCAAAGAGACTCTGCTTGTTCAGGAAAAGCCCCAGGTGGGCCAGGCTGCTTTGTTTACCTTTCGCGTCCGCAGTTTCAGCCAATCGCGGCTCCCACTGGCTGCAGTTCGCCGCTCCAGGCCAATGGGGCTGCGGGAAGTGGCACGGGCCGAGGGACGTACCGGCCGCCGCTTCCCACAGCCCCCATTGGCCTGGAGCGGCGAACCGCAGCCAGTGGGAGCTGCGATTGGCCGAACCTGCAGACACAGCAGGCAAACAAACAGGCCCGGCCCGCCAAGGGCTTTCCCTGAACAAGCGGCATCCCAAGTTTGGGAAACACTGATCTAGACTGTTCTCAGTGGTAGCAGATGACAGAATAAGGAGTAATGATCTCAAGTTGCAGTGGGGGAGGTTTAGGTTGGATATGAGGAAAAACTTTTTCACTAGGAGGGTGGTGAAGCACTGGAACAGGTTACCTAGGGAGGTGGTGGAATCTCCTTCCTTAGAGGTTTTTAAAGTCAGGCTTGACAAAGCCCTGGCTGGGATGATTTAGTTGGGGATTGGTCCTGCTTTGCAGGCGGTTGGACTAGGTGACCTCCTGAGGTCCTTTCCAACCCTGATATTCTATGATTTTCACATGATAGAATTTTCCCTCTGGTTTTCTGTTTTTAAAAATTGATTTTCTTAATGCACAAAGGGAGAAATCATCCTTAAACAGGTGTTAGAATTAGAAACCAGGATAATTTTTTGTCATGACAAGAAACATGTTCCATATTTGTCTTTTTCACATATTTTCATTGTGTACACCTTAGACAGTTTGAAGGTTGAAAACTATGAATGGCTTTGTAAGTATGGTTTCAATACAGGGTCAGAATCCTGAAAACCATTACTCATGAGTAAAAGCTGCCTTACTCTAAGCATTTGCAGGATCAAAATCCTAGGTATCAGATATCTCCTCACCATATCACTTCATTAAAATATTAAGCATTCATACAACTGAACTATAAATGAAATAGGTGGACATCACAGAGAGTGGGGAAAGACAGTAAAAGCCTTTTTTCCTTTTAACTTTTACCAATAATGGAAATCCATTTCACTACAATCACTTCCTCTTCTGAATATAAAGAAATACTATAGTGTCTCAGATTCCACAGGTTGGTAATTCGTAATATAGTCATTTAAATGACTACTATTATTCATACTTAAGAGTAAGGACAATATACATTTTGTAGGGCATGGTGGTTTTTTAGCTATTGAATATTCCTTAACCCGTTCCCTATCCCTGTTCTATTTCAAATCTCTCACCCTTCGACATCTGTTCTGTCAAATCATGGCCTCTTTTCAGTTTCATATTTTAATTTAAAAAGCTTAATCAGGATCTCGTTAATAATCCTACAGAAAATTTGTAAACAAAAACTGAGAGAGCCCAGGGCACCGATGCAAGTAATTGATAACAGAAGGGTCAGGAATACACAGTGCAGCCTGGTCAGTGTCACTTTTAGTAGCAGCACCCCTGATTGTTGGGCCACATTTAATTTCTAATTTCACTTCAAAAAATAAACCTGAGAGTATTAAATGGTGCTTCTGTGACCTCCAAGTCAGTCTGTGCTGCCCTTCGCAAAATATATTTGTATTCTAATTGTATCCTCTCAGGTCTTTCACCTGTATTTAGCCACTCTGCACAGGGATTCTTTCCCTTGTCTGATACATAAGCAGTTGTAAAACGTGGCGCAAAACTAATGGTACTATATACATTACGGTTAATAGCAATCAAACGGAAAACAAGGCTTAAAAATGAAATATACAATAAAGAAGGAATCATAAGACACTCCAAATTGTGTTTTCTGAGGCTATTAATACACACTTCAAATGGCTGAAGGCACAAAGCCAGAGGATTGTTGCATCAAATGTGCTGGAGTTATGTACTTATTATTGTAGCCTTGAATATTTCAAAAATGCTCAGTGATCTCAAACACTCACTAGCTGCAATCGCTTTCCAGCACAGTACCTGAGAGCACACCTTGCCCTGCTAAAATCTATTAGATAGCTGCCTCATTTTTCCCAAGATGGCAGATATTTATAGACCTGCTGTGCTAATGAAGGGCTTTAAGATTTGGTTTTTAAGATATGTAATTTGGATGAAATTGGCTAAAATAGAGGCTGCAACCTCTCCTGTACAGTTTACACAGACATGTCTAATAAACATGGATTCCATGGTCCCTCCTCAGGGCCCCATTGTCAATATCTGTACCAGCCTGTGAAGGTCTGGCACAAGCACCTTCCACAACATACACTGGGTGTAAAAAATCCTCTGTGGCCTTGTCTGCATTGGGAAAATACATCTTTAGACATTGTGTTCATTAACAAGTTTTAACTATCAAACACGATTTTCTTCTTAGTGTAGACAGCAACAGTCATGTTTATAAAAGCAAGTTAGTGAGTCATGGTTAACCTTAGGAAGGGCCCTAGGATTAATTGTGACCAGCTAACACATTTTTAAACATGACTTGTCCCTGCCTACACAAAGAAAAAATCATATTTAACATCATGTTAGTTAAAACATGTTTGTTAATACATTTTCTAACATGATATATCTTTCTGGACATGGCCTGTGGGTCAATTCTAACAGCCTCCTCAGTGCAACCCTACCCTGGAGGTTAAATGGTACAGAGGACCTTGCGTGTGTCCTCCAGGCCACAGTGAATTTCATTCTTAGAAATTAAGCTTGCCTGAAATACTTCTAATGTTAATTTGGTATTTGGCAATGTAGGTGAACATTAATTACAGTAGTACATGTGACATTAAAAGAAAAAATAGTTTTCTTTATTGGCTCCTTTTCCAGTTTGTCTGATGACATTGTCTAAACTACTTAGGATCACATGGCAGAAGCATAATGATTGAACTCCATTTGAATTGGGTTAGTTTTAACCAAAAAAAAAAAGAAAAGAAAGTTAAGCCTCGATGTAAATTCTCTATAACTGTAAAATATGTGAGTTCATTTTATGCTATCCTTTACAGTGGGTAGGATGCACAACAGTAATCATTTGATTTGTCTGTTTTATAGATTTGCCGCAAGCTAAATGGAATCCGTTTCACCTGTTGCAAAAGTGCCAAAGACAGGACATCCATGTCAGTGACACTGGAACAGTGCTCAATCTTGAGAGATGAACATCAACTGCACAAGGACTTCTTTATCCGGGCACTGGATTGTATGAGAAGGTATATATCTGGTTTTAGTTTTTGGTTTGTTTATTTTTCTGCTTCTTGTGTTTCAAACACACGCATGTACTATATCGCCTTAGTACTAGCCAGTGGTGAATGTGTTACAGGCCAAAACTTGCCTTATTGAGGAATAAGGACTGCAGGATTTGGATCTAGTTAATTAGCAGTTCATTTTTAATGCTTTTTCATAGGCTTTCATAAGACACACAATTTTAGCAATATGCCTGTACCTATAAAAAAGAAAAATTTATTTACTCTCTTAAAAACTTGCAAGCTGTTAAATTCTTATTAAAACATTTAAATAAAATGGAGCTGGAAAAATATTACTAAATCAGAATTAAACATTTGTTATAGTTGGTAGTTCTCATTAGCTCATGTTATCCAAGATAAAAAGAATGACCAAGGAAGTTTGGACTGATGGTTATATTTAATTAAATCATCTTTTAAAAAAAAAATTTACATTGCATTGTTAAGTATAGCTATGCAACCATTAAGACAGAAGTAATTAAGAATGTGTAATTAGGAGATGTGATAGGGTTTTGAATATCTGCATGTTAGTCACAGGAAAGAATTTTAAGTAAATAAGTTTAGATCATAAAATGAATCTGGCCCCTGCATTGTGTTATCTATTAGTCCGAGAAGAACTAATATTTCATAGTTAATTATTTTTTATGAATACTGAATAGTGTGCAAAGGATTTGTAAATACTAACATTTTGCATCTAAGCTGTTTAAAGAATATTTAACAAAAATCCCTGCAAGACCATAAATTTCAGGGCAGCCTCCTAGGAGGTAATAAATTGTATGTCCTCAACTCCAGTGCAACATATGATTAGAATTTCTTTCCTAATTTGTTTAAATTGGGTTTATACAACTTATACCTAAGTTAAATGTTTTTTTGAAGTTTTAGTTTAGTAGAATAATGATCCAAACAGATATATTTCATATCCTGATGCTAGAAATTGTGTTTATGGATTAATTTCAGAAGTAGTTAAATATAAACTTATTAAGGATATATTGCAAAAGCACTAGGAGCGCTTTTGCAATATATCCTTAATAGGGACACCTGTTATTTAAAAAGAAACAAGTTAATTGCTAGAAAGGATGATTCAGCAGAGCACTGTGAGGATTCAGAAGTATAGCCCACTTGCAAGTTGCTCATTTACTGTGATGGTGTACTAAAGTACCATTTCATATATATCATTAGCTTTCCTAAATCCGTTGACCATTGTAGTGTTTCAGCTGGTGGGTGACACTTGCATGCACTATCTTTCATACTGTCATGTTTTACCACTAACGAGCAATTCCTGAGTTTTTTACATTAAACACTCTTTCTGTTGGTATTTCAACTGTCCTGTTTTTCTTTTGTAAGCTATCAATAAATGTGAGTGTTTGAAAGCTACTATAAATGGCTGGACATAAGGATCTCAACTATATAAAATAAATTCTTATGAAGATTAAGACTCAAACAGGGAATGGAAAAATTCAGCAATTAGAAACTTTCTAAATAGGACCTTGTATATTGTACAAACTAACTTGTTAGTACAGAAGTACTGTAGGTTTCTGCAGACTAAACTCTCCTTATATTAACTAGTAGTGTCTAATGTCATTATAATTGAGCTGGAAAATTAAATGAGTAATGCATCAATAAAATGTGCAGATGGTACTAAAATTGGAGTTAGATAATAGCAGAAAATTCAAATAGACCTGGAGAACATGGAGAGTACTGGGCAATTAATAAAAATATAATATTAATATAGTAAGAGGCACAGTGTAGGCTGTGTAGGCCCCAATTCAGTGTAGGCCCCAATTCAGGAAAGCATCCCTATTCAGGAAGGGCACTTAAATACCTGCTGAACTTCAAATGCACGCTTAAAGTTCATTTTCTTAAGTGCTTCCATTGATCTGGACATTAGGGAAGAACACTACTAAACAATAATAAAAAATGGAAGCATGTGGAACAAATGGCACATCAATGCAGAAGACTATTTAGAATGATAGTGTAATGCATTGACTTAGTGTGTGTGATCATGTGTCCCTTTAGTGACTGGAACCGGGGACTATAACTGCCTACTGCTTATTGTTAGCTAATGGAGTTATTCCTTTAGCTCAGGTAATAGGTTGTGCAGTTGCATCTTTGTGCATCTAGTGCTGAATGTTCTAGCTTTGGTCATCTCAGATGATCGTGGTGTCATGCATCCACCATAGTTTCTTGCAACATTAAATATTAATTTTCAGTTTGAAATATAATAAAAAGGCAAATACCATTCCACACTGGTATATAAAAGATTTGCATGTAAAACCAAGAGCCAATACTCCCTCTCCATTCAGCGGAACCAACTGAGTTTTATTGGGTTTACATTTGTGTAAATGAGAATTGAATATGTCCCACTATTAATAGAACCTCATTTTGAAATGCTGAGGGGAATTTTGCTTTCATTTATAATGATGTAAATATAGAAAGGAGAGCAAACCCACAATTTTCCCCATGGAGGAATCTAATGGCCTTCTAACAAAAGCTCACTTATTCATTTGAGGGGACTTGGCAGCTATGCTTTTGAGGTTTGGCTAAATAAGGTTAATGGGCTTGACAGTAGTGTGACACGAATGTATTTATCCTTTCTATGTGATTAGTACTGTAAGATGTTGTTGTAAAACGTTATGCTGTGCATTTCTGAATGCTTTATTCTCTAGATGCAGAAGCTTTCAAAATGGTTTCTGCATCTGAAGATAACGTTTTGTTTTATGGGGAGAGAGAGGCACGTCGTCAGTGCATTTCTTAATTTATACAGTTTGGGCAATTTTACTCTGATGAATCCTCAGTAGATCACTTTGTTAAGCTCCATGTCATTCTGGCTTTTTTTGCGATGATTGCCATGAGACACTTGTAAAGTCTTTGAAAAGAAACAGTAGACAAGAAAAAACAGATCTTGACATAAAAACACTAACAGGCTGGATTGAACTTTGAAAGGCTACTTTTAAGAGTTAACAGTAGGAGATAAATAATGGAGTGAAAGCATTTGATTTGTAAAAGTAAATTGAGATTTGGGAACAGCCTTTATCAGAAACTCTGATTTAGAGGTACTAAAATCACAAGAAAATTTGGTGGCTTTAATGCTACCTTCTCGCATGCCTATCCTGGCATGGCTGCGATTGCTATTATAGAGAGGAGGGACATGTCCATGGCCCCATCCTTGCTTTGCTCCTTTGGAAAGTTTTATGGTAATACTAGACTCCATTAATGCTTGTGCCCACTCCATCTCCTTGCAGGGCTAAGCACAATCTAGCATCCATTAAGGGCTACTTCTCACATTTAAATTATAGTTTAGTTTTTTGTTTACGCTGTGAGACGTTATTCTGCAAATAGTTTTTATACTATGGATTAGTAAGAAAAATAAGAGACTTGAACTGATACACCAGATATTTATCACTTGTAAAACGTAGTGCTTTAAAGATTGGTTTACTGACTGTCCTTTTAATTTATGAAAGATTGACTACAGGAATTCAGACTTTTGCACTATGAATACCCAATGCAGCGTTTTGTTGTCTTGGTGTATCTCAAGCCATTAAATTGTTGCCATTGAAATGAAAATACAAATAGGAGTGTCTGTGTGTTTAATAAATACTATAGTATATGTGATATTCTACCCTTGATTTGTGCATGTGATTCCTATTGATCTTAGTGAAAGGTGTATACATACGGTGGGGCAAATACAACTAGTATATTATTCTCTGTGCATCGAGTGGTCTGATTTCACATATTACTGAAATCACACTTCTGACTTCTCAATTACCTTTTTTCAAATCGTGTGATCTGGTTTTCTTATTTCCCATTCTCCAGCGGATGGAGGTCTCCTGCCATCTTGAATTCTCTCTTTGTGGTATAGAGTTAAAGGGACAAACAATGTAACATAATTAATTGCAGGTACCTCTCATATGATTCTGTTCATTTTCCTTGGATGGAGCTGGACCCTGGAAAGCAACAGATGTTGGAAGCAGTTTTTTAGAACTGCATTTTCTTTCTGGCCTATTAAAAGTTGCTTTTCAGTGAGTTGGTCCATATACATTTTGAAAGTCTTGAATAGTAAATAACCAGAGAATCCTTTACTTTCAGAATGTCTTCAGTAAAGCTTAGAAATAAAATATAAATATGATAAATCCACTCACTTCAGTAAAGCCTTGGGGCTGTCAATCCCATCATCATTCTTAACAGGCAGCAGTACCTGTCATATGTTTGAACCAGTGAACACATTTGATTCAATGAAGGACTTGTTTTCACTTGACACACCAACTGAGGATATTTCAGATAAATTGTCTATCTTCAAAAAGCTGATTGAAACACACAGTGAATGGTCTGAGTAGCAAGGTATGGGTGTTTTATGGCCCAGTTGTGAAGCAAATGGCCCTTTTCAGAGAGCTCTTGAAGAGCATCATTGCACAGAGATCACTGGCAAAATAAATTCATTAAAAATGTTTGAGTTCTGGGATAAGACTCCTTATGTTTTGTAGAGGAAAAGACAGTTGCAATATCTCTTTCCTATAACCTCAATACAGCGATGGGTTAAAGCAGGATCCATAGGTCCAGACTGAGGGGGACCCTGGACCTACAAAGGTAGCCCATGACCGGACAGCATTGTGATTGCCATGTAGACTCAGAAGCAGAAGCAAATATTGACAGGAAAGAGGTACTGATCACAGAACTAAAATTCAGTGGTAGCTTACATACAAGTGATTATGACTTGATCACATCTATAATGTGAAAACAAATTAAGTCCAGATCAGTTTTATATGTGTGTGTGTATGTGTGTATATATATATATATAGGTAGGTAGGTGTGTATATATATATATATATATATATATAGTTGGTGCTTTAAAAGAGCCCGTTTCACAAAGCAGAAAACAATTGAGCCAGAAGAACTGGGAGGAAGAATTTAATAGAAAAGCATGAAAGATCATTGGGAATTGTTTAGCAAAACTGTATTCAATTTCCAAAAAGTCACAGTTCCACAATTGTGGAAGAAGGCTGTATTGGTTAGAAAACTGACCTGGTTTAGAGGGGAAGTAAAGGCAGCTATAAAATTATACATATTTCCCTTTTTCATCCCGTTACTTTCCTTTACTATCAGCTTTCCCTTTCTTCTGTTCTATATATAACATTTAAAAAATCAGAAGTTAGGAATTGTAGAAAATTGTTAAAGAAAGCACAGAGACACATAGAGAAATCTATGGCCAGCAGAGCTAATAAGGAGTTTAGGTATGTTAGGAAGAAAAAGAATCTTAACGTTGATATTACTCCATCACTAGATGAATGGTAAAATTATCAATAATAAGTAAGAAGAAGCAAAAGTATTCAATACATATTTCTGTTCTGAATGGGCGGGGGAGAACAGATATAGTCATATCATATGATGAAGGTCATATTTTCCATTTCACTAGTACATCAGACGGAAGTTAAATAGGAGCTAATAAAGTTACACATTTTTAGTCAGTAAGTCCATATTTTTTGCACCCAAGTTTTAAAAGAGTTGGCTAAAGAGCTTGCTGGACCATTACTGTTGATTTCCTATAAGTCTTGGAACACTGGGGAAGTTCCAGGAGACTGGAAGAAAGCTAATATTGTATGAATATATAGAAAGGGTAAACAGGGTGACCTTGATAATTATAGGCCTGTCAGTCTGACATCAATCCCAGGGAATATAATGGAGCAGCTGATATGGAACTTTATTAATAAAGAATTGAATGAGGGTAATATAATTAATGCCAATCAACATGGATGTATGAAAAATAGATCCTGTCAAACTAACTTGATATCTAGTTTTGATGAGATTAGTAGTTTGGTTGTTAAAGGTAATAATGTTGATGGCATACACTTCAACTTCTGTAAGATATTTGATTTCATATAACACAACATTTTGATTAAAAAATGAAAAGGATATAAATTAACCTTGCGTGCATTAAATGGATTAAAAGCTGTCTAACTGATAAGTCTTGCAATGTAATTGTCAGATATGTTCTAGGTATTTTTTTGGCGAAGTTCTATGGGCTGTTTTGTCAGGAAGGATAGATATTTAAAAAATCCAAATAAGCTAGAAGGTCACAATGGCCCCTCTGGGCATGGAATTTGTCACCTAGGACTGGAACTGTGCAGCTACTTTTTGGCCCTACCACCATCTCTCAATTCTGGAACTGCCTGTTCTCAGCTTGTTGGCAACCGTTGCACTGTGCAATTGATGGCTGACTGCACAAAGAGGAAGCAGTTGTACTCTGGTATTCCTCTCTCTGCGCAGACCAGTGAAACCTCCCACTCACTTCTATTAAGAGTCCTTAAGAGTCTATTAAGAGTTCAAGGCTTACAAATGTATACTAAACCTACTGGAAGAGCCTGTAATCTGGACAAGCCATGGGTATTCTCTAGAATCATAACGTTTTTGTCATCTGAGAGGGGGAATGTTAGGAGGAGAGAGAAGTGAACATTAGTCCCATTCGTGTGCTGAAAGGGACCTCCATATTTAGCAACAGCAATGACCATTTTTGTGTATTAATTGTGATAGACATCTACTTTATTTTTAAATAAGAAGTTATTATTTCTGTAGCAGCAGCTATGTGCATGGTGCCTTTCAGACAACAGGAAAGCCTATGAGACAGGGCAATGGGATGTAATGAAGAGCTGTGTGATTGACCCGTGTAGCGTACATCTTGTTAGCTTTCATTACTTTTATTTGGATTTTTTAAATGTCTTTGTTTATACTCAGTATGGAGGAGGAGGATTTTATAGATCTGTTGGAAAGAGTTCATCTAAAGGAATGGTTTAAATAAGTAAATGGTTGAGATGTAGTGAACCAGTTCAGGATGGGAGTTTCCAGCACAGGCAATAGTGTGCTAGAAGATGTGAAGGACAAAAGTGATCTTCTAAATCTAGATCTGGGGCAAAAATCTGTTTTCCCCCCCATGAGGGGGAAAAAAGAAGTCAGGGGAAAAATGTGGAACAAATAGTATGTGATGGTATAATTAAAGACCATATCATAAGAACATAAGAATGGCCATACTGGGTCAGACCAATGGTCCACCTAGCCCAGTATCTTGTCTTCCAGCAGTGACTGGTGCCAGATGCTTTAGAGACAATGAACAGAACAGGGCAGTTATTAAGTGATCCATCCCCTGTCATCCAGGCCCAGCTTCTGGCAGTCAGAGGTTTAGGGACACCCAGAGCATAGAGTTGCATCCCTGACCACCTGGGCTAATAGCCATTGATGGACATATCCTCCATTAACTTATCAAATTATTTGTTTTAATCCAGTTATACTTTTGACCTTCACAACGTCCTTTGGCAATGAGTTCTACAGGCTGACTGTGAGTTGTGTGAAGTCGTACTTCCTTATCTTTGTTTTAAATTTGCTGCCTCTTAATTCCTTTGGGTGATCCCTGGTTGTTGTGTTATGTGAAGAGGTAAATAACACTTCCCTTATTCACTGTTTCCACACCAGTCCTGATTTTATAGACCTTGATCGTATCCCCCCTCAGTCGTCTCTTTACTAAGCTGAACAGTCCCAGTCTTTTTAATCTCTCCTCATATGGAAGCTGTTCCATCCCCTTCTCTGTACTTTTCCCAATTCTACTATATCTTTTTTGAGATGGGACGACCAGAATTGCATGCAGTATTCAAGGGGTGGGCGTTCCTTAGTGCCATTAAGATATTTTCTGTCATATTTTCTATTACTTTCCTAGTGGTTCCTTACATTCTGATCGCTTTTTTTGATTACTGCTCCACATTGAGCAGATGTTTTCAGAGAACTAGTCACAGTGACTGCAAGATCTCTTTCCTGAGTGGTAACAGCTACTTTAAACCCCGCATTATTTTGTGCGTATAATTGGGATTGTGTTTCCAGTGTGCAGTACTTTACATTTATCAGCACTTAATTTCTTCTGCCGTTTTGTTCCCATTCACCCAATTTAGTAAGGTCCTTGTGTAACTCTTCACAGTCACCTTTGGACTTAACTATCTTGAATAATTTTGAGTCATCTGCAAGCTTTGCCACCTCATTCTTTACTCCTTTTTCCACATCATTTATGATTATGTTGAACAGTCTCAGTACAGATCGTGTGGGCACCCTGCTATTTACCTCTCTCTACTTTGAAAACTGATAATTTATTCTTACCCTCAGGCCCACATTAACACAATGAGGTCCTGTGTGGGGTACACACCCCATCACACTCCACTACAAAATTCTACTTGGCCACTGACATCTGCATTCTTAGCCATGTGGCTACAAGAAAAGACTTAGGTTTCCTCTGGCCATCTAGCTAAAGGGGATTCTTGCCGCTTGACTAGTCAGGTTATATGATACGCTACCCTAAAGAAGAGCCATGCTGTTGCCAGTCAAAGTTCCACTGACATGTGTAATTTTTGTCTGCTGTGATTTTTTACTCTCCCGCAGAGGTACTGACATGATAAATGATGTTTCATCTAGCACATTAATATCCAGCAACTTGCTGGGAGATATCAGTGTTGCTATATTTTGATCCAAATGAGAGAACAGGGAATTGAACTACAGTTTCCCTCTCAGTGAATTTCTAAAATACTCAGTGCATACTATGGGTAAGGTACATAATTAATTGCTTGCAAGGTGAACACTGTGATCATTCAGTTTCCAGTGTGGATGCCTGCCAAATGAATTTGCCTTCTCATGCCATACTATGTATGAGTTCAGGATCTGAAAAGATTCATCACTTATGGTACAGTTAATTTAAATACAGAATACTGATTAATTGGAGAGGTGTTGGAAAGTGCTTACTGTATTTGCACTTTTTAAAAGCCCTTCTAATATAAATGTCCTTTATCACACTTAGTTGTACATAAACTATAGGCAGTAATCACTTCAGAGTTCATCAGCATATTACCCCTCTCCTACAATCTTCACTTAACTTCCAGTAGTGCCGACTTTAAGATCCTGTTCATCACCACTGCAACACTTCATCGACTGCCTCATTCATATATTGTAGCTCAGCTCCTTAGAATCATTAGAAAGGAGTGGATTCTAGTTCCATCATTTATTCAGCATTTCTTTGATAAAGTACTCTCGCTCAAAATTAGGAAGTGGTATATCTTACTCTTAAGTGTACAGTAGCATCGTTTTTTTCTTCATTTTATGTTTACTGTTATTAAGCACTGTGAGGTACTGTTTCTGAGGTGCACTGCACGGCATGTTTATTCTATAGGATAAGGCCTTGATCTAAAGCTAAATGTATATAGTCTGAGGCAAAGCAAACTAACATTCTTAGCAGCAGCAGCACTGTCCATCAGGAAATTCAGATAGAAAGCAAGAGACAAAACAAGGCTGGAATCTGCAGGTGCAGATTTACTGTTACTGGAAACATTTGTAGTAGCGATTGCTCAGTTTAAAATATCATGATTTCATTCTCTGCATGAAATTATCTACCTTCAAATACTATGTTATTTTCAACTATATTATTTTTGCATGGGCAGGAGTGCCTAGTAAATTTCTTCCTGTAGTTCTGGACACCTGCAAATAGGCCCATCAATGGCTATTAGCTAGGATAGTCAGGAATGCAACTCCATGCTTTGGGTGTTCCTAACCTCTGTTTGCCATGGCCATTGGTCTGACCCAGTATAGCCATTGTAATGTTCTTTTATTTGAGGTTGAGAAGGAATTTTTCCCTGGGTGAGATTGGCAGAGACCCTGAGGGTTTTTTGCATTCTTCTGCAGCAGGGGAATGGCTCACTTACAGATTTAAACTAGTGTAAATGGTGGATTCTCTGTAATTAGAAGTCTTTAAACTATGAGGACTTCAGTAACTCAGCCAGAGTTATGAGTCTATTACAGGAGTAGATGGGCAAGGTTCTGTATCCTGCAATGTGCAGAACGTCAGACTAGGTAATCATGATGGTCCCTTCTGATCTCGAAGTCCGAGTCTCCATCAGGGTGGAATGTTTACTGTGTGGTGATGCAATGTCATGATGTAACTTCCTTGATGGAACCCCAACTTCCATGATGTGGAAGTTGGGGTTGCTCTTGCTTTGGGCAGGGGTGACCTTTTTGGGCAGGGGTGACCTAGATGACCTTTTGAGGTGTCTTCCAACCCTGGACTTCAGGAAAGCAGACTTCGACTCCCTCAGGGAACGGATGGGTAGGATCCCCTGGGGGACTAACATGAAGGGGAAAGGAGTCCAGGAGAGCTGGCTGTATTTCAAGGAATCCCTGTTGAGGTTACAGGGACAAACCATCCCGATGTGTCGAAAGAATAGTAAATATGGCAGGCGACCAGCTTGGCTTAACTGTGAAATCCTAGCGGATCTTAAACATAAAAAAGAAGCTTACAAGAAGTGGAAGGTTGGACATATGACCAGGGAAGAGTATAAAAATATTGCTCGGGCATGTAGGAATGAAATCAGGAGGGCCAAATCACACCTGGAGCTGCAGCTAGCCAGAGATGTCAAGAGTAACAAGAAGGGTTTCTTCAGGTATGTTGGCAACAAGAAGAAAGCCAAGGAAAGTGTGGGCCCCTTAATGAATGAGGGAGGCAACCTAGTGACAGAGGATATGGAAAAAGCTAATGTACTCAATGCTTTTTTTGCCTCTGTCTTCACGAACAAGGTCAGCTCCCAGACTGCTGCGCTGGGCATCACAACCTGGGGAATAGATGGCCAGCCCTCTGTGGAGAAAGAGGTGATTAGGGACTATTTAGAAAAGCTGGACGTGCACAAGTCCATGGGGCCGGACGAGTTGCATCCGAGAGTGCTAAAGGAATTGGCGGCTGTGATTGGAGAGCCATTGGCCATTATCTTTGAAAACTCGTGGCGAACGGGGGAGGTCCCAGATGACTGGAAAAAAGCTAATGTAGTGCCCATCTTTAAAAAAGGGAAGAAGGAGGATCCTGGGAACTACAGGCCAGTCAGCCTCACCTCAGTCCCTGGAAAAATCATGGAGCAGGTCCTCAAAGAATCAATCCTGAAGCACTTACATGAGAGGAAAGTGATCAGGAACAGTCAGCATGGATTCACCAAGGGAAGGTCATGCCTGACTAATCTAATCGCCTTCTATGATGAGATTACTGGTTCTGTGGATGAAGGGAAAGCAGTGGATGTATTGTTTCTTGACTTTAGCAAAGCTTTTGTCACGGTCTCCCACAGTATTCTTGTCAGCAAGTTAAAGAAGTATGGGCTGGATGAATGCACTATAAGGTGGGTAGAAAGTTGGCTAGATTGTCAGGCTCAACAGGTAGTGATCAATGGCTCCATGTCTAGTTGGCAGCCGGTATCAAGTGGAGTGCCCCAGGGGTCGGTCCTGGGGCGGTTTTGTTCAATATCTTCATAAATGATCTGGAGGATGGTGTGGTTTGCACTCTCAGCAAATTTGCGGATGATACTAAACTGGGAGGAGTGGTAGATACGCTGGAGGGCAGAGATAGGATACAGAGGGACCTAGACAAATTGGAGGATTGGGCCAAAAGAAATCTGATGAGATTCAATAAGGATAAGTGCAGGGTCCTGCACTTAGGACGGAAGAACCCAATGCACAGCTACAGACTAGGGACCGAATGGCTAGGCAGCAGTTCTGCGGAAAAGGACCTAGGGGTGAAAGTGGATGAGAAGCTGGATATGAGTCAGCAGTGTGCCCTTGTTGCCAAGAAGGCCAATGGCATTTTGGGATGTATAAGTAGGGGCATAGCGAGCAGATCGAGGGACATGATCGTCCCCCTCTATTCGACATTGGTGAGGCCTCATCTGGAGTACTGTGTCCAGTTTTGGGCCCCACACTACAAGAAGGATTGTTGATAAATTGGAGAGAGTCCAGCGAAGGGCAACAAAAATGATTAGGGGTCTGGAACACATGACTTATGAGGAGAGGCTGAGGGAACTGGGATTGTTTAGTCTGCAGAAGAGAAGAATGAGGGGGGATTTGATAGCTGCTTTCAACTACCTGAGAGGTGGTTCCAGAGAGGATGGTTCTAGACTATTCTCAGTGGTAGAAGAGGACAGGACAAGGAGTAATGGTCTCAAGTTGCAGTGGGGGAGGTTTAGGTTGGATATTAGGAAAAACTTTTTCACTAGGAGGGTGGTGAAACACTGGAATGCGTTACCTAGGGAGGTGGTAGAATCTCCTTCCTTAGAAGTTTTTAAGGTCAGGCTTGACAAAGTCCTGACTGGGATGATTTAATTGGGGATTGGTCCTGCTTTGAGCAGGGGGTTGGACTAGATGACCTCCTGAGGTCCCTTCCAACCCTGATATTCTATGATTCTATTCTAATCTTCTATGGTTCTATGAACACTCTTTGGCTGCACGTGGGCAGCCTAGAGCTTGGGAAAACTTTGTAAGCTTTCTTTTTTCCTTTCATTTCATGCTTCCTTAATCTTGCCCTATTTTTCTAACTCAATTTATTGTCCATCCAGTGTCCCTGCTCTAGCCTCTTCTTGTCCATGCAGGGTCTCCAATCAAACAATCTTCTTGCTCTACCTGTCTAGGACCTTCCTGCTCCAGCCTCCTTCCCCATGCAGGGTCCTTACTCCAGTCTTCCCCATTCTGGCTCCCTGGCTCCCACTCCAATCCCTCCATGCAGTGTCCCAATTCTGACTTCTCCCACCCCTTCCTCCCCTGAAATACCTCCTTTGCTGGGTTACTCACCGCTATCTCATTCAATGGCTTGATCATGATTGTCTGTTATGACTCTTGGTGATTCCTTCAGCAGCAACAGCTCCCTTTCTGGCAGCTCCAGAAGCTGTGGGTCCCTGGCTAGTGTCTCCTGAGTGCACTCCCACCAGAGTGGCAGTGGTGGCTCTGACAGCAGCTCTTGCCTCCCATCAGAAGCAGTGGGTTCCTCAGTGGTTCCTGATTGCTCCCTGTGGTAGCAGTCTCTTGCTGCTCATGGCACTTGGATGGCAGACGCAATGCCTGTTAGGCTGCAGTATCCACTCGTGGTAGCCATCCTGCTTGCAGACATCTTGGCTGTGGCTGCATACAAGGAAGCAGAGCCAACAGCAATACACTGCTGCCCAGCTTTCTGAACCACCTGGAAGGGCTCAGGAAATAAGTTTGGGAGCCTATCCTTTTAATAATGTAAATTTTATATTATATCCTGTACCCCAGGAAGTATGAGGTGATAAGGAAATTACAGTGAGAAGTTTGAAATCCTCCAAAAATTGATTGCCAAATCATTTGGCTAAATCTTTCAGTGTATCAATTTAAATGGTTTCTTCTTGTCCAGTACTTACTGTATGATCAGTGGTTATTAAAACCATCCTGATCTGCAGTTTTCCTCTTTTTTCCTCTATAAAAGGCATCTTCGTCCCCTCCTTAAGTATTACAGAGATCAGTAACTTGGATATAATGCAGGAACAGCAAGCCAGGCTTGCCTTACTGAGCCCTGGACTAAACTACAAACTTATGTCGGTATAACTGTGTCACTCAAGGGTGTGGAAAATACACACCCTTGAGCAACGTAGTTAGACCAATCTAACCCCCCAGTGTAAACAGTGCTATGTTAACAGGAGGGCTTCTCCCATCAGTATAGCTACCACCTCTCGGGAAGTGGAGTACCTATGGTGACAGGAGAAACTCTCCCGTTGGCGTAAGTGTTACAGCTGCACAGCTGCACTGATTTAGCTGCACTACTGCACCACTGTAAGTGTAGACAAGTACTCATGTGAGCTATCCTAATGAAGTACAATTAGGCCAGATTCTGATCTTTTATTATTATTTATTGATTTTTTCAAAAATCACATTTGCAACGATCCAAAAACGTTGACTGAATTGTATTAAAATCCTCTGGTAGCTCATTCAGAACTGCCGATAATGGCCTACCTACAGAATACAAAATAGTATCATCAATAGAAAGATGAACTGAGGAGCTTGCAGCTGCCTGTACTATATTGTTGCTGTTAAGAGAATGAGGGAACCTAAAATAGACTCTTGTGGGACTCCTTTAGTAATAGACTTTATCTGACAAATAAAAATCACCCTGTTTATCACTGTTTATTTCAGCTCTGGTACCCACCCAAAGAGTCAGAGCTAACGTTATTTTTTTCAAGTCCATTTAATAAAATGGCCCATCACATTGAGTGCTTTGGAAAAATCAATAATAATGACTGAACTTCTTGTTGCTTATCAAAAGCATAAATAATATTGTTGGTTGTTTTTGTAATAACCAACACAGTGCCACAATGAGTTGAAAACGGCAAGCAATTAACAGAGATAATTTCATCTCTGTCTAAATAATGTATGAATTGATTGTTAATCATTCTAGAATATTAGAAGAGGCTGATTAGATACATTTTGGTTTATAGAACATGGTTATTTTCATGATCATTTAAAAAAAATTAAAAGACTTTATAATTATAATACTGCATTATGTGCTCATTGCATTCCTTTATATTGTGATATGTTGTTGTTGGGGGAGATTTTCAGAAAGCATCAGTGGAGACTTTCTGTGGGAATTGGGCTTGTAATTACCCTTTGTACCTTTGAAGAAATTTGATGTTTCTTCCTGGTACCACCCACAGGGTGCTAGATGCTTTTTGAACATAAAAATAAGGCATCATAACTGGATTGAAGCTCTTATAGTCTAAAATCTTAACCCGCTGTGCACATTTTTCCTACCATGGTGTCCATTCTGGAGGAGACTGGAGGTTTCCTAATCTTTCATCTTCAATATTTTGCACTTTATTCTCCAGCTTCCCATCCACCTAGCAATTGCAATGTCTTGTACTTCCCTTAGCCAGGGAGATATGCTAAGTGTCTTTCAATTCATTATTATTTATTTTAGTGTAGCACTAGGAGGCGTCAGCCAGGATTTGGGCCCCATTCTGGTAAACACTATAAAACACACAGTAAGAACATCCTTATCTCCAGAGCTTATGATAGAAATAGACAAGTCAAAAAGTGGAGAACTGAGAGTGTGTGATTTACTCATAATCACATAGAAAGTCTGTGGCTGAGCCAGGAACTGAATCTAGATCTCCTGAATCAAAGTTCTATGCCTTAATTATATGACCGTCCTTCCTATCTGCTCTATCTCCAGAGGGAGGGAAGGAATTGCTGCTGTCCTTGAATGCTCAACAGATGCCTTGGAAAGGCCCAGCTTCTTACTGACCTGCAGTATTTTACATACACATAATCCTTTGATTATACTATTTGGAATCATCGGATGATGGCTGCACAGTTTAAGCCCTCTTACCTCCTGTGAATTGAATAGATGGTGGAGTATGGTAGACTGGCAAGGATGGTTAGCCAGTCCTTCAATGTAATGCTATCTAGGGTGCTAGTTTGGAATCCTGCCTTGTTGCTGCCCTGGGGAGGAAGGGACTCACTGTACTTTCTTTCTCTGTAGGAATTTGCTCTTAGAATGACTCAGCAAATTTGTAAGAATTTTTTCAAATATAAAATGACACGTCTATTTTACAGATTAACACAATATGCCACGGGCAGAAGTTACATCATGACATCTTGAAAAATCAGTTAGTATGTGTGAGACTCCACTATTTATTTTTAAAATAGCTTATTTTCCCCACAAAAAATGTTATCAATTCATAGCAATTATCCACTGACCAGAGCAATTATTAATGGCCCTTGGAGCTGCTGCCTGAGGTCTCTTACTAGTGGGAGGGCATTTATCTTAACTTTGTACATTCAGTGAATTAGCTTTTGTCCTACTTCCCTCTGTTGCTGCACTCTGTGAGAAATTCTTTGCAATGTCATTGCAGCTTGGTTGGTATTATTCTTGTCTCAGAGTGAAAATTATATTGCTTCATCAAGCCCTTCACTAGAATATGACCTGATGTTGACACGGCAGTACAGTACTATGGCGGAGAGGATACTGCGCTAAGCAAGAGTACTATTGTTTCTTGGTAGCTGTATTTGCAGCCATATTAGATTAAAAAATTACCAAAGGGATGTTTCAGGTTGCATCAGGAATGAATCACAGTTATGGTGGCATATGCATGAGGCAAGGTGGGTGTATGTGAAGGTTCAATCTCCTAAATATTTTGGTTCCTGCAGTATAGTCACAGATCCACGTAGAAATAAATATCTAATCCAAAGAAAATGTCTTCATTTCAGGTACTAAAAAAGATAAATTAATTTATTGGTTTCCCTGTTTTATTATATGATATTATGGACTGAACTTTCAAAAATAGCTGGCTAAGTTTTAACCCACAAAATGTGTACATTTGCACATACAAGCAGTAGTATGTAAAGAACATGTATTTGAATATTACTCCTGAGGGAGTTCTGCACCAAAAAATTAAATGTCTGCATTAAAAATATTAAAAATTCTGCGCACAATATTTTAAAATTCTGCAAGTTTTATTTGTCAATAAATAAATGCAGGGGCTCCAGCATGGTGGTGGGAGCACAGGCCACTGACTTCATGAAGGTGGGAGGTCACACTGCAGCCCTCACACCCCCGGGACATGGACTCAGTGGTGAGGCTGCACCTGACCATGACACAGCACAAGGGCTGGGCCTGCCCCAGAAATACCCGGAGGCCCTGCTCCTCTGCGCCAGGTGTGGGGCAAGCAGGCTCAACCAGGCAGGATCCAAATGTGAAGGGGCTCAGTATGGGGGGAATCCGGGTGTGGGGTGAGCGGGTTCTGTGTGGAACAATATGGGTGCAGGGAGCTCAGTGCGGGATCTAGATGTGGGGGGATTTGGATGCACAGAGACTCGTTGCGGGGTTTCTAGGTGCAGGGGCAATGGGACTCTACAGGGGCTTCCAGGTGAAGGTGGTTGGGGCTCAGCAGGGGGGTCTGGGAGTGGGGGGTCTCAGCGGGGGGGTCTGGGTGCTGTGGGAGTGGGTTTTGGTGGGTAGGCATCTGGGTGCAGCTAGTTGGGGGTCAGTGGGGTGAGGGTCTGGATGAGGGGCCTCAGGGTGGTGCAGGGGGATGGGGCTCATCATGGTGGGGGTTTGAGTGCAGAGAGCGCAGAGGTGGGGGTCTGGAGGCAGGGAGGCTCCAGATGCAGGAGTTGAGGTTCAGTGGGGTGGGGTTCAGGTATGGAGGGCTGGGGGTGTGTGTCTGGGTATACAGGGTGAGGTTTGGCGGGGGGGGTCCGTGTATGGGAGGTCCAGATGCACGGGGGTTGGGCAGATGGAGGAGCAGCTCCTTGTACAGTGACCCCTCCCCCCATGGCTGAGGAGCGATAGGGGCAGGAAGCAGGGGAGGATGCTGAGCTTCCTGCACCCGGTGGGAGGTTTCTGGGGGTGGGTCTGACCCAGCCCCATCTGCTCCTTGCTGGGGAAGAGGAAGCCCCATCCTCTCCCACCTCCAGCTCAGCCAGGACTAGCAGCTGATCTCCGTGCAGGATAGGAGCCACCGGCTGGGGTGTCACCAGCCCTGAAGTGATTTACCTCTCTGCCAACTGCTCCAGGTTCCTGAAACGATGTACCTGCACAGCTAGAGAGGGGTGCATGGCCACTCTTGCAGCTTCCCTTTGCTTCCCTGTCAGAAAGTCATTTTTCTGCGGGGAAGCAAAGAAATTGGGGGTGGGGGGGCATGAATTCTGTACACACACAGTGGTGCAGAATTCCCCCAGGAGTAAAATTGAATATGCAGCTTGTACAAGGATGCCAACATGATGGTGTATCTTTATTATTACAACATTTATTAAGCACCTACAACTGTGATAGCTACTTGTTTTACATGTCTTACTTGGAGAGATTTAAGATCTCACTAAAAGAGGAGTCACCACTCTCTCTTGCTGCTAGTAGCTTTACCAGTCCACAGGTGAAATTACCTGTTTGAACATGCAGATTTTGTTGGTCAGTTTAGGTACCATTGCTTGAAAATTTGGCCTCTTGTTACATGCTTTAGTGTGACAAAGGATTATTTCAAATTAGGGAGGTCATTGGAACAGGAATACACGAGCATGTAATGCTCTAACTCACACTGGAACCTGGACCAACCAGCCAACTGAACCAAGTCTGTCCCAACCTGCTTTACAAACACAGTCCATATAATTTGTTTAATTAAAACTAATTGCCTTTCTTTTGGTTTGGCATTATTAACCAATGAGTTTAAAAAATCAAATCAAACTTTCTTCCCAAGCTTGGCTCCTCCTAGGATTCTTCCCTAAGGACTGCTCACGAGTCAAGCTCACACCCTTGGTCCTCTCATCAGATAACCACTGCTACCTCACTTATGTCTAGTTATCAGAACTCAGTTGACCTTTTCCAAGCAGGTTGAACACCTTCTAACATGGTGGAGTGTTGTATGCAGCCACTGCCAGCCTGTTATTGTTGTAGTATAAAATGTATTAAGTGTCCAATTTATTTTCTACATTAATACATGACTGAAGCTCATTGTCACCTCAGTACCTACTTTTGAAGCTGTCTACTGCTTAAAACACAGATGCTAAAACTAATGGAACTAAATTAAGCTCCTCTGTATTATAATCCTTGAATGGAGAAATGTTTTTAGTAGTTTTTTATTATAAAGTTTATTAAATGAAATGCATACTATGGTGGAGAAGCAGAGTCAAACGATCATTTATGGCAAAAATAAAAACTTTAAGCTTGCTATACACTTTGCTGGGCATGGAATGCCAAAAGAGAAGTAGAAAGGCATTGAGTCTTGTTGCAAGGTTTAATGTACTGTACCGTATTAAAGCAGTCCAAATCACAGGTTTAACTGACTATTGCTTGCTCCTTAATTCTTCTTTTCCCCTTTAGTTTTTATTGCAGAGAGGGATCAAATTAGCTCTTTTAAAATATATGCTGGTGATTCATTAGTTAAGCAAGCTTGGAAGGCTGTGCTGTTACCTAGTCTGTTTTACAATATTTATTGTGCTAGAAAGGATTTTTAATGCTTGCTTGGCTGGGGCAAGTAGAGTACTGCAGCTTAATTCTGATGAGGTAATAACAGATCAAGAAGGTAAGATGAAACATGTGCTCCAGTAATTGGCAGAAATGTATGATTTGAATAATAGACACACACAAATAATCAAATGCACATTCTGTAGACAAGAGCTTGTAAATTATGCTGCCCTGTGCCAGCAATGCTGTGCTCCTTAAAGGAAAGCCCATCTTGTGAAGAACAGTGGTGCCTGGGAGGAGAGACCCTCCTGTCCAGAGTAGATGGGGATTCTGTCTGTCTCCTTTTTGTCCAATGAGCTGGCCTGTTCTGGCCCTCTGCCTGACTGTGACACTTCATATTGCTGCAAACTGCTCCCCTGCAGCTGTCGTGCCGCTGGGGACCTCTGGCTGAATTTATGCTAGCATAAACCACTAATAAGTACGGTCCAGGAGCTTTGGCTCTTTGTCATGTGCAATCCAAAAGGAGATTTCTCAGCCTTTTGGCAAGCTCATGTAGTATCTGCTAAGTTGATTTTTGCTACCTGGGAATTATATTTTGCATTGGTAAGAGGATGATCTAATAGGTCTTTACTGCCTCTAATATCTTAATGATGAAATTAGTGGTGTACACGTTACCTCCCACTTACCCGCTATTGTAAAGGGGCAGATATTAGATTGCCTTAATTGAAGCATATAATAAAAAAGCCAACTTATTTTCCTTATTTAGAGTTCACTCTCTTTATTTCTTCAAAATCTTGTATGAAGATTTATTTTGATGAGAGCCCCTTGCTGAAATCTCACAATATTTTGGTAAACTTAAGATCACAGAAACTTATTTATTCCCTTGTCAACAAAAACAGTGCTCCAGTTGCTTCCTCTTCTTTCTGTGGAAAAATACCTAGACCACAGTGTGCTACATAGGGGTAAAGGTCACATTTAATGGTTACCACAGTATAAGTATGCATACTTAAAAGGCCCCCTTGTTCAGATAGCTATTGCAAATTATACATTCTCTGTATATGTGTATATTTATAGAATGGGTCATTTTAAAACTTTGACAGCCTTTCCTGAGATAAACACATGCTACTTCAGTATTTGCAATACTAAAATTTTTATATAACTTTAATGTATTATAGGCGATACCTTGAATGCTGAAAATTCTGAGTTAAAGTCTTTTAGATACTCAAGGCATTATCCACTGGATACAGAAGGCATTATTACATGTGTATATAGAGAGTTTTCAGTCCCCCTTTTCAGTTCTTAAGAAGACTTCTCGTTCTTTTTGTATTTCTGTAAGTGAAAGACACAATGGTCGCTTAATAAGAGATGCAATTTTCCTGATATTTCCTAGTAGGAAATCCAGTCTCACAGTGGAGACAGAAAGTACAGCCAATCATATGAATGAAAATAAATTTTATTATTTAGGAAAACAGTTTGTGGTAGGTAATTGTTATCTTACTTCCAAGTTGGTAGCTTCCTATTTCATAGTTAATACTTCTGTTTTATTAAATTCAAAAACAGGGAGCCAGATTCTCAGCTGGTACAAGTGAGCGTAGTTCCATTGAAGTCAATGGAGCTACCCTAATTAACACCAGCTGAGCATCTGTCTATCCTAGCCGTTATTTTAGGGTTTTTTTAATTGTATATTGCAGACTTCATTAATGTAACATACCTGGGAAAGTGTCATTTTTTCATTTCAAGCACAAAAAAAGTCCCTTCTACATTAATTTAGGTAGCTGTCTGGCAAGCAGAATAGTTGGACTACAAACATACGCCACCAACTTTGTTTTAATTAGCACAGTCACTTTACCCATGTATTTGTGCCAAGAATATTGTATTAGTCTAATTTAGGCATTTGCTTTGCCCATGTTGTGGGGGAGTTAAAAGGACGCAATTAATCTAATAATACATAAACAGTGCAAAAGCCCAACTGTGCATAATGTGTATTGATACCAAGAGAAGGCTTTAGTGCCATGATACCCACAAAAATTGAGCATTAAACAAGGAGACAAGAAAAAGTGATCCGCTCAGACTAGAACAGATGGATATACGTTTTCATAGCTTATTGACCAGCAGCAGGTAACAGAGAGGGTTCTGAATTCTGACATATCTTGCAGAGCCCGAAAGTGCAATATCATCCACAATAAGGTGAATGTGGGATATAGTACTTGATAATTTAATGTTATATTGTGCTTCTTTCTTTACTCCAAATGTTTCCAAAGTCTTTGGCAAACACAAGAATGTAGAAAAGATGCTGGCCACTGGGTGTTAAATCTGCAGTTGCTACAGCTGTTCCTTTATAACCTTGTGAGAGCTGCAGAAGAACAAAAGTATAGCGTTCCACCTTTTTTTCTATTAGCACACATTATTTGAGCTCATGAAGTGATGGACTGTATGCTTTTGACTAAGCTAATCTTAACTTTGTAGTGTAGAGAAGTAGGAAGGTGGAGGGAGGGAAAGGAACCTCTTTTGAAACCTGCTCAGCGGAATCCTATTGAAATTCTGTGTACCATCCTGAGAGCTGGCAAAGGGACCACAAATGTGAGCAAGGACGATGGTGACCATAGACAGGAAAAATGAGATAGTCATGCAAACACCTTGATAAAAAGTTCAGAAGCTTTTTAAACACTCTGGTTGCTATTTGGAGAAACACTTTCTTCCTTCTGAACACTGGCATCAGCTCCCAATGTTTGTACAGGCAACTGTCCTCCTTAGTAACAGATAAGTAGAAGGAGACAGGCACACCAATTCTTCTCATTTCCCATAAAACATGCTGTTCCTTAAAATCATTATCTGAATATTAACAGAGGATAGGACAAATAAAAACACTTTTAGCTTATGAGAATCTCAATCCCTAACAAGTCAACCCTATCAGTTGCCTTTGAGCGGGGTAGGTAGGAAGGAAGATAGTGCAGAAGTGCTTAGAGGTTTGGTTCTGTTATCAAGTAAGTGTGTGTTCGTTTATTCCACTTATATAAACATACTTGTGCACTAACTTTGGTGCTAAGGCTGACAGGAAGACTGCTACGATATAAGATCAGTTCTCAACGCTCAAAATACTGAAGTTTATAACATTTAAAAAGAAAGTAATGTCAGTGTGCTGGTCAAAAATAACTTGAGCATTATTTACATTCTGAGACTGAAATAGTTGGTAACTTTATGGGATGGTTTCTGCCTTCATGACTCACTCTTCAAAAATGTTTTATCAGCCCTGTAAACTGTTTATATAAAACAATGTCATTAAGTGTCACGTACCTGGTTTTGTATACCTTGAATTGCAGATTCAGACTTAAGAAACCTAAATTACAATTTTCAGATTTCTGATAGCTTTCTAACACCTGGATACCAGGATCCCTGAATTCAAAAGTATCTGAAAGGCATTATTAAGACTGAGTATATTATTGTGCTTTGGCAGCTGAAGAGTTAATACTTAATCCCTGCATTTGCTTCAACCAAAACAAGAGCTGATGGTAAACTATCTATACTGAAGTTTTTTAGGAAACAAGAGAATATCAGTTTATAATTCTCTGCTTGTGTATGCCTCAATATTCTATTAAAAACCATGAAAAACCATTAAGCAGTTTAATTTAAAAGGAGCTGAATTACAAATGTACTGTGGATTCACTGCTCAAGAAGCCAAGTTTTTGCATCAGAAGTTCTCTCTGTCCTTGATTGTGTGTCATCCTTCAGTTAGGTCTGAGATTTAAAGATTCAGAAAGTAATAGCAGTTTTGAAGCACAATTCACAGCCATTTAATTGTTCAGGAGTCTTTTCCCCTTCTTAAATGACACTTTGCTTTATTTTATTTCTCTGTCTTAATTTTTATGAGGTTTGTTCCCGGTTTTTTAATAAAATGTTGACAGGGACTGCCTGATACTATAAAATGCATGATGTTCCACATTTCTTAACCCTCCTAAACAACAACAAGCCCCTCTTAAAAAACACCTTTGAGGCTGGAATTATTTTTAAAGAATTTTCATGATCAGCACAAAGCCTGTGAGACCTCATTACAAATGCATTAAAAAGAGTGTAACAATAATAATACGTATTTAGCATTTACATATGGCTTTATGGATTTTCAATGCATTGTACAAACAGTGGGCCAAATACATCCCTGCAAAAACTTCATTGCAGTGACAGGAATTGCATGAGGTGTGAATTTGGCCAACCAGCTAACTAATTCTCATCCGATTAAGAAAGGAAAATATTATCCCAATTTTGTAGGTTCTTTTCTCATTTTGGGAGCATATGCAAGAATTCAACCTGATTTGGGGTCACTGGGAAACCAGAAATTTTCATAGCTTCCAGCCAAAAGCATAAATCAGAACAAGTTGGCTTCCAAATTGGCCACAGGCTGAGCTGAATTTCAGATTTTGTAATAAAACCTCAAACCAGGCACAGCTGAAATCCTAACTCTCCATGAGAATCTTCATACCCCTGCCAGAGTAATTTTTTCAGTGAAAACAAGGAGACTGGCAAGTAATGATAATAGTTATCCCCATTCTACAGATGGGAAAACTGAGGAATTAGGTGATTTGCCCACATTTGCAAAACTAGGATTAGAACCCCCATTTCCTAGCTCCATGGCTTTAGCTACAGGGTCATGCTACCTCCCTGCCTATACAGCATTTTCAGATCGATATTTTTAAATGTAAACAACCACATTGGTAAATAATAGCAAATCACAGTCGAGTATGACTTATATATATTGCTAAAATATTTTAGGAGTCCCGGAAAGGAGACATGTGCCACTGGGATAAAACTGCCCAGTGAAATATCATGAAAATGATGCCCCTACAACCAAGTTGTCCATGGGATACACACACACAAAACACAATGTATAGAAAAGGATTCACTGGTCTTGGTATTCATTCTAGTACAGAGATAGAAGCAAGGAGATTATAAAATGGACAGTCATCTGCTCTTGGAACAGCACTGTAGGCTGTATAATACCATAGGAAATATAAATTAGCTTTATGGTTTTGGAACAGGTCTTATACTGTTGCTATAGCTACAGCGTTCAGATAGAATACGTGGCTCCACAAAGTCCAGCCGCTGGTGTAATGGTCGTGGTTAAGGCCTTTCCACAGTGCTATTACAGAGGAGCTAGGGTGAAATCCTGACTCTGTTGAAGTCAGTGGCAAAACTCTTGTTGACTTCTGTGGGGCCAAGAAAGTAGCAAAGAGTAAATCTTAAAGAGTTGCCATTTTCCTTGGATTATTTAATATTTATAATTAGTATATGTTGTTAAAAATCTAGCAGATGTTCTACTTCAGACACCGGGAATGAAATGCACAAGCTGTTGAAGTCAATGAGAAAACTCACACTGACTTCAGCAGGGATGGGATTTCACCCATGAAGTTTTGTTTTGGTAATTTTCTAGATCTGTATTGTGCATGTCTTCCATGTAAGTGTTTAAGTTGCTCTTCTAGCTGCTCTTACAGTAGTTCAGTGTATATTAGAATTTCTTATTTTGTTAAAAAAATACTAAGAGATCCTTAGCTCAGGAATAATTTATTTTTGTCTTTACCAAGCTATAATTTAAATTGTTTCAACTATTAGGTAGGGAGAATATATAGTGGTTTGGTGCTATTTCTTCACTAGAGTTGGTAAGGCAATTTTTTCATCAGAAAATGCCAATTTGTCAAACTTTTTGTGGGAAAGTGTCCGTTTCAAGGAAAATTAAATTGAGAAAGATTTCTTGATTAAGTTTCTGGTGAGAGGAGACCCTTCCAGAATAGCCTAGTGGTCAAAGCACTCACCTGGGGTGGTTTGACTCAGCCAAAGCATGAACTTTAAACCTGGGTTTCCTACATCCCAGGTCAGTGCCCCACCTATTCTGGCATGGGTCTCTGCTTTTTTCAAAAGGTTTCAGGCTCATCCCAATGCAGAATGGAGCATTTTTGAAATAGTGAAAATATTTGTTGAGTTGGAAAATAACTTCCCACCAAGCTCTAGTCATCACACAGTAGCAAATATATAAACAGCATAGGTCACCTTAGTTTTTGAATATTTGGGTGCAAATTTTCCCCAGGTTTCAAGCAGGAATGAGTTTATAGGTTTTCTCCTAATCCCCAGTGGGGATCTGAAAAAAACCACAGAATACAGACACTATTGGCAGTCATAGTGCATGATGTAGGAGACTGGCAAGGTGAGAATAGCAGGGGTGTTGAAGAAAAGGATTGCAGGAGATTTTCAAAGGCATAAATGGGAGTTAGGCATCCAGTTTCACTGATTGCCAGTGGAAGTTGGATACCTAATTCCTTTAGTCTCCTTTGAAATTCCCAGCCAAGGTGTGTTGACAAATCTTGGTGGGAAAGCTGGACTGCTACAGTCAGCGCCATTGTTCTTTATGTAAAACATTTATGTCATTTCAGAGAGCTATACATAAACCATCGCAGTAAATTGCATTTTGTTAGACAGTGGCATTCTTTCCAAGGAGCCTAAGCTTATCAGTGTAATCACAGAAAACAATATGGTTTTGCTTTATCTGATTGTGTAAATGGAACTCATTTCAGTTGTCCCTCTCCAGTTATTAAATACTGCCAGAATGGTGTGCTTCATCTATCAATGTTCCCATTCTTGGCCTATCCCATCACAACAGCAGTACTGTGTTTTAATGACAGTGTGAAGGTTAGGGTTTGTTCATATTTAAATGCATTTTAAGTCTGCAGCCCTGCCACTTCAACAGAACTGCCACTCTTTCACTGTGATCAAACAGCACTTCAAAAACAGGGGTGTCTTCTTTGGGCCTGATCCCACATTCCAAACCCTCATTGCACTGATGGGCATTTACGGTGCATGAATGTTGTCTGATCAGGCCTTTTCTGAAATTTCCAAGATTTGAATATCTTGCTATGAGCACCACATCTTGAAATTTCAGTTCAGTCAGCTGAGTGGACAAGCAGCACTTAACCTGGAAAAGGAAGCGGGAAACGGGGGTGGAGAGCAGTAGGCAGTATCAGTTAAAAATAAGATAGGTTTATGACAGAAAAAGAGAAGAATAAAGAGGAGAAAACAAGAAGGGAGATGGGAAACAGAGGAGGCTGGAGTACAGAAAAGAACAGGAAAAACAGGAGGGTAGATAAGGCAGGAGAGAGAGCAGGAAAGAGTGCCTGGTGCTGCACTCTGACACATGGATTAGACTGTACACTGGCAATCTGTGGAATGGAAACTGTCTCCGAATCACTGATTAAACTCACTAACCCCTTAAAAGGTTCTCCATTCCAGCCCCACCAAATGTTCAATGCTTGGGTCTAGATCAGGCAACATACGGCCCACAGGTCTAACATTTCAATACTGTCTAACATTTCTGTCGGGTCTCCTATGCCCCTTTGCGATCACTGCGTCTGGGCCGCTAGAAGTCCCGCGGAGCACTCAGGCAGGCTGCCTGCCTGCCGTGGTCCCACACCGCTCCCAGAAGTGTCTGGCTGCTGCTAGTACGTCTCTGTGCGCCCCTGGCGGGGGGAAGGTGGCTCCGTGCACTGCCCCCACCCCCAGCACCATCCTCACAGCTCCCATTGGCTGGAAACCGGGAACTGCAGGGGCGGTGCTTGCAAGTGAGGGCAGTGCACAGAAACCTGCTGCCCACCTCCCCGCAAGGGGCACGCAGAGATGTGCCAGCAGCAGCTGGCCGCAGCCACTTCTGGGAGTGGCGTTGGGCCACGGCATGCAGGCAGGCAGGCAGCCTGCCTGAGCCCTGCTGCACCGCTGGCTGGGAGCCACCTGTGGTAAGCACCTCCCGGACAGAGCCTGCCCCTCACACCCCAACCTCCTGCACCCAAACTCCCTCCCAGACTCCACACCCCTTCCATTAATATAGTAGAAATGTGTGGCCCCATGACAACTTATCAAAATTCGTGGAGTGGCCCACCTGCGAAAATTACTGCCCACCCCCAGTATAAGCCATACTTCCATGATGTGGGGCTCTATCCTGGAAAGCAGTGACTCTTAAAAAGACTTGGGGGTCATGGTGGATAATCAGCTGAACATGAGTTCCTAGTGTGCACTATGGCCAAAAGGACTAATGTGATCTGTGGATGCATAAGCAGGGGTGTGACATTTTGAGGATCACCCAGACCAATAAGGAGCATGTGCCCCATAAGCTCAGGGCACCTTAATGCTGTGCTGCTCAGGTGCCTGCCCACAAGCACCCTGGCTTCCACCAGCCTAGTTACCCCTTGCAAGGTGACACCAACAGCCCTTCCTGTCCCGAGTCTCCACAAATCCATCCTCCCTGAGTTCTTAACTGTCAGACACTTGGACTTTTCCCTTCTGGTTCATCACCCCCAAAAATGTGAAACCAGTCCCCCAGATACCAGCTTACTTTGGCCCCCACGCTCCACACAGTTTGCACAATAGCGATCTGTTTGGGTTTATTTAACAGAAAAAACACAGATTAAGGGAGAGCAAACATATACAAGTTACACAGCAAATAAACATAAAGATGCAACTTCAGGCTTTACATTTCCATATTGGATAAAATCCCTTTTCTAATACAAGATAACTATTGCTTTTGAACAGTTTCTCCCCTAACTATAGTGGGGAACCATCATTTCACTGATTGCTTCCTGCCTAGAGGCTGCCTCTAAATTTCTGGATGTAAAACTTCAATCAAAATCCTGCTTTTAAAAGGCTTTTTTCTCCTCCCCCACACCCCTGTACATGGAGACTCAGGTTTATTCAGTGTGTGGAACTCCTTCTTGATTCCACATTTGGAATGTCTCCATGTCTTTCCTTTAACTCTAATGGCCCATCCTGGTCTTTTCCTGGCTGGACAATGGGTCATTACTTGGAGCTGGTTGCATATTAACACTTGGCTTGGGAGGTGCTCCTCCCTGTCTGATTGCTCCCTGTCTTGATGTGCGTGGAGACAAAGTTTCTGAGCCCAGTTCACAAATACATAACCATAGCCTGCATACTTAGCTCATAATGATTATCAAGTTTAGAACACTACAGTCTTTCACAATAGACCTTACTCAATGTATTGTATAGCACAGTAACGTTGTATACAGTTGATTGTTTATGCTTTGGGGTTCAATCCCCTGTTCTCCCCTTGGGTGTCTCGATCCTGATTGTTGCCAAGGGAATCTCAAGTAGGAGTAGAAAGGTTATTTTACCTTTGTATTTGTCACTGATGTGACCCACTGCAGGAATACTGTGTCCAGTTCTAGCGTACACACTTCAGGAAAGATGATAAATTGGAGAGGGTTCAGAGAAGAGCCACAAGAATGATTAAAGGATTAGAAAGCATGCCTAATAGTGATTAATTCAAGGAGTTCAATCCATTTATCTAAACAAAGAGAGGATTAAGGGGTGACTTGATTACTGTCTGTAAGTACTTACCTTGGGAACAAATATTAAATAATGGGCTCCTCAGGCAAGCCGAAAAAGGTGATTCAATGGCTGGAAGATGAAGCTGGAAATTCCGATTGGGAATAAGGCATAGATTTTAGACTTAGAACTCCATTGGATGGCTTGATGGCTCCTCAGTGTGGTAAGTCTCAAGTAAAACAACCTGAAATAAAATCATATAAAAGAGAATTATAGGGTTGAAGAGGTATTCGCAGCCCCAGGTGTCTTTGATTAATGAGCATCATCTTCTTCATCTTAAAAAATAACATGTCATCTCGACTCAGCTATGAAATAAATCTTATTTGTGCTTTTGAAAACCCTCTGCTCTGCTCTTTGGCATGTTCTCAGAAGTGCTCTGAGACAGCATGGGTGGTTGTGCTGATGACATACTGAGAATCAAGGGTTAGGGGGAAATTTTAGATTTGAAACCTCAAAACAATTCCCTCCTGTAAGCTAGGGCCAAAATGGGACCGTTTGATCATTTCCATTTCTGGCAGTGAAATTCAAGAGATACGGTCAAGAATTGTGTTTCAGTCAGTGTACGTTGAAGTTCACAACTCCATCTCAGAGGAACTTTTCTAGGTTTCAGTGTGTTTGTGAAAGACAATTGTAGAGAGTAATACTCTTCTCCTTGGGAGTTGGTGATGCAATAGCAGATTGGTAACTACAAACTAAGTGTTTAAAACTGAATCTTTAATTATCTAGAGCTGGATTCTCCAGTCTGCCCAGTTACTTTCTGCTATGAAATTAAAGCAACTCAGATATTTACATTAGAGAATTCTTCCCATATAATGACAATCTCTTCTGGCAACTTCATTAAAACAGCCTTAGGGCACAGCTCCAGTAGGGCTGTGTCTACACTACAGTCTATGTCCACAAAACTTACGTTGCTCAGGAGTGTGAATATCCCACTGCTCCCTGCGCGACATAAACTGCATTTGCATAAGTGCTCATGTGCACCGCGCTATGCTGGCAGGGGAGCTTTTCCCGCTGACATAGCTTCTGCCGTTCACAAAAGTTCTTGTCTTTTACGCCAACAGGAGACCTCTCTCCTGCTGGCATAGAGCACCTTCACCAGACACACTGCAGCGGTACAGCTGCAGCGCTGTACATATAGACATGGCCTAGAGAGCTTACAGTGGGAGCACACTGCTGTAAGCTGTCTATGTAGCTGCTCTAAGCCAACAGGAGAGAGTTCTCCCATCAGCTTAACTACTCCAGCCCCTGCGAGAAGCAATAGCTAGGTTGGCGGGAGAAGCTCTCCCACCGACAGAGCACTGTCCACACTAGCGCTTATGTCCCATGGGGAGGTGGTTTATTCACAGCCCTGAGCAACGTAAGTTATGCCAACATAAGCTGTAGTCTTGACATCGCCTCCATAGCATCTGTCTGAGAAAATAGCTGCCTGTGATAAATTTTTTTAAGTTAAAGGTGTGTTTTGATACTCTTGGTATGGTGCCAACTTATCTGATACTGTATTTGGGCACTATCCTCCTGCCCTCAGCTTTGAAAATGTATCTTCTGATGAGCAGATTTAAGAGATACCGCTAATTCTTGGAGTAGAAGTTCCAGAGCATCAGCAGTTCATAGTGGATACTGGGGCGTGAAGTGACTCCTGATATGAAGAGATTAACCACTGATCGTGCTTTTCAATATATCAAAGAACAAATGTACAGGGGGACATTATATCTTTTAAGCAACAGAACAAATGGCTTTTATATATATTCCTGTTGATGCACACACATAAATCCTATTCATGCTAATGGGAGCTATACAGACCTCGATGAAAGAACAGAACACAACACTGAGGCACAGAGCAAAAAACAGAGCAGAATATACTAAATAAATAAAGGAGTCACATTTCTGGAATTAAAACATGCAAATCACTTCACCCACACCCACTTAAAATAAATTACAATAATGTGGTAATTTTACTGCAGGAGGTGTTTGGCTCCCCTTGAGAATGAAGTTCTTCTACTATAGGACAACTAAAGTGCAGGCAGTGCAAACTGACCCACCAGTGTATTTCAGCTCTGTTCCGGTTGGACCATTTCCAAGGGAAAACATCATCTAGTCTCTGTCTTTAGCCTTTCTGCTGAGATTGAAAAGTAGAGCCAGTTATGAAGATGGTGGTGAGTTATCCAGGAGACTGGCTGAGATGTAAGTTTGGATGGAGACGTTTCAGAGTAGCAGCCGTGTTAGTCTGTATTCGCAAAAAGAAAAGGAGTACTTGTGGCACCTTAGAGACTAACCAATTTATTTGAGCATAAGCTTTCGTGAGCTACAGCTCACTTCATCTGTAGCTCATAAAAGCTTATGCTCAAATAAATTGGTTAGTCTCTAAGGTGCCACAAGTACTCCTTTTCTTTTTGGATGGAGAGACATTGGTGAGAAGTAAGAATGTAGGTCTGTGATTCACTGGCATGAAGATGGTAATTGAAACCATCAGGTCACCAGCAGATGAAGTCACCCAGAGATAGGAGGGAGCCAAGGAAGATTTGTGGTGTTCCCATGGAGACTATGCGAAGGGAAGAGAAATTAAAAGGCAGCACGCTCCAAAAGAATGTCGAGTATGTTAAAGCAAAGCAAAATGCATTGTGACCTGCACAATAGAGAGATACTGAAATTACCATCCTGAAAACAAAGAGATTGACATCAGGTTAGACAGATGTAGAATTCTCTAATAAATCTAAGTCACAGCACAGCCTAAATCAGCATAATTTACTGTGTCAGCTTAATTTCTTAATAGTTTCTGTATAAATTTAGACTCATAGGCACTTGAAAGCACGAGACCAAGGGAAGAAGATAATTTAGGGCATTTCATACTGAAATGATTAATAGCATTAAGGGCCCTGTCCTGCTCTCATTAAAGTCATCGGGAGTTCGGGCCTTTACCTTTTGCTGTTTAGAATAGTTTTGGGAATCCTTTTTACCCATTGCTGTAAAGGAAAGAGTTGAAAGAGAAGAGAAAATGGAGCATTTAATTATTTCTTTGGATTTTTCCAGCATAATTATTTTGTGACAAATTTTGGCTAGCCCCTTTGTGGTACCCAGCCATAATTTCAATCTTTGCCTCCCTTTAGTGCTGGGCCTAACACCTTTGTGAGTATTAGTCTCGCTAATAATTGTTTGATGCATTATAGTTGTAGCTGTGTTGTCCCAGGGTATCAGAGAGACAAGGTGGGTGAAGTAATATCTTGTATTGGACCAGCTAAGATATTACCTGACCCACCTTGTCTCTCTCTAATAAGGCAATAAGGAAACAGGGACTTGGTTCTGCTATCCTTCTGCACAAGCCAACTGCAAAAGGCAGTGCATGCTGTACTTTTCTAAGGGGTACTACAACAGCTGCAGTCTTTTCACCCCACTCAGGGTAGTGCCATAATAGTCCTGTATTTTCTTTTCAGTATCTTCTTTCATGATAAACGACATACTAGTGGTAGGTGTGTCAGAAAAATGCTCCAGTGCAATCTGACACATCTGGCTTTTCTTGACCATCCATTCATTTCCCTTGAAACTGCGGTAGAATAATTGTACTCTCTGGTGATAGCGAAAGAGCTAATTTCATTTTTAACTGTACCAGTTATCCTTGCCCAAGGGAAAGCCCTTACCAGGAGTCCTGAGCACATGCAAATATAACTTTAATGGGGTTGAAGGGTTTAGCTAAAGTGTCCATATTGCATATTCCACTTACCTAGATGATATCTGGAATAGCTACCAAGTTTACAACTGAAAAGTTTAAAAGTCATTTGACGGTATCCTTACTGCTCTAATACAGAGACAACACAACTTTTAAAGACTCAGAAGAACCTCACTGTAGTACAGATTAACCCACAGTTGATTTGACTGAACAAGGTACAATGCCCTTGACCTTTGAATGAAACATTTATTTAGCTTATAAGGTTGAGTTAACAGTGCTGCTGAGTTTGTTCAAAAAAAGGTTAAATTTGTTCCAATTATTTTTTAAAGAGCCAAAAACACACCAAAAAAAATTGAATTGTTTCAAAAAGATCCCATGTACAAGAAGCAGATAGTGAAGCTGGAGTGGACTAAAAAAATGTAAGCACCACAGAGACACCACAGTGTTCTTGTTTTCCTTTCCTAAGCCATGCATTTATTCATTTATTTCACTACATATCAATTCATGTGTTTGTCGTAGTCACAGTCCAGTTCATTTCATTTTTGTTATTAAGAGCCTCTAACCTGTGAATGCCACTTAAACACACTTATAAAGCTTTTAAAAAAATAATATACAGCTAGTTAGCTAGTTCACTGTGCTTCCCATTTGAGTGCAGAACAGAGTAAAATGTTTGGAATTATTTAGCATAAATCTGCTACATCAACTGGACATGTTTAGTGTCTCTTTGTTGTCAGAATACCTAAATATTGGCTTTCTTTGCTATTTAAATGCTATTCTATTTGTTCCTAACTTCCCCTGTTTAACAGCAGACAAACCCAGGGAGCACTGAATGAGTCGGATGATCCTGAGACAGGCTGTCTAACTGATAACAAGCCAACTTCTCGTCACTTCTATCCTGTCGCCTTGCTGCTTGTCAGCTCACACTTGCTGGTTGTGTGGCTTATCTTAAGTCTTGCTTTACTATTAGCCAAATATCAATAAACTTCACTTGTGTTCCTTTCTTTTCTACAAACAGCAACAAACTAACTTAAAAATAAAATAATTATGCTGTAATATTTCTACATTTTCAGACCCACAGGATTTGTCTATAGGATACAAGTGTCTAAACTGTATAGTGTTTTCATTTATTTTTTCTGATATCTAAGAAGTATACTATGCATTAAGTGAGTTAATTTCCTCTTTTTGTTCATGGTAAAGTTTTCCCTCTTTAACTAGCTCAAAGAAAGATCATATATATGTATATATATTAGTGTCTCTATATCAGACAAATTACAGGATCCTGAAAGCTTGAACCCCACCCCCCCATTTCCAAACTCCTATTCAGTCTATCAGTTAAAAAGGTCAAAAGTGATTTTGCATAATACAAACTAACCCTGAGCCAAGAATAATGGATGGGGCGGTTTGTCAGATTAATTTTCATTGTGCTGCTTTCATTGTTGTTTATTCGCTGATGGAATCTTCTGTTTTGTTTAACAAATAGGTTATGTTACTACATTCCTTCAACTAACCCTTTTCTGTCAAGTAACTATATGGAGGTAGAATGAGTTATGTTTTGTAATTAAATTAACCTGTTTGTAACTGTTGCTTTGGTTGCTTTTGCTTTCAAGACACTTTTATATTCTTTTTAACAAAGTCTTGTTTGTGTCTTGATGCCCCACTTTGGCACTTGTGACTTTTGTACTGTATGTGAACAAGCATCCTTCCTTTGTTAAGAAGAGAGTTGGGTTAGGCTATTTGGAAAGCCATTTTCTCTTTTTTTTTTTTCATTGCAAAGCTAAACATATTGAAATAAACTAGATATGAAAATTTCCTTTACAAATCTATAGGGCCAGACTTAATAAAATGCCTTACTCCTAGAAGCTTCGTATTTAGGGCTACATGTGGACTTTAACATGTACAGTAAAGAGTATGAAGGAATATTGTGAAAGGATTTAAAAGGCAGATATATTTCTAAAGTTAGCATGGAACTGTATCATTAAATAAATTATTTAAAAATTTTTACTAAACATTGATTAAACCTTAAGGGCAAATATAAAATTCTCATCATCTATTTCTGAGGGCAATAACTGTATTGGGGCTGGCCTTGGATTTAATTTTGTAAGATGTATCATCACTTGTGGAAAAACAAAAATGTAGAGTTGAATCTTTTGTTATTTTTACTTCAACTGTTGCTGAAACTCTGCAATGAAGAAATAAAACATATTTATTTATTCCGTGTTTCATGAAGTTGTACTTTTTCCCCTTTCACCAGAGAAGGATGCCGCATAGAGAATGTACTGAAGAATATCAAATGCAGAAAGTATGCATTCAACATGATACAGCTGATGGCTTTCCCAAAGTACTACAGACCACCAGAGGGGACATATGGAAAAGCTGATACCTAAGTTTATAATGTAATAAGAAACACACATCTATCCTAATTAGATAATATAAAAATTGCTGTTTGTGTGTCATGAATTGGGAGTGTGTAACAAAACCAGGAGTTATCTTGGTCAGCTATCAGTGGATCTATTTTAAATTAAAATAACTGTAGTCCATTACTATGAAAGAAAACCTCAATTATTGTCTGATTAATGCTTGAGTGTTCTCAAAACCAAGTATATACAGACCTCGATGCTAGGCTGTAAAGAATTGGGCGTCTCAAGTAGCTTCATGGAAGACCAAAAAGGAAAATGCAGATTGCTCCAGGAATTGATGTTAGTGATTTCATAGGGGGCACTCTGAGTCTATACTGGTGCTATTCCTGAGTACTGTGTGAAGTGGCACCATCCTGCTGGAAGTGATGTCTTCTGCATCAGGCATAAAACAGAGATCCCGGTCCCTTGTTGTCAAAGACCCCCATGGCATTCTTTCCAAGGCGTGTTAATCTTGGTCTGTTGGCCATATTTAAATTTGGTAATTACATTCTGCTTCTCTATAGAAGTTTGGTAATTGCAGCTTGTAATTTGGTAATTGCATTCTGCCTCTCTGCAGTTCCGGTTGGATGTATTATTCTTGGCATTCTGTGCTAGAGTCAAATCCTACTCATTTTATGTATGTGTTAATCTCAGTGGAGTCAGAGGGGTTACTGAGGTGAGTAAAGTGACCCACATTTGCCCCTTAGACTTTACTGGGCGTTCCTGTGCTTCATTTTAGTGCTGGGTGATGTGATTCCTATGTATCAGAGGCAACGTAGCTCTTTAGGATGGAATTACTTACATGTACAGTTTTGTTAATTTTTATACAGCACAAAGCCCAACACAAGCATAACAATGAGGGTAAATACTCCTTAATCTGCTACACTGTGGCTAGTTAGCTGATTTTCTATCACATGTATAATGCAATATGTAGGCAAAGGCTACTCTTCAGCCCTAACTGAATTTTAGTGCCGTTGCCAGCTTTTGTCACTCCCAAATTTATCTTCTAGACATCACAGGGTTTTTAATCACATCAGTTAATTACATTCCCCCCCAACCAAAAACAAAACAAAACAAAAATCACTCAGTGATGACTGACATTTGTATAGCATCTTCACTTTGGAGATAAATTATTTAGGGCAGGAAGATAAGAATTTTATCCAAGTAAAATGACATAGGAAATTTAAGATACCGTAGGCAAAGTGTAATTACCAAATTCAGAATTTGGCCAAGATGGAGAGATTAACATCTGCCGCCCCTGTATTATAGGAGTCACAGAAGTACTGGGGCATAATGAACTGTAAAATACTCCTTTCAATCCATTGGGATCTGTTGTGTAAATCTGTATTTGTACTAATAAAATATATATTTAAGACTGTAATCCTGCACACATGCACGTGTAATGAGGAAAATGAGCAGCCATGTTCGTAAAATTTACACGTGTTCCTAAATGTTTGAAAGATGGGGTCTTTGAATAATTATTAAACATATGGGGTGAAATCCTGGCCCCAACTCCCATTGACTTCAGTGCAGCCAGGATTTCATCCATGACATAAATGTACTTGATGAATTTAGAACAGCTTGTTCAAAGCAGGTAACACTGACATTTAAATAATATTTTGGTACTTTTATGATTTACTCATACATATGACTTCTTTGGCACTGTCTTGTTTGATCATTGGATATGTATTTAGATTTTTCTTTTATTATATATTAAATACCCAATAGACCACAACGAGCCTTTTGCAGTTGTCACAGCATCTTCCATAAATACACTACGGAGATAAAATCAGACAGATGTGAACTGAAGGTCTTGCATTCCTTTCCATACTATATAATTTACTAATGGAGTTAGCCATTGCATTCTAATTTATAAATCTGTATTTGTATATGGATTTTTAACCATTATAGAACGGACTCATAGAAAGTCTTAATTCATATTTATTGAACCAAAGTCTTCCTAGGTATGTCACAATCTATCCTGTCAGTCTAGCTGCCACATTTGCTGTGATCTCAACATTCTTTTGGTCATGTTTACAGTTTAAAAAAAAAGTTACTGAATGTATACATTAGGGGCTTGAGCCTGCATTTCTCTGTAAAATAATCCTATAGAACTTCCGAGAAAATATAAACTTTTTATAGTATTTTTAAACCAATCTGCAAATTTCTATGGCAGGGGTATCATTCTCTGTTAAATTCTATAGGTTTTAGAGTAATTTACGTAAAACCCCACTGACTTTAATCCATAATAAATTCGATAGAAAGGGAAAGGAATGTTTCAAGATCTTTGTCTCTAGATTTTAAATCATAATGTTGTGACCTTTTAAAAACATTTGGGCTCTGAATTACTACTGCACCATGATCATATTGTGTTTAATTATGTCATTTTAAACAGTGAAGCTATATGAATCATGTGCAAACAAGGGCTTAAATTGCTGTAATAAACACTATTTTTACATACTTTTTAACCTTGAAAATCACCCACAATTGTTATTTTTAAATTGTTACCAGTTTGCTTCCCCAAATATTTTTTTAAAAACCACGCAGTAGTCCACAGTGAAACAGAACTGGGCACAGTGGTGTTTAGGTCTTTAAAAAATGTTGGTTTTTTTAGGCAAAGCAGAAGCTTTGGATGACAAGTTTTTGATTGGAACAAATATTTACAGATTCAAAGACCCACAGAAAACATGCTGGCACAACTTCAAGTATATCAGCATACACATTGCTACTTCAGTGCTGAAAACCCCTTTTCTGTTGAAATATTTCCTCTGATTTAGATTCCACAGGGTAGATCCTGACCTGGTGTGAATTGTTACAGGCTCATTGAGTGCAATGGACCTATGACAATTTACAAAAGCTGAGGATCTGTCTCCAAAACTGAGTTGTCAGCTAAGCATGGATGCAAAACTAAATATTCTTCAACCTGGATTTTTATGAATGCAAATAATCCTTTGCTGCTGTTACCAACTATAACATACCAACCCAGAACGGAGGGCCTTTCCAAAGCCCTGCACACCACTTAAAGGGTTAACAGAGGGCTCCGAATGCATATTGGAGGAGTAATTCTGAGCAAATTGATTTTCATGAGCAAACTGTACCATTTGCTAATGTGTTATTGAAGAGAACTGACTTATCTTAATGGCAGAGTCACTACAATGTTCAGACTTTGCACTGTAAAAACGTTTGTAAGGAATGAAAGCTTCTATTTTGAGAGCCAGTCTTTCAAGGGATAGAAAACAGCCATGTTTAATGTGTAGCTGGCATTTAAGGCCAAATTCTGCTTGCCTTACTCATGTGAATAGTCCCGCTGAAGTCACTGGTACTACAGTCCTTGCTTGAATAAGATCAACAGGATTTGACTCAGTGAAACTTGAGCAAAAGTGCTACCCACGTTGAATGTTTGCATAGCGCACTGTTATTTACTTATGTAATTTTTGTACCATAGGTTAGCATGGAAGTAGCAAACCAGTTTAAATTGTAAGAAAAGGGAAAAGCTAAATGCAACCTTAATATAATATTTTCTCAGTGATATCCGTAAAACTTCTATTCTTCAATATATGCATAGGACTGACGTATTGTCATTCAGGCAGGTTTTTTTCTTCTGCGATCTTCTTTCAGGGAGTTTGGTAAGAACATACTTTTAATATTTATTGTTTATAGTTTAGCTTTTATGAAATGATTAGAACGTAGAGAACATTTCTAATTCCATTATCTCATTATGTCTATATGATGCTGTGTGTATGTTGATGAAACATTACCAACACATGTACTGTAATGAACCAGCAGTCTAAAGAGCAGGCTGAAGCCAACAAAAGGAGCATCAGTAAAAGTTCTTTGCACTATGAATTTTAATGTCCAGATTTTTGGCTTCAATTGTAAGCAGGAAACAATTTTATATATATATATATATATATATATATAGGGCTCTCTTTAAATCCATACAAATCAATCCAAACCAAAATTGTTATTTTAAGCAAATTAAAGCCTGGCTGGCAATATTCTAAATCACCACTGATGTTTTAGGTGCCTGGCTGCGAAGAAGAGCAGAACATCATGTGTTTACATTTGTCGGCATATAGTATGACTCTTATTATACTTCAGGAAATAAGTTGATTTTTATTTTCAGTTGTAAGAGATGGTTTGAGAAATTCTGAGATCAGTTCTTTCAAAGTGGTAAACGTATTTAACATCATACGGTGTAATTGTTAAAGATTACACTGAAAAAATTCAATATAAAAAAGTTACTTGGTTGAGGCAATTTTAGAATTATTTCCCATCAGGTGACTCTGCTGTGAACTTAAACCCATTAGTTTCTATATTTATGCTTTTTTGCCATAAAGAGAGAGCATGTTGTATTGGCATTGCCATGAGATATGTATTGCATCTTGCCTTTTGTTACTTTGTGGTTTTTAAAAAGAGCTGTGCGTTCAAGCAGGTGTTTCCAATTGCAGAAAAAAGAAGCTTTAAATAATTTATTATTGTTTAAAAGGGAAAAATCAAATGGATCTGGAAGAGCAAATATTTTAAAAATCATCGCAAAATTGCTTCCTCATATATAAGAGAAATGGTTTTTCAGTAGCCTAGAGTATTGATTAGTATTCTGTTTTTCTTTAATCATATAACAGAGATTCTCAAACAGGGGGTTGTGACCACTCAGGAGGTCACGAAGTTATTACATGGGGGCCATGAGCTGTCAGCTTCCACCCCCAAACCTGCTTCACGTCCAGCATTTATAATAGCATTAAATATAAAGAAGTGTTTCTAATTCAGAAGGGAGGACACATTCAGAGGCTTTCTGTGTGAAAGGGGTCACTAATGCAAACGTTTGAGAACCACTGATTAATGCATCGACTGTTATTTGCTTTGTGTGTTCCTAGACAATGCAGCATATGCTCTAAAACGGTCATAAATTCTAAAATACCTTCCTTTATTTTTCCCTTTCGCCAAACACAATCTTCTGAATAAGTAATGTAGCAAATTAAAAGGAAGCTATAGTATATTACCAAAAATCCAAGACTGAAAAATTGCATTCACCCACACAAGCTTGAGAATCAGGACCTTAAAAAACCCCTGTTTGTGAAATCACATACCCAAATTCCAAAGAGCACACACACAAAACACCAGAAGTATGTGAGGGCAGGGAGCGAAGAATGGGGACAGGGGCAAGGTAATGCAGTGGGGGTGGGGTGGGGGGCGACAGTGCAGCTCAGATTGCCTTCCCTTAGCATGAGAGAGAATTAGCATCCGGGTGGTGGTGGTTGTACTTTTCCCAATTTGCATGCATATAGTTTTACCTTGTGTGCTTTAAAATTAGATGAAGAGGAGCCTGACGTTCAAATTTTTGTGAAAGTTAATTGTACAATCATAGGGTTACTGTGGTACTTGTTTTCCTTTTGTGTAGCTATTCCTGTGTAACTGTAATGGCCAAATCCTGCTCTCTTTAGTCAGTGTGACTACTTGTACGAGCAAGACTAACAAGCTTTAGCCCACAATGTGTATTTATTCAGAGAAACTGAAGCACAGGTAGGCTGCCCCAGCTCCTTCTATCTTTGTACTTCAGGAACTACCATTTTTGTTTGGTTGCTGTATGTAAGCCATATCCATTGTACACTGTGTGTATATTTTTATTTAAATAAATGTGACTTTTATTTTTTATGTTTGACTTTTTTGTGTTTGATTTTCATTTTTCATTTTCATGAATGTAACAGATCCTGTAAGGCTGTTGAATGCCTCCTGAGAGGGTTTTAGCTCCCATATGTGTCAATGGGGGCTGAGAGTGTTGAGTACTTTCCAAGATCAGGCTCCGAGAGAGCATGTAGCATCCAAGGATGTCCAGGATATAGTAGTAATAACACCAATGATGATGGATTAATATTTCTTACCTATCCCCAGTTTTACCACAGTTTTCACTCAAGAATAAGGTAGATTTTGTATCTGCTAGTAATAATTAATAAAAAGATCTATATCACTGCTGACCTGTGGGGGAATTATTCTATGAGATAGACATGCAACAAACTTCCTTTCACAATAAGGAACCCCAAAAATTCAAGCAATTGAGTACCTGTGCTGTGATTGGTATTTTAGCTCCATCGGTTCAGTGCCTCCTGTTGGACTCTAGATCCAAGGAAATAAATAAAGTTTGCTTTAGTTAATACTTAATTTGCTTCCTCCATTACTGAAGCTATGTGGTTTGTTTTCACAGTGAAAGGTAAATCCTTCCTAGCTGGCTAAAAGGTAATAGGAAATCTTGTTTTATCCTGTTTGATTACAGGATATTAAGTGGTTGCTTTATCTGCTAACAAAAATTGCCTTCCACATTCCTAAATAGTAGGATTAGTTTCACAGTAAAACCATTTTCTTTATACATTGTGCTAGCAATGCTTTTAATTTCTATACACTGGAAAATCCAGTGAGACATTAATTATCTGCAAGTTTCTTAGCTGCCTTTTGAAAGTGTCAGAAACTTATAGTGGTTGTTAGGGTAATACGTTATAAAACAGCTGTTAAGTCTAGGAATTCTGTGCAGTACTAATAAATATGAGTATCTTTATTTTTCATGTTACTTTGCCACAGCACAGACTTTATCATCCACTGAGATTATGTGTTGTTTCTCATGACAAAGAATGTAACAAATATAGAAAAGGGAGCACAATTCATCTTTCTAAAAGGCTGTAATAAGATAGTACAAAATTAAAGTGTGTTTGTTCTTGCCACTTCTCTTTTGTAAATTCTTTTTGGATGCATATAAGTAAAAGTACAAGTGATTTGAGTTGTTTGAACCAAAAGCTGCACCCAGTCTGTAGTGGCATCCCCATTGATATTGTTGGGAATGTTATGCATTAACTGAAGACAATATGGGCCTGCTCCCAGTAAAGTCAATGGGAGTTTTGCCACTCTTTTCAATAGGAAACTTATTGAGCCTTATCTGTGGCTCTGTCCTACTCGTGTAAGTAGTTCCATTGACTTCAGTGAGACTATTAACATGAGTAAGGAGAACGGGTTGTATCTGTTGGTGCACAATATCCTTGCTAAATCACCACATTCTGCTTACATTACACAAGTGTGCAGACCCATTGATTTCTGTGAGGGCTCTCCAAACCCTGCCCAACCCCTTGCACACAGATTCTGCTACAAGAGGGCCCTTTGGCCCTTGCACACAAAACTTGTCCCTAAGGAAATCAGGATAAGAAATGGTGTTTAAGGGCTAGCCAAGATAGTGCAGTTATATATTTCATAGAATTGTTATCTCTTGGCAGTGTTAAAGCTACCATATGGGGACAGGGGGATTGATGGGGCAAGGCTAGCTACAAAAATTAAGGATTGAAATATAACGTGAATAATGAAACTTGTTTGACATCCGTTTTATACTGTTGATTTTGGATGGTCAATGCTTGTGTAAGAACGTGTAGGAGTATTTTGTCTTCACGTGAGTATTTTCAGTTATATCCTTCCCCTTCATTAGTGATCCATCCTGCCAATGCTTTCTCTCAACATAGTCCTTGGGGATTTCTACTTGCACTTTCTTCCTGTCTGACTAATTTGTGGTCATTGTAATTTGCATGGTAATGCAATTTACATAGCTGACCTGGATAAAAATTAAAACAAATTTCACACATATGCCCTGACTGGCAGAGAAGAATTTGCCCTTTAAATTGTATTGCACATTAGAGATTTTTGTTCAATCAAAGGCTTAAAATGTTTCAAAATGGGAAAAAAAGTTTAAGGGCTGATCCTGATGTCATTACAGGAGACTGATAATTTAATGTGACCCTTAACAGCAGGATCAGGCTTTTATAGAGGAGTCAGAAAGTATCCACATTATCTGACTTTGCTTCGAAAATGTGAAATCAAACATCTTTTTGTTCTGTTTTTGTTTAATGGAGCCCTGATCCATGATTGGGTTCCCTAGGCACTACTGCAATACAAATAATAATAAATGGATTATAATGTACTTTAATGTACAATGAATTTGCACACACAAGAAAATATTTGCCTTGAGTGAGTGACTTTTGTCATGAGTTGTAACTTTAAAAGGAAGGTGTAGGGTAAAATTTTCAAAAGCACCTAAAATTACTTAGGAGCCATTGACTTTCAGTGGGACTTAGGCACCTTTGAAATTTTTACCAGTATCAACTAAGGGCCGAATTCTGCCATCAGTTGTACTATTGAAGCCATTATGGTGTAAGGATACAATGTGGCCCTCAGCAGCTACCTGTCACTGAAGCCCCTGCTTTACAGGTTCATCACCTGGACTAGATGAGTCATGTAATCTTAAATTTTCCTAATTTTCAATTTGGATGCGAGTTCACTCTGTTTAATACTGTTCTGATGTTCGGAGTTAAGGGAGAGGTCAGAGAGGTCCAAGTTCAACAGATTACTATAATAAGGCTCTTAACATTTTCCAGAACAAGACCATAACTTTAGGCGATGTTGATAAGTGATGATGTCTGTCAAAAGGATGCTAACATGACAGGTAACCTGACATGGGCTCTATTCCGAAGATTGAACTGTATCAAACTAATCTGTGTCTTGTGACAGAGGCCTGATTTACACTGATGTATAACGTGTATCTGGCAAGAGACCACCCAGCTGGATTCTAGTGACTGCTCTGGACTGTTTTAATGTTCCTGTATTATATCTATCAAGCAAGGCTCAAGAATCCCAAAAGGTGTGCTTACACTTGTTTATGCTGGGATTTCCAAAGGGAGCTAAAGTGCCAAACTCTCATAACATTCTATAATGGCAGTTAAGTACCTAATTCCCTTAGGTTCCCTTGAAAATCTCAGCCTATTTTATTGACCAATCACATGTATGACACTTCAGTCTTTTGGGGAGTGACAGGGAGATATAAAACACAGATTACAATGCAGCATTGAGGCAGCTGAACAGATATACTAATGATATAATCATAAAATAGGCTCTGAGAGTGAAGAGATATCTGAGTGATCTGGGACAGAGACGGCAGGAGGTTGCCTTTACCTGAGCTGCATTGACACCGTAAACTTTGGATTGCATTAATCACCGTGAAACACTCTAGCAGCTACATATACAAACACACAGAGAACGAGTGATTTTACAGAAGGATGGTCAGCACCATCTCTTTAAATTGATATCTGACAGAAAGGGAAGGGACTTGTATAACAATTAAAAGGATAGGAAATAGTACAGGTCAAGTTATTAGACACCATAAGAAAAAATATTGCACACACTGCTCCTTGATGTATTTGGAATCCAAAGAACAAATCAGTGTAACATTTAAAGAAGACCAACTAAGGAACAGCTTGTCTGAAAGCTGTAGCACAGAGAAATGCTGTTCTGTATATTTAGATAAATGTATTATACCACCTCTTGGGAACTTTTGATAAAATGGAAGGTAACTGTCAATACCTTGGGAAGAGTCAAGAGTCACCTGACGAAATACCAGTAACTAACAATTCACCAATGCATTTAACAGCTGGGATTTTTCAAAAAAGTATGTAGGAGAAAGCATATAGGAGAAAGATCTGACAAATATACAGAGATATGGAGTGAGTTATTGGGTTCCTAAAAGCCGCTTCCAAACTTTGTTGAGCCTGGAAGTTATTGCAACAAAATTTTCAAGGCATTTTTTCTTCTCGGTGGAGAAAAAATGGTAAGAGTGAACATTTCAGGTGAGTGAAAAATAGCAGTTGCTAGCAATTTTTGTGTGTGTAACTCCAGCTAGCATGCTTGACTATAAATTGCAGATAAGTGTTGGTTTAAAAAAGAAAAGTGAAACACTCAATTTATATTTATGTATTCATGGGCATAGTGAATGGACATCAGCAGGAACTATGTGCTCCCATATTTTTTAAAAAATCAACGGGGGTGCATCTCACACACGGTACAACTCCCTTTTTCATTAAACTTACTAAGTCCAATCAGTTTTTACTGGCATCTAGGCCAGAGCTCTGGCACTTACTTCCTTTTGATCTTCAGCTTGCTAAATTCCACTTCCTACTGTGCTACCCTGCAGTTAATTTTTAACAGTTAATTTGTTTGGACATCACTGAAAAGAAAATATTACAACTTCTAGCAGTAATAAGGCACTGACTTGCCTGTCTGTTTATTTAACTTCAAAAACAAATAAGCAAAAAAAAGTTTCAGAGCTAACAAAACTCTGACCTGTGCTGTTAAGAGGGAAATACAAAGAAAACCACACATTTGATACTGACTTTCTCAAAACCAGCATTGCAAAAAGCTCCCACTAATTTCCACACTCAAAAGTGTATCTCTAAACTGTCATGACCATTAGGGGGCTGGAGAAACAGCATCTTATGAAGTGACAGATTTTGATAGGGGAAGAAGTACTGTTCACTGAGTCAACTTATTTTTTCTTATAATTACAGTGACACAAATGCTTATTGTTTGCCCATTAGTATGATTAGTGCCCTGAAGGTAGTACTTCCCTGATTATGGATTCTTTGTTCAGTTACTGTCCTAAGTATGTAGTGTACAAATGCTGTACATTTCTGGGAATAGTGTTTATAAGCTAGATAAACCTTTCCATGACTGATCATGTAGCAATATACATTTCTGAGTGGATTTTTAAATTGAAAAAAACACAGTTTTTGGTACTACATTGAGAGGTTGCCGTATGAAGAAAGCAATTTTCCCATGTGTGTGCCCCATTTGCAGAACCCAGTTCTACATTTGGGTTTTCAAGTCAGCACTTAAGGTACATTAAGGTGTGAAAAGGGACAAAAGGGAAGCATAAAGCCCTCAAACCACTGAAACCATGGAAATTCAGGATGGTGTCCTTAGCAGCTACCATTCCCTCCCTGGAATTAGGGGACTGGTTTGCAATCTTCAACTTGAAAGATGTGAATGCATCTGATGAAGTGAGCTGTAGCTCACGAAAGCTTATGCTCAAATAAATGGGTTAGTCTCTAAGGTGCCACAAGTACTCCTTTTCTTTTTACTTCCACATAGCGATTCATCCTTCTCACAAAGGATTTCTGTGTTTCACTTTCAATCACAATCGTTGCCAGTACCAGCTCCTACCCTTTGGCCTGTCATCCACCCCAAGGTTGTTCTCAAAAATCATGCTGGTCATAACTGCCTCCCTCCATCATGTAGGAATAACTATCTTTCCCTACTTCAGCAACTGGCTTCTCAAGCGCTGGTCATATAAGGAGGTATGGTTGACAGTTCAAACAACTGTTTCACTATTCTGAAGTCCAGACTTGCCAATAAATCTTGGGAAATCGACCTTGACCTCTACACCATGTATTCTCTTTATAGGAGCTCTTCTGGATTCAGTAACAGGTAGAACTTGTTTCAGTCACCACAGGTTCCTTGCTCTAAAGAACCTTATACAAAGGGTGCAGCCGCACCCTCAAGTTCCAGCAAGGACGTATCTGCAATTGCTGTGGCACACAGCAGCTTGTGTTTTTGTGACACAGAAGGCCAGGTTGCATCTTCGGTGTCTTCATGGATGGCTCAGGACTGTTTATGTACCCAACAAATAGTCTCAACAAGTAGATGTCTGTACCCAGTCAGATCCTACAGTCACTCACTTGGTAGATGAAGCCATCCAAAGTTTATGCAGGAATCCCGTGCAGCCTGAATCCCCCTATATGATATTAACATTGGATACTTCCTTCTTGGGATGGGGCGCATATTTGGGTCCTCACACAGTCCAAGGCAAATTGTGACAACAGGAACAGAACTTGCACATCAGTCTGTTGGAATTAATGGTGGTCAGAAATGCTTACTTGTTCTTTCTTCCCTTATTCAAACACAAGTCCATCAAGATCATGACAGACAATATAGGTTCATGTATTGTTACAATCGTCAGGGTAGAACACATTTCTCCTCACTGCACTGAAGTGATAAAGCTTTGGAACTGGTGCATAGCCAATTGGATAGTTGTCTTGGCTTCTTATCTCCTGGGTATATAAAACACCTTTGCGGATGACCTGAGCAGACACTTCTACCTAAATTACTAATGAGAGTTGGACTCTTGAGTCCGCAAAAAAATATTCCTAGCTTGGGTATTTCCAGAGATCGACCTTTTTGCCACAGCAGCAAACACAAAGTGCAGGAAATTCTGTTTCAGAGTGGAATTCAATCCCCAATCTCTAGGAGATATTTTCCTCATAACATAGGGAAAGGGTCTTTTCTATGCCTATTCTCCAACTCCTTGCTCTTAAAGGTCCTTCTCAAGAGCAGTGAGGACCAAGCCAAAGTCATTTTGATTTTCCCTACTTGGCCAAGACAAGTTTGGTTTCCTTATCTCATCAAACTCACCTCTCGCCCTCCATGGCAGCTCCCAATCAAACTTCAACTGTTTTCTCAGGAGGTGAGTCAGACACTGCACCCCAGTCTGAACTTCCTGAGGCTACAAGGTTGGTTCCTCAATGTTCTCAGGACTAGAGACCACATGCTCGTTGGAAGTAGAAAAATACTGTTAAATAGCAGAAAGGAATCTACTAGATGTACTTACCTTCAGAAATGGAGAAGATATAACCTTTGGTGTAACCAATGCCATCTTTCTCCTGTCCAGGCATCTCTTCTCTCTAACTTGGATTGCCTGTTAGAATTGAAAAATTTAGGCCTATGAGTTCCATCAAGGTTCATTTAGCCTCAATAACAGTTTTCCTGTGCCAGTAGGAAGTTTCTCACAGCGACATTCCTAAAAAGGCTTATCAATATTTTTCTGCAGATGAGAGCCTCTACACCACTTGGTGATCTTAATCTGGTTCTTAACGAACTCATGAAGCAACTTGTGAGCCATTAGCTACATTGTTCACTGCTACATCTGTCTCGGAAGACACTCTTTTTGACAGCCGTCACTTCTGCTCAAAAGATTGGAGAGATGGCAGACCCTCCCTTTACTTGGTCCTCCAAGGAGAAGGTATCTTTACCATGTCATCCAAAGTTCTTACCTAAGGTATCCTCTGAATTTCACATCAACCAAACTATTGGCCTTTCTTTTTTTCCCTAAGCCACATCAATCTGCACAAGAGTCTGCTTTTCATGCACTAGATATTAGGAGAGTGTAAGCCTTTTACTTGGACAGGACTAGACTTTTCATGAAAACTTCTAGACTCTTTGTTCCTATTTCGGATTTAAATAAAGGAGTGTCCATCGGCACTCAGAGATTTGCTAAGTGGATCTCTGGATGTAATATTGCCTGTTATGGTTTTGTTGAGGTTACACCTCCCCAAGAGGGACTGCACACACTACTACAGTCTATGATCTAGCTCTACTCAAAGATATTCAGTCCTTGATGCACACATTTTGTGACCACTATGCCCTAATTCACACTGCAAGATCAGCTGTGGCAGTAGACAATGCAGTTCTTTCTTCAGTGATGGGCTTTGTTCCAAAACTCCCACCTCCTTAAAGGATTGTTGCTGGGAGTCACTTAAAATGGCACACCCACAGGGACACTACCCAAAGAAGATGCAGAGGTTACTTACCTTGTGCAGTAACTTGGAGTTTTTCAAGAGGCTTGTCCCTGTGGGTATACCACTTCCTGGTCTTCTCCCCTCTGCTTCAGAGTTGCCTCTGTGGGCAGTAGTGAAGGAACTGAGAGCAGTTCATCCATGCAGCCTCTATATAAGCCTCGGTAAAGGGCACGAGGATGTGTAGCGAGTGTGCATGGGCAGAACAGGCACGGTTAACAAAAATCTCTGATTGAAGATGCGGGGGAACATGTGCACCTACTGGAGCACCCTCAGGGGGACACATCTTGAAGGACTCAGAGCCTGCACAAGGGGAGTAAACTTCAAAACACCAACACATGCCTTACACACCCAAGCAATGACAAACACATGGATGTACACACACACTGTTCACTCATACAGTGGTCAGGCACAATCTAAACACAGTGAAGTTTTTATCAAGTAATGATTAATTATTAGCACAGTGAAGATCACTCCTCTCTTCTCTCCAGATGAATTTTTCATTGTGGATGGTCTTTTTATGGAAACATTATTATTTTCATTTATGTAAAAGGGTCACAGGTCAATGCATTCCACAGCAAGTCTCTTGTTTGGGTGAAGCCTGATTTCTTCTGATTTCATTTCAAAGCAATTAGGGAAAAAAGAACAGTTAAGAAAATTAACAGGAAATCATTTAAGTATTCTGAGTGTTGGCACTTGGATTAATATACTCGGGTCTTAAAAACTAGTAGAGGCAACATAGTTAAGTAATAGCAGCCTCAGCCTTCCTGCAAACAGATGCAGCCTTTTTTCCACTTCAGCAATCTGCTCAATCATTTTTTACCATGGTGCTCAACTCAGTTCAGGACTTTGTATGACAAGAAAATGTGTCATCATATCTTCTACTCATGTAATATATTACTGAAAGCCAAAAATGAAGACCAATAGCAATGAAGTACAACTGCTAGTTCAGCACGCAAGGTGGACAAGTATTGAGATCGACAAAGTCTGTTATGTTTGTTGCATTTTCCTATTTGGCAACTAGGGAGTCATATCTGTGCAACTCTGTTTTCTTATTGTAATCCCTATCACAAGAAAGGAGCCTGAGAAGTCTAGATTGTATGTTGGTGTTCTTTTGCTTTGCTTAATATGCTGCATTTTTTATTGGCTTACAATGTTCATCTTCCAGACTAGAGAAGATACAAAGCAAAAGAGTAGAAGAACCACTCAATCAAAATATTGTATAGTAATATATAATTATTATACATATCTGGGTGTGTACATTGAGTGCTTTTGAGAATACACATTCACACCTCTATCCCTACCACTACCTCTACTAGTGCCACAGCAAGATACCAGAATACTGATGGCATATTCTTGAGGCCAAGATGCAGTCTACAACAACAGAAATAACACCATCTTCCAAGGCGCTTATTGCAAGGAGATATGGTAAATGATATCAAATCAAATCCATTCTCACTATATCCCTGAGATTGCTATCTAAGTCGAACAGTCATTTTTGGATTCCATTGGACAATTTCTGTAAAATTAATTATTTTTTTTCCTCTGGTTCTGTATCTCATTGTTTCATTTGAAGACAGTTCACAGCTTGCTCATCCATTTTGCTGTTTTACAAAGATGTTCAGATTTCTGATTATAATAAAATTACCACAGCAATGATGAAGATTGCAAATGGGAGTTTCAAATAATGGAAGGGGGAAAAATTAGTGAGTTTGCTCTGGTTCCGCCAATTAATATTATTACAGATATGAGCACGTGTGACAAATTTCTTAATATTGAACATGTATCCAGTGACTCATAAGAAAAAATTACGCTTGATGTTTTGTGACTCACACTGTGTCCATACCTTGGAAGAGATAATGCCTCATCTTCTGCAGTTACATGTCTGGTTTTAAAGCTGGATATTGTGAGGACCAATGATTAACTGTGTGTATTGCCAGGGATGAAAATGTGCTGCTTAGGTTTTAAGTTGATTTGCTGATATCTACCCGGGTCTTCAAAGGTTCTGGACTCCTGTTTCCTGTTGAAATAAAGGTGACTCAGTGTCATCTTACAAATTGTATTAAAACTCGTAAACAAAAATACAATCAAGAAAACATATTACCAAAGCTAACCTATTATTACTAATATTAAACTAAAAATAAAGCTGTAGAACTATCAAATCAGAACCAAATTAACCAACACTGGATTGGAGTTTAAATCATAAAGCGAGTTAAAGCATCAAATTAGTTACACAGTTAGTCCTTATAAATTCTAAAGAGGATTCTAAGAAGGTGGCTGTCCATTGGGTATAAACCTCAGTCTTCCCTCAGATGGCTTGTTGACCCAAAAGGTAAAGCTTCTCAGCCTTTCTCCTGATTGCAAACTTATTCATCCTTGCAGCACCTCCCTCTGAGATTTTTGGACGAATCAGATGCAAGGCCTACCTTGAATCCATGCAACTTGGTCCAATCAGGTTTGAATTAGGTCAACCTTAGCTACCGTCAGTTCTATAAAAGTCTCATTTAAACCAGGAATTTAAAAAGTATTAGGGGCTTTACATACAGCAGACTGAAAGTCCACTTCCCCCCACCAAAAAAAAAAATAGTCAAAAATCCAGACATAAAACCATTTTTAAGAAAGCAGGCATAGTCTCGTCATCATAAGACCTTTCATCCAGACATTATGTCACCAGGTTACAGAAAGTTCAATACCAAAAATCCTGTACAAATAATTGATCAGGAATAAATAAATAAATTAAATTAAATAACCCTAGCAACAAAACCAGTCACTCATCCAATCGTTCATCCAGCAACAAAATAAATGTAATACAAATAAATGTGATGCCCTCACTTCTCTTGCAAATGACAATTTACAGTAATATTGAAACTGGGCTGTAGGTTAAACAGCTTGTCTTCCTGAATTTTTTCACCATGATAGAAGGAAATTACTTTAAAGTCTCTCAAGAGAAAATTCATTTAAAATATAAGACTTTCAATTCTATATCAGATCTGTATTCTCACAGGGGCCACTTGTTGCACAGTATGTTAGACCAGTATCGGAGCATACGCCAAGTTGTAATGCATACTGAAGGCTAAAAAGCATTTTTTTTAAGTTCTGTGAACAGCACAGTATGTATGGTGGCCAGTCAAACATGTAGAAGCATTATGATTCAGTAAGACAGTGACAGAGTATGCAAGGCCGTCACTTGAAGAGAGAAAATGAGCAGTCACACAAAAATAAACATCCAGAGTTTGAGATTAGGGCCCAATGAAGAGAGGCTTGAATACCAGAAACTTAATTTCTCACCTCCAACCTCTGGGTCATGCTTCTACAACTTTGAGGAAGCTGTCTAGAATCATAGAGTATTGGAATCACTGAAATGATGGAATATATGAGTGTTGGCAAAAGGATTCATCTTGACACCAACCGCAACTATTTGTCTGAATTCCAAATGAAGGAAAAAATGATGGACTCTGAATGTCTTAATACAGCTTGGCTGCCTAGAGTGTCCTACATACCTGGATTCTTCCATCAGCTTTCAAAATGGCTTCCATTTGGTTTGGAAGAGGAAAAATACTTGGGATCTGATTTTTTGGAATGGTTGAGCTCTTGCAGTTCCCTCTGATTTCAGTTAGAATTGGGGGTGCTCAGCATTTCTGAAATCTCAGCCCTCAGTATTTCTGAAAACCCAGCCCTTAATGAACGCACACACACACACACCGTAATTTGACCTCTTAAAACCAAACAAGTTCTTTAAATGTACGTTTTAACAACCAGACAAAACAAAACTGATGCTCTTGCAGGAATGTTAAGCATCTCAGGATTAAAAATTATTTGTTTCCAGTGCCCTTCCAGATTACATTTCAACTTTAGTCACTAATAAAGGCAGCCCTGAGTTCAATCTTTACAAATGCTAAGCAGAGCAGAGCTCATTGGATGCAATGCCTGCTGAGCTGCAAAGTAAAGGAAAATCACTGTTCCAGAAGTATTTTAATTGCCAATCAGGTCAGTGTCTCATGAAAAGTTCCAACATCAAAAGCATATCCAGGCAAGGAGTAACTTTATTCACACTTAAAGTACTAGCATATTCCAGATAGTCAAATTAGTGCTTAACTCAGACAGTTAATCAAATACCCAGAAAGGAAAATAAAATGTTCTGATTGTCTTATTGGTGTCTAGATCACAGTCTTCCTCTGAAAGGCCATCACCCACTAAGTGTTTGAGTCCCATTGAATAAGCACTCTGCTGAATCCGCTTCCAGGAAGGTACGCTGTATATATTAGTGGTGAGTTTGTATTGTCTTCCAGGATTCTCCTTTTACTTCATTAGTCTCTTTCTCACCCTTTCCCTGCTCCACATTGTGGTAACCTTCCCTCAAGTGAAGACAACAATGCATGTCTCCTTTTCAGTAGGCTCATCAATACTACTTTTATGCATTGGCCAGAGGGGAACATGAACTAGTAGGGCAAAGCACACAGTACGCTCAGCCATAGGGGATACTCTCAGCACTTCCATCCCACAGAGAACTTCAGCTCCAGGCATCACCAGCATGAGCACTGAACTCATCATCTATTACACTAACACAACATTAAGGCTGCAAACTCAAACACTCAGTAGTCAGAAAAACCCCACAGGCGAGGTAGTCTCATAGCATTAACATTGCCTCATTGCACAGCCTATATGTGTTGGGAGATGTATTAATAACATACAACAAACAAGACCGCACAGCAGCTTCCTTTTAGGGCCAAACTGTTAAAAGGGGCTGTAACCAGGCCTCTTATTTTGCACTGAAGTCAACTGCAAGGGGCCAGTGCTATCCAGAAGGACCTGCTGGCAGAGGACATGCCAGTTCGGCAAGCAGGAACTACCTCTCTGCACCATCTGAGATTAATCTTCCCCAGCCCGGTATGTGCAATGTGGTCAAGTTTGCATTGCAGGAAAAATCTTAACTTTAGGAATTTTCTGACTTTTCATCCTTGATTTTGGAACCTCGGCAATAGATTAAAGCTAAGTTTGTGCCTTTTAATTTCTCTTTTTTCCATCCTTTTATGGACTAAAAAAAAAAAATTGCAAACTATTTAGCCCGTACGGCTTAGAAGCTCTACAGATTTCAGCAGCACAATATGTAAGTTCAATGAACTTTAAAAATTCAGCCCATGCAGCTAACAAGTTTTGCTGGCTTTAGCAGCAGGGCTTGTCAGCTCATTGTTCCAGACCCAATGGATTTTCTTGCTGAATCAGAGTAAAAATGGAAAATATTTCTATCTTACCTAGAGTTCCTAAAGTTATAACCAATATAATTATACTGGGAATGCAAGACCTACAGCACTATATTTGGAAACTGGAAGAAGAAGCCATTTTTAAACATTAACTGGTGTTTAAAATATATACATTTATTTGTCTATTTCTTCACTAGGTTCCATTTTCTGGAGTTCCCTAAAGCCAGATGGATACTCACAACCGTGTTCATATTACAAGTGGTAATTGGATAAACCAGGTTGTAATAGAACTGAGTTTGTGATCCTGCATTCCTTGCTAACCGACACTGCCAGGGAGTTTGGGGTTACACAAAGATTTCTGGCTCAGACTGTTGGGTAGTTTCTTCTGCTACTGACTGTTTCAATTTTGATCTAGACTTCAGAAAGGTAGCATCATTTTTCAGCAAACACAGTAGGTTAAAATATTATTTTATTGCTAACCTTTCATATAACCCCTCCAACAAAATCAAAATGCTCTTTATTCTATTCCATTAATTAAACCAGCTACCTCTCGCTCTCATAGCACCAGTGGTCCTCAGATCTCAACTCTCTGTAAGCTAGGCTACAGAGTTAACAATGCCTGACAGGGAATTTGGATTTTGAACACCATTACGCATATTCCTTCACTTTTGCTTGATCTATGCCTCAGGGGAATACATAGCTGACAAATCAAATGTAAAACCTACATAAAATGCTTATTCAGGCATCAATATTAAAAAAATGCTTAACTCTATGTAGCAGTGCTTTTTCTCTCACCTATGCAGTATATTAAATCAATATATGACACAGCTCTACCAGTATGACATATACTGTGAGACTAGTGCACAGAACCAAATTCTCGTTCCAATGCAATTAACTGAAGTTTTACCAGAGCTTGGGATCGAGTTTTGGATTACAGTACATAGCACAAGTGAGTTTCAATTCACTGTTGTAACTATTGATTTTTGATATTTAGAGGAGGTAAGTCATCACCATGCAGAAGTGAATACTTCACTGAGGTTAGGCAGCAGTTGCCATCAGAGCCTTGGGCCACCTGGTGGAGTTAAGATTTCCGAGTCCTAGACTGTGAGACCTGCTAAAAAGGTAGCCCCTGGTTTGAGGAGAGAATGACAACATGACAGTCTAGATTTAAACCCTTTCAGCAATCCCTAAGTGCTTGGATCTTCTGGAACTTCTTTCACCTTTTGATCCCTGGGATGTTTCCCAGAAATAGCTCTACGTATTTTCTTTCTTTCTTGAGATGGCTGTAAATCTTTGGCTGATTCTGCCTGAGTAGAGAAGTCTTGTCTTAATTTAGGCTACAAGCAGATAGAAGACCGTGGCTGAGGAATTTATGAGAAGAGGAGTAACCACCTCTCAACCACCTTTGTGGTAGCCAGCTGGGGTCTAATTGACCCCGGGCAAACTTAGTGCAGTTCTGAGACTGCATGAAATTGTGCTGGCAGCAGTGGCCCCTGTATGCCAACCAAGGATCACACAGAATGTAGCAACACTCCAGCCTCACCCAACACGTCCCAGTAGTGTGGCCTTTAGTGCAATCCTGGGATTCCCCACGCCAAGAGAATCCTCAGCTGGCTGACTAAATTAACATTAAGGCCCCTTTGTGCTGCTAAACTGTACAAAGGACCTGTAATGCCAAGATCTGGCCCAGAGTCTGATATCCTTATCATAGACATAGGTGCACTGGATGACCTAATAGGCTTTGCCTGTCTTTTTTTTATTATACTATACGCTTAGCATAGCAAACATGATAATCAACATTTTTCTGTTCTCTGAGCTCAACAGGCTGCGCACAGAATAACTGTTATACTGGATACTCAAGGTCATACAATTGGAGGTGCACGAGTCCTGTTAGAACATCCTGTCTTCCCCAGCTGTGTAGGGCAATTCCCAAATAGCACAGTAGTTGAGCTCTTTTGTGTCCAAAGGGGCTCCCTCCCACATTTCTTTGCTCACAGCTCTTAGAAATCAAAAGACTGTCAAGACGGTCACTTATCGAACTCCATCATGGTTCAACATGTGCGGTGGTGCAGAAAAATAGAAAATCCTGTAGCGAGCATAGAGAGCCTGGTTTGTCAAAGCAAACAGCTGGCCAAAAGTTTGTTGATATTCTTAAAATATATATACACAGGAGCCTCAAGCACAAAATTGGCACATAAAGGCAGTTGATAGTGATAGGAGATTTTATACTTCCCTACAGTGCATTATTATCGTGGTTATATTTTTGGTAGTGATTGTCCTGTTTTAAGTTTCATATATAATAGATGACCTGTTATTAGTGCTTATCAGCATTATATGTTTTGGTCCCACTAACTATAGCTTTCCTATCACCTAATGACATATAGTTTATGCCCAGATCAGTGGCTTATGAGAGGCAATTAATTTTCTCTAGAACTTGCATTTTCATTTTCTTCCATGCCTATAGTCTAGCAGCTAATTTCACACCAAGGACCTAATTACTTTGCCTCTCCTGGCATTCTCCTCTACTTCAAGCCTTCATAAAGACCACGTAGCTCTATCTGAAGTCCTCATTAGAGATGTGAAAAACTTGCCTGGTGTATTTTTAAAACTGTCCAAGCTATCTAGCCTCATGAAAGTTAATACTGATATTTCAGAACATAGAGGGACTGGCTGACAGTGCTTTTCTTCATGTTTATCCCGTGTCAAAGCAGGAGTGGGCATAATTATAACCGACAGATCAGTATAGTACTATTCACCTGTGGCCCCTCCCTCTCAGCTGATTTTTTTAAAGAGTATTAGAAAGGTTTGTAATTTTTTTCCAGATATTTTTGTCCTCTGTGCACACTTCCATCCAGTCTCCCCACCCCCAAAAGCACATCCCTATATTTTAAAAACCTGGGCTGCACTGAATGGGAGTTTTGCCATTTACTTCAGTGGAGTCAGGATTTTACCCCAGTTCTTTATATGGTCCCCTTGGGTCAGTAGAGACTGACTCCATAATCCTACAGGTCTGGGCGAGGTGTGTCTCTGCTGAGCAGCTCGCCTACAAAGAAACCCATGACTGCACACAAGTGTACGATAGTAAAAATAGTGTAAATTTTAATTTAACTAAGGGTTAAACTGTGTGCTAAGGCTTGTAAGGGCAGGCATTGAGAGCACTTTTCCATCTCATTTTTGCCTCCCTTACTCATAGTGTGCACTTCGCTATTCTGGTGACCCAAAATTGATCCAAGTGGTTCCAACTTCCAGTTCCAAGTTCTTCTGCTCTGAGGTGTTCCCAACTGCCTGCTTGAAGTAAAGCCTGTAGTGAAGAGCATAAGTCATAATTAGGGCTGTCAATCACAGTTAACTCACAATTAACTAAAAAAAATTAATCGTGATTAATTTTTTGATCACAAGTAATCGCACTTCTAACGATAGAATACCAATTGAAATGTATTCAATATTTTTGGATGTTTTTCTACATTTTCAATATTGATTTCAGTTACAACACAGAATACAAAGTGCACAGTGCTCACTTTATATTATTATTTTTCATTACAAATATTTGCACTGCAAAAATAACAAAAGAAATAGTATTTTTCAATTCACCTCACACTAGTACTGTAGTGCAATCTCTTTATCGTGAAAGTGTAACTTACAAATGCAGAATTTTTTTGGTTACATAACTGCACTCAAAAACAAAACGATGTAAAGCTTTAGAGCCTACAAGTCCACTCAGTCCTACTTCTTATTCTGCCAATCACTAAGACAAACAAGTTTTGTTTACATTGACAGGAGATACTGCTTCCTGATTCTTATTTATAATGTCATCTGAAAGTGAGACGTTCTTATGGCACTTTTGTAGCCAGCATAGCAAGGTATTTACATACCAGATATGCTAAACGTTTGTATGCCCCTTCCATGCTTCAGCCACCATTCGAGAGGACATGCTTCCTTGTTGATGATGCTCATTAAAAAAATAATGTGTCAATTAAATTTGTGACTGTACTCCTTGCGGGGAGAATTGTATGTCTCCTGCTCTGATTTACCCACATTCTGCATATATTTCATGTTATAGCAGTCTCGGATGATGACCCAGCACATGCTTGTTTTAAGATTTGACAAAACTCAAAGAAGCTACTGATGTGAGATTTCTAAAAATAGCAACAGCACTCAACCCAAGGTTTAAGAATCTGAATGCTGTCCAAAATCTGAGAGGAACGAGTTGTGGAGCATGCTTTTAGAAGTCTTAAAAGAGCAACACTCTGATGCGAAAACTACATAACCCAAACCACCAAAAAAGAAAATGAACCTTCTGCTGGTGGCATCTGACTGAGATGATGAAAATGAGCATGCATCAGTCCGCACTGCTTTGATCATTATCAAGCAGAACCCATCATCAGCATGGAAGCATGTCCTCTGTAATGGTGGTTGAAGCATCAAGGGACATGTGAATCTTTAGTGCATTTGGCATGTAAATATCTTGCAAAGCCAGCTACAACAGTGCCATGCTAATGCCTGTTCTCACTTTTAGGTGACATTGTAAACAAGAAGCGGGCAGCATTATCTCCTGCAAATTGTAACCAATCTTGTTTGTCTGAGTGATTGGCTGACCAAGAAGTAGTACTGCGTGGACTTGTAGGCTCTAAAGTTTTACATTGTTTTATTTTTGAATGCATTTTTTGTACATAATTCTACATTTGTAAGTTCAACTTTCATGATAAAGAGATTGCACTACAGTACTTGTATGAGGTGAATGAAAAATACAATATTTTTGTTTTTTACAGTGCAAATATTTGTAATAAAAATAAATATAAAGTGAACACTGTACACTTTGTAATCTGTGTTGTAATTGAAATTAATATATTTGAAAATGTAGTAAACATCCAAAAATATTTAAAATAAATTGTATTCTATTGTTTAACAGCGCAATTAATTGCACGATTAATCACGATTAAATTTTTAATCGCTTGACAGCCTCTCGTCATAATATCTCATTCCTTCAAGTACTGAGGGCTATAAATTATCTAGCTCATGGAGAGATCACAACACTTTCTACATTGCACTCTCACACCTCTTTGCAGGCATAGGCTGATGGGGTACTGAAATTCGCAAGTCTTCGCTTCCTTCTCACAAGAGTGGGACAGTCAGGAAAAGCAGAAAAACAACATGACAAATGCAAACAATGTGAACTAAAACAAGGCTAATAAGAATACTTTTAGGTGCACATACTTCTTTCAAAGGAAAGTTGCGGATACTTAACTATGTATGTAGTTGATTCTTTTCTATGTCCTAAGTATAGATTTCATAGATATATAGATTCCAAGGCCAGAAGGGACCATTGTGATCATTAAGCCTGCCCTCCTGAATAACCCAGGCCATAGAAATTCCCCAACATAATTCCTAGAGAATATCTTTGACAAAGACATCCAATCTTCATTTTAAAACTGGAGGTTACTTATTGTAACAGGAGGTTCTTGGAGGTGTATGATCCCTATCTATATTCCAGGGGGGGTACACATGCACCCAAGTCCAGAAGAGGAGTAAAAATGGAAATGAGAACTCATTCTTAACAGCAGTTGTCACTCCTACAAACCCTAAAATGTATTGAAAATGAATTTCAGAACAGTTTTTAGAAAGCACTATCCCTGTGATCCTGTTGTATTCTCTATAGGAGCAATATTGAATGGCTTTTGCCGTAGTAGTGATGTAGCACTGTATTCCTGCAGTCTGATGATATGAAGTAGAGCTGAGAGAATGCAGGACCCATTTGACTAGGAAAGTCAGGACTTTCCGCCATAGATGGGAGCTGAACATGAAACCTAAATCCAATTCTTTCCCCCAGCTTTGAGAAAGCTCAGATCCAAGCACTTTGTCTACCTTACAGTGATTACATTTATAATATTTTTATATATTAAATATAATTTAATATAATTTATATATTAAATATAAAATTAAATTTTTATATATTAAATATATTTATTACACAACCTTACAGTGATTACATTTATAATTAATTTTAAATGCTTTTTAAAAATTACTTGGTGTCAGATAAGCTTCATGTTTCTGTGTAGTTTGCACATTTTGCAGGATGACTTTGAATTTACAATTTCATTGAAAATCCCCTTTTTCCTATGCAGTCAAACAGACTCTAATTCTCTCAACCACTACGTAGCATCTTAAGTTTCAGAAGCTGCCATCATGACAGTGGGTTGTTAATTACTCTTTATCATATTTACAACATTTAACTAAATTGTATTTATTCTTCTTTTGTACTTAGTGGTAGGAATGAAAACAAGTTTTATAGTACACAATAACCTTCCTTTAAATGAAGGGATATGGCTTCAAAGGAGCAACTCTATTCTGAACTATAGAATGTTTTAAATTACAACCAAATTGACAAGCAAAGCAGTGACTGAAATATAAAAGGAATTATTGCTTAATAAGTTCAACTTTGTGAATAAAACAACACACATTTTGTACAATTTCCAGAACAGAGATTTCTATCATCCTCCACTATTGTTCACAGTCTGGTAGAGTAGCTCATTTGATGAAATTTTAAGTTCACAGGTGCCATTTTTTCCCCTCACATTGAGAGCTTGTGAACATAACATATATACGTTTCCACTTTCTGTGTGCCTTCTTCATTTCTTCATTGCTGCATTTGTCCCCTGGAATGTTGACACCCTAGTGATATATCAAGTATGTGGAGTAGTACTGGAAATGTATTTTGGCCCATTTATCTGATACATTGGGCAGTATTTATTTGATGCAATTAATAATTTCCCAGGACATTCATGCAATAGCACAGTTTATCTGTCTTTCAACTTCAAAATCTGCTTTCTTTTTCCACACTGTTCAGGTACACTGCTTTGGCACTGGTTAAGTGTCAACAGTGGTTATGGCTGTTAATAGAGGAAAGGTTGGTGCAAAAGACCTGGCTGCGTAAATTGAGTTTCCATGTCCAGGGGATCTGGATTATTATTTCATGCAGGTAGGAGGAGAAGGCGAGAGCAAGAAGTAGGGCAGCAGAGGTATTCTAGTAAAATCTCTGTTTCTGTTGGGTCAGTGTGTACTGAACTGTCTCTGTAAAGCAGACTAAGAAATAGTTATATCTGAATTTTTGCTGAACAGAGAGCTGTATGAGCTTCCAAACATAAGATGTCTGCCTGACATTTTTGCTGACATACAGACCCGTTAGTAAGAGATCACGTACCACATTAAGGGATGTGTCAGTTTGTCGTTAAAAAATGGATTGCTAGGAAGATAAGACATAATGAGATAATGTATTTAAATCATGCCAACATGATTAACTTGATAATTGGACGCAAATCTGGTCGGCCCTTTTGCATCCAATACTGATGACTTCTTAGACTAGAGACTGACAACAGACAGATGCAAGGCTGGCGTCATTCCAGCAAAGGCCGCTGTGTAGTGGTAGGAGAAAAGGCCGGCAATTTTGCATTAGCCCAGCATCAAAGTCAATCTGAAAAGTCCCAGAAGAAAGACTGGTAGAAATATTCTGTACTTTCTATTAAAAAACTTGATTGTTTGGCCAAAGTTCCTTAGGCAAAGAGTATGAGCTTGTTTCACATAAATGTTAATGCACATTGGGTTTTTAAATTCCCGATCAACAGAACCTTTGAACTTAATAGAGTTCAGCCATTCTCTTTCAATTTACAGTGTTGTCTTTTTTGTTAAAATTCCATATGCCCAACAACCTTTGTAGGAATCAAAAGTTTCTTGTTAGTAATGCACTGAATGCCTGACTTTTAATTAACCCAGTGAATAGACAGAGATCAAATTTGTCATCTCCATTCATTTATATTTGAATTAGAAAATGGGATGTGTCTAAGTTTCTTTTTAATTAACCTGATTTGCACTTGTAAGTTAGGGCTTAATTAGCACAGTTCATTCATCATTTCTATCTTAAGCCACTGAAAACTGTATTTCCTATCTATTGGGCTTCATATTTCAGTGCAGTTTAATTTTCTTAGGGATGGACCCGATCCAAATCCCTGGACCTGAATCAAACCAAACTCTGGGGAGAGGATGGACTTCAAAATGTAAGAGCTGGATCTGAATTTTGCAGCTGGGGCTGATTTTAATTGTTCATAACTGGCATGTGAATTTCCTGAGTAAAATAAAACAGGTTCTCACTCTGAGGGAACAATATGTGATACTTCAATCAGTAAGGCCTATATGTTTCTCTCTGTTAAGGAGCACTCCTGGCATAGTCACTCACTCCCCTAATAGTGAGAAATGACCTGGAATGCTATTTGGAGAAGAAATACAACAACATGGTCATATTCTGGGCTGCCCCTCAGCCGCTGCTGTGTCCAGTGCACAAAGTATGCAGAAGGGAGGTTCTGTGCTGAACAAGATGTGTGTTTTTTTGGGTGGGGGCAGAGTCTGGCAACGTATACTCTATGCTCCATGTTTCCTTCAAAATGTGGAATAAATGACCCTCCCCCCCCCAAAAAAAAAGATACCATGTAGGCTATTGCTGCTCGTGACAGTATTAACTGTCTTTATACTCCCTGCGAACTAGAACTGGTTGATCAATGTTCATTAACAAAATAATCCATGAGTTTCCCCTGTCAGTTTTTCAGCAATAAATAATATTAAAAGATTTATTTGCACTATTTGACCAGCTCTATGTGTGGTTAGAAAGTAAAATATTCATGTTCCTCAATATATATCCCTACTCACTGTTTGATACTGGCATATACAAGTGTCAGACAACCCATTTCAGGCAGCAGGTGGCCAGCAGCCTGTCTTCCATTCAGCGTGCTCCACATTTTGGTGCAGAAAGCCAGTGGTATGGGCTCATGCACCAACCTGCTAGGTTGACACAGACCACTTGACTAACTGAGGACCAGAATAAACTGTAGGAAAAGTAAGATTTCTGAGCAGGAGACAGACTGAAGGAGCCCCCATTTGGAGAAGCAGAAAAGGGTTAAGATGTTGATGGACCTGGGCCCAGTTAGTTTTAATCCACCCTCGAGTAACACTGTTAGTCCTTCAGTTCACCAAGTGCTAAATTCACTCTCAAATTGTAAAAATCCTGAACATCTTGAAGTCTGATTCAGATTTTACTCAGCTGATACTTAGCCAAACTTTGATTGAAGTCAGTGAGTGTTAGGGCTTGTCTAAATGCAGGTTTGCCTCGTTTAACGAAAGGTGTGATTTTAAACCACAAAAACCTGTGGGAACACTCATTTCACTTTAAATCAGGCTTACTTCAGGTTAGCTTAAGTTGATAAAGAACAGGTTTAAGCTAAATTGCACTGTCAGTCTAAATAAGAGTTTCCATGCAAGGATTTGCCCTCGTTTAACTTTACAAATTTAACAGTGCCAATTTGTGTGAGGACAGGTCCTTTGTGTAAGGGCCAAGTAAAAACTGAGTAAGGACTTCAGGATTTGACCCAGCAGAAATAATGTGTAAGTCATTAAATACTGATTTTCACTGAGTAACCACACCAGGGGATGAGTGCAGCACTTGAGAAGTGAAAAAATGCAAGTACCAGAAGTACCACAAGATGCTGTTCCAGCTCCCCCCAGAAGTGCCAGAACTGTGTTCCAGAACATTCTGGCACAATTCAAGTGCTGAACCGGATGAGTACTTGATGGTGCTCTATGTGGCTGTCCTGGGCAACCAAAGATTTTTCATGTTCAACATGAGAGCAGGTGGAGACAGGAAAAAGCAGGTGAAGAATTCTAAGCAGACAGAACCTTCCAATGAGAAGTCACTGTTCTGTGTTCATAGAGGGAGAGCTACCGTGTACTTTTACTGCTGTGCATTCATTACCTTCAAACAAAAAGCAAACTTCCCTCCCAACATATAATTAATTTTAAATATAAAAAATTTCTCCAAGAACAAAGAAAAAGTTGAGAGCTCTGAGGGATGCTTCCTGGTATACTCTTGAGCTGTCTAGTTTTTTTTTCCAACCTCCCCACCCTGGCTGATGATTGAGCTGTGTAATAATTCCCTAGCTAGAATGGGGGGCGGGGGGGGGCAAAGAAGACAAGGAAAGGAAGGAGACTGGAAGTCAGAGCTGGTATTCTGAGATGCTAATGTGTTCTTTGGGAAGTCACCCGACAAAAGCGACAGTTATTCACTTTAGCAACTGCTGTCTTTAGGCAGCGAAGCTGCTGAGGTTTGATGTTTTGTACTGTCAATGTTATCTCTGGGTCCTTTTATTCCACTTTGTTTCCCTGCTTCCCAAGTAGTCTGTATCAGCTACTGTTTTGCTTTAGGGTAGGATTTTTCCATTACTCTATTCTTATTTGTACTGCTTAATTTTCATTTCAAGTATATAATTTGCTGTTTCATTATATATAAAGTCAAACCAAAATTCCCAGAGCTGGACCTAGAGGCTTTGAAAATGCATAATGCTCTAGCCTTATGAAACCCCTAGAGCAGTATGAATGTCAGTCTGGCTACATAACAGTCAGCTACTGATCTAAATATCTGTTGGATCCAGATAAGCACAGTATGCTCGAAAATGACCACAAAAAAAGTATTATAAAATGACTTTAAAAACCACCATTTCTATTTTGTAACCATGCCAAAGCAGTTACTGGCTCCAAAGTGAGTAATTTTAAAAGAAGAAGTTGATGAAGGGTAAACTGGAATCTTTGCCTATGACAACTACAAGATAAGTCATGTGCTGAATGTTTTGCTCTGGGTGTTGTGCTCACCCTTTACTCTTAAACACCAGTATATAGACATGATAAAAGCACCGTGTGAACCCAAAGGGCAAATATCACTTCTATTTGTGGGTGGCGGTTGTTTATTTTTATTGCAGTAGCATCTAGAGACCCCAATCAAGCACTGCGAGCCCCATGGTACTTGGCACTTTAAAAGATGCATATTGAAGAAGGAGTTCCTGCCCCAAAGAAACTAAGATCCTGATTGTACAATTCACTATATATGAGCAATGTGAGTTACAAGATCAGGCTCTAAGTAGATCCCTGCCCTCCCATAAGTCAAGAACATCCAAAACTGGGAGTGACTTTTCTTTCTACTACCTATACCAGTGTTCTCAACCAGCAGTACATCAACTCATCCAGATATTTGCCTAGTTTGATAACAGGCTACATAAAAATCACTAGCAAAGTGAGTACAAACTAACATTTAATACAGACAGTAATTTGGTTATAGTGCTCTATATGCTATACACTGAAATGTAAGTACAATATTTACATTCCAAGTGATTTATTTCATAATTATATGGTAAAATGAGAAAGTAAGCAATTTTTCAGTAATAGTGTACTGAGACACTTTTGTATTTTTATCTCTGATTTTGTTAGCAAGTATTTTTAAGTGAGGTGAAACTTGGGGGTATGCAAGACAAATCAGACTCCTGAAAGGGATATAGTAGTCTGGAAAGGTTGAGAGACACTGGCTTATACCTTGGTGTTTAACCACAGAAGAAAACAATGTGGAACTGAATTGACAAGTTTTGAAAGTACAGTCAATTGTGATTCTTCAGGTAGATTGAGAACACAATACACATTCTGAGAAACATATACTCTCTTGGCTCTGAAAGCTGGAGCCCTGTGGAAAGCTGTTGTGCATCTTAACCAAACATTTAGTTTCCAAAGTTTATATAGAGAGTTTTGGCCCTGACCTCAGCCTAGTTTCTTTCCATTTACTTGGAAACCAAGTCAAAATCTCCAAAGGATGGGGACAGTTGACAGGAATCTATGGCTTAATGTCTAGGTGAAAGCAGGTATCAAGCAGAGTGCCCCAGGGATTGGTCCTGGGGCCGGTTTTGTTCAACATCTTCATTAATGATCTGGATGAGGGGATGGATTGCACCAAGTTCAAGGATGTCACTAAGCTGGGGGGAGAGGTAGATACACTGGAGGGCAGGAATAGGTTCAAAGTGATCAAGACAAATTGGAGGATTGGGCCAAAAGAAACGTGATGAGGTTCAACAAGGACAAGTGCAGAGTCCTGCACTTAGGAGGGAAGAATCCCATGCACTGCTACAGGCTGGGGACTGACTGGCTAAGTGGCAGTTCTGCAAAAAAGGACCTGAGGATTACGATGGATGAGAAGCTGTATATTAGTCAACAGTGTGCCCTTGTTGCCAAGAAGGCCAATGGCATATTGGGCTGTATTAGCAGGAGCATTGGCAGCAGATAAAGGGAAGTTATTATTCCCCTCTATTGGGCACTACTGAGGTCATATCTGGAGTATTGCGTGCAGTTTTGGGCCCCCCCTCTACAGAAGGGATGTGGACAAATTGGAGAGAGCCCAGTGGAGGGCAACAAAAATGATTAGGGGGCTTGGGCACATGACTTATGACCAGAGGCTGAGGGAACTGGGCTTATTTAGTCTGCAGAAGAGAAGAGTGAGAGGAGATTTGATAGCAGCCTTCAACTACCTGAAGTGGGGTTCCAAAGAGGAGGGAGCTAGGCTGTTCTTACTGGTGGCAGATGACAGAACAAGGAGCAATGGTCTCAAGTTTCAGTGGGGGAGGTCTAGATTGGATATTAGGAAAAACTATTTCACTAGGAGGGTGGTGAAGCACTGAAATGGGTTACCTAGGGAGGTGGTGGAATCTCCATCCATACAGGTTTTTAAGGTCAGGCTTGACAAAGCCCTGGCTGGAATGATTTAGTTGGGGTTGGTCCTGCTTTGAGCAGGGGATTGGACTAGATGAGCTCCTGAGGTCTCTTCCAACCCTAATCTTCTATACCTCTATACTAGAGAGAGAAGGTGGATGAGGTAATATCTTTGATTGGAGCAACTTCTGTTGGTGGGAGAGATGAGCTTTTGAGCTTATACACAGCTCTTTTTCAAGAATCTGTTATTCTATATGGTACCTTAAGAATCCTTCCCACCCCCCCTTTTAATTATTGACAGCATAGGTTTACACTCCTGGAGACTGACTAGGTGTAACAACACTTAAAGCCAGTGGGTCTAAAGAGAAATAGTCAAATAAAGATTATAGGATTCTTCTTCCAGACTAGGCACAAACCTAGAAGCCATGTGAAGAGAGAAATGCTGAAGTGAAGAGCTCCACTGCCATGGAGCTGAAGTAAGTGCCAATATTTTTTTTAATGCCCTCAAGTTGAAGCTGCCACTGGGAGAGGGGAAAGGTTGTCCCCAATGTACCAAAAACAACGCACAAGACTGTCCAAGGCTGACATATTGCTGCTGGTGGAGTTTCAACAGTTCAATCTTTTGGGGAGGCTGCTGTCAGCTCTACAACTCAGTCATGGTTCAGCAGGAAATTGGCATGGAAGAGACTGAAACTTTTGTAAACTGAACAACAGCTTGGAACTATGCTACTTTGGTTTTCTTTTGAAGTTTAAGAAAAAGCAAGAAAAGGCCAAGAATTACAGGCCAACTACTTTAAATCTAGCCTTAACATGATCTAAAACAGGGAACAGGTACCCAGACCAAGGGGTAAGGAGCTTGAGACTTCAGACCCCTTCGTACACAGGGGTCAGAGAGCACCGCAGTGGTGTCACTGCTTCAGTTTCTGCTCTACTTAAGACTCTTTGTTTCCATGAAGAGCATGAGTTTGGCCCCAGCTCCATCTATTTCCAGTGGTTTCTGCAGTGTTGCCACTTCTCACATTTGCATCATGAGTCTTGTGATAATTGCTCTTTTTCTTCAAGCCCCAGTTCCTAGAGTCATGTGATTACAAGACACTCAGCTTTCATTGAGAACAGTAAGTTTCTAGCCGCAAAGAAGAGCTTGAAACATGTACCTTAAAAGTCCATAAACAGAAGGCGTATTAAAAAGAACCCCAGAAGTAGTAATTTTAAAATCACATGATCTTCAAGCCAATCTCATGATTTTGGAGGCCTAACTCATGATTTTTTCCGACTTGGCATTGGCAATACTAGTTATGACTTTTAGTGCTGAGAATTCATATGTACCCAAGAGCGTTTCTCTACAGTCAGTCCACTCAAAATAGAAGAGTGTTTTCTTTGGTTCTTATAGGATTGTAGCTTGTACCTTGCACATTAGAATCCACAGATTTCAGACTAATCAACAGCCTTCAAGAGTGTATGCTCTGTGTTCAGAGAGTCCAAAAGCATATTGAAAACCTGTTATAAGGTCTGCCCCAATACAGAAATCAGTTAGCAAAGTACAATTCTTTCATGGCACGCCAGTGGGGCAAATGCCCTTCACAACCTATTAGAGCTCGTCAAATATCACCAGGCAATACTGCACATTATAATGCACACATCACTTTAAATTAAACCTTCAACATCTGTTTCATCCTCCAATTACAAATCCAGAAAAAAATTCATACTTGCATCATAAAAACAAAAGACATGATAAAAATGCGTGTGTATGAGCTTAGTCACTGCAGTGTCTCATCTGTTATGGGTTTCTAATGTTTCACACCCAAGCCAGGGGAAAAGTTTTCTTTTGCTGACACAGGAAATGATCCCCCTCTGAATTGTTTCACGGCAACCAGGAATTCACCAGAAAAGAATCTCTGTACACTGTACAGTAGTGTAGCATAGTCAATTTTCATTATAAGGAGTTGAATACAAACCACAGCCATAACAGAAAATAATGGAACGTAAAAATAGCACCAAATTCAAAAACGTGTAAAATAATAATATTACTGCAATACTGAGGTTTAGAGCTCAAAACACACAACAGTTAGGAAATGCAGACTTAAAAGTTGAACCTTAACTCTGTCAATTATATACATGACCTACAATGTGGACATCTGATAGATTATCTGACAAATAAATAGCATATATTACACGTGGACCACATATGAAATCAAGAGAGTCTTCATGCTTCGGCTTGAATTTTAAGTCTCTGTAAGATCTATTTTTTAAAAGGTCACATTTGAAGAAACACTAGTTTTAAAGTTCTCAGCTATGAATATTAACAACAATGAAAGTTTAAAATCAGATGAACCCACAAGACCTGTTGTGAATAGAGTTGCACTGGTGTAAAATAGGTGTAAGTCAGAAGAGAATTAGTTCTAGGGACTTTGGAAACTTCAGGCTGATTACTACAAAGCCTATGCAATTTTTCCGAGGGTAGGAAGCTGTTTCAAAGTTTGAAGGGGGGAGGGAGGCAATAAAGGTTATCTAAAATTTGATTGAAAAAAATAAGTAGACTGATTAATACTAAGTTTCACTGAGAAACTAAGATTTGGCTGTGAAATGGAATTAAAAGATACAATATAATGTGTATCCTGTACTTTAAAACATAACTGATTGCAGTGACAACAGCCTGTTCAGTTTACCTCTGCAAAACTGAGGTTCACAATCACTTTATAAACACTCCTCCCTTTTAATCTCTAATTTGGATGATTATTTTATTTTATTTTATTTTATTTACAATTTCTTCTTGTTTGGGGAACTGAGCCATTCAAAATTGCCTGAATTTTATTTTTTTCTATTTATTTAACAGATTCCATGCTGCTGCGACTATCTGTATCTCCCTCCTAAGAAACAGCTCATATGTGAACTGGAGCTGATAGGGAGTGTTGTACTGGAAGATTAAACAGTTGACAGAATTTGACCCTGGGCTGATTCAGCTATGCAGATAGACCCAATTTTACAAAACCACCCTGTCTCCCTAGGGAAGTTCAGTGTAACTATGAAGGTGTGGTTTGTAGGAACAAGCACAGGCAGTCAGGTGATCTCCAATTCTAATCCTGGCTCTGCCTCTGTGCAAATCGCTACATCTTTCTGTATCAGTTTCCCCCTCTCTAAAAGGAAGATAATACTTAGAAGCGTGTTTTGAGGATTAACTAGTTATTTCCTTTATATTGCTTTCAATATATAAAGTGTTATAAAAATGTGAAGTACAACCACTTCAGGAGGGACAGTGACAGCTGCATTACTTTGCTGCATAATCCTGTGGACCAGAATCTGTTGATCTGATCCTGGGTTGAAAATCAGGGCAGCTACTCCAGGCATTGCCTTGGCAGACACCTCATTGGCCAGGAGGAAGGTGGAAAAACCTTTTTATTTCTGTTGTAGTGTGAACACTGTTAGTCACAACCACATCTATTTACACTACAATGTTTATCATTTAATAATACTTTGTCAAGTTGATTTGTCACAATGTCTTTTTACCACAAATATCTTGGCTTAAAATTGATTTGGCATCAAATATGCGTTCTACAACGTATTTTTGCAGAATAGTCACCTATGGCAATCTGATGGAGAAAGCATTCTTTTGACAAAAGGACTGTTTCACAGTTCACTCAGGTAAGTGATTTAGTGCTGCACTAGCTGAGCTATTAGGAAACACCCTGCTCCCACAGCTTGTCTCCTACCTTAGAAAGGCTTCCTGCAGTCTGCAGAGGAGAACTTTCACTCATTAACATACCTTCTCAGGTCATAGTTCTTGCTGAACTTGGGAATCACTTAACTGTCTATTGTCCAATTAACCAGTGCTTCCATTGCTGTTGCCCCCTTCCACCACCACGCCATTGCTTTTTCCAGTGGTTAGGGTGTTAGCCTAGGACTTGGGAGACCCAGGTTCAATTCCCTCCTCTGCCATGAACTTGTGTGACCCTGTGCAAATCATTTAGCTTCTCTGTGCCTGAGTTCCCATCTGTAAAATGGGAATGATAATAATACTTCCCTACCTCACAGGTGTGTTGTGAATATAAATCCATCAATGCACAGATGTTACGGTGATGGCGGTCTTGTAAGTACCTACGGTAGATAGATTCCAGCCTGTTTTCTATTTGTAAAGTGTAAGTATAAGCCACATGCTTGTAGTGTGTATTTAGTAAGGTAAATAAGTGAAGAAACCAGTGAAGATAAATCATTTTATTTGTTTCATTTTGGAGTACTTTGTGTGCCTGCAGACTTCCTGGAACCAGGGTGATGACTCTGCTAAATGGGCCAGAATCCTCCAGAAATTGGGATGGTCGGTACTAGGCATGCTCATTAGCTGTTTGAAACTACTTAGGTAATTTCCATTGTGGGCAAGCAGCCAGTCAGGAAACACCCAAGCCACTGTCTCAGAGAAAAATCAATGGGAATTCAGGGGGATAGGGAGGAGTATATAAATAAAAGGAGTGGGAGCCAGACTGAAGAACTCAGCAGTGGAACAGACTGCAGGTTGCCTTGTCCCACTAGAGAAGGAGGGGTGCACTAAAATTTGCTGCAAACTGATGCTGCAAAGAGTCCAGGGGAGTTTGAATGGGGCTGTGGAACTAACATTAGTTTCCCAACTTTAAGGGGCTGGCTTGCCCTACAGAGGGTTTGGAAACCATTCCACAGAGATTGAGGCTATGTCCACATTACAGCTTATATCGGCATAACTAATGCCGCTCAGGGGTGTGAATAAAACACCTCCCTGTGTGACACAAGTTACATGGACATAAGCACTGGTGTGGACAGCGCTTTGTGGGTGAGAGAGCTTCTCCCGCCCACATAGCTACTGCCGCTTGTGGGGACTGGAATAGTTAAGCTGATGGGAGAGCTCTCTCCTCTTGGCTTAGAGCGGCTACGTCAGAGAGCTTACAGTGGTGCTGATGCATCAGTGCAGCTGAGCTGCTGGAAACTCTAGTGTAGCCGTGCCCTCACGAGAAGGGTAAATCATCCCAGAGAAAAGGCCTAGGGAAGTATATGCATGTGTATGTGGATAATTGTATTTGCATTTGAACTCATGGTAGTAACTTGCGGGAAAACCGCCAAGGGTTATCTTTAAAAAGTCGTTGTTGACAATATTCACCATTGTTTCATGGGTTATAAGTAAACTGTTATGCAGTTAGAGAGAGAGATTTAATAAATATTTTTCTTTAGAGGTTTGGTGTCGCTTTTGTTCTCTGAGAGTTCACTCTGTGTAATATAAATATCTGTGTGTATGTGTATATCCGGGAAAGGCTAAACTTTGGTCTGTACCCCAGCAGAGAGGTAAGCTGAGGTACAGGACAGAGGAAAGTTAGCAAAGTCTTGTGTGTGAATATTTAAATATAAATTGGTGTACACAAAAGTAAAATTACATCTTGCAATTTTGGAGAAAGAACAGCTTTTAAAAGTCTCACTATTAGCCATGGTGGAAACAGAGGCCTGGAACCACTGGGACACAGCCTTTTAGGGCAGAAATGTCTGTGAGATGTTTCCAAGGTAGCAATGCTACTTCAGGTTTGGTTCTACCACAAATCATTCAAGAAGATTAATAAATAAGGGGAAAGAGATTTTAAACACTGACACACTGCTATGTGCTAGAGAAACAAAGCTGCTTCTTTTTATGATTAAATCCAAAGCCATTAACAATAGCTAACAAAAGCAGGTATCAGTTAATATCCCTGCTGTATAACAACACATCTGGAAGCAAGAGGTGCAGAATACTGTGGTGGGCCTACAAGGCACTGCTTTTGATCACAACGTAAAAATTAAGCGTTTGAGTAGCAACAGCCTTAGGAGTTGAAGCAAACGAAAAGGAGAAAGATTTTGATAAAATCCCTTTCTCCTATTCATTGATTATGAGCATTTCAACATTGTTTCAATCCAGTTTACAAATTCACTCCCCAGGCTCATTTTAAGTAAAACCACACGTATGAATTTTATCCATTCTTCTTTTCCTATAGCAAGCTCTGTGATGGACATTGGGATTATCTGATTGATTTCAAAAATCAATTTTATTAATTGCTCTGAGAATGTTATCATGTATCGTCTTGGAAGAGATTAATCCAGTTTGGTTATAATGGATTAATAGACTGATTACTTTTCAAATCTCTTAGCACCTATTTTCACTAAGGTTTTTAAGAAGTCTGTGTTCACAATATGTTGAGCTGAGAGAGAGACAAAACCTCCAGTCTTTGTTGTTTGGAAGAGAAGGGAAACTGTGGTTCTGTGAGCTAAAGATGTAAATGTGCTATTCCTCTATAATAAGATTCCAGGATTGTCACTGTGTCTGGGTCTGTCTGAAACCTAGAATGTCTGAGCCAGTGGGAAGTGATGGAAACAGCTACAAGCATGGTTGAGAGTTCTTTCGTTTAGAATATCACCAGGTTCAATCATCACTGGGACACAAGGTCTGTTACCATTCAATTTTTAAGTTCTTAGCTCTTTTCATTTTATGAATTACACCCATGCAAGAGCACAACATATATCTATGCCATGCCAAGAGTCCTACACCACTGTGAGAACTCCAACCAATCACCACCCTTACTCTGCAACTAATTTGTATGCTACAGTTTTATCAGGTGTATGAGTGAGATTGAGCAGATCAATGAAATTGATTACTTGGCCCAACCGCCCCAGTTACCACCCACACAACAACCCAACCAGCATATACTTAACCTAAATACCCACAGTCACCACTGTGAAGGAACTGCTGAGGCTGGTGATTAGCAGTGACATCACCAGAGGGGGTGGAGCCTCTAGGGATGATCCAACTGACAGTTGGAGAATGGATCTCAAGAAAGGGAGATCTGGGCATGGGGCGGGGCCATCATAGGGCGTCAGACGGAAGGCCTGGCTAGACTGGCCTGGAGAGCAGGGCTAACTGAACAAGGGTTAGGAGAGCTCTGAGGAGGGAACCAGAAGAGTCTGAAGGGAGCTCAGCTTGGTATCCCAACCCCCAGCAGCTCCCCACAGAGGGAGACGTGGTGGGCTTTGGTGGGGAGAGATTCCTCAGTGGAAGAGAGGGACTCCAAAAGCCATCCTAGTAACCCAGCAGCAAGGGTTGTGCTGAGAAGTGACATTGGATACAGACAGTTATCCCCAGAGATCCCCAGAGTTATGCTAGGTAGCCCTGAAAAGACTTTTGGGAAACTGGCAGATTACTACATCTCTGCTATTATTTTGGATTTACCAGCTTTTGACTCACCTGCTAATGTATTTTACCTCCTTTAACCCCTCAATAACGCTCATTTCTGTTTCTTAGCTAATAAATCTTTAGTTAGTTTACTAGAGAACTGTCTGCCAGTATTGTCTTTGATGTGAGATCCTGAATACCAATTGATTTGGGTAAGTGACTGAACCTTTGGGATTGGGAGTAACCTGATTTGATGTGATTTTTGGTTTATGTGACCATTATCACTAAATTCATCTTGTCTGGGTGGCAAGATAGGCTGGAGTGCCCAAGGGGACTGTCTGTGACTCCATGGTAAGACCGGTATAGTGATCCAGGAGTGAACATTTATTACTGACTTGGTGAAATCTAACTATAGAGTACACCCCCTGTTTGGGGTCTCTGCCCTGTTTTTTGACAGTCTGACCTGAGATTGGCACTCACAGTTGTGAGCCGCTCGAGACAGCGTGACACATCCTACACACAAATCAACACAACCATCCTCACAAAAACTCAACCAGCATACACAATAACTCAACGTCGCTCTGAAGCCTACGGTGTCTGTGTGAAGTGATGGAAACAGCTACAAGCACAGCTGAGAGCCCTTTTTGTTTAGAATATCACCAGGTTCAATCAACGCTGGGATTTGCTGTCTGTTACTGTCCAATTTTTAAGTGCTCAGACTTCTTTGGCTTTTCACACATGACTTGACAAATTACACTTGTGCAATAGAGATGTCTAGTAATGTGGGTGACAGAATATCAGCCAACCTGTTCTAGAAGAGAGCTGCCTGACCCTGGATTTCAGCTTCTCAGATGCTTCACAGAATTCCAATCAGATTAATAATTTTTTCACCTTTTTCTCCCTCGGTGACTTATTAGGAAACATTTAATCACGATTAGGGCTAATATTTGGTAAGTAGATATCAAAGACTTTTTGCTTTATTCTCCTCTCCAAAACATGGAGGTGTCTCATGCAATATACAAAAATAAAAGGAGTACTTGTGGCACCTTAGAGACTAACAAATTTATGCTGCCACAAGTACTCCTTTTCTTCTGTGAATACAGACTAACACAGCTGCTACTCTGAAACCTATACAAAAATAATACACACTGTTATATAAGTATTACAGGGTGAAATCTTGACTCCACTGAAGTCAATGGCAAAACTCCTGTTGACTTCAGTGAGGCTGGGATTTCACCCCGTGGAATTAATTATAGTAGAGCCTCCGAGTTACGAATGCCTTGGGACTAGAGGTTGTTTGTAACTCTTAACAAAATGTTACGGTTGTTCTTTCAAAAGTTTACGACTGAACATTTACTTAATACAGCTTGCAAACTTTACTATGCAGAAGAAAAATGCTGTTTTCCCTTTATTTTTTTAGTAGGTTACGTTTAACACAGTAGTGAACTGTATTTGCTTTTTTTTTTTTTTTTGGTCTCTGCTGCTGCCTGATTGTGTACTTCCAGTTCCAAATGAGGTGGCTGACTGGTTAGTTCGTAACTCTGGTGTTCATAACTCTGTGGTTCTACTATACTCATGAATAATGACAGACAAAAGGAAATGAAGGTGTGGGAAATGAAAGAAATATGTTTTCAGAGATACAAAAAATGGCCACTGAGCTGAACTGATCTAGGAAGGCCGTTCAGATGGCGGAAGCTGCAGAGGGGAAGGTTCTTGTTCCAACTGTGTAAAATTGTAGTAAGTGAAACAGGAGCAGCCAGTGGTATCCAACAGAAGGAGTGGGAAGCAGAGTTGAAAGGAACAAAATTCGGAAGGTAGCCTGAATCAAATCCATGCAGGGTTTCAAAAACCAATGAGGACAGTTTTCAAGCTATATCAATGTTATTTCATTTCATATTTAGTGTACAAGTGTTCAACTTCTGCTTCCTAATCTGTTCTCCTGGGAATGGGATAGAGTGGCAGAAGGATCTTTCAACTTGTGCTTCAGACATTTGATCATATCCAGGGTCCAATCTTCTAAAGTTTATGTGGGCTGGGCTATTTTTTTCTAATTACAATGAAAACTAAATATATTACTGAAGATGTAGTGTGTGTGTATACTACTCAAATGTTGATGTAGGCTCCAAAATGACTAATTGCATAAAGAAAACTGGAACAGTCTATTGCAATTATCTCTAGCATGTACCAGTTGCTTTCATTTCTGGACTATGGTGTCCTGTGTTTCCCAGACAAAATAGATTATCGCTAATTTAATAACATTATTTTCACCCTCAGTTCAGTGAAATAGTCATACCAAACTACAGTGTATAGTCTAAAGAAGAATTCAGTTAAATCCATGGATTTTTCATTTTAAAAAAGGTTTAGCTCTTAATTTAAAAGAAAAAAAAACAATTCAAAAGATAGAATCCTATTTCTACTAATATAAATAATAGTTCATTTCAACTTTTATTATTCATTAGGGTTAAATACAATATTTTCCAGATTTTTTTCATTCAAAGATGCAAACCAAGTAGCGTTTTAATCCCAGGAATAAGTTGTTTGGGTTGTTTTTTTTCATTCTATCACAGGGAATCCCTTCTGCTATCAAATCTACATGAACAAGCCCTTGCATCTGTATGAAGTCCCATTGATGTTAAATGGATTCCATGTTGGTGTTAAGGTCTACCTGCATAAATCAGATTGCAAGACTGGGACTTTGGTTTGTGAATAAAATATTCCCATTTAATAACCAGCCTCTTTTCCTTGCACAATTTCATTAGTGATGTCACAAGCACTGATATGCAGCCTCACAGAATCAGGAATAATATCTAGGCTATAACAAAAATGGGTCCTACTTAGATTCAATAAAAGGAAAGGAAATAAGTGTCCAGCTTAAAATGTTCAGGTTTTTTTTCTTTAAATAATTTTTTTCCCTGTCAGAAGTTGGGAGTTCAGCGGATACATACAAAAGGGCATGTTTTAACATAAACACCTTGTCAAGGGGACTGCTAAATGGTTTAGAAATTTTCACCAGATTTGGTGAAGGCTCTTTAAAAGGGACATTAAAGTTAGCAAGGCTTTCCCTATCACAGGTAACAATGTACAGCCTGTGTTTTCTCTGTGCTACAGCGCTATGTGCAGTACTACGTCTCACACACGGGAAGCTGACAACCGGAAAAGGAATGTCACACAAATAATTTCTCTGGACGAGAATAGCCTACACTAGCATTCCCTTCAAGTCGTGTCCCTGTCAAAAGTGAAAAGAGAAGGTTCACTGAAGATTTATTTTCATTTTGTGTTACTGTCATGGGTGCTTTGCTGTTCCCTTATGATTTTTAGCATCTCTGAATCTCAAAAGAGATTAGGTCCCACCCTGTGTTGTTTTTCTCTGTTGGTGGCTATGCAGTAAGCAAGGGATTCTAGCAGTAACTGACAACGGTGCATAAAAAATCATTGTGGAGGCATAGGTGTTGGAGGTGCTGCCGCGCCCCCTGGCTTGAAGTGATTTCCATCGCATACGGGATTTACAGTTTGGTTTGATGGCTCTCAGCATCCCTGCTATACAAATTGTTCCAGCCCCCCTGACTGGAGGTTGTCCATGAGTCTATATCCTGGTCTCTACAAAATGCTAACTCCATGTGAAGTGTCTAATAGTAAGATTCCTTTATAGGAGCTGACACTGGCAACGCAAAGCATGCAGTAGTGAGTGTAGGACTATATAGGCTTTCCTTATAGATCATCAAGTAATGCTCTATTAGCTACATTGATTGCTACATGCCAGAAATGTGTATGTGGCTATTCCAGTTGGAATTTTAAATTGAAAATTGTTTGACAGATTAAATCAGGAGCTGAATCCATCCAAAAAGAAGAGAATTTCACATAGAACAAAACCTGACAATAGATTTACATTCACCTATTGTGTATTAACTCTTTCTGAGGATTGATTGATGAAATTTGAATAATGGGGCTTATGGTGTCATATTTATGAGTACACTCAATTACTTCATCCTTGTATTTATAAATAAAAGGACTGAAAAATAAAAAATAAACCACTTTGTTTTCCTGAACATTATCAGTGCCAACTCTAACACCAATTTATTTGCACGTAATTCCTACTGAGATTTTTCTAATCAGTGTCATGGTGCCAATAATCTTTTCACAAAATTGAGGCTGGTGGCAAGGCCATTGATATCTATTGAAACTATTATTACCTTGTCCAATGGTTTTTAATACATTTTTATTCTCAGTGAGGGATCCAGAAGTGTATGCTGGGGCACAGGGATGGCATTTTTAACAGAAGGCAAAAGTAACATGGCTAAAGTTAAGTTTGACGAATCTTTGGGAACTGATAAGAAGGAAATTGTTGAAATAACTGAGCACGTTCATGTTTGAATTGTCATTAATAACCCTCTTGCAAAATGTTTGAGTGGTTACCTCACTAGGTTGTTTCCTTGTTTTTTAGCTAATCATAGTATTGAATGTGTATTTCCGCATTCCTTTGGGGATCAGTCTTTCCTGCCAGTTTCACAATATTCTTCACTTGTTGCAATGTCTCTCTCCAGATTGTTAATTTTCAGATATATCTGGGGTATCGTATTCAGTTTGACATAGTCCATTTCACCTAAACACAATATTAACATCCAGAGGAAATTTAATTTAACCCAAGAGAAAGAATGAAATAGGAGTTTGGGGGGAAATCCTAGCCTAATTAAAAGCAATGAGAGTTTGGGCATTGATTTTGTTGGAGTCAGGATTTCATCCATGGTGTTTAGATTTCTGTTTAAAAATACATAATCAGTAAAAATTCAGACGAATGGGGTATGTCAGGATGGTTAAGCACTGGAATAAATTGCCTAGGAAGGCTGTGGAATCTCCATCATTGGAGATTTTTGAGAGCAGGTCAGACAAACACTTGTCAGGAATGGTCTAGATAATACTTAGTCCTGCCATAAATGCAGGTGGGGACTGGACTAGATGATCTCTCAAGGTCCCTTCCAGTTCTATGATTCTATATCTCAGGTTATTTTCACATGTAGGAAAACAACACTGCATTAGTTCATACTCAGATCAAGGTAGTCTTTACCACCATGAGGGCTATAAATTATTTTTCTGTGTAAGTGAAAGCTGGGATGCTCTAAAATCTATTTGATTAGACATATCAATTGTTTAAATGTTTTTGATCATGATGTGGATAGAAACATTCATCACTACAAGGGCAAATTAAATAATACCTGAAAAAGTAGCATTTTCAGATCTCAAAAATCAGGAAGCTATTTTCCAAGGGAATCTGAAGTGTGGATAGCATCATCAAAAACTAAACCAAACATGTTTGGGGTTATTTCAAAATGGGTACTCCAGATTCAGTTGAAGTTTTTCAGAAAATTCATTCTGTACTCAAAGTATGTTCTGCAAATTTGGGGAGGACACAAATATGATTCATATGCAACAGATATATATAACCCCTGCTTTATGTGCAAATTTTAGTGCAAGCTTAACTATGGAGTCTCTGTTGCAAAACTGAGGGGCTCAGTTAGCTGAAATGGGCACTGATAACAGGAAGGCAATGTGTCTTGAATTGCAGTGGTGTTTAACAGGGGCAGGATTTCATTTATGTTTTGTTTTAGGCCCTTGACTACTATTTTTGTGCAAGACAGAACAGGTTGGGGAACAGATGGAAAAGCATGAAAGTAATCCTGAGCAAGAAAAATGAAACTGGCAGGGGGGTAAGCAATCTTGAAGTACTTTTCCTGTTTATTATCATTGTCAGATGAGCGTCTCAGATCTATGGTAGCTAATGTCAGCTGTCTATGTCAGTCGCAATACTCAGACATAGCTTCCAGCAGCTAAGCAGGACAAGGGAAAAACAGTATTAATTTCTAGTCTCTCATTGTTTCCTGGCCAGAACAGCAACTGCTGGCAAGACAGATGAATCCAGTGTTACACTTATTATAGTGGTTCTTTTTTTAAATGTTTAATGAGATCCTTGCTAATAGGTTAAGCAGCTGCTCCCTCCAGTGAGTTAATAGAACTTTCTGAACCAACAGTCACATACTTGAAACAAATATAATCAAAACAGTCTTTTTTGTTGCAGCTTTCACAAGTGTCATGGCTTCTGAGATTTTCACATTATATTTTTAAAATGTATCTTTTTCTCAGTTTTGAAAGATTTTTGAATGCATGTGTGTGGTTAAAGAACCAGTTTCTCTTCAGGTGTTCAATCAGACCCAAGTCTACGTTAGAGGGTAATTTGAAGCGATTGCTGAAGCACACCATTAGGGGGACCAGAACAGTGAGCCCCCGTGAAAACTGTAATTCCTCTAGGGGTATTAAGGTTCACCCTGCTCTAAAAGTTAAAGAAATAAAGTCCTTTAGAAAGAGTTAAGTCAGGTTTACCAAGGCCACATCTACCATGTTCAGATCTATTCACTTGTTATCACAATTTTATTATTATTAAGCTCTGAAAATACAATTTGCTATTTGGAAGGCACACATTTCTGTAAGACTTTACAATTAGAAGAAAGACACAAGGAAGATGAGATGCACTGGGAACCCATACGAAGAAAAAGTTTGGTAGATTTTTGGAGGTAAAGGTTACTTCTTGCAGCATTTAAGTTACACTATTTGCACTGACTTGGTATGTGAAGATTATTTGGGATATACAATGCCTGAAACATTGGACTTGAAAAAAAAACAAACACAACAACTCCATATTGTCATTGCTATTACCCCTTTTCACCATGACAACCCAAAAAACTGCTGTGATTAAACAGTCTTCATCATAACATACTGTAGAAGTACAAATCGTAGTAGATAACTGTCATGTACAGTAGACGATATAACGAACTTAACTTCTGTTTTTGAGTGAATCAGCTTTTGTGTGAATCAGCAAAGAAAAAATATTTGTTATTCAAATGTTTATTTTTCCCTCCTAATACATTAATTTTCTAAAAGACAGTAGAAGTGTTCTCTTAAAAATAAAATCAATGCACTTATTCATGAACTTCTGACCCTCATATCTAATGCTTTCTAAACTTTCTGATCTCCTTTGAGGGAATAGCTGTTTTTCTATTCGGAAGGATTCTGTTAAACAAGAAGCAAAAACCCTCAACAAACATGTATCAGTTACTATGGAAATATCTAATACCAACAAATAACACTGAGAGAGGTATAACTAATTTGGGTTGACAAATAACTTATTGTAGGGTGACCAGACATCCCGTTTTTAAAGGGACAGTCCCATATTTAAGCTCTCCTGCATGTGTCCTGAATTTTTCTTAAAAACTGGCAAATTGTCCCATATTTTCTGTCCCTCCTCCTCCGCCCACTCCCCCCCCCGCAACATCAGTACTGGTGGGTCCTGCTGCTGGCTGGATCCCTGTCTCCAGCCATCTGCTCACCAGCAGTGAGTGGGGAGGTCCAGTGGCTGACAGTGGGGGTGAGTGTGCAAACTGGTGGCAGGGCAAAGCTCTAGCATGCGGGGCCGGCCGTTCCCCCTGCTGGTCCACCAGCACAGCCACCGCTGCATGCCGGCTCTTGGCCAGCAGGGACCCACTCCCCATCCCATTTTCGGCCAGGATTGGCTGCGAGCTGCAGTGGCTGGTGAATGCGAACAAGTGCCAGGCAGCAGCCAGTTACGTGTCGCCTCTGCTGCCCACCCATCAGCTCTTTATATGCTCCCTCTCTCGCTGTCCTCTCCCTGCTTTGCCCCTTTGCCCTCCTACCCAGCTCCACTGCTCCTCCACCTCCCGCCGCCCTCCCCGGCGGAGCACGTCCTGCTCCCAGAGCTGTGTGGAAAACCAGCCCTTGGTCAGAGCGCTCAGCTCACCAACAGTCTGGCCGGCAGGCTCCTTCCTTCCCCCACTGTCTCTGGCTGGGCTGGCACCCTGGGAAAGCCCAAGACCCTCCGGCCCGGGGCGCTGGCCAGGAGGAGCCGAGTCCTGCACATACCAAAGCCCTGCACAGCGCTGGCATGGGGAAGCCTCTTTGCCCCTCAGCTAAGCTCGAGAGGGGAGAGCAATTTCCAGCCTGTTCGTGCCCCAACCCTTCAGGCTCCACAGCAGCCCCCCAGGCAGGGGATTAGCATCCTCTTCACCCACCCATCCCCCATCCTGGGTCCTGTCCCCAGGGAGCGTGGGGCTGCTCCGTCCCCTAGGCACCCTGCCCTGCTGAGCCACCTCTCTGGCCCAGTTTGCTGAAGCCCCTGCAGTCAGGTTCCCTGGGCCCTGATGCACAATGCATCCTTAGGGTTTAACCCATTCCTGCCCATGCTGTAGCCAGAGGACAGGAGGTGGCTGGTTTATGTCAGTGGCCAGCTGCAGCCTGGAGGTGTTAGCTGCCTTTCGACATTGTGCAGGCAGGAAGGGACAAGCTGCTTCCAGCCACAGAGGAGGTGGGTGGCGGGGAGAGCTGAGCTCTGCAAAGATACGGGCCAGTTCATCCCTTGTCCTGTCCCCATCCGCCCCCTTCCCTCCCCTGCATCTGGAAGAGCTCCTGTCCCTTCCCTCCTGTACAGTGCCAATGGCTGCTGCTGGCCACATTCTGGTGTGAACCCTGGCCTAAATCTGGAGGGGCGGGGGGGATGTGACCTTGTGTGCACCCCCACGTATTGCCTTGGGAAGGTGTGGCGCCAGTTACCAGGAGAGGCTGGTCCATCTTGGGGGCCCAGCCAGGAATGGAGGGCAGAGAGGACTGGGCAAGGAGGGTTGGGTTGGTCAATCACCCCCCGCCCCCATGTGAGAGCGGTATATGGGAGTGCGTGTATCACCTCTTCCCATGTGAACCCTAAAGCCTTAAAGATAAGAAGGTAAATAACAAGAATCCAACTATGCAGTATTTCTTTTTAACAGGGGCTCAATTAACTTAGGGTTAATTTGAACGTTTGTACTGCATAGTTCTGATTGATTGCCATTGAACTCGCTTGAATACGAGTAATTTTACCAGGTGTCCTGTATTCAGCAATGGGAAATATGGTCACCCTACTTATTTGTAATTGGAAAGGATGGGCAGAATTTGTTTTACAAGATATTGGGACTGATTCTCAGCTGGTGAAAATCAGTGTGGCTCTATTGACTTCTCTATGAGATCTGGCCCATAGTTTAAAAAAGCCTACTAATAGAGATTATGTACCAGATAATCAGTGCCACAAGAGGTCTGCTCAGAGCAGGCAAGAAAGCAGGTTAGGAAGGGAGGGAAGTTGTCTGTAAGGCTTGTTTGTTCTATCTTCATTTCCATGGCTGCCTTGGCATAATTTAGAGCAACCTCAAGTCTGGTCATTTATTCTGGCTTCTCTGGGGACACCTATACAAGCCAGTAATCAGAATGCACTACCCTCCTACTTCCAGAAGACCCCCCACCATTCTCCCTACACAAGAGGAAGTGTAGACTAGCATAGCCACAGCTAAGATCTGGCTGTATATGTTTGAGTTATTTTATAAGATTAAATAAACTGGAGTTTGAATGGTTCAAAAATTAAGACCATCCCCATTTAAACCATTAATCTGAGCCCAAAATTTGACTGAATGTCTCATTGTGAGTCTTTCTTACAATATGTTTATGAGCAAAAATTAATACTAGAAAAGATAGTTAAAAGAATACAGTTGCGGCCAGTGGGACTAAAAAGTAGTAAGTACCATTTTACACCAGTCTGTGTTTACCAGGGCATCATGGTCCTTTGAGCCTACAGAGGGCTGATATCCACTCTGTTTCTAAGGATGGCTGGCAAAGAAGTGCCGCATACCTAATAGATGAGTCCTAGAAATGGTCCAAATACATTGTAATAAATATACTCCTGCAAATTTATGGTAAGTTCCTGTTAGTAAATATTAACCCTTTTAATTCTCTTTTCCTCTTTGTATATTAAATTCATTCAATATTAACTATTCTCCCAAAATCTTTATGACATTAGCAAAGAGCATGTTTGAATAGTAAGGCTAGACTCTTGATTTATAACCTGTGAGTGACCTATATTTAGGAATTTCATATGGGGAGTACGGGACTGTATTTCATTATGGCTGGCACTTCCATAACTGTGGGAAAACAGATGTCCATGAAAGAGACCTCCCCAAACTACAGAAATATAAGCAGGAGTGGGTGATTGATGAATAATTGATATTGCAGATGTTTTCTGAAATGATAAAATGGGAAATACATTAAATGATGTTTTAAACTCAGTGGGAACTGCCGGTTGTCCCGGCTATCAGTAATAATGACCAGATTAGAATTCCCTCTGACTTATGAGTCATGTAACCGAAAGATGTGATAAAGGAAATTCCATAAGTAATGAGGTAATACAAAAATGTTAAAACATAACTCAAGGTGAAATTAATCATGGAAAAGTATTTTTTCCTTCCAAAAAGTGGGTTCTTTGTCTCATACCCCATAAAAGGACAGAGGTTTTGGAAAGCAGGTGGGGACTGCGCACTGCTAGCATCCCACCAGTTGCAAAGAAGAGCAACACAGAGGCCAGTGATTTACTTCACACCAAAGGTATCGTATCTGTTTTTTTCTGTATAGTGCTGTACTAATCTCTGATTGATAACCTTTGATTAAATAATTCCATTTGATCCTGTTATTTGACAATCTCAAAGTGTGATTGAATTCAAACATGCAACAATACCAATTTGTAGATTTGAAAAGAGATCATAATACCAAAACTATCAGTTGGTACAGAATGCTCCCTTTCCCATTCAGCATAGAGGATCTCTACTTACTACTGATTTCATTTCAATAAAATGAAGAACAAATACTGAGTGAGCTTTAGTTTCAGCTTGGATTTACAATCCTAGCAGCGAGTGGACCCTGTGGCAGTCTTATTTCATTTTATGATTTTTTTCACAATTCTTTCTGTGAAATATTTTAGTCAAAATTGTTTGTTTTTCATTTTCAAAATAAGAATTTTGAAAAAAAAAGAATTTGGGGGGAAGCTTATTTATGTGATTTTATTTTTAAAACTCATCCTTGTAATAATTAATTTCCAAAACCACACATGATAAAGGAAAGACATTTTGATAATAAATGCCAATGTAACAGCATATTGGGCTGCATTAGTAGGAGCGTTGCCAGCAGATCGAGGGAAGTGATTATTCCCCTCTATTCGGCACTGGTGAGGCCACATCTGGAGTATTGTGTCCAGTTTTGGGCCCCCCACTACAGAAAGGATGTGGACAAATTGTAGAGAGTGCAGTGGAGGGCAATGAAAATGATTAGGGGTCTAGGGCACATGACTTATGAGGTGAGGCTGAGGGAACTGGGCTTATTTAGTTTGCAGAAGAGAAGAGCATGTGTGTGGGAGGGGGAGGGGTCGGGATTTGATAGCAGCCTTCAACTACCTGAAGGGGGGCTCCAAAGAGGATGGAGCTAGGCTGTTCTCAGTGGTGGCAGATAGAACAAGGAGCAATGGTCTCAAGTTGCAGTGGGGGAGGTCTACGTTGGATATTAGGAAAAACGATTTCACTAGGAGGGTGGTGAAGCACTGGAATGGGTTATCTATGGAGGTGGTAAAATCTCCATCCCTGGAGGTTTTTAAGGTCAGGCTTGACAAAGCCCTGGTTGAGATGATTTAATTGGTGTTGGTCCTGCTTTGAGCAGGGGATTGGACTAGATGAGCTCCTGAGGTCTCTTCTAACCCTAATCTTCTATGATTCTATGATTTTTAAAAAGCATCAGTGAGAGAGATGCACATGACACATGAAATGTGTCTAACGTAAATAATTGCAATAGTTTGCATCATGAGTCACATTTCTAGAATTAACTAAAGTAGAGAGCAGCAGCTGCTGCTGGAACTGAAGCTGCCTCTCCCTAGCCCTCTCAGACTGTGACTAAAGCACAGGGAGTTGAAGTACAAGCCCATTCTTCAAGAACGTGCCTGCCTGCTGCAGCTGGAATTTTTTTCTAGGTTTTATCCTTTGAAAATTTGCAAGTTATTTGATCTGTTCTTGCAGCTGTTTATCCTGATGGTAAAGCAATCATTTATATTCATCATAATTTTTCCTTGTTTATATTAAAGGGTGGAATTTCCAGCACAGTTCCCCGTAGAGTTTTCCTATACTACTCAAAGTATTGTTTTCTTCTTTAAATCATTTACATTTTAGCCTCTAATTTGTGATTTTAAGCAGCCTTCCTCATTCTCCTTGTCCTAAAAGAAAGCAGAAAAACAAGGAAGGTGGACTTCTAGCAAAATTTGTATCAGCTGATCTCACTGTGGGTCTTAGTGATATTAGAAGCAGGGTTGTTTGTTTGTCTATTGTTTTCTCCCCTCCCCCAAAACCTCTCCACTAGCCATTACTGCTTATGAGACATAACTGAACTGAAGTAGGGATCATTTCCAAAGTTTAATTCTAGCAAGTATTCAAACTTTATGGTCTGAGGTCCAGATCCTGCAATTTAATCCTTGGAAGCAGGCCCCTGCACTCTTGCAGAACACCCGTGACTTCAGAGGGACTCTGCGTGGGTAGATCAGGTTGCTGGACTGGGGGCAAAACATAATTTGTTTGACTCAAAGTTGGATTTGGTTTAATCAAAGGAGGTTAGAGCTGGAGGAAATAAAATTAACTATAGGAAAAAATGTGAAAGACAAAGAGAAAAGGGTAAGTAAGGTGCAAAATGAGTGTACTAAATCTCTGACGGGTTTTAAATGAGAACACTTTGCACATCAGAAAAATTAATTTTATACAAACACACACACATTCATTCTTGGCCTCACTAATTTCCCACCTCACTAAAACTCCGAGGGAACTTGTTCTTTTCCACTAAGAAAAATGCTCATCCACCCCCAAAATCATTTTTCTTTTCTTCATTCTCAGATCCATCCAATCTGAAGTCACCCATCATTCTGTGCCTTCCTACCCTCCTTGATGGCTCTGCCCATCTCTACCTCTTTAAGTACTGCTCAAGAGAAGTAAGGTAAGACATTTACATGCCCAGCCAGAGGAAGAGGACCACAGGCACAGATGTGTGTAGAAGAAAATCCTGTGAGGGAAGGTCAGGGGGATGAAAGGTTAGGGGAGGACTCAGGACCAGTCTTTGGTTTAGACCAGCTGACAAAGAAATTTAACAGAGAATTGTATCCCTGCCATAGATTTCTATTTAAAGTCTATCCAAAGAATATCACCTTCTGTTAAATTAGGTGTTTAAAGTAAATTTTCAATTGGTTCAAACCCAATTCAATTCTAAGGAAATCTACCATAAGAGGAAGTGTAAGGAGGAATAATAGAAATGGGGCAAGGGTATCACCACCCAGAGAAAATTCTTTAAAGGATAAGATTGAAATGAAGTAATTGTGGGCTGCATGAGAGGATGTGGTGGAGGGGGCAGGAGAGGGAGATTCAGTGTTTTAGGTTGAAGACTGAATAATATATTTAAAGAGTCAGGGTGAAATCCTGGCCCCATTGAAGTCAAAAGCAAAACTTCTGTTGGTTTCAATGGGGCCAGGATTTTACTCTTTGTCCATCTGAAATCTTTTTTCAGTAAAAGATCTTATTGTCATTGGAGATTAGCATTATTCTGTTTCGGTGTTGATACATAGGCCATGTATAGGCCAAGGTTAACCGCACTTTTGATCCTCTTCCATGGTCTCTTGAGTGAACCCACTTAAGGTTTTAGGCTTTCCAGACGTCACTTTTCTTGGGACGGAGATTCTCCTCTCTCACTCCCTTCAGACCGGGGGCTTAGGCTTGCAGTCCCTTTGCACTACCCTGATATCCCCAGCAAGCTTGTGCTTTGCTTTCTCTCTGCGGGCTATGGATTGCCAGCAGTTACCCTTTATCATATAGCTCTTTCTAAGCCAGCACATTTTTTTCTTAAGGTAAAAGCATTACAGAGAAAACATATAACAACAATAAAAGTTCCTATGCACATGCTAAAAGCTTACCAGAAGCCACCCGTTGGTTTTTGGGGTCCTTGTAGGCCAACATCTTTCCAACCCTTCCACAAGGGTTGGGGACTTTGAACAGAAGGTCTCATCCATTTTCTGGATCAGAAAGAAGGCACTGAGTCTGTTTAAACTCGGCTTTTTCACATAAAAAGTTATTTGTTGGTCTCTGGAAAATCTAGTTTGAACCAATATCTGTATGTGTCCCCAGGGGATGGTACCTCTGGAGGTGTTTACAACCTAAAGTGATTCATCTAATGTTTTTAGTTTCTGTCAGAGCTGTGGCAACCCCCTCTCCCCCAGAGCTACAAACAATCCTGCCTGCTGTAATATTTAAACCATTTATACACTTAATACCAGAGGGTCCCAAAGATACTGCATGTGGTTGAAATATCTCATAGAGTCATAGACTTTAAGGTCAGAAGGGACCATCATGATCTTCTACTTTGACTTCCTGCACATTAACCTCACCTACCCGCTCCTGTAAGAGACCCCTAATCCCTGGCTGAGTTACTAAAGTCCTCAAATCATGATTTAAAGACTTCTCATTACAGAGAATCCACCATTTACAGTGGTATAACCTGCAAGTGACCCGTGCCCCATGCTGCAGAGAAAGGTGAAAATGCCCCAGGCTCTCTGCCAATTTTCCCTGGGGGAAAATTCCTTCCTGACCCCAAATATGGTGATCAGTTAGACAGTGCGCATGTGGACAAGCCCCTCTGTAGTAACTTACAGTCCTTCCCATCTAGTGTCCCATCACCAGCTACTGGAGATATCTGTCACAGGCCACATGGCTGATTAACGCTAAAGGAAATAGAGAAATTAACCATCATACATTGCACACTGAGTATTTGCCCCTATTTTGTAAACTTAAAAAAAAACCATCAGAAATTGTTTTCATTAGAACATAGGGATATTTTGCTGTTTGCATCATTTATCACTAAACATAGTCCCAGTACAGTCCATGTGATTGCTGTATTACTAAAGTAAGTGTCTCATTCAACATTTCTGAGACTTATACCACTAAGTGCTAGTGTAATCAGTTCTGGCTCAAGTGAATACAAGTGAAGCTGTGCGTTGACAAAGAGTTTATATAATTCACACACACACACACACAAGCATTCATGCACAAGAAACCCTGGGGTATCGTTTACCTGAGTTTAAAAGGCTCTATTTTCACCACATGAGGAGTCACATACTGCTCAGGGTTCCCCATTGTGAAACTTTCCTGGGGTATCGAAATGTGCACTGAAATATAATTAATTCTTTTAAATTAGAGAGTAACAGATGGTATCATAAAACCTGAAAAATATCCTATATACTGTATTCTAGTTTAGCCATCTCATAGTATTTGAATCTCTGACTCAGGACAGGTCTGGGGCTGAATTATTCAAAGGTCAGAAAGGAGGGGCACTGGCAGAACCATGTACACATTGGTCATAATCCTGCTGTACTCACTGAAGACACAGGCTCCAACTGATCTCAGTGGCATGTGATCGGGCCCTGTGACTGACTCACATACGTGCTTTTAGTTCCTCACTTTCATGAGGACTGTTTTTCTCACAAATTAAAACAAACAGATAAATCATTGTTAGTTGTGGTCCTCAAACACAACCTAATTAGAGAGAATCGGTGTGAGGGACAGTTTCAGTGTCAGTTCACTTCCCCTATCTGACATGGACTACATTCGCCTGGTAGGGAATACCTTACCTTTTCACATTATACACTTCAAAGAACAAATGTTTTTTCTGGTGCTAATGCCAGTGGAGGTAAAGTGTTGCCTTTGCCGTTCCCAAAAAGCCGGAGTGATTGAAAATAATGTCTTTCTACAAACATAAATCGGTTGATGGGCCCAGCAATATATTTATCTGGCCTGATTCTGTCTCTTTTTGGACAGGGAAGTGTAAAATGAGCTAGTGAATTTGTGCATAATGGGTCTTTTCTAGTCTAGTGAACATGGAAAACATGAAATGTAAATGATGGGTGGTAGACAAGTCACTTTAAGCACAGCTTCCAGGTATTTACCACTGAGTGGAAACTGAAAGGTACAGTAATTGTTCTGTGAGGAGAACAGAATTTCTTGTGCAGACTGAAACTTGGCAATTATTCTTTGTTGGGTTTCCAAATGTCCCTTCTTTCATATGGTCTTTCTAAAATATTTGTTCACCAATTAAAATGTGATGAATACAGCTGTCCTATATTAATACATTACTCCATACTAATTACTCATGACTTATCATTAATTGTTTAGGTTGTGAGTTCTGTGGGACAGAGACTGTCTGCTACTCTGAGTGTACATTACCCAGGGCCATCCCTAGGAGGGTGCGGGGCCCAGGACAAATCAGCCTGTATGGGCCACTGCTGGAGCACCTATGGAGAAAAAATGGTGGGTGCTGAGCACTTACCAGCAGCCCCCCCATCAGCTCCCCCCCAGCCCCCCCCCCCGGCGCTTCCTGACCGCCAGCGGCCCTGCGGATCAGCACCTTCCCCTCTCTCCCTCCCCGTACCTCCCACCCACCGTGAACAGCTGTTTCACAGCATTCAGGGAGTCTGGGAGGGAGCAGGGAGGAGCAGGGACACCGCGTGCTCGTGGGAGGGGGTGAACCTTGGCGGGGCATGGGTGGAGCAGGGGCAGGAAGAGGTGGGGCAGGGTGGGGCCTTGGGGGAAGGGGTGGAGTTGGGGGAGGGCCTGGGACAGAGCTGGGGGTCGAGCATCTCCCGGCAGTTTGAAAAGTCGACGCCTGGCCCTGCACGACAGACGCACACTGAAGTGCGGGGCCCGGAGCGGTCGCCCCGATTCGCCATACCCAAGGGATGACTCTGACCCTACCTAGCACAATGGATTCCTATTTTTAATTGACTCCTAGGCACTACCATAATACAAATAATAAATAACATGGGACATACATAACACTTTGATTATGATTCCAACATATTTCCTTCTTATAATCAGTTTTACCATGGTTCACAATATCAGAAACTAAACTTTATAACTATCAGTGGCCCAGCCAAAATCTAAACCAGGGAACAGCAACTACTGGAAGCCCTCTCCTTTCTTGTGCTAAGTAGGTCCACAGATAAAAGTCAAATTTCAGACCTCTGAGAAGTCTAAAGTATTGATATACAATATGGCAGGGTAACATTTTAGTACTGTTCTACAGAAAATTAAAAATAGAGGAAAGTAATGGTTTAACAATGGACCTACCCAGGTAAGTAAAATTACTCCTATGTGTGTTAAGGATCAGGTGCCAACCCAGTAACACTATTACTACTAAAGATTGGTAAGTAATTACAGAAGACTGGAGGCAGAAACATTTGAAGTAATATTAATAACTGAATAATTGTGAAGCAAAACCAAAGGTCAAAAATAATAAATTAGAATGCCATTATAAATTATTATGACCTTTAAAACACTCCTGTGTTTAATTAGTCTTCTTCATATACCTGTGAGGCAGCTAAATACTTCTTATACCTAGATTATACAATGAGAAGCTGAGATAAAAACAAAGTAAATTGACCAGGACACCCAGCCATTAGTAGAAAAACTGGGATTAGTATTCGGGCTGTCATGACACCCCGGTTCATTATCTGACCATGAACCATAGTGCTGTAACACTACGCATATCATATGTTTTTCGCAGTTAACCTTATAAATCCATAGCACACATCATTGTAGATATTCAAAGTGCTATATAGGCATTACTGTTAATTATGTTTTCATTCTGACAAAAAAGAATGGTATCGGTCTTTTTCCCCTATAGTGACATGCTGTATTCAGTGCTGGATATCAAGAATTTGCTTGGCCTCCCAACTAGAGTCCTATTTAACTCATGATTTTCATATGTTAAGAGCCTTCTTTATCAAAACAACATTTTCTCCTTTCCAAAACCACCTATTTGGTCAGAGTAGAGACCATTACTTTGTGATTTCATGCCCAAAGTGTTTGCAAAGGTAGGAAGGTGTGTGTGTGTGGGGGGGGGGGGGGGCGCTCATGCATGAATCAGGAGGACAGAAGGTCTTTTGGGAAACTTAAGTATCAAAATGGCAAAGTCTCCTGAATTAACCCCCTCATAAGAGGAGCTTCTCTGTTAATGGACTTACCCAGCAAATGAACTGGCAAAACTAGCAAAGGAAATATTTTGAGCTATGTTCCTCTGGACATAAGGAGATAGGAAGGTGACAAGTCACTCTCATTCCTTAGTGACAGTCGCAATAGCTGAGCGGTTGCTTCAGCAGCTACTCAGACAATTTTTTAAACAGTGGGAACAAGGAGCTAGATGCATTCAATAAGAGGTTTGACACGGCAAAGAGCATTTTGAAGGGGTAGAGGGGAAATAAAATGACTTGCACACTGAGGGGATATTTAAAAGGTTCAGTTTGGGGGTACAGTGTCATTTCTGATGAAATTTGGAAGCAAAATCAAGCTCTGCTGAACAGTGTGGAATCACTGCAAAATACAAAACCAAAATACAAAATGTATGAATTATTTTAGCTCATGAGCAAGTAGAAACCAAAGAAAATAGAAACTTATTTTTCAGCTTGCTTTACAGAGATTCTTACCCCTGAAGAGTTTATACAATTTAACTGTGGTAAGAATGCCCTACAGAAAAGGTGTTACATTTCCAGACCCCAGGACTATGCTTGTAATGCATGGCACAGTGACAATGAGGAATCAAATCTGAAAAGCAGCAAGATCTAAAGATAGCTAGAATTTAATGGATACTGCATTGGAATCTTTCCACACTGTACTACTGTAGACTGATTTCGAGGACAAGTTTCAATGCTGTTAACAAAACCCCAACAACTCTGTAAGCTGGGTATGTTTGTGACCATCATTTTATTCTGCAAAACTTAGAAAACTGAAAAAGATGTGGGAGTTATTGTGGTTAATCAGATGACCATGGCACCCAAGGATTATATACACTTTTATTCTTGGACTATTATACTTATCTGTCTTTCTGATGTTTAATACTGTTTGGTGTGATGATAATTGAACCTCCCTCACACTCTAACATACAGGCGGTCTTCAACTTATTTCTGCCCAAGCATGAATAAAGTTCCTTTATATTTTATGAAATCTATGAGTGTCATTCTTAGGTGAACTCTGAGGGTTTTTTAAATACCCACATGGCTCTAATAGTTGCAGTACTTATGTTTGGCAGCTGGCAGGAGGCACTTGGGGAGGGTGGAGAGCAGCAAGCAGCGGGAGGGCAAGGGAACTTAGGGGAGGGGTGGAGTAGATGCGGGAAGAGGTGGAATGAGGGCAGGGCCTCAGGGGAGAGAGTGGAGCAAAGACAGGGCCTCGGGGGAAGGTGCGGAGTGGGGGCAGGGCCTTGGGGTGGAGTACCCACTGGGAAAAATAAAAGTCAGCGTCTGTGGTGATATAAAAACAGTAATGGACAAGCACTGGAGAATATTCTCTGGGGAACAATCCTGCCCTGACAGGAGACAGATGCTCTGTAATACTCCTCATTCTTTAAAATGTGCTATCTGTAGTTGGCTAGATTTGTATTACAGTGTAAACTCTGGGCCAAGACTCTGGTGTTAGAAAGTCTGCGTCAATGGAAAGCTACCACAAACTGCCTTCAGCCTGGACGTCAGAGAGAGCCCTTAGGAGACAAGGGCTGTTCAGAAAAAGGGTGGCACCGGTGAGGAAGCAGCCAAGACTATGACAGAAAAGAAAGTGCTGACTCGTCTTATCCCCTTGGTAATCTCTACCAATGGGATTTAGAGATGTCCTCCCCCTTGGAAATCATGCCGCCGCCTGACCTCCTTCATTGTGAATCTACCTTAGCATGCCAGGGCCTCACTGGCACAGGGAGAATTAATGTAAACCTCCCCATTTCAGCTTCAGGGGATCTGGTTCGACGAATGTATCTCCTGAAAACTAGCTGCATATACAAATCACATCCCACCACTGCCAAAGCGTAAAATGCACATGGGAACACAGATGCATGTTTTCCAGGAGTGCCCTCAAACCAACAGTGTCTAGGACAAATTTTAAAACATTTCTGAAATAATTTAAATAATAATTACTCCATGCCCCAAAATATCCTGCCTACGTATTAGGGAATATGTCACACTAGATTTTTATTAAGACAGATTTCTGCAAGCTGGCAATACTAACAGCAAAGCAAAGAATCTCCATATGCTGAGAGCCTGAAGCACTTTAACAATAAATATCTAGGGATCATAAAACCCAATTACAGTCCTTGAAAAATTATCTTCTAGATCTGAAGACACTCTTGCAGAATTGGAACTCATAAGGAATCCTATATATAAGCGTGGCAATCTCAGCCAGACAACAACAGCTGCCTCATCCACTCTGAAAACATTGACAGACTTACCTGGAATGCTGTAAAATGGAACAGGAACTCTTCAGACACAGAGCTGTTTTATTCTTTCACTCTCGAACAAAGAGGCCACATTTCGTTCTGTTGCACCAGAGTTTGGATTTATACCAATATAAATAGGAATAGACTTTGACCCAGTGACTTGTTAATTCAGTATAACACCTTGAAGAATAATATGCTAACCAAACATTATACATGAATGTAAAGTTACAAAGAAATGTTTGATTTCAGATATACTGTAGCTGAGAAGAGAGAGTTACTGAAAGTTGCATTCATTATCATCTTATAGCTTTTAATAACTATTCACAAAGAATATATTCTCCCTCTGCTAATCCCTTCCAAACAGATATTTTAGTAACAGATAAGAATGTTTAACCACTATCAATACCAATCTCCAAAAGCAAAGCCAAGTGTTAACATTACCCTTTTGATACAGAAAAGGAATTTCGGTGATACAGAATTTTATGTTTAGGTGAATTCTGTTTTGGTTAAGGCTCCACGTGGTTAGATTAGTTTTTTCTAAAATACTGTATGTGTTTTGGTGTTTACTAATGACTTTCCATCACAAGCATTCTCGGTAAATAAAAGGACTCATCAAAGTCTGTCTGTTATGTCTCATATTACTTAACTCGGCAATATGGTCTGTACCGGTACCATGGTGGCAGGGGAGGGGGAATATTGCAATCTCAAAAGAATGACAATTAGATAAAGAATATAAGAAAATGCTATATGATGATGGTGTAGTTCAATTTGTATTGTCACAAAGTATGATATAATCCCTGAAATATTACAATTAATAGGAAAATTCAGTAAGAGCTCAAATAATAAAATAAACTGGACTAAATTTGAAGTAATGAACAGTTCAAAAGGGTATTTCAAAGAGTACTCAGAGACTAGAGATTTCAATGGGCAGCTATTGAGGAAATGGAGTAGGACTCAAATCAAAGAGCAGTCTGAGGAAAGCAATGAGAATTAAGCCAAATCCATCAATAAATACAGTAAAGTCACATAGAGAATGGTGGGTCTTTTTAAACTTTTGAGGTTCCCCCTATATTGTGCTCCATAAAAGTATCAGAAGAAGTAGAAATAGCACACAGAAAAATCCATATTACAGGGGATCTCCAGTGGCTTGCTGCAGCTAGGTTTCTTTCTGCCTGTTTCAGGTCTGGCCAAACCACAGCTCGTGATTTTACAGTTAAAATGCGGCTCATGGAGAAATTACAGTCCAACACACTACTTGCCCAGAATTAATACGAGCACACAGGGCTTAAATTCTCTTTAAGTATTCCCCAGAGTCCCCAAGATCCCCCTCCAATTCTCCAATTTAGGAAGATAAAAATAGCCATACCAATGGTCCAACCTAGCCCAGCATCCTGTCTTCCAATAGTGGTCAATGACAGGTGCTTCAGAGGGAATGAACAAAACAGGTAATCATGAAGTGATCCATCTCCCGTCAACCATTCGCTGCCCATCCTGGCTAACAGCCTTTGATGGACCTATCCTCCAAGATGATGAAGAGGATTGCAAAGGAGCTGGACAGGGTGAAGGATGAAATAAGAGCAGAACAAGCCCCACCCCTGCTCAGTCTCACCAGTGCACACCAAACTCCCCTGGGACCACACCTTGCTTCCCCTTTAACCTCTTCAACAGAGCACGAGATCCTTAAAAATACATGGCATGGCCTTAAAGGGACAGAGCACTCATAAATATAATGCTAGCATTCCATTATGAGTCCAACACAAAGAGATTGGAAATAAGTGAGGAGACTCCAGGGGTGTGGGTGGGGGTGGGGCATGGCGACAGTGTCAAGAGAAGGAGATTATCAAAGTATTTTAGCTGGAATGTTTTGGATAATGTGGACAGGATACTTTGATTTTTCTCTCTCTCCCTTTCTTTGAGGAAGCAACTGAATATTAAATAGTTTTGTAATGGCAATATCATACTTTAGCTGCAATAATGATATGGTTTTGCCAGAAATATATAGAATTTTCTTTGCTTCTTCTTTCCTATTTATCATCTCAACATGTATGCTGAAGAATCCATAATTCATGTACCAGTCACTGTGCTCAGCCATTTCCAGAGCCACTGATACATCTTTGTTTTCAAGAATGTATTTAAAATGCAAATGAACAGTCATTTTCTGTTCTCTTTTCAATTCTCTACCTAGTCTTCTGTTCTTATCAAGCTTCAGTGACTCTTGATTCTAGACCTGTGGCTTCTTTCCATATCTGCTGTTTAAGAAATACAGAACCGATTGTTACCATCTTTGTTGGGTTCAGTCACAGACTCATTTCAACAGTTACAGAGCAGCCTATGAGTGTGAGGCACTTAGACAATGCAAGTATCTTAAACAGAATGCATTTTCACAGCAGAGCTTGAATTCAGAATGCTGGAGATGTATGGAGTGTGGTTTGATTTGTGTGTTTCTCAAGCGATTCCTTACAAACAAAAGTGAAACCTCATTACAACACACTGAACCAAATTCATCTCTGGTGGATCTCCATCAACCTCAGAGGTGAATTTGGCATATGAGCTGTACAGATTTAAAACCACATTTTATAAGCATACTACAATAACCCCATCAGTTTACAAATGAAGAGACAATCTGAACCTTTTCAGAGCAAAACAGCAATGATCTAACCTATACTTTCGCAGGAGTGATCCCCAAAACATCTATAGTATCCCTCAAAGATTAACCGGGGGGGGGGGGGGAGGTTCTTCAAGCGGCAGCAAGTGCCAGAATCTGTCTCCTAGCATGCAGCAGTCATTCCTTTGATTTATGACAATGGCTCAGTCTTGTCTCTGAATCAGAGGGTTGTTAAATTCCTGAGGAGCCTCATCTCATCACCCTGATATTTGCGAGTTCAATGAGGCATTCAAATAGGTAATTTCTGTGTTCACACCTATTTGTTCATGATTTTAGGTAAGCCTTGTGACCCAACTAATGCTGCGTCATGCAAAGTGTCTTGCAAAGTGTCATGGATTGGCCACAGGCAATCATTCTATTTTCAGTGTAAATTGTAGGTACTTTGAGACAATTGATTGATTCTCACTGGAATAGACAGAACTGGATTTAGTAAGGAAAGTGCATCTAAGAGATGTCATTATTGAATTGGACGGCTCAAGAGAATCACAATTCTGAATGTTCATTTTGGATATCTGAATCCATATATTTATATTTACACATTTTCAGAGTGGGACATTAATAATACATAATTTTCTTGTAAAGTAAGCTCCATAAAAATGTAACTTGATAGTTTAGTTGTTGTAATCCTTTAACAACATAAAGAAAACCTCTAAAAGATGCAGCTAGTCTACTATTCAATGGATAAGAGGGGACTTGACCCTGTTTTTTTTTCCTTCATAGGAAAACATATGGAAATCTCCTTTACCTAATAAAAAAAGCAATGGGGAGGAATCAGGGATCATGAGACTTGAATTGCAAAGCTTTGAGTGTGAATAAACAGCTTGAAAAGTGGGGTAAAGCATATATCTATTAACTTTCAAGCACTATGTCATTTTCTTTTTTCTGAATTCCATTTCAGTAAAATCTCCAGATTAGCAAACTCTTTATAGTATTAGATGTCCCCGAGGAGCGATTTTGTGTATTTCCTTACTGTCAATCTCCTCACATAATAATGTTTATTATTTATGTTATATATGATTGATAGGGCAGAGAGGTTCAACACCAGCAGAGAAGGGACTAAGGAGAGCTCATGGGCCCAGATAGCCCCATCCCCACTATACCTACAGCTAATGCAAAGCCTGGAAGGGGAACAAAAGAATAGAGCCTATCTCAGTTCAGGACTGACTGGCCAGGAAGGAGGGTGCAGCTCTGCTTCTCTGCCTGAAGGGAGCTTGGCCTGCAGAGTTGGGAAGAGCAGCCAGTAGTTAGGAGCAGTTCGATCCCCAAGGAGTGGGTGACACAAAAGTAATAGATGGTTTGGAAACCAAGTCTGAAAGAAAGGGCAGTTACTCCTCATGGGAAGACTGATGGATGATCCAATATTGAGTTTGCTTTTTGTTTTAAAAGATTTTGGGACTATGACCTCTAACTCTCCCCCCATTCCCCCATAGGAGATAAGACCTGAAGAGACACTGGAGACAGAGACTTCTTCCACACCCCACCCCACCCCCAGAGAGATCTGTGATCATGTCAGGGTGCCTGGAAGATCCACCAAGGGGGGGGCACTTCTCCAGCCATGCTATTACAATTCATATTCATTTTCCTTAATACTAACATATAAGGGAAGAAAAATTTTGATTGGTTAGCTCACAAGACAGGGAAAAAGGAGTTCTGTTTCTGCCATGTACTTGCTTTGTGACCTTGCATGAGTCTCTCTCTCCCTTATTTTCCCTCCTCTGTAAATATGGGGAAGTAATGCCAACTTTCATAGAATGCTTTGAAATCCCCCAAAATGAAAGGTGCTATACAAATGGAAAGTATTATAGAATCTTAATGAAATCCACATTCAGTGTATGCAAACTTTGGAAGTCTTTTTTCATTTCAGATAGTTTGTACTTGTATTTGCCAGTTGTCATCAGGCTCAGGTTTTACCACCTGCATTCATCATACAGGCAGATGACCTCTTAATAACAAACAGCCAATCACTGTCATTGGAATTGCATCCTGTAATTCAACTCCAGTAATTTACTGTTGTATGAGTCATGTAATTGGGAGTGTATATGGCCTTGATAAAGTAACTAATCTGCAACTATTCACCTCCTGGAAACAGATCTTTTCATCACTGGTAATTGTCACAGTGATAACAGCCGTATATTCATTTTAATGGCTCTCCAGCTGTGTATACAATGTTAGTGTCACTATCAGCTCTAAAGCTCATGAAGTTAGACCCAGACCCTGTAAAATGTTCTTCCCTTTAAGCATGTGAGCAATCCCGCTGAAGTCATTGGGACTATCTGTGTGCTCAAATTTAAACGTACACATAAATCTTTGCAGGATCGGGCCTTAAGATGTAAGAACATGCACATCTCATGCCGTCTTCAGAAATGAAAAAATATTTTTATTATTAAACTGTAGGGTGAATCTATCTTCATACACAGCCACTGATCTGTATTACTGCAGCAAAGAGATCTTACAGCATTTAACCCTGTGCTCTGTTATCAAGAACCTTGTTTTCCTCAGCATATACATTAATTAGAAGGGTTTTTTCTTATAACTAAACATAGCAACTTAATATCACTCCTCTTCATTTAAAAGCAGGTAATAGTGGTAGCATAAACAACTGTTTCATTTAATTGTTGCTTTGCAACATTGGAAGCTGACAGTGGATGGCGCCATAGTTTGCTTCTGTAGGGATTAAGTTGAAGGAACAACTCTCTAGGAGCAAGACAGGAAATTGCTGAGTTAGCTACGGCTTTTCTGTAAAGTCTACATCTATTTCTAGAATACCCAGGAAGCAGAACTCTATCTCATTTGTTCTCGGCATTCAGCCTGATTAAAGCATTATGCTAAGATTATATGCTATCAATCTCAAGGAGTGATTTTAAAGGACTCTAATGGATATTATATTGTCTCCTGTGCATTCTAAGCAACCAGGACATCTGTTTGATGGTCACTAATACCTGATATGAAGAGTTTTATATTTTAATAGTCACACCTGGATTAATATTTTGATAAAATATAACATTTTAAATGTAAGAATAAGTGAGAAATTCTCTACTTAATAGCATACTAGATTATTCTCAGATGCAATCAAAGGCCTTCTTGAATGTTGAGTGGTTTCTCATTAGTATTTAGCTACCAACATGGGCAATTAATCAAACCTGGATACTATAAAGAGAATAGTTAGTGTTACATCAAAACCAAACCCCATAACATTTGAGGTGAGACTCAAAATTAATCCTTAACATATCTGACTCCTCAGAAATCTACCACAGGTTATGTAACTACCTAACAATCAATACTTTCTCTGATAACTTAATCAATTGCTGGCATTAGCATATTTTCAAACGAATGAACTCTTCTTTAGTCCTTTCTGTAGTTTATTAGGTTCCAGTGAAGTGTTCCTTCAACATTACACTCAACGTATGTATCTTCTTCTCCCTAGTATTTTCTCTTGAGCAGTTTGTATAGCACTTTTTATCTTCAACGCTTTTTACAAAATCTTACTGGTCAATGAATATATGATAATAAAAGCACTGTGGAAAAAAGTAATTCCATTTCTGTTTCAAACACAACATATATTGGAAGAAGTTTTTGTCAGTAAACTTGAATTCACTTGATAGTACACTTACAATAGGAGATAATCTCAGTTCACTGGGCTAGACTTTGATCTGATTTATATTATTCTAACTGGCTTATCTCCATTGACTTAACTGAAGTTTCCCTGGAATTTTTGCAGTGTATACAGGATTATGATCTGGAACACTGTCTTCCAACAAATGTTTTAACAATGATGACTTTGTTTGTTTGTTTGTTTGTTTTTTACTATTACACTGGATTACTATTTGAGCTGCTGGCTGCACCCAGACTGGTGACCAGGAGGTTTTCTTTTGTCATAAAATATTAAATAGATATGGGCAAAAACTCAAACCCAAATCTGGAAGAAATCTTCTATCCAGATCTAGTTTGAAAGTGCCAAAATCTTGCCTAGGGTGGCAGAAATCTCAAAAAAGACAGCTGACCTTGTATGATTCTTACCATTTTCCATTAACTATTGTTGAATCTGAACCAAAACCTCAAACTAGATTTGGCTTCAAAACTTGAAGCAGAATTCTAGCATTAGATATTAAGGAAACCCTGGCCTAAATCGAACCTGGTTCCAGCTCTGAATACCGCCACTTCTGGCCATCTGTAGTATTAAATAAATTCAGTCCATTGGTCTTCACATGGGATACTCAGGGGCATAGTCTAGTTGCCTCCTTTCTCCATTATATAATGGCTTTCTCAGTCAGAATCGTCTGCACATGTTTGTTCATTAGCACAGGGGTGAAAGTTCTATTCTCTAGCTATATTAACATAAACTTCACTGGGCTGCATAATCCTAGGCACTTGAGACCCAGAAGGGCAACGGCTCTGTTTGCTAGACGAGTTGTAGTGTCTACAAATTAATTCTGGCAGTGTAATTTGATTCAGATGAATGGGGATATCACTGAGTCTAGCATCTTAAAGAGGGTCATCTGAGATATATTGTTATACCAATAAAATAAAAACCAGCAGGATCTTATTAAAAGGGCAAAAGGCAAAATACCACATTTATTGTGAATACAGAAAGAATCATAGTAAGCAGTTAGTTATAGCTATAACATTCCATTCAATCTCATATTTATTCACACATTCATTCATACAAACACACACACACAGGTTCTGCAAGGTTGTTATCATAGTTACCAGCCTTAGAGTTGCTCATGCCAAGACACTGGCCAGGTGGCCTGGACATGAGGAGGGAGCAGGGCCTTGTCAGATGCTCATCGATATGCTCCTGGAAGTTGGTTTGCAGAATCAGACCCCAAAGTTCTCACTTTCTAGAGTCCATTTTTATAGGAATTTCTTCCTATGTCAGTCTATGGGAATTGCTTCATCATGCTGTTGCCGAATCAATCAGCAGATGGCACATTCCTTTGATGGCTCCGTGCTGCTAGATGTTATCTTGTTCTTTGGTTCTCCCATTCTTGAGGCTGTTGGGTGAATTCCAGTCTGCCCTCCGCGGGTCCTCTAGTTATTGCCACTTAACGCCTTCTTCAGCCGATGGACACTGCATTCTTAGGCTGGCACCTCTCTGATCATTCAGTTATTATCCACACCAAGCATCCATCCACATACATCCTCTACCTCTATTTTAATCACAATTGTTAATACAACAAAAGGGCGGGGAGTCTCTGGGTGCTGTTTCTGTTGTTACAGAGTATTGGTTTGAGTCTCTCTCTGTGTGAATTGCTTTGAGAACAGACTCTGTCTTAGACTGTACTAACTCAATTAGCAGCTTGCAAGTTTCACACATAGAGGGAGAGAAACAGTACCAAAAACCAAGAGACCTTTTCATTAGTAATACCCTGGAATTTAAACTATGGGGAATCAAATTCATTTGTGATTTTAATACAGAACTTCTTTAATATGATCCAACAATATTTGTAAATAGGTAGTGGATTTCAGGACCAGTGTCATTTTCAGAGGATAAAGTATTAAAACATTGCTTATTAAGGATAAAGTAGCTTTGTCCAATGATCTGGTTGTATTATTGTAAACCATTTTTGTAAAAAACTGTATCTTAATTTAGTTCAAATATTTTTTCAAAGTTGCTATTTATGTGAATATTTATGTCTTTGATGGAACGGGGATGTTGCTTAATTGGTATTTTCGTCTTGGTTACTTAATTTGAAAAGTTTAGTTTTGTCTCAGCCAATTTTTAATCCTGAGCAACTCCTAAATGTATTTAGTGTACAGAGTATATTGAGTAGTGCATGTTGGGGCTGGGATAATGAATAAAAAGGTCATTTATGTGCCATGAAATATGATCAGGGATCTCTGCAGCCAGCATGCGTTTGAGTACCGATGTGTGCTGCTAACGATTCTATATCTACAGCTTACAATAGTGGCCAAATTGTGCTCTCCCCTGGCAAATCTGTGTCTAATTATGTATGCCATGCTTATCACAATGGTATCAGAACGCCTCCCTGCAAAAGGTCTGGGATTCAGTGTGCAGACTTTCCTCCAAACCAACACTTTGGGGAAGAATTGCAGCATTTGCCATTGGGTAGCGTAAGTGGTGAACATGACTCTTCTAACACACAGGTATCCCAAGATCCAGAGGGCAGCCACACAGACCTCAAGGCAGCTGCAGAGGATCTAGCATTCATGTGGATGTCAGAACCTATGACATTTTTCCATATAGAAAAGATAGTTGAGATCAGTTGTGAAGGGTTTTTAATTAATTTTTTTCTCTCCCTCTGAGCCCTGTAAAACTGGCCTAGTGTCTCAATAAAAATGTGAAAAAACTCTCTAAAACATTCACAAAATAGTTTTTCTGTAATATAAGTGAGCTATAGAGAACACATGAGATGTGGTATAAAGGTTCTTCTTTGAGTGATTGCACATGTGCATTCCTCTCTTGGTGTGTGTGCTCCCCGCACACAGTTGCCAGAAATTTTTCCCTCAGTGCTACCCATTGGGATGGCTCAAGCTCCCTCTACTGCCATGCTCTGCTAGCACCAGGATAAAGTGGTGCCCAGCTCACCCTGTGCCCCCTCAGTCCCTTCTTACTGCCCATGATAGTCACTGGAGCTGCCTTTCTTGCATTCCCAAGTTCTCTGTGCACTTTTCTCTATATAGCGTAGATATTTAGTTTTAGTGTAGTTATTAGTTAAGTAGTTAGTTTTTGGTATTTATCAGTTTTTCGTCTGATCTCCAGTGCCAAGGGATGCCTCGGTCACCAGGCTTCAAGCCCTACATCTCCTACTATGCCCCTGAGTGACCCACACTCAAGTTGCTTGAAGTGTCTGGGGAAGCTCATTTGGGGGCTTCTGCAAGGACTTTAAGTCTTGCATGAAGACGGATCGAGAGGCCAGGCTAAAATTTCTGCTCATGGAAGAGGCACTGAGACCTCCACCTGGGCCAGGCCAGTCAGACAAGGCTCCAAGTGCCATGGTGTCGGTAAGGAATGCTCCTCCTATCGTATCAGAGTCCCAGCCTGATCACCATGCCCAGTGCCTAGAAAAAAGCATAAGAAACAGGCTGTTGAAAGGGGATGATTCCCGGCAACCAAGATCTGCCAGGCATGGGGATCAGAGTAGAGTGCAATCTAAACCCAGGCAGTCCTCTGCCTTGGTACCACAGAAACCGGCACCATTTACTCTGGCACCTATGTAGGTACTGACGAGTCTGGAGCCAGAAGAGGCTTCCACATTGGTGGCACTGCACCATACTTATACTATCTTAACTACACCAGAGGCATTTGCGGCTGTCAGGGATCTCCTCTCATTGTCGGGTACCAGTATCACCAGCACCACAAGAGTCACCATTATCGGTGCCAGCAGGTATGGAGGAACTGGCTGGATTGTTATAATGCTTGTTACCATGCCAGCCTCACATACCCAGGACGGTTCATTCTTTGGCACTGTCAAAGGGAAAACTTGTGATGCTTGCCTTGCCACCTTGGCATTGATTGCTGGCACTGTCAGGAATGGCACCCCTGTGGTCAGCAGAAGAAAACTTGTCCTCTTACAAGTCAGAGGTTGGGTCCTACTCTTTCTACCCTCGGAGCCGCTCTTGCTACTCCTCCAGACATTTTCACTCTTCCATGGATCCGGTCACAGGAGTACCATTGAGTGGTTGGCCAGGAGGTAACTGGGGACCTGTGTGGGTACAGTGGCCCTTTTGGAATCCATGGGGATTTCCCCTAGTTTCCAGGACATATTCTAGGTGCTTCTATTTGGTGGCCTCAGAAAGGCGTGTGGCACCTTCTCACTACGCAGTACCCATTGTGCACTCTGGTACCAAACCCAGTACTGGGCCCCAACAGCCAGCTCAACAGGATCCTGCAGATTAAGAATGGGAAGAAGAGCACCCGCAGCCAGTAGTGACATCATCTTCCTCTTCCCTGTACAAGGCAGTATCAGGAGGGTGCATGTCGCCTCCCGCAGATGACTATAAGGCTCATCAAGAGTTGTTAAAGGGGGTAGCCTTAAATCTGGGCATTCAGATGGAGGTAGCAAAAGAGTCCTCCCGCAGCCTGGTAGATATTCTAGCTACTGCAGGTCCATAATGGCCTCGTCAGTATGGACCCAGTTAAGTCTGTGGAAGACCACTGTATCCCTTCACCCCACTTCAAAAAGGGCTGAATGAAAATACTACGTACCCACCCAAGGTTATTAGTTCCTGTACACCCATCCCACCCAGGGTGCCTTATAGTGTCTGCTGCCAATGAGAGAGAAAGGCAGGGACAAGAGGGCTCAGCTCCGAAACCAAAGGACTCAAAAAAAAAAAAAAAAAAAAAAAAAAAAACCTAGACCAGTTTCATTGGAAGTTTACTCTTCTGGGGGGTTACAACTCAGGATTGCAAACCAGCAGGCACTACTGGGAAAGTATGATTTCAATTTGCAGGACTCCATGCAAAAATTCAAAGACTTGCTGCCACAAGAGGCTAGGCAAGAATTCTTCTCGCTACTGCACAAGGGCAAAATCAGTGGTGAGGGCCTCTTTACAGGCTGCTCTGGATGCGGCTGATTCAGCTGCCAGGTCCATGGCTTTTGCAGTGACAGGCATAGGAATTCCTGGTTATAGTCCTCTGGGCTCCCTCAGGAAGTCCAACAGATTATTCAGGATCTGTCCTTTGAGGGATCCTTGTTCTTTTCAGAGGAGACGGATGTGAACTTCATGGGCTAAAGGACTCAAGGGCAACACTAAAGTCCCTTGGGTTGAACACCACTGTCCTTTCCAGGAATCACTACAGGCCTCAACAACCCATCCGGTACTCTGCCCCAGCTACCCATCAGGACCTGCTGGGAAAAAGAAATGAGGGTGATAGGTGTAGATACTCTGCCTTTTACCTCTGCATTAATGCCTGCCCCACCCAGACCTCCAGCGGTTTCTAAACAGGCATTTTGATGGAATGCTTGAGGACGCCGTACCAGTCCCCATGATGCCAGACCCCATTTTTCCTTTAGTTGCAAACCACCTTTCCCAATTCCTCAGGGATTGGTCCCATATCATGAGGGACTGTTGAGTATTGAGTGCTGCAGAAGTGGGATACATCCTCAGCTTATTTCTACCCCTCCGTTCCACCCTCCCTCCCCATCCGTCTTCAGGGACTCCTCTCATGAAAAACTTCTGCACCAGTTCAATCCCTCCTTCAGGTGAGAGCCATAGAAGAGGTACTGCAGAAGTTAAGGAGGAAGGGTTTCTACTCCTGTTATTTCCTAATTCGAAAGGCGAAGGGAGGTTTAAGGCTATTCTACACCTGTGCCAACTCAACAAATATCTCAAAAAAATAAAGTTCTGCATGGTCACCTGGCATCCATTATTCCCTCTCTCGATCCTGGAGATTGATACACCATCATCTCTTTAAGAGACACCTATTTCTATGTATTAATATAACGATGGCACAGAAGGTCCCTCATGTTCGTAGTGAACCATTCACACTACCAGTTCACGGTGCTCCTGTTCAGCCTGTCTGCAACTCTTCAGGTGTTCACAAAATGTGGCAGCATTCCTGAGGAGAATAGGGGTACAGTTCTACCCTTATCTGAACTACTGGCTAGTCGAGGGATGGTCCAGGGTTCAGGTGGTGTCCAGTGTTTGGCTCATCCAGTTGATGTTCAAGGGCCTAGGCCTTCTAATAAATGCAGACAAGTTTGCCCTTTGTCTAGTACAAAGGATAGAGTTTATCAGAGCAGTGTTGGACTCTACCCAGGCCAGGGCATTGCAATTCACAGAATTACAATTCCTCTCAATCCATTCCCTCAAGGGTCATCCAATCACAAGAGCCCGAAACCTGTCCTCATGGGCTTATTTGGAACAACACACTGGACTACAGCTCAGACCCCTCCAGACGTGGCTGGCCTCAGTGTACTCATCAGGCCGTCTCCATCTGCACACTGTACTCATGGTAGCTTCAGAGGTTTTTATCTCTCTGTATTGGTGATTGGATCTTCTCAACATTTGTGTGGGAATTCCCTTCATCTGTTCTCCACCATCAGTGACTCTGGTCTCAGACATGTCAGTTCTAGGCTGGGGAACTCACCCTGGGGCCCGTCAGAATTAAGGGCCTTTGGTCTCGGGCGGGGCTCTCTCATCATATCAATGTCAGAGAACTCAGAGTGGTTCATCTTGCCTGCCAGACATTGCTGCTTCATATTGGGGACAGAAGTTTTTGTTCTTACAGACAACACGGTAGCCATGTTTTATCTGAATAGGCAAGGAGGAGCTCTCTCTTCCCTCCTTTGTCAGGAAGCAATTCACCTATGGGAATTTTGTATAGCCCATTCAATCAACCTTGAGGCCTCTTACCTTCTGAGAGCACAGAATGAGTTGGCAGATCACCTGAGCAGGTCTTTTCCAAGTCACCATGAGTGGTTTATTCACCTGGCTGTAGCCAGAGGCATTTTCCAACATTGGGGGATTCTCCAAATAGACCTGTCTGAACAAGTACAACAGAAAGTGTTGCCAATTCTGCTCCCTTCAAAGCTGCAGTCCGGGTCCTATCACAGACACTTTCCTGCTACCCTGGATGGGACAACTTTAATATGCTTTTCCCCCAATCCCACTCCTACACAGAGGGCTATTAAAGATCAAGCGAGACCATGCCTGGATTTTATTAATAGCCTCAGCATGGGCCCGCCAACACTGGTTCCCCACTCTGTTGGACCTCAGGCAATCTGAATCAGACATTACAATCTAAATAGAAAAAAGAAGACAGTATATAAGCAAATGTCAAAGGTACGTTCCCCCACTATACTTCCTGCTTACCCTATCACTCTGTCTAGGTGCTTAAGCCAGTATGTTACACCGTTATTGACCATACCTGCCTTTCTTCGCCCTACCTACTTCACTGAAACTGAAACAGGGTCAGTGTGTGTGGTGGAGGGAAGCGGTAATGGAGAGAGGAACAGGAGAGGAAGAAAAGAATTAGACAATCAGATGATGTTTGCCAACTCCACAAAAATAGACAGGGTGTGTGTGGTGGCGGAGAAGGGATGGACAGACTACAGCTGGATGGGAAAAAATAGCCAGTCAGAGCGTGGCTGTGTTACTGAAAAGATCTAAGGCCTCTTTGGTCCCTTTACAGTCCTTGCTGCTCTCTCCCCACCACCTGCCTTCAGAGAACTTGGCATGGGGAGATTCCACCTCTGCTCTATGGGTTCCTAGGCTGGGAACATCCTGGTGGTCTGTCTTGCACTGAGATATAACTCTCTGCACAGCAGTGTTTATCAGTGCTTCTTGTAGCTTCAATAAACAATTATTTGTATTCTTTTGCTTTCATAAAGCTCAATAAGTATCTACATAGAAAGAAAAGCAGCACATCAAGTCTGCCAAATGCTGCCCTAATTTCTGCTGTACCCACCAGGTGCAGTTGGGTGATCAGTGCAAAAAACAGAGAACTGCAGAGTTCTGTAAGTTCTGCTTTTCAACCCAGAACAATTGTCACATCATTGGTCTGCATCTCCTCTGCTATGTAAACTAAAATATAATTCTGTCAAACTAGCCCTCACCATGTAACTTTACAGAATCATTTTAGTATGGAAACAGCTCTTTAAAGGCTTAAAAACTGGAATGATAGAAAGAATTATAGAAAATGCCGAAAGAAAGAATATTATAAGGGATGGGGATTAAAAGTGATATCAAGAATGCAAGGGTGTCATGATATAAGACTAAATTATAGCCATCTGATCCACATTGGGTGCATGAAGGAAGTGTGATTAATATACTGTGAATCACAGACTCCAACGAGAAACTACAGAATTGGAATTAATTTGCAAACTGGACACCATTAAATTAGACTTGAATAAAGACTGGGAGTGGATGGGTCATTACACAAAGTAAATCTATTTCCCCATGCTAATTTTTTCCCCGTACTGTTACTCACACCTTCTTGTCAACTGTTTGTAATGGGCCATCCTGATTATCACTACAAAAGGTTTTTTTTCTCCTGCTGATAATAGCCCACCTTAATTAATTGGTCTCTTTACAGTTGGTATGGCAACACCCATTTTTTCATGTTCTCTGTGTATATATATCTTCCTACTGTATTTTCCACTGCATGCATCTGATGAAGTGGGTTTTAGCCCACGAAAGCTTATGCCCAAATAAATTTGTTAGTCTCTAAGGTGCCACAAGTACTCTTCGGTTTTTTTTGCTGATACAAACTAACATGGCTACCACTCTGAAACTTGACAGAATAGATAGTTTTTTCTCATTGTTTTTTTAACATGAATCTCGTGCTAGGGTTTTGGGGCTTTTCCTAGGATGTTCAGTTGTTTTTGGTGGTAGAGGGGTTGCTAATAAAGGGCTAATGGGTAGGAAGGAAAGAGAATAAAGCAAAAAACACTTCAGTATAAAATTTTTCTGTAGTTGACACCAGCAAAGAGTATTATCTAAGAAAGTTTCAACTAGTGTTAGACAACACTAGTAACAAAGGAAGCTGGATTCTTGAGTCATTAGGAATAATTTGGAAAACATACCAGTTTTAAATAAGAGAAACCATCAACTTTTCTATTTTCACCTCATTTGAATAAAAATATAAGGTAACTCAAATAAAGAAAAGTTTGTTTCCATCATAAATATCTTTAAACGAAGATTATAAATCTCTTTAAAATCCTATTTCAGCACTGTTTTTTCTAAGACATGAACTAGCTTGCATAACTGTATGGATAAATATTGCCAGAAGCACATACCAGATATTGTTTGAACAATTCTTGAAACCCAATTCAGGAATGGTGGGTTATATTAAACATTCTTTATGGTTTTTCTAGTTTATAATGAATATTTTTAAGCAAAGTGCTTGCTCTTTTTGGATGTAGCTAATGTAGACACAACTTTCTTCAGCTAATTACCAGTGTGGCATTTCAAATTGGTTTTATCCTGATTCTTTTTTAGACCATAAAAGTGGAAGATTCCAATTATTCTTCTTGGGAAGCAGGACAAAATAGATAAATATTTTGGGGGGTATAGATCAAATACTCATATCCCTAGTGATTAAACTGAATTTACAATGATGTCTGCACAGTACCCACAATTGCTGTCATCCTAAAGCCTAGGAAAGACACAAACTATTTCAGTGCAAAGTCTCTTCATGTTTTCTTCAATAGCTGTTCCCTTTGGAAGGGGAAATCAATAACTACATAATTGTTGCAAGGTTAAAAAAAATCATTATTTGTAGAATTACACTTAAAGGTATCTCAAGTATTTCCATTATAAACTTGGGTTTCAAGAGTAAATAACTTGACCTGAAACTCTGCAAACTACATTAAATCAAGAACATTGCAGAAAGAAAATAAGAAGCACAAATACTTTTCCTAAATAGATTTTTGCACCTCTTAAAGTATAATAAATTGCAAGGTTATGTCTCCAGTATCTCCTAGAGTATGCTGGTTTCACAGTAACAGTGTTGACAGAACATATGTTTGAAGCGACGTCAGACATTTTCCTTGCAGATGTGTTATTCATTGTGGCTAGGTATACAAAATATGTCCCTGGGTCCCAATTATTTGAAGAGAGACTTTCTTTAAAATGGTCCAGGACACAAAAGTGGCTTGGTAATAATGGAAGAATTAGCTTTTCTACTGTCTAAAATCCTTTGAGATATTATAATACAGTGGTGTTACCGTATGTGATGGGGTGTTCATCCAACATCAGCCCTGAAGGGGTTAAGGTGACTCAAAAACGGTCAGATCACCTTATAGGCAGTTCCTGGGGGACAGCCAGGACCTGATAAAGGTTAATTGCTGATGAAGCCTAGCTGGGGGGAGAAGTAGTATAAAACCAGGAAGTTTTCACCAGAAATGGGGCTACAGTGAGAGAGTCTACATTTGCTCTTTGGGCACAGAGAGGTGGGTAGGAGGAAACCCATTGTGGAGCAAAAATCCTGGGATCCTATACCTGACAGAAGGGGTTTACCCAGAGAGTTGTGAGGAAGAAAGCTTGTGGAAAGCAGAGTAGGAAAAAACCCAGGGCAAGAGCAGCCAGGGTTTAGACTGTGTAGCCCTTAGCTGCTGATGATAAGAGTCCCTGGTCTGGACCCTGGAGTAGCAGGTGGGCCTGGGTTCCTCTACCAGACATTGGGAAGTGGCACAGACTGGAAATTGGCACAGAGGGCTGCCTGGGATGGTGTATAGACAGTTGCTCCAGAGGGACTTTGATACCCCAGGAGGGGAAGACTACATAGTGACCTAGCCAGAGGGCTGAGTCATGAAGAGGGGGGTGCTGTGAAGTATGGGAGGAGAGACGACCACTGTGATGGAGTGACTGACAGAAGGGGATGCCAAATTGGGCAAGTGCTAATCCCCAGACCCAGCCACAAGACGGCACCATAGTAGTGAGTGAACCTTGTTACACCATAATCATATTTACATCATATTAGGTAGAAACTTCCTCCTTAAGCCTACACATCTAGTGGGTCCTGGCAGGACCAACTCTATAGGTGGAAGGGTTATTTAGGTTCCATCACTCATTCACTCTTTGGTTTCTTCATATACCACCAGCAAGAGAGTTGATTAGAAACAATTGTGGAAGTTTTTTTATAAATTCTTTTTTGTTGCAGTAACACTGTGACCCTAAGAACACTCCAAGGCCAGAGGGCACTCTGTGGTATCTAGCAGTGAATCTTAGCTGGCCTGATCAGCTTGGTGTACCTCAACTCACTGTTGTGAGCAGGTGTCAATGTAAGGTATCAGGTGAACTGGTAATGTGCTGGTCATCAGTTTTACTGTGTGCTGCGTGTATGGTATTATAAGACTTATAAATATGTGCTGGAAATAGGTTCTTAAAAGCTCTTTGGCAGCCAGGGCTTAAGTCATCCCGTCTTAGACAAAGGAATATGGTTCTGCCTGTTTGAATGTGTCTCCAGTGTAAGTAGAGCAAGGAGAGACAATGAGATTACATCTCTGTGCAAAGTAGAGAAAACCTTCAGGCAAATGAGACTGGGGATGGATGGCCACTTACCACTCCTGGTAGCTCCAGGAAATTTGAACTTTGGAAAATTGAATATAGGTGAGAAACTTGCTTTAAGACTATAAAAGACTATAAAAATACATTTTAATACTAATGTCTAACTTAAACTAGAGTTCAAGTTAGACATTAGTATTAAAATGTATTTTTATTTTTTTGTTTTGTTTGTAACCATTTCTATCCAAATGATTTCTGCTTGACACCACTTAAATATCTGTTCACTGTTAATAACCTTAATCTTGCTTTATAACACAACCATCTCTGTGCAATGTTTCAAACTGAAGAGTAAAATCCTCAGCCAAACTAAGTGGCTGATGCTGTGTACTGTCTCTTTAAGGGAGCAGCAAACTTTATAAGGTTTTGTGGGTGCTATAGTCAGAGGGGCTGACCACTGCAGAGGGAGACTTTTGGGGAGAACTCGGGACTGGGAGGGTGTTGATGTCACTATGCAAGGAGTAAACAGGCTGCTGGAAGCCAGGGTGAAGCCATTGTGAGCATGCTGCTGGTATCCGGGCTCTGAGCCACAGACGTGTGGGTGGCCGGTATAATAGGTGAGAGGAGGCTCTGCCTCCTTGGGCGCTGCCACTGTCACTGGACACCCGGTTGCGGGTGTGGCAGGGAAGTTTTTGCTTTATTATGCCCCATGCAGGTTCTGGGGTGGCTGAGGAGGCGGTCTGTGCTATTCAGCATCCTGGGTTCATCAGTAATCTCCCTGGACTCCAGACTCCGCTGCCTCAGCCGCCCTGGACCCTGCATGGGGCATATCAAAAGCTCAGGTTCTTCTTTGGGAAGAGACTCTGTCATGCTGCAGCTTTTCCTGGGCAGCTTGGGGTCTAGGGAGGGGAGGGGAGCAGGGCCGGCTCTAGGCACCAGCAAAGCAAGCACATACTTGGGGCGGCACAATTCCAGGGGCGGCGTTCTTCCGGCCACCCTTTTTTTTTTTTCTTTTCTTGCTTGGGCAGTTGCGCTCTCGGAGCTTGGGGCGGCAAAAAACCTAGAGCCGGCCCTGGAGGGGAGGCACGGCATGGCATATATGTAACATAACAAACAAAAATAGTGTAACATATATATAACATAACATATATGTAACATAACATAACAAAAATAGTGTCCCTGCCCTGAACAGCTTACAATCTAAGTATATCAGAAGGTGAATACAACAAGCAGACCAGGGAGCATACAAGGTAAAAACATCTCTATTTGGTACTGTAGAACTCTACTGACAGACTTGTATACAAGACAGGGGGAAATATTTTTCCCCCATCACTCTTATTTTTTTTTGGTGCCATGAATCTAAGAGTTCTGTTAAATCTAGAGCAATAGGTGGGAAAATTAAAAAAAGATGGAAAGGTGATGAGTAACAATGGCCTGTCTAAGATCATAGGCTCAGAAAAAGCAGCATGAAATCTTTCAAAACAAAGATTAGTCAAGTATTGTTAGATTCTTTTAAAATACTTACAGATAGGCACATGGGTCCCGCCAGCGACCCCAATACAGTTTGGAACCAAGTGTTTGCAAACCCATTAATAACCTCCTGTGAGTTGCCCAGCCTTATGACCCTGGAGAAAAGCAATTTCTTAATAGCAGCACACACCTCCATCACAATTTCCCCAAGAGTTGATCTACAGCCACCAAACTGGTTAGTTACAATAGCAAATGGAGGAGGTGAGCTTCCAGATGGCACTGGCCACCCATATGGAGGGCAGCTCTCACATAGGTTCCACCACTGAAGCTGCAGTGTGAACTCTGCACAGATTTCTTGGAAAAGGCGTTTGTGACATCCTGAAGTTCTGCCACCACCATTGGTCATCGCAGGTCTACAGCACTATTCTGTCCCACCTGTCAGTGCTGATTGGGTAAACCCAAAAGGAGCATTTCAGGAACAGTTCAAGGAGAAGTGTCTCCTCCTCCTCAGGGGCCATTAGTGCTCTTGTGCTGGATTAATTTAGATATGCTTGCAGCAACTTATTGACATTCACTACCATGAGAATTGCTTTGCTCACCGATGCTTCCTCCATGCAGCCTGACAGCACTTTGAAAATGGCACTGGATTGCAAGGAGCCAGATGGATGATGGGATAAAATGAGAGGAATCAGAGAATTATTTAGTTTGACCTCAAGTCCCAGAACTTCATTGCTGTCCAGGAGGTCCACAATGCATAGCATGAAAAATCCCCAAATACAGCACAACAGTGGAGCAATGCACCATGGGATGTCTGAACACTTCTCTCAACAGCACTGTGCTATATGGCAGCAATGATTTGAGGCAAAACTACCTTAACTGTGGGATAACAATGTGGTGTGTACATACTGTTTGCACACCACTTGTTGCAGTTCACGTAACATGGATACAGCAAACCCACACCATGTTTCAAGTGAAAACATGCCTTTGGAGAATAAGTTAAAATTGCTTATTTGGGTGATTCCTGGACCTTTTCCAGGCCATTTTCAAGCTTCTCTCTCTCTCTCGTTCCCCCCTCCCCCCATATGTGATAGTAAGAAGACCCAAGATGTGTATGTAAAATGTTTTGGCACCAGATCCCATAGTCTTTTTTTCCTTCACCACTTGTTCACTCAAGTCCCTGTTCAGGTGTATTATTCAGAACAAATAATACACAACACTTTGTAAATCAAACAAAACCTTTTATTTCTCGTGAGCTGGATACACAGCAATCAGTCCATGGTCTCTAACGCAGTGGCTGATGTTTTTTGCTACAACAAATGGTTTATAAATGCTGATGTAAATTAAAGTGTCCCCATAGCACCAGTGGAAAATGGAAACTTATGACACTGCTTGCGCTGACAAGATGATAACATTTGGACTTTACTCAGGAATACTGTTCACACAAATTATGTGCCAGTAGGATTGTGCACTGTATAATCTATAGCAAAAGACATTAAGTATTTGCTTCATGACTGGAATTAGTTATCTTAATTTATAAATACTGCACAAGAATCCAGGAGTATCAATTATGGTAAATTCCATTTTTCTTTAGCAACATATTATGCATTTTCCAGGACCATGGGAAAAATTTGATTGTATTAGGTTCCATGCTAGAAGATATACATTGATTTCTTTCCCTGCTTTAATCTAATTTTTCCTACCATGACTATGGTTATCACCATTTAATAAATCCTGGGACATGGAGACCACATATTAGATTGAAAACATTTCATTTTCTCCCACATGAGTTGTTCACACAGGGTAATGTTAATATATCCATTGTCTATAAAGGCTGTCTATATTTATTCATAAATACGGTGTACATCTTCCTTGTCAAAAGAGGATTTTTGTTACTAGAAAAATAGAATGAATTTAGGCCAGATAAACTTAATGGCACATTTGCCATCTGGGCAAAGCAAACAAAACAATAGCATACACTTCTGTGAAGATAGAACAAGCATATTATGAAATAAAAATACATTTGTGCTGTAGGCTGATCTATTGCACAACAAATAATTTCCACCCCAAACATTATGTATATGTTTATTTGACAGAAGATTCACAATCCCATACAGAATAATATAGCATCTAAATGTTGGCACTGGAGAAAATAGTGGGCTTAATTCTCCATTCAGTCTCACCAGTTTTAAACAAACATAGTAACGTTTGTATCGACCTGGCATAAAGTGGAAACTCAGAGCCACCTAATCTCTGGTTCTGCTGAAAGATGTTAATGGCTGCCATCGGGAGTAGAGGATGGTCTTGGATCCAAAGCCAATCACAAACCTTGTTAAGCCAATGGCTGTGCCAAGTATTCTTTTTCAAGCTCAAGGGAAGGCACAGTTAAGTCTCCTTATGTAATAAAAACAGCTGCGGGAGCTGGGGGTGCTACTGCCAAAGGAACTAGACCATGTGGTAGGTCAGAGCTAAGCCATGTGGACTGGGGGGTTTCCCTGGTTGCAAATGCAGAGGGTGGAGATTCAGTTGTAGCCTGTGTCTTCGGCAGGAGAGGGAGCCTGGAGAAGGAGTGGTCAGCGTGACCCCCAGAGGAAACACAGAGGCTAGAGACAGGGCTTCTTGGGTATTGAGCTCACTGGAGTGGCAGACTTGAGTAAGGAAACTGCTTGCTGTAGTTTGTTTCTTGTTCAGGGAAACAGGACTTGGTGAATTAACAATATTACACTAAAAATATATTTGACTCACATATAATCCATTTCTCATGTGACTTTCTTATACTTTAAGACCAGAAGAGACCATTGTGATCATGTAGTCTGACCTCCTGACGAGCACAAGCCTTAGGATAACCATGAATTCAAGCTGTGCTTGAACTAGAGCGTATCTTAATTTCAAGATTTCTACTCCCGGAGACGCCGTCACAACCTTTGGTAAGTTGTTCAATGGTTAACTACCCTCACTGTTAAAAAGCCACATCTTATTTCTAGTCTGAATTTGTCTAGCTGATTTTTAAACTCTAAGGGCCTGATCAAACTCCTATTAAAATCAATGGGGAGACTTGCACTGGCTGCATCAGAAATTGGATGGGTTTCTTAGAGAATTGGCAGGATCTTCGAATTTGACAAATACTGAGCCACTCCTATGTCCTTTCTGCTACTACTCAGGCTTTCCACTCCCATGAGGTAACTTCCAGAATGGCTTCCTAACCTGCTGTAGCCATCCCTCCTGTTAGAAATGCACAGATTCTGTGATCAATCCTTCTGTTAAGACTGACAAAACAGTGCCAATTTTTATAGGGATTTTTATGATAGACATCTGTTCAGTAGGAACTAGACTAAGAAAAATCACCAATTCATTTCATATAGACCACTGCACAGTCATCAGATGGTAATAGCTTTCACATATTTCCAACCTCCTGGCCAGATTCTAATTGCTAACCCAGGGACTGATGAATTGGAATTTTTGGTGGGCATGCAAAAGAGAATCAGGCTCCTACAGGTGGAAAACTCTATATGCCACGACTAATTTCTTGAGCTATACAGTTAATTTCTAGTTACATCTTCCCACACTACATATAAATAGCACAATGGAAAAATTTTACTTTTTGGCCTGCGCACATATAGACCTGAATCCTGCTGGCTTTACTCACACATTCATCTCATTTAAATCAATGGGATTAGTTGGGTAAGGCAAACAGAATTTGGTCCAGAATGTCATTGCACTTCAAACTCAATAAAGCCAGAAAAGAGAGAGCAGGAAATCACAACTAGCTTGGCAGTCTATTGCCAGTCTCTTACTAGTGCCTTAAAATTTGACTCAGGTAGATGCTTGTGATATTAAGTATCAGCTTTTGGTAACTTCAATCCCCTTCATCTTTTCATTCTATTCCTTGAGGGGGATGACTGTTTCCTGTTAGAACAATTACTCAAATGTTTTACCATCACTGCATTTTCACTGTACTGCATCATCGTGAGAATCCATTTTATTCACTTCATCAGTGAAAGTTATAAAAAGCAGACAGATTCAATTTACAACTGCCTCATTTAGTCCAGCATTTTTCTGATAATCCGGACTCTGGTTTCCACACATGTAGGCCCTGATTTTGTGAGCTGTTCTATGAAAGCAGAGTGCTGTAACTGTGTAGAGCCCCACTGAAATCAGTGGGGTCTGTCCACAGGGGGCAACTTGCAGGATCAGAACCCTGTTTATTACGGTCAGAGCTATGTGCGCCACTGTTTCCCATGACTTTACACATGTGGTGATTGCTGTCTGGGTCTCAGCAGGGAACTGAAATAGGGCTCTCCAGAGATTAAAGCATGAGACTGTACAGCCTGAGCTAAAAAGCCAGGTTCTGTAGTTGGGGACTGTGACAGACTCTGATCCTGTGGGGATTGGGCACAGAGGAGGACTCCAAACACGTACTGGTTAGTGATTTTTATATATATAAAATGAGAATATATATATTCTCAGTTACACCAGTTTAGCTGTCCTGGACAATAAAATATTTGCAGTACAAGTTACTATGTTTTCTAAGTAGTAGTCAATTACTGAGACATGCAAAGAGCAAATATTTATCTAAAATGTTTATAAAATACACATAAGTTTACATTTTAATAGCTTCCCAGAGGAAGTAGTAAATTAAAAATAAAAAGATAAAATAGTCTGTGGCACAGTTCATAGTTCAGATTATTCTTGGCTGTGTTTGGTTTTTTCTGCCTTTCTGTCTTACAAAGTTCTAGCCAACCAGTCTGTCTGTCCGTCCATCCAGTGATTATATTGCTTGAAGTGCCAGAAAAGTTTATGGAGTTTCCCTAAAGCACTTTCAAAAAGGAAGCCTATTTAGAAACGTGCAGTAAAAATTTCAGCTTGTGTTTTGCAAACTCTTCAAAAGTCTCTATAAAGTAGGTAAAATTCCCTTCTTCGTACTCTTCACATTGTTTGCATGTTATTTTATTCCTGTTCTGCAAAATAAATAAATAAAAAAGGAAACAAAAGAATAGAAAAATGACAATTCTTTGAGTAAAAATTGGTTTGATATTAAAACTGGGGATAGTTGAATTGGTTTTGATAGAGAGCCAAATCTTGCCACAGGAGCCCTGCTGGAGGCTGCCAAGGAACCTAAGTACTGAAATGTAAGTGGCCTGATTTTTAAACATGAGCTTGCAGAGCTGCCAGTGACTTCAGTGGGAGATGCAGGTGTTCAGGCCCTTTGAAAACCAGGGGATATGTCTCTAGGTGTCTAAATATGGTCCACTCTATGAACTTCAGTTTGAAAATGTTGGCCATGGGATACCAGTTTACACCTGCACACACACTAGATGCACCCTCTGAAGTACTTGTTTTGCTAACATTCTAGAAAACTTTATTCTGAGAAGAGCTAAATTCTGTCTGTGTAAATCAGTGTGTGAGTGGGTGACTGCCATTCACACCCCCGTCATGCGTATCTGACAGCAAAATTTATCTCAAGCCATTAAAGGCGCTTTTTTTGGATTGTTCTCTTTCCATTGATTGTAGATGGCACTTACCGGACTGTCTGGTAAACTCGTGTTCTTTGGTAAATTTGCTTTTACATTTGCCAGCACGTTGCGTATATACTGTTTGATTTTACATCCTTTTCTGATTTCACATTCCTGGGAAATCACTTTCAACTCTAACAAAAAGCATTCCATCACTTGTACTTCACACTCATCCTAAAAATGAAAAATGTCAGTGGCTTTACAATAAAAAAATTAAAGAAATAGGTCCACATGTGGCATAAAATTTTGCAAACCAACAGCTGATTTTGATCTACTGTGTATTTGTTTTGCCATGCAAATGTTTGTAAATATCTACACTGATCATGAGAATTAATGTGTAGCTTGGTTAAATTACATTTAAAGGTGGGTCAGGACATAACAGGCTTGGTGAACAATGTAAATACCAAGATAGGATGGGAATTAATTAGGATATACTTTGGGGTATAATTAAGAATAATAAGATCAAGTTATTATTAATAATACTTAGCTCTGATAGCAATTCCCATCCATAACTCTCAAACAATTTTTTTTAAAAGGGAGTATCGCTATCCCTATTTTACAGATGGAGAAACAGAGATGGATTGATTTTGCCTCAGGTACCACAGCAGGTCAGTGATAGAGCCAGGAACAGAACCCAGGTGTTCTGATTCCCAAAGCCATGCCTTGTCCATGGGCTATATTGCCTCTCTCTTAAAAAAAACTAAAAGTTTTAGCTATCAAGAAAACCTTCCTGACAGTAACATATATTAGGCTGTGGAACAGTCTTCCTAGGAGAGTGCAGAAGCTGCATTGAGGAGATCATTTTAAAGTTAGATTGGCTACATGACCTCTCTGATGATTGTGATATAAATTATATCCCCTAAACTGAAATAACTGTATAAGGTAGTTATCCCTAGCTTTGCCATTCTTCCAGTTAGAAACTATCTGAAGGTGAATGCCTATGCAGTTTAGATCTTAACACTATTTTAGAATGCTCTAGCAAAGTGCACAATGTTGGAGAATCATGTTTTCTTTTGACAAAAAGGCAAGTTCTTCCTTTTGATAAAAATCATTTTGTCAATTGACAAACTTCTATAGCCTTTTTAATTGACAAACTTCTATAGCCAATGATTCAGTAGCCATATCTGCTTATAGTCATCCCGATTAATACACATAAAGAATGGGAACTTATTTTTAATGGAAATGATTTGGTTTCAGAAGCTTTGATCAAATTAAACATCAATTGCCTTTAGCTGGTTACTTCAGAAGAAATAAGGCTATCACCCTTAGACCAGTCTAGGTCAAATTTACAAAATGTACTTACTGGCTTGTCTATATATGCAGTGTATAAACAGGCATCAATGGTCTAAAAGAAAACAGATTTGGATATATAAACAATAATTCTTGAGTTTAGGGATAATAAAGTCAATCCTACCAGGGGAATGGCCTAGCTCAGTGCTCAAAGGGTCAATCCTGCAAGATGCTGGAGATCACTGAAGTCAGTGGACATTGATATTCCCCAGCACCTCACAGCATGAGGCCCTTGTAAGCATGAGATTCCCCAACACCTCACAGCATGAGGCTCAAAGTAAGAAGCACATTTCTGTAACTGAGTTCTAGCAGTACTTTCTCAGAAGAAGCCTACTCCCAATTCTTCTCTTCAGAAAAACTCTTTTCTTGTTTTATCTGATTAAGAACAAATACTGCAGAGATTAAAATAGATCACTGAAAGAAATAAAAATTGAAGACGAAAACGCTTAATTTAAGGGGCTGTAATGCAGAGTCCACTCTAAGTGTCACATATTGTTATCTACTCCCCTGCTTATTCCTGTGCTACAACATTACATGAGTACTCTTCTTCCCCTCCCTTCTCCCCCCACTTACTTATTATTTAAGCACTCGGCTAGACAACCAACTCCAGGTCTCTTCCTACCCAAATGATTCTATGAAACATTAATGCTTTGTGAACTTACATCAGTTATGCCTTTAATCATATGCAAATCTTCTATAACCGCCTCCCACCTTCTTCTTTCAGCTTCTATTCTTGGTAGATATGCACTGATGCAGCTAAAACAAAACAACCACAAAAACAATTAGAATATTTAGTAACATACACACATCTTTTCTGAAGATAATAATGTAACGAAGAGTGGTTGGCAGAAAAGCAGTATCATATTACATATACGCCACATATGCAGGCGTATGTGACAGACTGTGAAGCCCTCTGATAAAGTGTGGAACCATGAAATATATAGGGAATACTGATGGTACGTACTGGTATGTGGGTTTTAATCAGCAGGAGTCTGGGATGATTCCCTTACTCAGAAGTGGAAAGCCACAAGTAAATTATACTAAACATCATTTTATCTCCTGTTGATAAAATGTTTATCCCACATCATCTTGCATATGCCCATATATATTACTGAAAAATTAATGGTACCAACTTTAAAGAGGGTCCAGCTCCACAGGGCCCAGAGTGAGAGGTTAAAACTATTTAAAGTAAAATACCTAAAATTGTTCTTCCTAGATATAAAAATGTCACAAATTTGAAGTCTTACAGCTCAGCCTCGTACAAGGCTAGATTCAAGCTCCAGTCCCACTGAGGAAGGAATTTCTTCTTCCAAATAGTACAGTGCCTGTTTTTAGCCCTGTGAAGGTGTGGGCTACTGGATTTTTAAACTGTAACTCTTGATGTATAAAAAGCTGTCACTGGCTCAGGACTGAATCTTGCCCATCTTGAACCGCAGGGAAGAATTCCTTCCACATTAGATTGTAAGAACTTAGGAACAGGGACTGTTTGTTATGTGTGCCTCACTCTTATTCTTTAATTGGCGGCCTCTAGGTATTACAGCAATACAGGTAATATTGGGAGAGAAGGAGGAAATATTTATTTGGCTGGTTGATTTTAAAATAAATGGCAGTTGTTTTAAGCCACTCAATGGTTTGAAATAGTCAAATATAATCACAGAGATTGATCAGTGGGCAGGTAATGTAGTCACAGGCATGTGATAAGTACATATATATAACCTGCTTGTTCAATTTTACCTTCGTGTGTAGATTATCTTATAGCCCTCTAATTTATCACATGGTTCCCAGTCATACACATAAACATGTTTTGGTGATAATATTGTGAGTGACTGCAAAGCTGTATGATAGTTTGCCTTTGTCGCACACCTTTGATTGTCTCACCTGGATTCCACCAGAACGACAACTAATATTCCAAATGTCCAATAGGTCAAACAGCTGATAGAATTTTTTTTTTTTAAAAAAGACCCTTCACAGAAGTGTTTCGGATGAGTGCACATACACCATCCACACACACTTTCACTGGTCTGAGGAGGAGACCCCAAGTCTCCCTCATCCTAGATGACTGCTCTACACAATGGGGCTATAAGATATAAGAGGGCTGACAGCAGCACCACCATCTTCACCTGCTGCCGGCTTCTGTGAATCCTATTCTTAGGCACCTAACTCGCTTCATGCATTGTGCAGAGAGTCTGGACACCTAATTGGAGCTGTGGCTGCTGCTATGTGACAGGGTTCCTAAATGTCAAGCACTCCAATGCTGAATCTAAGGGCTTGTCTACATAGCAATTTACTGTGCGCCAAGCCACATTGTGAATCTACAGTGCACCAGCTTGCCGTGCAGTAACATCCCATGTGGTCACTTACAGCTCAGTGAAAGTCCCAGAGTGCACTTGGTTTACTACTACTTGAAAGTCTAATACATTAAGCTGCACTCCAACGCTTTCACTGCCCTGGACATGACTGTGTGGCAAATAGGTGCACTATAGATTCTTGCTGCCTTGCTAACTTGCCATGTAGACAAACCCTTAGTTCCTTCTGTGGATCTAGAGTCTCAAGTTTGGCACCCCAAACTTGGTGGACATTTTTGAAAATGAAGGCCCCAATCATAGATGCAACCACTGGAGGATTCTTTTGGGGGAAAAGAGTGGGACATTTCCCTCAAACTCCCAAGCAGGAGGGAGCAATAATGTCTTTGAGCCTGTGGCACAGGGGAGGTAAGGGCAGGCCAGTTCCAGCTCTTCTGCTGATTTTGTGTGCAGCAGTGGCAGATTTAGCGTTCTTCTCTCACCCTCCTTAGGGGCTAACAAACTGAAAGGCAGAGGTGGCACCCAATTCAAACAGCAGGTGGATCCAGAGGAAAGAATCCATTCCTTCCTTCCTGTTGTCTACACTTACAGGAAAGGAGAGGAAGAATTCCCTCCCAAAGAACCTGGAGCAATGAGAGGACAGAGGACACTCACCAGCCCTCTTCCCAATGAGATGGAGGAAGGTACTGTTGGGAAGGGACAAGACAGCTCCTATTAGGGAGACTTGACCCAAAAAGGGGGTGGGGAGTGAGCATGCAGGGCACATAGTGGGGCAATGGGCAGAAGGGATGTGGAGCACAAAGCACTGGGGCAGCAGGGGGCGGAGATTGGGGAACGGACCCCTGGGGAATCCAGCTTTGTAAAGTGACTGGAGATCATTGGGAGAAAGATACTGCGCAATTACAAATAATTATTTATTTACTAGTTTTGTTTTTTAAAATTATAATTACCAAAGAATGAAGATGGTTATTCCAGTTGCATTATTTAAAAAGCTGAGAAAATGTCTCTTCAGAATAAGATACTGCTGGCAGTAGAGACAAATACTTCTCAGGTGTGTTTTCTGAAAGATAAGATCCAGGAAATAATGAGTTACCTAAATGAGTTGTATGGCACAATTTGACTTCATAGGATATTTTAGTACAGATTTAATTAATCCATTAGGTAAGTCATCTAGTAAAGACAATATTGCACACAGTGGATATTTTGTAAAGACCAAACCACTCTGTAGCTTTTTAGGAATAGGTAGTAAAATGCTGGTAGAAAAGCAGATGCCAGGGGCACAGCACAAGAAACAGGAATGTGTTCTGGATCATGGGTTCCTAATAGTACAGATCACATTTTAATACAGGTATTGTATTAGACCATATGCTTTCCCACTCTTAATTTTGAAGACCACCTCTTGCCCACCCCTTTGCATTCCACAATATCTCTGTAGCATCTACAGCAATTAAACATGGGAAAAAGTAATATTGGCAAAGGGTTTTTTAAAAATGTTGCACCTTCTTTTAATGCAATTTAGCAGTTGGAAATACGAAGGGGGGCGGGGGGCAGCTCTCCATGGATCACCAGCAAGTGTTCCATAATTCAGAATTTGGAAACTTTCATTCTAGACTGAGCCAAAACCCCTCTTATGTAGACTGGCACAGTTTAATTATGGAGATACACCTGTTGGGGATTGGGCCCTATGTTTTATTGCTAATAATAGTCATTTATTTCACAGGGTTATTGTGAGGATTACTGATATTTGTAAAATTCTTTAAACACACAACAATGTTATATAAGGATTAGTAAGTAGTATTTATTGTTTCCAAGTTCCAAAGGCTTAGTTTAAATAATGTGGCAGTCTGTTGACCACATAACCTTACATGTTTTTAGTGGAAGACAGTTCCAGGTATCTGGAAGCTAGTTATGTAAAATATCCATAACAAACCACAAATAGATAATTTGTACTAAAATAAGAACATGACAAATAATACTCGTACATATTTTTATTTTCTTAACTGGTTCAGTATGGAAAATCACTCACAGTAGTGACTCAACTCATCTTAAAAAAGGAGCTTAACCAGTGAATGGAAATCTGAAAAATCTGAGTATATAATAGCTTGTAAGCCTCCAATGAAGGCTGTATGCGAAAACATTAAGTAACAAATTATCTGTCCACCACACTTGTAAGCCTATAATGAGAGAGAAAGAGACAAGCTTATGGTTCTTTCAACCAGGACAGACCTACTGTGGTCACATCAACTTAAGTCCAGGTGCTAAGTATTATGGAGATGCAGCAGCCTCTCTGTTGTTAAGGTTGCAATCAGTTTCTGCTATAATTTTGGCTTGGAAAATCAATTTGACCTGACTGTGGTCACATTTACTCTTAAGGCAAAGGAAAACATTTCTGTACAGATTTGGAGAAAATTCTTCAAACTAGTTTTCATTTACAGGTCATAAAAATATTAGCCATTTAAAAACTTTAATTTTAGATTAAAGTTTCTGTCAATTTCTATCTCAAAAATGGCCTGTTACTCCTCCTTCAAACTATCTATAAAAAAGTTAAAAACCAATATGCTCAGTATAACTGAAAACAAGAAGGTGTCATTAAGCAAAAATTTTTACTGTTTCTTGTGGACAGTTTGGGGCTCAATCCTGCACTCACTGATGGCAATGGCAATGGGAGTTTTTTATATTGATTTCAGTGCGTGCAGTATTGGGCATTATAAGAAGTAAGTAAGAGATCTTCCTTAAGCCAAATTCTAGAAGCCTGCAGCTCTGATAGTGTCTGTTGTTTTACTGGTGATAGCTAGTAAAAGTTGCAGTCATAATCCCATAATAAGGCTGATTTTAATCTCCCATATAACTTAAAAAAAAAAAAAAAAGCAACATACCCCAAAATGAAGAAAACTTAAAATCCCCATGCTTTCAAATTTAGGATATGATTTAAAGTTTCATTGACAACAGAGTTTGTTTTATTTTGTTTGCAAAGTGTCCAATGTTTCCTTGTGTCCTTTGCTCTTTCCAACAAAATCACACTATTTCACAATTTTAAGCAGTGGTAGGTTTTGATATTGGCTGGTACAAGAGGCAGTATTATTAAAGGTCCAGAATTTTTTTTAAAAAAACAACCTTCAGAAATTGCCATTATTTGAAAATGGCAATAGTGAAACTGCCAGAGTGGGGAAACCACCCATAGAGATGGAGAATATTTTTATTGTTGACTTCTCACCCATCCAGGACTACTTTTCAAAAGAAAATTCCAGGATGTGGTAAAATTACTCTTTCGCCTGCATTCCACATCAAAAAGCCCTTTCTTTATATTCGATACGAATGTGGTTGCTCATTATGTGGTCATCATATCTGGACTAATTCATTTCTTGTTTTCAAGTGCTGGGTTTTGTAAATATAGTAGGTAACTACATTATTGTCACTTAACAACCTTAACTGATTTTTGAAATAAAGAATTTGGGTTTTGAATAGGTAGTGATTTTCGAATGCCTCTAAAAATGGGGGGAGAGGGGCACAGGAAAGAAGCTCCATGCATACTTTCACAGGTGTTTTGTGGTCTCATCAAGTTTTCAGAAATTTACAGAGTATCCAGTTAGAAAGGGCCTCCTAGATCATCTAGTCCAATGCAGGATCATTTTGTATACCAATTTATTAAATATTTTATCTTAACTCTTCTTGAGCAACATTAGTAATGGTAGCTCAACTACAGACATTGATAACATATTCCTTTGGCTTGAACTCACCATTGCAATTAAAAATTTTCCCTTTGCCACTTTCAGGTTTTCACTTCTGGTTCTCCTAAATCAGTAGCCAATTCATCACTCTCTTGCCCTATATTATTATCTTTCTACTACATTTGTCTTATTTTTGGATGAAATAAAAATAGGAATCCCTGAACTTGGGACTCTACAAGTAAAAGTGAAGGAATAAATGATATTTAAATATTTTGTTTTTCACTCTGCTGCACTTACTGGTAACCACATATAATGGCATTGTCAAAACGTTTAAAACAAAATGAACTCTATAGTAAATATAGGTGGGTGCTCATAGACTCATAGACTTTAAGGTCCGAAAGGACCATTATGATCTTATAGTCTGACTTCCTGCACAACGCAGACCACAGAATCTCACCCACCCACTCCTGTAACAAACCCTGACCTATATCTGAGCTACTGAAGTCCTCAACGTGTGGTTTAAAGACTTCAAGGTGTAGAGAATCCTCCAGCAAGTGACCCGTGCCCCACGCTGCAGAGGAAGGCGAATACCCCCCAGGGCCTCTGCCAATCTGCCCTGAAGGATAATTTCTTCTCGACCCCAAATATGGTGATCAGCTAAACCCTGAGCATGTGGGCAAGACTCACCAGCCAGACACCCAGGAAAGAACTCTCTGTAGTAACTCAGATCCCACCCTATCTAGTGTCCCATCACAGGCCATTGGGCATATTTACCGCTAATAGTCAAAGATCCCATCAAACCCCCTGCTGCCAAAAATACTTCTAAATATGACACAAACTATTCATTTGAAAAATGTCCTTATTAAACTGCTTTCTAATAATGAAGTTAAAATGAAACACTTAAAATTACTACCAGAGTAAAATCTGAGCCACGGTAGTAGCCTTTCTTCACTGGGGACCTGATCATAATCCCATATAAGTAAGTCAATGACAAAATTCCCCTTGACTTTAATGCTGCAAGGCTTAATTTTGCTAACTTTGTTGTCATAAAGACTTGAAGTAAAGTTAGACACAAGAAAGATTATAGCTACATACATTATTTATGTTTTACACTAGGGGGAAGCTACTGAAACCTAATGTTACAATTTTGTGTCGATCAAACCATATATTCAAACTACTTCATTGAGATTTACTCACAAATCTCTCTATGCATTTCTAAGATGTTGTGGCACAAATTTTTAAAAGTATTTAGGCACTGTGGTGATCAATGATAGATAACTGATGTAGGAGCCTAAATCTTATTTTCTAAAGGGATTTAGGATCAAAGATCCCATGGACAGTCAATGGCATTTTTTATACCCATATGCTACTGTTTATATCCAAGAGAGATTTCATGATACTACCCTGTGATAACTCTTATTGAGGGAAGGTCTACAAGAAGGTGAGAAATCTTACATTTTTTCTCTAAAAGTAGCAAGATTAGGTTCATCCTTGTCTCCTGCAGCAGACAGCCTTCCACTGAGTAAATTCTGGGTTCCCAAGTTTCAATGTGGACTGTGTCAAGTGGAAACATCCCCACTGATGGCAGTGTTATCATGGCCTGAAGAGTGAAATGGTTTCTGAGATAGGTAGACCCTTGCCTAAAGAATGCTGGAAAGAGTAAGACCTTGAAAAGCTACTGGAACTAGAGATGGACTGTAGCATCTGAAGCAGTCATGTGATATGTTGTCTTTCTCTCTTACCCACAAGGCAAGCCTCTCTGTGTTGAATGAAACCATTTCAGGGAACCCTGGAGGTGATGAATGTGTGGCTAGGCCATACCAAAAGAAATGCTGAAGATAGAAAAAAGCATTTTCATGTATTGCTATTCCAGTGCCTAGCTAGGAGCAAGGAAAAGCACCTCATCTAAAATCAGTTTGTGGATGATCTAGCTGGATGATCTGGCTGACCTGTCTTTCATTGATGAGCATGATGCCAAATTCCAGGTTGCTGAACCCTGTTACCTAGGCTACTGGTCATCACCTACAATAGATGTGGTCTGTGGATGGGTAAGTAGACACTGGGCACTAGCCTCTATTTACAGTCCACTATGCCTGTCACTGCTTGGGACAAGGAGGTTAGGGTTTCTGGTGTGCCAGTCCACAGACTTTTTTGACTCCTTTTTCTCACTTGCATGGAATCAGAGGTGCCCGTGATTCTTTGCCACTCCTTCTGGTCCATGGCACAGGTTTGGAGGTCTTCCTGTGTCAGCCCTTTCCTCTTCAAATGTCTCTTGACAGAGTCTTTCCATTCTATCCTCAGTCTTTCATATCATTTCTTGCTGTCCTCTTTCACCCATGCTTTCTTTGCTGATTGTTTTTCTTCTGTTCTTGCCCAGCCCATCCATTACTGAGTCCCAAGTTCATTTTCCCCCTCATTTCTACCATGAATGCTCTGTTTACCCTCTGCTTGCCTGCCATTCACCTCATAGTATTTTCTACTACCTGCATCTTTTCTTCCATTTTTGTAAGACCCACTATTTCCAAATGATAGAGCAGGCAGGAGGGTACACACACACGCACCATCCACTATCCCTATCAGTTTGTTAGTTAATTGCTGGTCCCGTGGTACTCCTGCTACCTCTTTCACTGCCACCCATGTACATTGGGTTCTTCTCTTCAATTCTCCAGATCTCTGAACAATGGCACTAATTGTACTTCCGAAGTACACAAATTGTCTTCTGATTCAGCGTCTCTCCTGCAACTTCAATTAACAGCTCTTCTTCCACCTTCCCTACTTGCATAACTTCAGTTTTCTTTGTGTTTAATTCCAAATCATAGAATCATAGAATATTCGGGTTGGAAGGGACCTCAGGAGGTCATCTAGTCCAACCCCCTGCTCAAAGCAGGGCCAATCCCCAATTTTTGCCCCAGATCCCTCAATGGTCCCCTCAAGGATTGAACTCACAACCCCGGGTTTAGCGGCCAATGCTCAAACCACTGAGAAATCATGGTCTTCAAACACAGATGCCCACTTTGATACCAATTCTTCTTTGATCATTTGGCCCTTTTGGCTGACAGCGGCATACATTAGTTTTCTCTGTCTCCACAGCCTTGGTTTCCTGCTAGTTAAGCCCATAACTAGGATAAAATGAAGAGGCCTCAGCACACTGCTTTGTCTCAATCCTACCATCACCTCAAAACTCCCTGAAATTCTATATACTGTTGTCACCTTAGCTCTTGAGCCTCGATAGAGCTCTTCTATCATCTCCATCATCACAATACTCCAAACACCAGCTCCCACAGAACCAAGTCATATGCTTTCTCAAGCATGCTACATAGCAGTTATTGCTAAAGGCTTACTATGATGACTGCTTTCAAACAAAAAGCATATTGGTTGTCTACATTTTTGTTGTACACCAGCAGAATCTCCTGTGGAAAACTGTAAATTCCATCTAGTTTATCCTGCTTGTTTGTGAGTAACGAATACAGGTTGACCTCTAAAAAAGAGTGAAGTAATTCCAGTAATTGGTGTAGCAAATCTCCTTTTGAGATTTATAGTCCAGCCAGTTGTTGTGGGGTGGTTGTTTTTTGGTAGCTATTCAGCACTTGAATTGTCAGCATTTCCCAAACTAATTTGCTCTTGCAAAATGACATTTGTCCACAAAAGTATGCAGCTGCAATTTTTGAAGCCTATTTGAAAATTTTGCCCAAAAGGTTACTGAAGGCAACTGGATCATACCAAATAACTAAACATGAGAATTTGCAATGTAAAGTTTAATATTTCCCTTGACAGTTTTTCACAAAATAGTCATGGGGTTTGTGCCACCATTTTTTCTGTCCTCTCTTAGCCCTGGTCTACACTATGAGTTTAGGTCAAATTTAGCTGTTAGGACAATTTAATCCTGCACCCGTCCATATGACCAACCCTGTTTTGTTGACTTAAAGGGCTCTTAAAATCGATTTCTGTACTCCTCCCCGGCGAGCAGAGTAGCACTAAAATCAACCTTGCTGGGTTGAATTTGGGGAAGTGTGGACACAATTCAACGGTATTGGCCTCCAGGAGCTATCCCAGAGTGCTCCATTGTGACCGCTCTGGACAGCACTCTCAACTCCGATGCAGTGGCCAGGTAGACAGGAAAAGCTCTGGGAACTTTTGAATTTCATTTCCTGTTTGGCCAGCATGGCGAGCTGATCAGCACAGGTGACCATACAGAGCTCATCAGCACAGGTGACCATGGAGTCCCAGAATCGCAAAAGAGCTCCAGCATGGACCGAATGGGAGGTACTGGATCTGATTGCTGTATGGGGAGAAGAATCCGTGCAGGCAGAACTCTATTCCAAAAGACGAAATGCCAATATATTTGCCAAAATCTCTAAGGGCATGATGGACAGAGGCTACAGGGACACACAGCAGTGCTGCGTGAAAGTTGAGGAGCTGAGGCAAGCCTACCAAAAAACAAAGGATGCAAATGGTCGCTCTAGGTCAGAGCCCCATACATGCTGCTTCTATGATGAGCTGCATGCAATTCTAGGGGGCGCCCCTACCACTTCCACACCACTATCTGTGGACACCTGCAAGGGGGGAGTCTCTCACAACAGGGATGAGGATTTTGTGGATGAGGAAGATGAGGAGGTTGAGTATAGCGCACAGCAGGCAAGCGGAGAATACCTTCTCCCCGGCAGCCAGGAACTGTTCATCACCCTGGAGCCAATACCCTCCCAACCCTCCCAAGGCGGGCTCCTGGACCATGAAGCCAGAGACGGCACCTCTGGTGAGTGTACCTTTGTAAATATAATACAAAAGCAAGCGTGTTTAATGATTAATTTGTCCTGAAGACTTGGGATGCATTTGCGGCCAGTATAGCTACTGGAAAAGTCTGTTAACGTGTCTAGGGATAGAGCAGAAATCCTCTAGGAACATCTCCATGAAGCTCTCCTGGAGGTACTCTCTGTGTTAGCCTCAGGAGAGTGATATCATTCATGGTGACCTGTTTGAAATACGGGAAATTTGTTTAAGGGGACATTCAGAGGTGCCCGTTCCTGCTGGGCTGTTTGCCTTTGGCTGAAAAGAAATCATCCCCACTGTTAGCCACGTGATGGGGGGAAGGCCCGTTCATGCTGAGCTGTTTGCGTTTGGCTGACAGGGATCTTCCCTGATACTAGCCACATGGTGGTGGTGGTGGTGAAGGGGGGGAGTGAAGCGATCATCCCAGAGAATTGGGGGGGGTGGTTGTGTTGTGTTGTGCTGCACATTCACCCTAAAACCACAGCCCCTCCTTTTAAATGGCCAACTCAGTGGGCTTTGCTTGGTATGGGAAAGGAGGGTGCTGCTGTTTGAAACCGTTCCCACACGTTATGAAGGTTGAAGAAGCCGAAACCCTGTGCCTTACCATGGCTGCCTGAAAACCGAATTCTGTTGCCCAGCCGAGCGTGTGTGATATCTCACGCCGAACCGGCAGACACTCAATATAAGAGGCAAAATGCGACCTTGTAGCAAAAGCATATGTGCTATGTAATGTGAATCGCTTGATTCAGTGTGAAATAGTCTTTCCTTTGTTCTCTAAAATGTATCTTTTTAAATACCACTCTCCCTTTTTTCTCCCACAGCTGAAAATGTTTCTACGCTCCCCCCTATTATCTCCATCCCAGAGGCTAGCGCAGATTAGAAGGTGAAAAAAACACACTCGCGATGAAATATTCTCAGAGCTCATGCAGTCCTCCCGCACTGAAAGAGCTCAACAGAATGCGTGGAGGAAAACAATGGCAGAGTCCAGGAAAGCATTCAATGAACGCAATGAGAGGAGGCAGGAGCGCGATGAAAGGAGGCAGGATGCAATGCTGAGACTAATGGGGAAGCAAACTGACATGCTCAGGCGTCTGGTGGAGCTGCAGGAAAGGCAGCAGGAGCACAGACCGCTGCTGCATCGCCTGTATAACCGCCTGCCCTCCTCCCCAAGTTCCATATCCTCCTCACCCAGATGCCCAAGAACGTGGGGGGGGGGAAGAGAAGGGTACGAGCACCCAGCCACTCCACCCCAGAGGATTGCCCAAGCAACAGAAGGCTGGCATTCAATAAGTTTTGAACTGTAGTATGGCCTTGTCCTTCCCGCCTCCCCTCATCCACCACCCCACCCGGTGATTCCCTCCTCACCCACCCCTCCCAGGCTACCTTGCAAGTTTTCTCCCTCTTTGTAAGATGAATTAATAAAGAATGCCTGATTTTGAAACAATAATGACTTTATTGCCTCTGAAAGCGGTGATTGAAGCGGGGGTCAGTTGGCTTACAGGGAAGTAGAGTCAATCAAGGGGGCAGGTTTTCATCAAGGAGAAGCAAACAGAACTGTCACACCGTAGTCTGGCCAGTCATGAAACTGGTTTTCAAAGCTTCTCTGATGCACAGGGCACCCAGTTGTGCTCTTCTATTCGCCCTGGTGGTCTGGCTGCGCGTAATCAGCCGATTTGCCTCAACCTCCCACCCTGCCATAAACGTCTCCCCCTTACTCTCACAGATATTGTGGAGCACACAGCAAGCAGCAATAACAGTGGGAATATTGGTTTTGCTGAGGTCTAACCGAGTCAGTAAACTGCACCAGCGAGCTTTAAAACATCCAAATGCACATTCTATCACCATTCTGCACTTGCTCAGCCTATAGTTGAACTGCTCCTTACTACTGTCCAGGATGCCTGTGTACGGCTTCATGAGCCATGGCATTAAGGGGTAGGCTGGGTCACCAAGGATAACTATTGGCATTTCAACATCCCCAACAGTAATTTTCTGGTCTGGGAAGTAAGTTCCTTCCTGCAGCTGTTCAAACAGACCAGAGTTCCTGAAGATGCGAGCATCATGCACCTTTCCCGGCCATCGCATGTTGATGTCGGTGAAACATCCCTTGTGATCCACCAGTGCTTGCAGCACCATTGAAAAGAACCCCTTGCAGTTTACGTACTGGCTGCCAAGGTGGTCCGGTCCCAAGATAGGGATATGCATTCCATCTATCGTCCCACCACAGTTAGGGAATCCCATTGCAGCAAAGCCATCCACTATGACCTGCACATTTCCCAGAGTCACTACCCTTGATAGCAGCAGCTCAGTGATTGCGTTGGCTACTTAGATCACTGCAGCCCCCACAGTAGATTTACCCACTCCAAATTGATTCCCGACTGACTGGTAGCTGTCTGGCATTGCAAGCATCCAGAGGGCTATCGCCACTTGCTTCTCAACTGTGAGGGCTGTTCTCATCTTGGTATTCTTGCGCTTCAGGGCAGGGGAAAGCAAGTCACAATGAAAGTGCCCTTACGCATGCGAAAGTTTCGCAGCTACTGGGAATCATCCCAGACCTGCAACACTAAGTGGTCCCACCAGTCTGTGCTTGTTTCTCGGGCCCAGAATTGGCATTCCACAACATGAACCTGCCCCATTACCACCATGATGTCCAAATTGCCAGGGCCCTTCCTTTGAGAGAAGTCCATGTCCATGTCCTCATCACTATCGTGATCGCGCTGTCGTCATCCCCTCGCCTGCTTTTGCAGGTTCGGCACATACTGCAGGATAATGCAAGAGGTGTTTGCAATGCTCACAACAGCAGCGGTGAGCTGAGCGGGCTCCATGCTTGTCATAGTATGGCATCTGCAGGACAACAGAGTTGCAATGGAAGCGGTGGATGACGACGGATGCCACGAGAATAGATATTAATTCAGAACAACGAGAGGACCTGCGAGGTAGATTCATGGCACCAGGAGAGCAGAGTTGCAGCAGAAGCGTGACGATGACAGTTAGCAGTCCTACTGCACCGTCTGCTGATAGCAGTATGGCATCTGCATGGAAAAAAGGCATGAAACGATCGTCTGCCGTTGCTTTCATGGAGGGAGGGGCGATATGTACCCCAAACCACCCACGACAATGTTTTTGCCCCATCAGGCATTGGGAGCTCAACCCAGAATTCCAATGGCAGTGGAGACTGTGGGAACTGTGGGATAGCTACCCACAGTGCAACGCTCTGAAAGTCGACGCTAGCCACTGTAGTGAGGACGCACGCTGCCGACTTAATGCGCTTAGTGTGGACATATGCAATCGACTTCTATAAGTTTGACCTAATTTCGTAGTCTAGATATACCCTAATACTTAGCTGAAGGCCTCAGAGAAAGCCTGTGCTTTCATCCACTACTAGATTTTATTTTTTAATCCTTTGAAAGACCCAGGGAAGCAATATTTATAGTCAGACCTAATGGGAATACAGATGTATTGCAAAATCATGTAGCAAACTGGTATGTTAAGGGCTAAATACAAAAATAACTAGCATGATCTGACCTAGGGGTTATGTTGCCTTAATTACCTGTCATATATACACTCCTACCATCCTGCAATCACTCACACTAGCAGGTCAAGTATTGACTATTTTGTTGTTTGATATTTTGATATCCTGGTAACCAATACTCAATAGGATTTCCAACAGGAAACCAAGCTATAATCAATCAGAAATGAAGTTTAAAGCTTACAGCATCTTGAAAAGTAGGATGTCAAACACCTAGAGAGATTTGAGCACAGGAACCTTTAAACACTGACTTTTCTGCTTGTAAAAAACGTCATATTGACAGCATGGAGGTTAGAAATCATCAATCCACAGAACAGGTATAATATGGGCAGCAGCAGAGCAATCTTCTACACCTTGCCCAGCCAAAATGCCTCAGCCTTGACAGACCATTCAGCCCAGTGATTTGTAATGAAATCACATGCTGATTAGAGGGTCCCATGGATAATTTGAATAAAGGGAGAGAGGGCTACAGTTACATTTCCCAAAGTTGTGGAGTGAGGCAGCAGTTTATGAGCTTTAAAAAGAACAAGTCACATAATCTGTGACCTCCAACCTCACTGCGGTGATGTTACTGGTCTGAGAGTAGTTTACCTTATTTTTGGACTAATTGGCCTCCAGAATGAAGGAGCATAAGGTGGCTCTAAACTACTTTTGTTCCCTCCTGTCTTAATCAGGTCCTGTAATTTGAAACCTGAGGTTGCCTAGACTTAAGGACCTGACCCTGTATGGAATCAATCATGGGTGAGGAAGTTACAGAACATGGCACAATAACACCTTCTCCGAATTATAAATCTAAACTTTTAAAAACCCAGTTCCATCATATATGGCTTTGTCTTCACTAGAAATAACTCATTGTGAATCATAATCATAAATGTTCTTGTTAATACAGACACCAACACTCCATAGTGATGCCACAGCATCGGGCAGCCATGACACCCTGAAGTATACGGCAAACTACAAGTTAGCTTGTCTTGTTTTTTGGTTATGCAAGATGTCTGCAGTGAAAGGAGCAGATGCAATCAGTCATAACAATTTACAGATGATGGCCAACCAGTCTCGTCTCACAAGTCCCCAGAGCATCCAATTCCGTGTCCTAACTTGCAGTCGACCTGTGCTCTGTCTGCTGACTACAAGTTACTGACCTTCATATAGTTCTACTCGGTGTCCTTGGCCACACATTGCAATACCTTCAGCTTCGGTCATGTTTGGTGTCCAATACACCAGTGAGAAGACTGCCCAGAAAGAAGACGATGTGTCAGGATGCAGCCACTCGGCTAGTAGCCAATACCAAACTCTTGGCCAATCTTTGGGTCAAAGGAAGCAAAACCCGTGGGACTTTGGGACCCAGAGAGGAATGCCCAAAAGTACGAAATATAGCTTTAGAAATTGCTGGCCAGTCACGGGATCAACCATATTTTCCCTGCACTGTTGGGGAAAATATAAAGGTGCTCAGGGTGAGCTACAGCAGGGCTAAGGAAAGAAATTCCAAATCTGGTGCTGCCCCAAAAGTGTATCCAATGTAGGTTGTCAAGCTGTCTGGAGAGGCTCACAACCGTGAGTGCCAACCTCAGGACAAACTGTCAAAAAGCAGGGCAGACACCCCAAACTGGAGGTATGTTCTATTATTAGATTTCACCAACCCAGTAAAAAATGTGAACTCCTGGATCATTGTAACAGTTTTATCATGGAGTCACAGACAGTCCCCTTGGGCATTCCAGTCTCTCTTGCCACCCAGACAAGCTGGACTTAGTGATAAATGGTCACTTACACCAAAAATCATTAGAGTCAGCTTGCTCCCAGTCTCAAGAGCCCAGTCACTTCTTCCAGATCAATTTGTATCTCACACCAAAGACAATGCCGGTAGCCTTAGTTTTGGTGGTCCAGGGGAACCATTCCTCATATCTGAGTTCACAAGGTCAGAGCAGGCACTTTTTCCATTATAAAGCAAAACTTTAATATGACCTTATAGCATGATATACAGACATTACAAGTAAGATCAATGCATTCAAGACTTTTTTAGAGTCTCAAAACATCCATACAAGTCTAACACCTACCTTGAACATTACTAACATACAGGTGAGCTGATCTAGTTTCCAGCTATGAATTTGTCAGTGCTCAGCTGAGGCCTACAGACTTGGCAAGAGCTGGCACCTGGTCTACCAGCTTCATGTAGGTGTCCATGAATCTGTAATGGCGGTCCACAGAGGCCTGCATAATGACAGAGTAGTATCCTTTTCTGTTAATGTACTTACTTGCTCCAAGTGGAAGGCATAAAATGGGTGTATGTGTGCCATCAATAGGACCTGCACAATCCAGGAATCCCATCTGTTAAAAACCCGTAATATTACAGGGAGGCAGGGTTGTAGTAGAGTGATAATTGCCTTGCAAACCTCCACAACTACTGTGCCAACCCCAGATTACCACAGATCTCTAGTCAGCGTCCACAGGGTGATAGCAACACGCTTCTGGACCATCTGGACCTACGTCTCTCTCATTTGAGTGCCTTGGTGCTCAAGTGCCAGCATGAGCTGCTCACACGCTCTAAGGATGTTGCTTTCCCTATATGAAAGTTCTGGGTCCATTGCTGGTCATCCCACATTTCCATCACAAGGTAGTCCCAACATTCTGTGTGTGGTTCCGGTCCAGAAGTGGCAGTCTGTGTAGGAAACTGTTTTGACCCGAGCGGTTAGCCAATATTCAGGGCCTTGTGAATTGTTTCCTTTTGGGGAGAAAATGATGTTGCGGTGTGGTATTTTTTTGATGCAATCCTGTTTGTTTATAAAGAATGTCCTATTTCCCTGAACATGGTGGGAAACAAACAGCCAGAGACAGTTTCTTTGCTTACAGTTCTAAGTCTCTTTCCAGCCAGCATTTTACCTGAAAGCTCTTTCTCGTAGCATGACCCTGAGAAAAAGCTGAAAGTGCTTCTATGGCTGGCTGGCAAGCTTTCTTGCTGCCTTCTCTGTATGCTTTTGTGCTGTTTTTGCTGCGTCTCACTCACACATGCATTAACACAGCTCCAGCAAACAGTGTTTTGCATTTGCATCCAGTTCCCATGGAAATCCCTCGGATCACCTGGTAGCACCCCTACTCCAACTGTACATGCAACTTGTGTTTTGGGTGGTGGCTCCTATTGTTCCAGCTGTCTATTCCATAAAAAAGAGCTCAATTACTTTGTGCATTTATCCTGAATGAAGGGCGGCTGTTACTCCCACCAACTTCAGTGAGGTTTCACTCAGCCTCTAGCATAAGATAGCATCAGCTGAGTCGCTGCCTCCACGTCCACATGGTACTGACCTTTTCTCCATCTGCTTGTCCCAGCAACCTGCCATTGCGGTCTGTTACAGGGCAAAAAGCTGTCCCTTTAAATGCCCTCTGCTGTCTTTTGGCAGCAGCTTCTGCAAAGGCATGTCAAAGATACATTACCTCCATACAACCAGCAGCTGTTGGTCTCAGCTGGACAAGCTGGACCCATCATTTAGAGGACAAGCAAGTAACTGCACACCAGCTTGGGTCCTTCCAGGAAATGAATTTCCTGGGTCTTCAACATTTTCTGCTCACAACTCCCAGAAGGGACAGTCTATTCTTGCTTTTGCAAGGCACTGTGGGACAGACACGTTGTCCCACAATGCCCTGAGAAAGCAAGCACAGAATGATGCACTGAGTTGTGGTGCTATGAATAGGGATGCACAAAGAGTGGAACACAGGGCCCAGGCTCTAGATGGCAGAGGCAACAATTGGAAGCAGCAGCCCCTTGGCACGTCTGAGCATGAGGGAGTGGCTACCAAGGAGTGGGCCTGGCCACTGAGGCCCCTGGCGGCCTCCCCCAGAGGCCCCAGGCCTGCCAGCCCCCACTTCCGGGCCTGCCAGCCCTAACCTGCCTGAGCAGCCAGGGTCTGAACCACCCAGGTCCAGGAATCATGGACCCAGGGCTTCCCCTCCTCTGCAGGATCGTGAGAGGTGGTCAGGGCGACACCCCCACCGCATGTGGCCTGAGAACTTCTGAGTCATGATTCCTGAAGCTGGCGGCCCTGGGGTGGGCTACAGCTGGGCTTGGGGCCCCGGGGTGACCCACTACCCCACACCCTGGAGGCTGGGCCTGCTTCCATAGCTATGCCAAGCTCAGACGGACACCCCAAGAGGCAGTGGAACCAGGATGGGAGTGGCGGGGGCTAATGCTCCACAATGAAAATACTGTAGATGGCCAATCTGTGTTTCTGCCCCTGTGTGGTGTTCCCTGTAAACTGTGTGTATGCATGGGGGGTGGAAACAAGCGGTACCAGAGGGCATGGAGTAGCTGCCGTGGCACCCGCCAACCTGTATACCACTTGATCTGGGCCCTTTTGGTAGCAAAATACTGGTTGCACCTCTGGCTATGAACCACGGGATATGTACCGAGAAACCTCTATGTTTCTCATGACTGGATACAGGACTACTGTGGATGCAGGATATGACAGCAGGCATGTGAAATTTGACTGCTGTTCTGCAGTGTGGTCACATTGTATCAAGGAAAGATAGGGCAAGATGACTCACTGAGGTTAGGATGCACTGCAAACAATGCCTGTGAAAACGTAATCATATTAAACCAAGACTCTAAAGTCAGGTATGCAAGCGGTACGGTTCAGAATGGAAGCAGAGACTCCAGTGGAGCTATGCCAACTTACACCCACTGATGCTCTGGGAACAATCTACCGAGGGAGCAAATGAAAAATGAAGCATCGAGTGTGTTAAAATGCATTGCAAACTACAAACCAAAGAACCTAGTGGCCCTTTTTTCATTTCTTTGGCATTTCCCCAACAGAAAGGCAAGCAGCCTGTGGGAAGGAAAAAATTTCCAATCTTGGTTAGCTCCCCACTCACATCTATCACAGAACTCAGCAATAAGCAGAAGAATCATCCTTAGTTACTCATCTCAGAAAACAGAAGCTGCAAAGAATTCCCTGCCCTATGCAGATAAACGCCCAAGATTTCAAATAATTGATGTAGAATGCAGCAAAAGATGAAATGTCAATGTGAAGAGCTCTTCTCTCTGACACACAAGTTTACAATGCTAGAAGCAACACAGAAATTATTATGATTAGGGTTGGTTTCTTTAACTCTTACAGATGATGGTTATGGTTTATTACTTGGCTGGGAAGCCAAGAATACATAAAGTAATAAAAAAGCTTTCTGTCTGCAAATTAAGCAGGACCAAACAATACACAAGTATATTAAGCTGAATGGTAGCTTTGGAGCTCTGTCAGGAATACTGTCACTTACATTTTTATACAGGTTATGGCACAATGCTCACAGCTTTTCTTTAAGCCACAGTATGATGAGTCCTGTGGCCAATATTTTCATTGAGACAATTTCATTTATAAAAGACTGAGAAAATAAGTTCACAAATGTTGAAAGAGGTATAGAATAAAAGGATGATTAATTCTAAAAAAACACAAGTAATCCTCTCGATATTTTTCTGTTACACACCTGTGCAGAACAATAACTTGACAGAAAATAAGTAGGGCTGTCACTTAATCACAGTTAACGCTTGCGATTAATTGAAAACAAAATTAATGTGTTAATTGTATACCTCTAGTCTTAATCTGCTGAACATTAATATCCTGGTAAGTTGTATGTGCTATCATTGTATGTGAAGTTATGAAGTTTTGTTATGTATGTGTTATTGAAATATGTTGTAAGGTTGGAACATCCACAAGTAGCCTTCAGGTACAACAAGGAAGAAGCCAGACAGTGTTGATGGCCCATTAAGGGGAATACACACACTCACAAGAATTACCCCAGGAATTATACAATGGAAACCGCTCAGAGATAGCACATATACAATGGAGGCTGTTTGACTTATGTCACAGTGAAGGATCTTTCCAGCAAGCTGGAAGAAGCTATAAAAGGGGGAAGTGACATTATTATTTGGCCTCACTGCACCACAACTCAACACCTGGAAACACGTCTGGAGAAGAAGACTCAACTGGGGAAGTGGTCCCAGGCTGGAAAGGAGTTCTAACCTGTGTATTAAGGAACTATATACCATCTATCAGGGTGAGACACTGCTTGATTCAAATCCTGTCTAGTTTATAGAACTCAGATTGCGAATTTGTTTTATTTCTTAGGTAACCAACTTTGATTTGTATGCTATTACTTATCATCACTTAAAATCTATCTTTTTGTAGTGAATAAATCTGTTTTATATTTTATCTAAAACAGTGTGTTTTGAGTGAAGTGCATTGGAAATCTTAGCTCAGATAACAAAAGGCTCGTGCATAGCCTTTCCACACTGAGGAAAGGGCAGACTGGGTAATAAATGTACACTAGTCAGGCTTCTGACCAGGGCAAGATGGTATAGCTCTAGGCTGGGGGGCTAGAGGAATTGACTAGAGCCTCCCTATTGTTGGTTCATGAGTAGCTGGCAAAAGCCTTCCTGTAATGCAGCTGGGTGTGTCCCTGCCTGTGAATATGTGTGAGAGTGCAGGATCTTGAGAGGTTTGCAGCTTGTCACATTATCACGGTGTGAGATGGAGCCCAGGTTGGTAAGACAGAGGGCTCAGTGATATGCCCGTTCCAGGTTGCACCCCTGCCCCGCCCCCCCAGGGAACCTGTCACAGCGTGGACAGAAAATAACTGGTAGCAAATACCTTTATGCTCTAAGAATTATTTTGGGGCGTTCTATGGCCTGTGTTACACAGAAAATCAGACTAGATTATCACAATTGTCCCTTCTGGCCTTGGAATCTATGAATCTTTAGTTGTGCATCACACAGCACTTGAGATATGCTGGTGCCTGAAACTGAAATAACCATGGTGAGTTTATATCTCAGACATTGCTATTTATTGCCAAAGGTCAGTCAATTATGTTGTGCTGTTTTGTTTTGTTTTAAATAATGATAACCATTGCTAAAAAACCCAAGCATTCTAGGAGCTGATGTGTTCTGTAATAAAAATGAACACTCTTTACCAATTGGAAACACCACACGTTTAAACAGACAATAATTGAACATAAATAACCTCATTTTCAAAAAATGCTAACCACTCAGCACCTCCCCTTGAAATGAATGGCAACTATTTGGGTGCTCAGCATGTTTGGCTATCAGGTCAGGGATTTAGGAACTTATGTTGTTAATGCTACTTCTGAGTTAAAAAAGATTACACGATGAGTCAATGCTAGGTTGTAAACATGCAGACAGAGATGCAGGATGACATTTTCAAAAGCATCTAAGTGACTTAAGAGCCTATGTCCCAGTCATAAAAGGGACTTATGACTTGTCTTGGGGCACAAATCCATCCCACACTAGCCTGCCATGCATTAAGTGTCTGTGTGGCCCTTGCTGCCATGCACTAAAAATTCTCTTGTGCACTTTGATGTACCCTGCTTTGAAGTGGGAGTAGCTTAAAGAGCACTAGGGAGCTTTTAGTGCACAGCAGCAGGGTCCACGGTAAGTATGTAGCAGATAGCAAACACCCCAGTTTGCTGCCTACTAAGTGGTTATATAGACACGTCCTTAGGCACTTAGAACCAGATTTTCAAAGGTATTTAGGTGCCCAAAGATGCAGATAGGTGCTACACTCCAATTCATTCCACAACTGGATACTGTACATTTAAATAATAGAACTTTACAGAGAGTGGAAGTTCAGTTTCACAAATGATTTTAAGATTGGGATATTTGTCTTTGCTCTGAATCAAAAGAAAAATGAAAAATCAGAAATTCTATGTAAGGAAAATTCAGAATTTTTTTTTGTTTCAGATCGATCAAAATGTTTCATTTCACATTTGACTTTTTTATTTTGCATTATAGTATATAATATCATACATATTTATAGTATAGTATATAATATCGTACAAAATCAAAGTAAAAAGTTGGTTCAAAATGAAAACCATCTTGTTCTGAAAATGTTAAAACGGGATGTTTAGACATTGTCAGAATTTCGTTCCAGTTTTCTTCTGAAACAAAATTCTGGTGAAACTGATTTCATGCAGCATTTTGATCCTGATGGAGGCACATTTTTAAATGGAATATGGTTCTGTGCAAATTTCTCCCGCCAGTTCTACTAAATAAATAAATATGTTAAATGTACAAGAGGAGACTAGCCCAGTGACATAATGGTAGCATGCAGTATATTTCAAAAGCTGTGTTGTATCTGTTTTAACTATGGCTGGAAATACTTCAAAGTACTCAGTCCCAAAGTAAGTGAACTGCTTTACAGTGCTCTAATAACCTTAGGGTGACTGAAGGAGCAAAATCAAAGGGCTCGGAGAGACCCACATCCAGCATTCCTCAGACAGAGGGAATATTGCCATCATGCATGGCCCTTGTTGGGTCTGGGAAATACTGGGAAGAATCCCAGAAGATCCTGGGGGAACAATTATTTAATAATATTCTCTTCAATCTAGCAAATAAAGGTATAACATGAACTAATGGCTGTAAGCTAGACAAATTTAGACTGGTAATAAGGCATACATTTTTAACAGTGAGAGTAATTAATGATTGGAACAATTTACCATGAGTCATGGTGGATTCTCCACCACTGACCATTCTTAGATCAAGATTGGATGTTTTCCTAAAAGATATGCTCTAGGAATTATTTTGGGGAAGTTCTATGGCCTATGATGTACAGGAGGTCAGACTACATGATCACAATGGCCCCTTCCAGCCTATGAATCCCTAATTAGATGCTTATTTCTTCTGCTTAGCCCAAGCCTCCTCTGCACCACTCCCTCCCCCTCTCTCCACAACTAGCACCTTTATGCCGTCTTCCACTCCACCTTCTTCAATTGGAATTGACTCCCTCCTGGTGCACCAAGTCATGTCTCTCTCTGTTCAAATCCCTGCTCGAGGGATTTATACTTCTTCTGTGAAACCATGTAATGATAGCCCTCCAAAGATAATTTTAAAATTCATGAGCCTCAAACTGCTTTGAGACTGAACTTTCCACTCTCTGATTATCTTGTGAATCATGTGTCTGAACTGTATTGTCTGTTGAAATAGAGTGAAGGCTCCTGAAGTCATAGGACATGTCTTCTTCTACAGTATGTATTGTTCCATACCCAGCACAATGACTGGGCTCACCAAAGAATAAAGAAAAGGAAGGAAGTGGAACAAAGTGATGAGCATGCAAGAAACTGGTACTTTAGGAAGAAGGAATGCAATAAATGAACTAAATAAAAGAGTAATAAAGAGATGACAAAGAAGGAATGAAAGAGGTTAAATAAGTTTTGTAGTACTGAATGGAAAGATGGTGTATGATTACTACTTGCCAGTCAAAAGAAATCCAAAATAAGATTTCAGAAGTATCTTATTTCGAATATTTTATTTTCCTATTACTGATTAGTAGCAAAACTGAGTCTGTTATAAATTTTATCCCAAAGGAGGGCTGACAAAATATTTTTACTACATCATATGTACCACCGTATGTCTCTCCATATTTTTAAGAAAAGTCTTAAAGACTTTTTTTTAAATTAGTAATTTTCATACCTGTCTGCCTGTGAAGCAAGGCTGCCTGAACCCCAGGCCATGAAGCACTTAAGCACATGTTAACTTGAAGCAGGTGTGTAGTGCTAACGTTGAACATGTACTTAAGTTCTACGCTGGATCAGGGACTTAGTTGTTGTTATTGCCAATTACAAGGGGCTTGAAATGACAGGAATAGTCTGACCCATGAATTTTGAACATTTCTAAATAGACAGAAACCTCTACTTAGAGATACTGAATTCTAAGTCCTTGATGCTATTATCTCAGAACCTTACAGGGTTAGAAGGGACTCTTCCTCTTCCATTGTTGTAAAGCCCCCATTTCTAGTTCTGATGCCATCAAATCACTTTATGCATTCACATCTATACACATACAGGACTGAATAATGCCCATCCTACTCCCATACCAATGTAATTTTGCATCTGCATGTTGGTGATTGGGATTATACATGGGGAAGGAACAAGTAAAAGTTCCTTTCTCAGATTGTTTTAAAAAATGGTGGGGATTTGAAGCTACTTAGAGGATTGGAATGTGAGAGGTAGTCATGATGCAGATGGATTAGTTGACAGAATACAAGTGTAGTGAACAAAATTGCATAGATTATACCCTCCTTGGGGGCAAGAACGGGCTATTTGTTATATGTTTGTACTGTATCTAGCATGATGGAACCCTGGCCTCTAGGCACTACCATAATACAAATAAGTAATAATGATGCTAATAGCAGTTTTCACAGGGTATTACTATAACGTGGTTATAAATACATAAACGTATGTCTATTATTCTTCCATCTCATTCATCAGCTGGTCTCATGACCAGCAGGATCAGATCATTCTTTTGTTCCCTGGGCCAGTTGGTCAACCTGGAAAGGAGTGTTTTTCTCTCTCTCTCTCTCTCTCATCCCATCTGAAGAGGTGATATGCTCTTGATGGGGGACAATGTTTGCTTCTGTTGAAAAAGTGGAATCTTTAATAAAAGAGATAATGGGATGATATGTTTGGCCTGATAGTCTCATGCCATGCTTTGGATCCTGCTCTTCACTTGGCCCTTTCAGCAATTCATTTTCACCACCACAGCCTCGAGAAGATGTTGCTTCTCTCCCTCCCACAGCAAATAAGTAAGACTTGGTGTGGCTCCAGCAGCAATTTTGTCCAGCAAACCTGCAAACAGAATCCTGTGAGGATTCAACTCCCCACAGATATGAGCCTGTCAGATTGGTAACAGGAAGAAGTGTCAGAAGGGAAATAAAATATATGTAAAGATATTCACACTCATACAGAGTATACATACAGATCAGAATATGGGAGAAAGTAATCTAAAACCACAGTTGTGTTATTTTATGGTCAGTGTAAGCACAAGAGTAACTCAATCAAGTCTATTAGTCTAACACATCACTCTGAAAGTGAACTGAGTCTCTAAATGCAGTACCAGTGGCCTCAGACCAAGTCTGGTTACACTGTCCATGGATAGTATTCTTGACTGGTGTAAATCGGTACAACTCCATTGACATAAGTGGAGTTTTGCCCATTTACACCAGCAAGAGAATCTGGCCCTATGTTATTTCCTTGTACTCTACAAATCAATCAAGGTCAAATAAAGCCCTCACTGGTCCCAGATGGACATATTATGTTGAAAGCAGATCCACTTTGCTGCTGTTATGATAATAATTTACCAAGTTTGGTTTTGGTGGAAATTTCTCAAATTCATGTCTATCATGGATAATACACGTGGGTGGTATCCCATTTAGGAGGTCATAAGGCCATTATTGCTTGATTATTTTCCCCAAAGAGCTTTGCTGTACTCAGCTTAACCGCATGCAGCCAGGCACCTTCAGCTCTAAAGCCCAGTCCAATAGGATGCGTATAAGACTTGAAGACACTTGGCTGAATGTAGCTAAAATGAAAACAGCGGTGAAGATTCAGTGGAAAAACCAGCACAGATAGGGACAACATCCTGTTCAGGGTACCCAATCTTTCTCAGCCGTAGATGGATTTCCTTATGCAAATATTTGCAGGGCTTTTTACTGCATGCATATCAATGCATCATATCAGAAACATACTACTAATAAATCCTGGTTGCATCCCAGCCCATTTGTGCGACTGTGGCAGCTCAAAGGGGCCTAAAAGCAGCCAGATCTGTCCAGCTAAAAATTCTCCTGGCATTTTGAAACTTTCAGCTGGTGTGCCCAGGTGCTATACCCTGTTCCCCAGTTGGCTGCAACAGGAGGGGCATGGTGGGAGTTGCTGTGTTCAGACTATCCCATGCCGATGTGTGGTCCCTGGGTACTGTTGCCAGTTGGCCTGGGTTACAGCAGCCCCCGCAATTCCCTAACCTAAACTGGGCTGATATTGGCACAGACTGGCACGGAGGATCAGGGAGCCATAACAGGCTCCCTAAAGCTCCCCCACCTTAGCTGTCCAACCAGAAGCTCTGTGCAGCACAGAATATAGGGGCAATTTGAGCATACAAAAGAATTACACCTTTCTCTACTAACACACAAAGACTCTACCACTGCTTGTTAAACTGAGGCCAGTTTCAGCTCAAATTGTCAGTTTTTCTCTAGTGCTCCTGCAAGCTCGAAGGCTACTGTGTAATTTTTGAAAGGTGACTACACAGCTTTCATATTTTTTTCTTTTGAAATAAACCTAGTTGTCCATTTCTATTGCATGTCATGCAACATTCTATTCATCACTATAGCAAGGCAGGCTCACTGGCCCAAATTCTGCACTGTGGATTCTTCTGCCACACTGCAAGTGCAGAGTGGCCCAAAGTCAGCATATCACCTACTGCAAGATCACCTAAACATAGGGGAGCCTCTGATGGTGTAGAGTCAACATAGTGGCTCCTACATCACTGTCTCCATGCTGCTCCATCGGAGGCCACAGATGGTGCATTGGGAGGCAACGGGGGTTCCCCTGAAGCCAGCAGATCCTGTTCTAACTAACACTTAAAGGGCTAGCATGTCACACAGCCAAGCTATGATCAGGAGAGTATAAAGGAGGGCTTTATGACCTATTTGCACCACCTCCTGAGCTATCATAACCAGGGATCTGGCTCAGTGACTTCCATGTCTTCACTACAATAGGTTTCCCTGCCAGGAAAAGCATTTTAAAGTGCTTTCTTGATTGAGCATTTAGTATTTCTGTATTATCTATGCCCAATAATATTTCTAGGGGAAGAACTCAATATTTTTGTTTTCAACACCACTTTCACTATCAGTTACTGTTTTTGTCACTATGTCTATATTTTGGTCTACAACCAAACAACGTGTTGTAAATTCCCTTCTGTATTGCAGTTTCTCCAGCATGTCTCATGAGTCTATAGAATCCTTCTACGAGTTAAGGCTGAGTTCTCATCAAATAACAGGATTCTAGAATATGATCTCATTACATTGTTCCTGTAGCTATCAAACTTTCATACTTTTTTCTACTTTCTAAATTCCTCCTGAAGTTTTTGTACGATGGGAAGAAAAGTCTTACAGAGCAAGTCTACTGAATCAATTACATGTACACTTAAAGATTTTAGTTTTTTAGATACTTAAAAAAGCCTGACATAAGGTTCTCTAGCTTCTTCTGCTCATCAATATAGTTTGTAATTCTGTCTTTTGAATATTCATTCTGTAGACTGGTATCTGGCTAAAACTAATTCCTGTAAAACTGCAGCTGTTGAAGATAAAGGCTTGTGTAAACAATTAAATAGAGCCTCTGAAAAAGGGATTGTTTTATGTTCTGTGGTCTAAATTATTGGCCAAGTAATACACCCATTAGCTCCAACTTTTTGTCAAGCACTTCTATTACTAGTGCAAACAGAAGTGGTCAGAAGTTGTACTTATCCTGTTCCCTCTTTCAGGAATATTTCTTTAGGAAGGGAGCAATTCAATAAAATAGCTCTTGAGGTTAAATATAAGGTATCTGTTTCCTAAATTTGGAACTAAATCTATTTTGCTCAAGACAGTCTATTGGGAAAGATCACTTAATCTAGTTAAATACTTTATCTAAATCATGAGGTAATAAGGCAGGTTCCTTTCTCTTTGACAGGGCTGAATAGATGTCACAAATTGTCTGAAGACTGCTTTCCATAAATAAAGTCTGTTTGGACTTTATGTATCAATGACAATTTCAGTCTCTAATTTTGTTGCTAGTATTTTGGCATAAATGTCAATGTCTGTATTTAAAAGGGCAATTGATCAAAAGAGGGGTTCATACCCAACTATGTGTTTTCTCATATATGTGTAGTGGTAGCACGATGCATGAGGCCTGGGAAACTCCCCTTTCTCATGTAGTTTTCAATAGCTCTTACTCAATAAAGGGGCTTTCACAGCTGGAAAGTTTTTTAAAAAGTAGCAATATAGCCATCTGGTCCCCAGACTTTTTCTAGAGTTAGGCTGTTTACAACACTTTCAATCTCAGTTTTAGCTCAGGATATCCATTCCCTTTACTGAATTGTAACTTCTGATCAGTGATGAGCTGCCAAAATCTTAACAACCGGTTCCCTATAAAAAGTTCTGATTTATGGGACGTGCCCTAATATGTATTTTTTGTACCAACAGGGTTACCATACGTCTGTATTTTCCCGGGAGGAATTTTTAAATTTTAAAAATTCCTCCCGGACGGCGATTTAAGAACCAAAAAGCCTGACCTGTCCGGGAAAATACGGATGTATGTTAACCCTGCCTAAAGTTCTTTTTTAAAAAGATGGGCCTGAACTAGAAATGAGCTCCGTTTCACATGTGTGGGTCCCTGCCGCTCCCTGGGGGTGTACTAGGGTGACCAGATGTCCCAATTTTATAGGGACAGTCCCGGTTTTGGGGTCTTTTTCTTATATAGACTCCTATTACTCCCCACCCCCTGTCCTGATTTTTCACACTTGCTATCTGGTCACCCTAGGGTGTGCACATGTGTGGGTCCCAGCTGCTCCCTGCCCCCCTAATTGAAGCAAGTGTGCAGGGTTACTGCCCTGGGAACAGCAGGGCACCAGTGGACATGGGGCCAGCTACAGACAGGGGCGTGGGGCAGGGCTAGCTGGAGGCAGGGGGTGCAGGGCTGGCTGCGGGCGTGTGGAGCTGGCTGGAGACAGAAGGGTGCGGGGTTGGCTGGAGGCACAGGGGTGTGGGGCTGGCTGGAGCCAGGGCAGGGGCTGACTGGAGGTAGGGGCTGGCTGCGGGCAGGGGATGTAGGGGTGGCTGGAGACGGGCTGGTATGGGCAGGGGGTGCCGGAGGTGCGGCAGGGGCTGGCTGCAGGCAGGGCAGGGGGTGGCTGGAGACAGGGGCTGGCTGCAGGCAGAGGGTGAAAGGGTGGCTGGAGACAGGGGTTGGCTGTGGGCAGGGCAGGGAGTGGCTGGAGACAGGGGCTGGCTGCGGGCAGGGCAGGGGGTGCGGCAGGGGCTGGCTGCAGGCAGGGGTTGCGGGGGTGGCTGGAGGCAGGGCAGGGGGTGGCTGGAGGCGGGGGGTGGCTGCAGGCAGGGGGTGGCTAGAGGCAGGGCAGGGGGTGGCTGGAGGCGGGGGTGGCTGGAGGCAGGGCAGGGGGTGCGGCAGGGGCTGGCTGCAGGCAGGGGGTGCGGGGGTGGCTGGAGACAGGGGCTGGCTGCAGACAGGGTGGCAGGTACTCACGGGGAGAGCAGCAGGATGCAGCCCAGGCCCAACAGAGCAGCCGGGGACCCACCAGGCAGCATCGGGAGACCCAGGGCCAGAGGAGCAGCAGCAGCAACAGGGCTCGTGCCCAGAGCCAGGCAGCAGCCCACATGGCTCCCGCAGCGCAGCGCCCCCGGCGGCCAGAGGAGGAATTACATCACTTCCCAGCCAGAGCCCATCAAAGCCTCAGCGCCCCCTGCAGGGAAGCGGGTTAACAACCGGTTCTAAAACGGCTTCAAAATTTTACAACAGGTTTGTGCGAGCCGGTGCGAACCGGCTCCAGCTCGCCACTGCTTCTGATGACAAGAGAAGTAGTTTTGTTTTTTCTAAATAATGTTGTATCTGTTCTAAGATATTTACGTATTGTGAGGTATGTAAATTAGCCTAGAAATCCTGAAAAGCTCATTTAATAATTCTTAGATTTTGCTTCATACCCTCTTTGGTTTTAATTTGACAAATATCTTTCTTATGAGCTCTCCTTTAAGCAGATAAGCCAAAATCTTGTCAGCTTTATTGCCCTTTTCAAATATAGCTCTTTTGAGTAGCTTTTATTTGCCACTCAGCTTTCAAATAGCAATGTACTGAGTTCTTCCCTTACATGTATTAGCATTCTATATTGCTTTTGTTTTTCTGCAATTCTGGCAATCCTCCAGTCTTTTAGTTTCCCTTTCAAGGGAGGCAATTCTTTCCAACAGTATTTCTTTTAAATTGCTCACCATTTCCAATAACTTATCTTGGAATTGATACAGTAGCATTACAAGTATATCCCATAAAGTTCAATTTTACATATTCCAGAATCTTTTTTTAAAATTTGCAGCTCAACCTTCGTTGTTCTGCACTAGGGTATCATTTAATCTCCAATATTTTCATTGTGTTTTTCCTTTATAGTTTGTACAGCTAACATGTCTAGAGTCATTATTCAAATTGTGATTCCTGAAAATATAACAAAATTGTTTTCCCAAATTAATGGTTTACTCAAGATGTGCTTGTGATGTAACACTTCTGCCAGGTGAAGTCGCCAGCAACAAGGGCTGGGTTGAATATCTAGGGGTTCCTCTTAACAATACGAGACAGAACTGGCTCAGGCCTCCATCCACTAATCTGGGGAAATGTAACATCACGCCGGGCACCTCTAAGAAGCAAGACATCTATCTGACTTGGAACTTGTAGGGGTTCCACTGCCACTGGCTGCTCACAGAGTGGTATAAAGGTACCATCATCCCTCATAAAAATATGCCCACGCATTCTGCACTTGCTCAGGCATTCTCTGCCTGCCCGTAAAGTGGATTTAACTGAGCCCTCACCAAATGCCTCAGGTATCCTTTTTATTAGGAAGCAATGGCAGGCAGCATGTGGAAGCTGGTAGGCTCAGGAAGCCAGTCCCCACCATCCCCTGTCTCAGATGCAGAGTTGTTAAAGAAAATGTCAGGTTTCTCAGGGAGAGGAGACGGTGTTCCTACCTGATGGTGTGGGCTCTGTCTCAGAGTCCTAGACACCATTTGACCTTCCCCCTCTCAGCTATTTAAAGACAGAGCTGATTAGTCTCAATTGTCAGTAATCGTTTTGTTCAGTGCTCATTCGAACAGAAATTATTGATAACCAGGTCGAGCTGCCGAGCGTCAGGCCTGTTGTGAGACAGTGTTGCAGTGAAAGAGGCTGCCCAGTCTGCACTAACAGTGATGTTTCCCACTACCGACTGAAATTACAGAGAACTGAAACCACTGAGAGCTAGGTTAAGTGGTGAAACCTCAGAATGTGGCACTGTAGAGAGTGGCAGGTGGCAGCAGCAGCCAGCAGTGCCAGAGTGAATGGCGGTGGCAGCAGCAGGCAGCAAGGGCAGAGTGAATAATGGCAACTGTGCATCCATTGCAGAAACATCAGCAGCAGCTCAGGCATGGGTCAATGCTTCCCCTCCCTCCAGGGGTAGGAAGTGAACCCACATGAATGCACCCCTGAACGCTGCGTCTTTGCCGACCCAGGACAGCCAACAATGAGTGGGGTGCAGTGGAGGGAAAAGGGAGCGTTGTGCTAAAGGGACATTTATGTGTTCGGACTTTCACACCAAAAGGTGGGAAACTGAGGCAAAGGACACTGCTGAACGCATTGTGGGGTAGGGTTGGCTGATAATCATGTTTTCAAATATGGTCGTAGTGTTTTCCCAAACTAATGCTGGGTTCCCTTTCCCTTTTAATAAAAGTTCTCGTTTGTTATACACTGACTCAGTGCTTGCAAGTGGGGAAATCTTGCCACCTAGAGGTACTCAAGGGTGGTAGTAAATTTTTCCAGATTACTGGATGGGGGGGGGGGGTAGGGCCAGTTCTGTTCTGTAGCATTAAGAGGAACCCCTAGATATTGAACCCTGCTCGTGTTGCTGCTGACTTCATCTGGCAGAAGCGTTACATACATAGCCTATAAAAGCACATATACGGGGTCAGGGGAGGTATTGTTATAGAGGTTCTATAGTGGCTTTAAACCAGCCAGGGATTTCCTTGACACCAGAAGATTCCCCAGGGAACTGGAACTGCTGGACTTCTGGTTGCTTTGAGTTGCTGGAACACCATGAAGCGGCATGAACAGGGCCGAGGATTTGACCCAATATCTATTCTGTAATATGCATGTTCTATTCTACACACATTCAATATAAAGTGTAGTGCTTTCTCCAGATAATAATTCTTCCCATATATTGGCTCATTGCATTTCAGACATTGTTTGGGGATATTGATTAGCAAGTTTTCCCTCTTTCCTCAAATGGTATGGTTTGTCAAACTTTCTGTCTAGAGTCTTGCACCCAGTTGAAATTCCCAGTCACAAATAAGAAATCCAGCAGTTCCAGTTCCCTGGGGAATCTTCTGGTGTCAAGGAAATCCCTGGCTGGTATAAAGCCACTATAGAACCTCTACAACAATACCTCCCTTGACCCCCGTATATATGCTTTTATGGGCGATGTATGTAACCTTCCCAGTAATGTGTGGAGCTAGAGCTAAAAGCATACTATGAATACATGGGGGTTCTTTGACTCCTCTAGGGTAACAGAAATTTACAAAGTTATTTTCTAGCCCATTTGTAAAATAGAAAGTTTTTCTAATTAAGAGTGACCCCTCTTTGTTTTTCCTTTTACAGGTGCTGAAAATACCTCTTTAGTTCAACCTTTTCTTCATTTGCTTGATCCATTTCATGCAAGATCATCTTCTTGTGCACTTATGACATCATGATGTCATTTTCTAAAATGCTTATGCACCTTCTCTTTCTTAATTAGGATATTAAAACCATTAACATTCCAGGGAATTATCTGATAAATCCTATGGGTCTGCATTATTTAAAAGTATAAACAGTGATCCATTCTAACACTCAAGTTTAATTTATACTTTTTACTACTGAATGGCTGGCCAAGTAACCAGAAACAGTGCCTTTATCTAAACAAATGTTTGTGTATGGACAAAAAGAAAGAGAAAAGGAAGTATGTTTTCATGAAGCATGTTTAAAACTAATAAAAATACAATTTAAAACCCTCCAAACACATACTTAAACAAGAAAACTTGTTTTTTTTTTGGTAGCCTGTCAATTAGCTGGTGCCATCCACTCAGAAATATTCCAACAATAAGCTGGGACGGACCTCAAATATTCCTCCCAATATCAACATTTTAGTTAGTGAGCCAGTGTAGGCTGTTAACTTCCAGATCCTGCAAACACTTAAGCACTTAACTTTACACACGAGTGGTTCCATGACTTCAGTAGGACTACTCATGTATGTAAAGTTAAGCATGAGCATAAGTATTAACAGAACTGGGGCCTGAGTTTGTAGCCATATCCTTATATTTTTTAAAATCACAATTATTAACTAGAAACGCATTCTCTTACAACAGTCTTTCTAAAACATTGATATATTTTCTTTGTAAACTATCTTTAATTTGATCTAAAATGTTAGAAACATGAGCAATCTTTTCAAATTCAGCTCTGCTCCTCTCTGCTAGGCTCAGTACATGGTGGTTTGCTGCCCTCACAAGTGAATTACGGAGATCCATATTGATTGCCAGAAGATACAGGTAAGCTATAAATTGTTTGGGGGTGCAGAAAAATTTAACTTGATTTCCATAAATAATTCTGAGGCTTGCCAGATACCATAGAGCAGTGGTTCCCAAACTTGTTCCGCCGCTTGTGCAGGGAAAGCCCCTGGCAGGCCGGGCCGGTTTGTTTACCAGCCGCGTCCGCAGGTTCGGCCGATCGCTCCCAGTGGCCGCGGTTCACTGCTCCAGGCCAATGAGAGCTGCTGAAAGTGGCGCGGGCCGAGGGACGTACTGGCCACCGCTTCCAACAGCTCCCATTGGCCTGGAGCAGCGAACCGCGGCCAGTGGGAGCCGCGATTGGCCGAACCTGCGGACACGGCAGGTAAACAAACTGGCCCGGCCCGCCAGGGGCTTTCCCTGAACAAGCGGCGGAACATGTTTGGGAACCACTGCCATAGAGTGAAGCACAATCTTTTGTCCTAGTCATTTTACTGGAATAAATTGCATCTTTCTTCTGAGTGCATGTCTATTCTAAGAATTAGTCACTTTTCCTACCACTAGTCCAGCACCAGTGCAGTTCCAGGAAAAGATGAACAGTAAGGTTAGACAACACAATGTTATAAACATACGCACCCGTTGCACTACAGCTTCCACTATTCTAGACATCAGATACGAATATTATTTTTACCTTAAGAGGTACAAAGTACTCTTCACTGGTAAATGTTGAATATTAAAAATTTTATTAGCACTGCTTTTGGAATGGTTGGTAAAGTGCTACACCATGGATTATAATACAAATACAGAGACAGTATCCTCCTATTGCAAAAATTTCCTTAAGGAAGCTATTTATAGATAACAGCATATCTCCTCCTTCTCCTCTAGGAAGACATATCAGTCTCAGCCATTCTTCTTGTTCTGTATTCAAAATTTTCCTGGATCTTTATAAATCCTGTTTGATTTTTCCAGTTTTAAGAACAAGGTGTCACTACCCTATCCTCAATGCTTTCCATCCAGAGTTCTATCACAGAAAGTCTTTCTTGGAAGTTCTTTGTACCAGACTTAATATTGTCAGTTGTCTCATACAGAAAAGTCGTCTGCACTGAAAGCTAGTATCTCTTTGCCTTTCCCATTGAATGCTCTGCATTGCAACTTTCAGGCTTCTTAAACTGGCCTCATTACTCTTTGCCTGGGAGCTGAGCAGGTTACCACTGTGCAGCCTGGCAAGTCTTAGTTGAAATCAGTGGCCCTGAGTCTGTTTTCTGGTGTGGCCTCTCAAATAGCTAATCAAAAATCAGAATTTCCATTTAGCAGGAAATTTCAAAGAAGTCCTTGTTCTGATTTGGAATAAATTTTTTCCTGCAGATAGAAAATATCAACAATTTATCATTTAGGAAAAATCAAACTATATCAGTTCAATTTCCTTTCTTTATGAAATGCAGCAGCTGGCTGCTCTGATTCCTGGAGACTCACGGGGGGCAGCCCAGGTGGTCCCTGGGAATTATTGGAATCCCCTGGGCCCGAGCAGGGAACCCAGAAGTTCTGAGAGCCCTTGCCTGAGCTGGGGTTCCCAGGGCTTCCAATTGCCAGCTCTGGTGGCGAGTGCATGGAGGGGCTGCTCCTGAGCCATGGATCCTGGAAACCCTGGAGTCCCCAGCAGGCCACCAAGTGAGCTGGCAGGAAACAAGGCAGGTTTGTCACAATCCTGCCTCTGTTTTGGCAAAGGTTTGTTGAAAACAAAACATTTCCACAAAACATTTCAGGTTAGACAAATCGGGGGTGGGGGAAATAAATAAAGTCAGAAAATTCCTGACCAGCTTTACCTTTTACATCACACCTGTGGCATAAAGGGACACAATCAACCCCTGTCAAATCCACCTGTGTTAGGAGGGATGCTCCAGCCAGCAAGAGAGTTCTGCAACAAGCACACAAATTTGATAAAGGAAGATATGCAGCTACCGCTTACACACGGAGTATACTCCAGTCATCCCATTGTATAAACAAAAAGAAAAGGAGTACTTGTGGCACCTTAGAGACTAACCAATTTATTTGAGCATAAGCTTTCGTGAGCTACAGCTCTGAAACCTGTCATTGTATAAACATAAATCCATGTTCCATTCAGGTACAATTACATAACACCCTAATTGCTAACAAATAGTAAAAGTATTATTTTTATAAGACAAGTACACAGGTTAAGTGTCACTATTTATAATAAGTCAATCAGCAAAGTCTTGCACAGGATAGTAAAATGGATGGAAGGGAAAAGTTAGTGAAACTGCCCAGAGTATACATCCACAAGATAGCTTACCACAAAAGATCAAGTCATCTTTCTCAAAGCTTACCATAGAATTGATAATCACTTACCACTTACAGTTCATGCTATGATCAGTCAAAGATCAAACCTAAACAACAGTGCAATTTGTAACAGCAAGCTCATAGAACAAGAGTTTAAAACTGGTTTCATGTTCATAAGAAATGTAAAGCTTTACAGTCTGAGATTTCACTGAGTCTTCTCCCTGACTCTTTTCCAGCTTCTTATCACCAATTGATAAATAATGAAGGATAGAGACTTATTTAAATAGTACTGATGGCCCTCTGCTTTTATTGTATCAGAAGAAATGAAGGTACCAGCCCATATTCATTTATAAAATCAGAGTAAAAATGCTGGCAGAGGTGTTCCCCTGTTTCATATTATGGGTGCTACATGTTTTATACTAGTCAGGTATGCCTCCTCTGAGCCACATGAGAGACACTGTACATTACCTAATACACTTTCACAAATCTATTGGAATTGGGAGTACAAGGGTTTAGTCAATTTTCAGCTCCTCCTGTTCTTTAAAAATATTTCCTGACCTGTGCTAAAGTCATTACACCAAATGAAACCTCTGAAAGTATTCGCTCAGTCCAAAGCTATATGTATTGGACAAGTATGGAATATGGAATTATACAATAATAACCTGTACAGAGTACACACAAATGTCAAGTTTCACCTAGTTTAGCGTCAAAATCACACAGACTCATCAAATTGTGCATAGTTTCTACTCAAAACCATAAACCCCTCCCTTTCCCAAGGATTCTTATCCCACAAATAACTCCAAAATATCCTCTTACTTTTCTATCTTTGGGGAGCAATGGCTTGTGGCCCTCTCTGCTCCCTTCAGCAGCAACCTAGCCCACTCCCCTATGCTTGGGAGAGTGACTGTGGCCAGAAAAGTAACTCTCTCTACACACAATCGAAGATTTTTAAGAGACTCGGCTGCCTGTCCACACTGTCATTCAGCAGCACGGGGATCCAAAAGACTCCATTGGGTCTTGCTATAACGACTGTTTATCTTGCATGGCCTGAAATACCTTAAACGGCAATATTCCAGAGCCTGTTGCAGGATCGAGGAAGGCTATGGTAAACTAGACAGGGAAAGGGTAGTTCTAAACTGGGCTAAGTTTGATAACATTCAATGCACTTGTCAGGTTCTGTTCGAAAAAGCTCTAACAAGGTTTCTACTTTTTTACATGCTTCTATGTTTCAATATGTTACCTTCTGCAGAGAATGAATACAGGTTACAGAAATTAACTGACAAACTAAAATCTATTATTTAGAACCTTCTTCAGAGTAACAGCCGTGTTAGTCTGTATTCGCAAAAAGAAAAGGAGTACTTGTGTCACCTTAGAGACTAACCAATTTATTTGAGCATAAGCTTTCGTGAGCTACAGCTCACTTCATCGGATGCATACTGTGGAAAGTACAGAAGATCTTTTTATACACACAAACCATGAAAAAATGGGTGTTTACCACTACAAAAGGTTTTCTCTCCCCCCACCCCACACTCCTGCTAGTAATACCTTATCTAAAGTGATCACTCTCCTTACAATGTATATGATAATCAAGGTGGGCCATTTCCAGCACAAATCCAGGGTTTAACAAGAATGTCTGGGGGGGGGGGGAAACAAGCGGAAATAGGTTACCTTGCATAATGACTTAGCCACTCCCAGTCTCTATTCAAGCCTAAGTTAATTGTATCCAATTTGCAAATGAATTCCAATTCAACAGTCTCTCGCTGGAGTCTGGTTTTGAAGTTTTTCTGTTGTAATATCGCAACTTTCATGTCTGTAATCGTGTGACCAGAGAGATTGAAGTGTTCTCCGACTGGTTTATGAATGTTATAATTCTTGACATCTGATTTGTGTCCATTTATTCTTTTATGTAGAGACTGTCCAGTTTGACCAATGTACATGGCAGAGGGGCATTGCTGGCACATGATGGCATATATCACATTGGTGGATGTGCAGGTGAACGAGCCTCTGATAGTGTGGCTGATGTTATTAGGCCCTGTGATGGTGTCCCCTGAATAGATATGTGGGCACAGTTGGCAACGGGCTTTGTTGCAAGGATAGGTTCCTGGGTTAGTGGTTCTGTTGTGTGGTATGTGGTTGCTGGTGAGTATTTGCTTCAGGTTGGGGGGCTGTCTGTAGGCAAGGACTGGCCTGTCTCCCAAGATTTGTGAGAGTGTTGGGTCATCTTTCAGGATAGGTTGTAGATCCTTAATAATGCGTTGGAGGGATTTTAGTTGGGGGCTGAAGGTGACGGCTAGTGGCGTTCTGTTATTTTCTTTGTTAGGCCTGTCCTGTAGTAGGTGACTTCTGGGAATTCTTCTGGCTCTATCAATCTGTTTCTTCACTTCCGCAGGTGGGTATTGTAGTTGTAGGAATGCTTGATAGAGATCTTGTAGGTGTTTGTCTCTGTCTGAGGGGTTGGAGCAAATGCGGTTGTATCGCAGAGCTTGGCTGTAGACGATGGATCGTGCGGTGTGGTCAGGGTGAAAGCTGGAGGCATGTAGGTAGGAATAGCGGTCAGTAGGTTTCCGGTATAGGGTGGTGTTTATGTGACCATCGTTTATTAGCACTGTAGTGTCCAGGAAGTGGATCTCTTGTGTGGACTGGACCAGGCTGAGGTTGATGGTGGGATGGAAATTGTTGAAATCATGGTGGAATTCCTCAAGGGCTTCTTTTCCATGGGTCCAGATGATGAAGATGTCATCAATATAGCGCAAGTAGAGTAGGGGCGTTAGGGGACGAGAGCTGAGGAAGCGTTGTTCTAAGTCAGCCATAAAAATGTTGAGAGAAAACCTTTTGTAGTGGTAAACGCCCATTTTTTCACGGTTTGTGTGTATAAAAAGATCTTCTGTACTTTCCACAGTATGCATCCGATGAAGTGAGCTGTAGCTCACGAAAGCTTATGCTCAAATAAATTGGTTAGTCTCTAAGGTGCCACAATACTCCTTTTCTATTTAGAACCTGTTTTCTTTATTCTGTTTTGCTATTTATCTCCCATTAAATAGTCATAAATGCATGTGTTTTTAACAGTCTACTTCCTCTATATTGCAAATAATATTCACAGCGATATTTTTAGAACTAGGAGAATAAAATTAAGACAACCCAGTACACGAAAACAAATTAACCACATGGTTCAGTGGACACTGAGGCAGGAAAAGCAATCATAAAACAAAGTACAATAGTTTAATGCGTCTGTTTAATTCATCTTAAATAAAACCCTACCCTAGGTCTCCGGAATCTATACAGATAACCAGATATTTTCAAAAAGTATGTTCTAAGTCAGGGGTCGGCAACCTATGGCACGTGTGCCAAACACAGCACGCGAGCCAATTTTTAATGGCACGCTGCTATCTGCCGGACCTGGGCAGACAGCAGTGTGCCACTAAAAATCCTGCCCAGCCCACTCTTTTCCGCCCCCCACCACCACTCTCTCCTTGCAGGGCAAGCAAGTTTAATATAAGAAAAGGTAAGACCATTCAGCTTGTTTTAACTTGTGGCTGATGTCCAGTGCAGATAAAAGACAAAACAGCCAGATCTCAGAGGTAAATGAGCCCTAAGATTTCACTGGTGGACCTTGTACCTATAGGATTCATAGATTCCAAGGCTGGAAGGGACCACTGTGATCATCTAATCCAGGGGTTGGCAACCTATTGCACGCATGCCAAACATGGCACGCAAGCCAATTTTTAATGGCACGCTGCTGTCTGCCGGACCCAGCAGCATGCCACTAAAAATCCCGCCCGGCCCGGCCTGCTCTTTTCCACTCCCGGCCCACTTCTCTCTCTTTGCAAGGCAGGCAAGCTTCCCCCTCCCCTGGCCTCTTCCCCCAGAGTGCTGGGTTCCTGCCCCTCCTTCTCTCCCTCCCTGGGGCTGATCAGCTGATGGCTCTTGCTACAGAGAGGGAGAGGTAAAATCGGAGCCACAGCGCGCTCTCTGCTCCGGGGACCTTGGGGAAGGGGGTGAAATCAGGGCATATCCTCTCAGGCCCCCTGCCGTGAGCTGCTCAGGGCAGGGGGCTGGGAGCACCCCCATGACCCCAGCCCACACCCCCAGCCCTGACCCCTGAATCCCTGCAACCCCAGCCCTGACTCCTGCACCCTCCTCACACACCTGCAGCCCCCTGCCGGGACTCCTGCACCCCACACACATCCCCAGCCCCCCCACACCCCATGCCCTGATTCTTGCACCCCCCACATCCCCACTCCCACCCTGAGCACCAAACGGGAGCTCCTGCACACACACCCCATATTCCCACCTGCACTCCTCGCACCAAATGGGAGCTGCCCAGGTAAGCGCTCCACTCCCAAATCTCCTGCCCCAACCCTGAACCCCCTCCCTCATTCTAGCTCCTGGCCAGACCCTGCACCCCAACCCCCAGCCTGCTCCTTCACCCCCAGCCCTGTTCTCAGCACACTCCCACCCTCATCTCAGTGCAGAGAGAGGAAGAGAATGGCTAGAACCAGGGAGAAGTTAGGTACCTACTCTATGTGGACAAGGCCGGGGCTTCAGACCGGCAGCGGGCTGAGTGAGGCCGGCAACCAGGACCCTGGCTGGCAGGAGCCGGCGGACGGAACCCAGACTGGCAGCGGGCTGAGCCGCTCAGCCCGCTGCCAGTCTGGGGTCTTGGCCACTGGCCCCGCTCAGCCCACTGCCGGTCTGCGGTTCTGGCTGCCTGCCTGCCCCTTGCCAGCTTGGGTCCTGGCCACAGGCCCCGCTGCCAGCCTATGTGAATTGAACCCCAAGCCGGCAACGGGCTGAGCGGGCTGGCGGCATAAGATCAGCATTTTAATTTCATTTTAAATGAAGCTTCTTAAACATTTTGAAAACCTTGTTTACACACGACAATAGTTTAGTCATATAATGTATAGACTTATAGAGAGAGGCCTTCTAAAAAACATTACAATGTATTATTGGCACGCGAAACCTTAAATTAAAGTGAATAAATGAAGACTCAGCACACCACTTCTAAAAGGTTGCCGACCCCTGCTCTAAGTTCATAGCAGTATACTGCATGTCAAATCTGTAGTGGCACAGTCAGTTATAGATTAATAGGTATGCAGATTTGAAAAGACAAAACAAACTAATGTGCTGCAGCAGAAGGTATATTTTTCTAATTCTCCTACCTGCATTTCTATGTCATCCTTGGGTCTGCAAGAGTTAAGCAGAAGTCAAAAAAGACAGACACAAGGCCTAGTGTCAATAGGATCGCAGATGTTAATCAATCTCTCAGGCTTAAGCAGTTTTTCCAAAGCTATGCTTGTTCGCTATAACCTCCAGGTTTGTATTTCAAAGGTCATGTCATAGTCAAATGATCTTTTCCTTAATCACAGACTCTCGGCTGTGACAGGGAGGAGTCATTTCTGTGCTATTGTTAAAGTTTTACAAATACACCACCACATTGTATAGATTAGCTTTTCTTAAGGTGGACTGATTTCTGGGCATCCATTTCACTTGATTACTTTGTTTATGTCCCTGGTTAACTACAGCTAAGTCAAATGTAGCCAATAAACTTAACTGAAATGAAATATTTGAGGTTTTTTAAACTCATTTTTAAAATACAGATATAGAGTGGATTTTTTTCTTTTAAAAATCAACTGTACTTGGTGTTCTGGGAGCATATCCAATGATCTTTTGTTTTGCTGCTGAAGTATGTGCATTCTGGGATTTTTCTCACTGCATATTGTGGGATGCCTAGCAGAAGGCAGGTGGAAGCCAGTGGAATTCTGGGACTTGGGATCAAATTCCAAAACTCCTATGATTCCACTCTTTCTGTCCCATGATTCCTCTCTTTCAGGACAGGTCATTTTCAAATTGCTGTCAGCCAGCTGTACCCAATAATTACTCCTTGGGAAATTCTGCGCCACTGCGCATGTGCATAATTCATGAGCCGTGCATATTTTTTAAAATTTTTCACAGAAAAAAGCTTCTGCTGAAAAGTAGCTGCAGAACCAGAGGGCACTGTAGTGATAGAACACAGCAGCTGCCCTCAGCCAGCTAGGGAAGAGAAAAGAGCCAAAGAGCATTCTTTGCATTGCCTGTCAGGCCAGGTCAGGAGAGAGGGACTATGGGGAGACAGACAGCGTAGGGCTGCTGGGGGATCAGACAGGGGCTCATAAGGGCTAGTGGGGGAGTACAGATTGGGGCAGGGCTGAATGGGAGGTGCAGGGCCACGGCGGGGGGGAGGGAGGCACAGAGCAGGGCCACAGAGGGACAGGGGAGTGGCTGTGTGGGGGCACAGAGACACATGGGGATAGGGAGGGGTGCAGGGCCACATAGAGACAGAGGGTGGTTGAGTGGGGGCACAGAGACACATGGGGATAGGGAGGGGTGCAGGGCCACATAGAGACAGAGGGTGGTTGAGTGGGGGCACAGAGACACATGGGCACAGGGGGAGTGGGTGCAGGGCCACATGGGGCTGGGGAGAGTGGGTGTCTGAGTGGAGGAACACGTGTGCCTGACTGAATAGGAGAGGCTAGGGGTCAGCCAGGGTCTGCATGGAGGAAGCTTTCTAACAGTCCTTCCCCCCACCCCCACCAAAAAACCTGTTTCATACTTTTCCCATCCATACCCTACAACCCTCCAAGTTCACACCCAGGCTCCTTCCCAGCAATTATTTCCCTCTCCCTCAGCTTCTCCGTTACTCCAACTCCCCCAAACCTCCACACTGCTTCTGGGAAGTGTGTGAAATATGGTTTTTTATTGTAGTTTAAATGAATTATTACTCAGAGCTCTGTATTAATATTCCTAGTAAGGAAGCTATTTGTCAAAAAAAAATTTCTGAATCTTTTTTTGTTGTCTGTATTGCTACAGTCATACTTGCTGACAGGTATTTTGAAATAAATGATGCAAATAATTGAAATTGGTATGATTATATTGTGTTATTTTGACAAATAAAATATGCAGAATTTTGCAGAATTGGAAAATATTGTGCACAGAATTTTTTATTTTTTGTTGCAGAATTTTTTATTTTTTGGCACAGAATTCCCACAGGAATAAATAATGCTTTGCGCCACATTGCTGGCAATTGTGAAGACACGGAGGCTGTTTGTGCTTTATGTGAGCTCTCAGAGCCAAGTGACTCTGGTTTTGGACTTTCTCTGCTGCACCACCGAGTGGATGAAGTTGCTGCAGCAGCGGCTTCTTCAGCAGCAGACAGAGGAAGATGAGGATGACACCAGGCAACTATTACTACATGAACTCTTCCTGAAGCAGCTTCACATAGTGTAGCACCATTGCTGGGCTCAGAAGCCAGGATCAACTGGTGGGAAAGAATCACCCTGCAGACCTGGGATGACCAAATTTCAGGATGGCGAAGGCAATCTTTTTTGAGATCTGTGCTGTGCAAGCCTCAGAGTTGCAGTGACAAAGTACCAACAGACAGTGGCCTGTACCCATTGAGAAGCAGGTCACCATTGCCCTCTGGAAGCTGGCCAACCCCGAATATTACTAGGCTGTAGCCAATCGGGCATAGAGAGACTGACATTTGGGGCCATTGTCTTGCATGTATGTTGCACTGGGTTGTAAAGCTGGGTAATGCTCAGGAGGTTATTGGTGGCTTTGTGTTCATGGGGTTCCCAAACTGTATTGGAGCAATTAATGAGATCCAGGTGCCTATTGTTTGCCCCCACACTAGGGCTTGGAGCTTATAAACAAGAAGGGGTATTCCTCCCTGATGCTCCAAAGTGACCACAGAAAATGGCCCACCTTGATTATCACACACATTGTGAAGAGAGTGGTCACTTTGGATGGGCTATTACCAGCAGGAGAGTGAGTTTGTGGGGGGGGAGGGGGCGGAGGGTGAGAAAACCTGGATTTGTGCTGGAAATGGCCCAACTTGATGATCACTTTAGATAAGCTATTACCAGCAGGACAGTGGGGTGGGAGGAGGTATTGTTTCATGGTCTCTGTGTGTATATAATGTCTTTTGCAGTTTCCACGGTATGCATCCGATGAAGTGAGCTGTAGCTCACGAAAGCTCATGCTCAAATAAATTGGTTAGTCTCTAAGGTGCCACAAGTACTCCTTTTCTTTTTGCGACGACAGACTAACACGGCTGTTACTCTGAAACCTGACTTTTAAAAACACATTAGCTGTTTCCATTTGTTTCCCATCATGGTATCACTGTAGGGCAGAATCAAGATTATGTGAGTACTTCAACGTGCATTTCCTGACATATTTGGATTTCTGTTATGTGTAATCTTAACTCTGCATTTATAATGCCTACTCTTGAGTTAATTACAACATTCTTGTAATGAGTTTTACCTTTAAAATTATTGATACTTGCTTTCAACCTTAATTCCATCTTAACTCAGTTTTTGGTCTGGGGAGTTCCTTGGTTTGCTGCAGCTTATTAAAATTTTACACTGTAATACTAAACAAGAAACCCAAAGAGAAACCACAATGCTATATTTCTAATGGTTTGAAATATGTAGTATCAACCTTAAATATATTATTTAATATTTTTAACTTTTAAGGACAAAATGCACCAGAGTAAAACAGTCAGAGCTTACTGGCCAGTTAAGCTGGATATACAGCTGCTTTGCATCTTCAAAGCAGTGCAAGGCAACTGTAGTGTAGTGGTTAATCTGGCCTTTAATTTGCAATTGATTTTTTGGTTTAGAGGGTGATATTACAGAGACTGAAACTGTGTGAAAGGAAGGACAATGATTAGCCAAATCTCAAGCTCCCACTTTAAGGGCTCCCCCAACCCCCAATGCTTCTGGTCAGTTTCCCCAGCAGTGCTGTCTTGGTGCATAGCAAAGCTGAGGCAGAAGAGTCATGAGGAGTCGTCTTTCAAGCACAGATGCTCAAGTTAGTATGCAGCTACAGAACTGTTAAAGAACAGTGACAGCTGGGCCAAGTAAACTGTACGGTCTCCCTCATATCTTTGAGCCATTACAACCACTAGAATTGTTGCATGAAAACTAGCTGTAGAGAAAGAACGGGGTTTAGTTACTTCTGATATCACAGTAGCCCCTCTTATGTGTTACCTGAGCTGTTGAACTGACCCTGCCTGTAGCTTATAATAAGTAGATACAAAAATAGTTAATAATGTAAACTTTAATTATACCTTAATCTCTTTAAATATAACCTACACATGAAACTTTAATCAATTTTAACTATCAGGAATGTTTGAAGATTCTGTTTTATTCTATTATTGCTATCATTTGAGACCAAGAAAACCCTGATGCAGATGATAAATTTCTTTAAGAACCCAGTGTTTAATTAAGTTTAACGCTAACGGTCAGATTTATATAACAACATTCCAGAATTGTCATTCCGTATGTCACTCTGTTGAGTCAGGGTGAAGCAATGGAAACAGCTACAAGCATGTTCAGAGCTATTTTTATTTAAAATATCACCATGTTTATTCATCACCAAGATTTGCGGTCTGCTACTGTCCAATTTTTAAGTACTCAGACATTTTTGGGTTTTTTTACACTGTATGAATTACACCTGTACAACAGCATGGGCTTTCACCTTATTTACTTATAAAATCTTGAAAATTCATTCATTCTTTAGCTCAAAGAGAAAGTACTGTAAGTTTGGAGAGGTTACAGAATATTTTCCATATGTAACAAAGATGTGAATCGCAACTTTAAGTGTGAAACGGAACTCAGCCTGAAGTGTAGTGTCACAACCAGGGCCGCCATAATTAAATGTAGCATATTTTCAAAACATTGTTTAAAAAAAAGTTGATACCATTTATAAATTATATTCCGAGAGTGGAATTAAAATGTGAAAGTAGTAAGTTTTGGGGGGCAGGGAGCGTGTTTCTGTTGTGTGTTAGTAAAACTGAATCCTCATCTCTGCAGCACATAAACCCTATCACACTACAAATAATATAAGACTAATGTAGAATATGACAATATTATTTGTTAGCCTGTTTTTAAAGGTTTTGGGTGATTTTAATGGGACTTGCACTCCTAAGTCACTTAATTGCTTTTGAAAATTCCATCCTTCATCATAAAAGGGACAATTTACTTCAAATATTTTTGTCTGATTTGTGGGATTAGCTAGGGATTAATGCCAATAGCAGCTATGTTAGAACTGTATATCTATTTTTAAATGGCCTTAACATTTTAAATAAGAAAGAAAAGAGAATCAATAACCCACAACCAGAAAGGCTGATTATTTGTCAGCAGCCTGATACAGCCCTTTATCTCATTCTCCATTTAATGCTAGGTCTAATACGTAGCAACTATGTTCTTAATTACATAGATAAGCACCTTCTAAGCAGTGAGAGGGTCCAGACTATTTAAAGAAACCACACCAAACAAGCACACAGAGGGAAAACATCTGAAATAGTGAGAACCACTGCGGGGATATGCAATTATAGAATGAATGTGTGCAAAATTGTATGTCCAGATTTCTCAGACGGGTGCAAATCTCTAAAGGGCACAAGATATCATTTCATTTAAACAAATTCCAGGCTGCAGCAAAGGTGGGTATATATTTTGTGAATAATCAATAATTTCTAGCAAGTGATTAAGTGTATTCTATGTAAATAGTAGAAGAATAATAGATTGCTCAAATGGCACACAGAACAGAATTATATAAAGGATTAACATGTCCTCATTGTTACAAGATTTCTGCAAATCCAATGCTGCAATTCACTTTTTAAATGAACTGTTTGAAACAAGGAACTTTCTTATAATTAATTCTCTCTCTCTTACATCATTTTAAGAATACACTAACTTACAAAGCCAAGGGCAGAACACTATCACTTATTTACTGGATCAGCCAGACCCATTTATTTTTAAAAGTAGGATATTTGCCATTTGAATCTTGTTTGCTAATCTCTAGGACTATATTCTCCCTTCTGGATAAATGTATAACAAGTTTTTTCAAGCTTGTAGGGCTCCTACAGTTGGGTGTCATCTAAGGCAGGCAACATGTGAAACAATTCACTAACCTTTCTCTCCCATAAAAAAGTGTTAAGAAAACACCTGAGATCATAAACTTCCCTGAGAACCCAGAGATCATTTAACAGCAATCCCAGTTCCAAGGCAGCAACAATTCCAATCTCCTCTCCATAGAGCTGAGCCCACCACAACCCAGCAGCTCTCCCCTTTTTGCTAGATAAAGAAGACCAATCTATCAGGCTCTATATCAAACATATTTCAGCAATATACCAATTAGCGGTCTTCTGCAATCCTCACTTGTCAAACTATCAAACCCTTTTAATGGTCACAGGGCCAAAATAGGCTCTGAATTTACTCCAACCATTTCCTCCTTAACCATCATTATGATCATGTAGTCTTTGTACCGGAAGGGACAAAGGAGTGATGGTTAGGGAACAGGGGTGGGGTACAGCTGAGTTTTAGTTAACGGCGTAATAGAATCCAAAAATATTACTCATTTATTTTCCTGCTATAGGTCAATCTGAACTACTTACTGTAAACCAAGAAATGAGTAAGGAATTATACAAAATGCTAGTCCATACTAATCAAATTAAGTTGACAATCTAATTAGCAAGACAACTGTAAATTAGGTGGAAAGTACTGTTGAGGATTAATATGACTCAGTCATATTCATTTCCATATATATATTTTGGTCATCTCCCCCTTGATTGCATTAATGTAATGATGCAAATTGGAGTTCACAATATATTTCAGACAGCTTTAGAATTGTAACTATTCAGTAACACCAGAAAGTTCTCTCTTGGAAGGTTTAAAATCATCTACAGTATGTCAGAAAATTCTAGAACAAGCATAATTATGATAGTATACTAATTCGGAGTTGAAGCAAGGGTAGGAGACAGAAGGGGACATTATCTTTAATTATGTGAGAAAGGATAATGGAAGAAAGTCTTTTTTTTGTGAGAAACAAAATGATCAGACTTGCAGGTTCAAACATAAAGTCTATTAAATATATTATTTTACATTTATTTAGTTCCTTTACTCAAAAAGTCTGTGCAAGTATATCACAACCATTAATTATATTCCACAATACCTCTTAGAGGGAGGTAGGAGATATTGAAATCATCTCACCATCGAAAGGTAGCTGTCTCTGGGAAAAAATTCAACTGGTAGTGACACACACTATTGTCACACAGCAATTTAGGGATATGAATTGAAGGAAACAGCCAAATCTTTGGTCCTTTCTCTGGCTGCTGCAAAACTGGCTTAACAGGCTCATGTGGGAGGCAGAAGTAATTACTGTAGCTAAACAGGAATTTGGCCAGGACATTAAGACTAATAGTTCTACTTCTGCAAAAAGTAACATGAGATGTTGAAAACCCAAAAGCGAGTCAAGCAGGTTGTTTTATGTTGCAATAGAAAAAGTACTTTTCATAGTACTGTGCAGTTTAATAATATACTTGGTCTCTGTATCAGAACAGTCAGAGAGAAAAAAAATCAACTGCTAAATAACTAACATCCCACTATTTGCATCACTCTGATTTTCCTTGAAAGTCTCTCCCCCAAATATTGACAATGTTCAACTTTCCATAGTTTGCTTGGAAACTGTATGGCTTCAGACCATTGCTGAGAGATGTTGCACACAAAGTAATCATGATGTCTGTTATTAAGGTAGCCTAACCATTTCCATGATCCCCCTGTTTTCAATTGTTTATAACTTTGACAAATGTTAATCTTTCGGGATGAAGTCTTCCATGGTTGCAGACTGCCTCAAGTTGATTTTTTTGGGAGAAGAGGGAGGATTAATCAAAAACAGTGTAGCCATTTTCAAGAAAGAGGTAAATGAAAAATAGAAAGTTTTGGCTATATTAAAAAATAAAATTCCCACCATCTTTTGAACAGCTCTAGCATCTCAGTGGTTTGAAATAGGAACTTGAAGTTTGAGAAAGGAATAGTTTTGAGGTCAGCCATTCACTGTCCCCATGAAAATCCATCCAGATTTTACCAAGTTATAAACCATGTAAAATCACCACTTTTGCACATGTGTCACTTCTGAAAGTTCAAACTCATACTGCGTCGTTCTGAAATAACTATACAGCACTATAATGTCCATACAGGACACAAGCAAAATGGCAGCAGTAACTTCAGCTGCTGTTTTCCCTCCATCAAATCCCTTTGGCCTAGATGTAACTATCTTGAGGTTTATTAAATAACAAACCAGCAAATGAGAAAGAAATAAAACTGATACTAGACGTTGCTGTGCTAAATAAAGAACATTAATAACAATTTAATAAACTACGAACCTTCAGCATTCTTTGAATCATTCTGGTAAGAATGGGCAATAGGGAGTGAAAAAACACAAGAGAACCAATTCTGTCATCTACAAAATTAGGGTTAATTTAAAGTTTTAAATATCATAACAGTTTTGAGCATCATAAAAGTATAGGGTTGGAATTGTTGAATTATTTTACACCCTTTGGAACATAAAATATTCTTAAACCTTGGTAACAAATGTGACTTACCTGAGTCCCTAGCCAGTGCCATGCTCCAACAGAGTTCCATGGTGGCCATGCCATCACCAGCATGGTGCCTACTGGGACATCACTCAAATCAGAAGCAGATTAGCTACATCAGAAAAGTTCTTTTGAGGACCTAGAGGTGAAAAAAACCCAGTAGGTTTAATGCTGGGCTGAAAGGCATTCAGAACATTACAACTATTGGGGGCATTCAGTTGCTGAAATTTTGTAATTTATCTTTGCAAGTCATCTTTAAATCTTCTAAATGTTAGAAAAACAAGACATGGACTTTTAAAAGATTGCATTTATCTGTTCAGTGCCGGAGACCCATCTTGCTTCTGTCATCTTTGAATGCTGAAGTATGTTTTGGGGTTATTTTGGAAAGGGGTGTTTTGGCAGAGTCACTTTTTGTGATTGATAATGACAAGTCACAAGAGAGACCGAACCTAAGTTAGAAAAGGAGCAGTACTAGTACCATTAATGTCAATACAGTGCCATGCTTGATGCAAGGGCAGAAGGGCTGCCCTAACAATACTGAAACTTTGCTTTTTGTGCATGCACATGTACACACACACACACTCGCCCCCTGCACAGACAAATGTACACTGCAGATGTAGGAAAACTCTTGCTTTAATCACTACCTGAAGGGGGCTTCCAAAGAGGAGGGAGCTCGGCTGTTCTCAGTCGTGGCAGAGGACAGAACAAGGAGCAATGGTCTCCAGTTGCAGTGGGGGAGGTCTAGGTTGGATATTAGGAAACACTATTTCATTAGGACGGTGGTGAAGCACTAGAATGGGTGACCTAGGGAGGTGGTGAAACCTCAATCCTTTGAGGTTTTTAAGGCCCGGCTTGACAAAGCCCTGGCTGGGATGATTTAGTTGGGGTTGGTCCTGCTTTGAGCAGGGGATTGGACTAGATGACCTCCTGAGGGCTCTTCCAACCCTATGATTCTATGAAAGAAGCTAAAAACAAAGTAAATTAAGTAATTATCATAACATGTCAGGTAGGTCAGTTCTTAAGAAGCTACCCATTGTTTTTTCCACCAGCTTTATTTAAGCAGTGCTTCTGTAGTGGGGGCAACACGACAGCTGCCCAGCCAGTATCTCCTACTATCCTGTTAACAGCCCATTCCCTTTTATATTATATTTGTCTCAGCTAAAACAATGAAAGTAAACTAGTAAATTTTGTTTCTGTTTTAGAGTCAGCTTTTGTTTTTTGCACTCTTGGGTTCTGGTGCACTTGCACAAGTGTTTGGGAGAATGTTTATTTGTTTAAAAAAAATCTGTTGCCATTTTAATTTAAACAACATTTATGGAATATTTCTATTGGTCTTAAATTCTGTAAAAACCCATTTTACAAAAAGGAAAATATGGAAAACATTTCACCTGAGACCAGAACTGTAACCATGGTGGGGCAAGCAAGGCAGCCACCCAGTGCGCAAAGCCACAGGGGTGGAAAAACAGGGCCAGAGGCGATGTGGGGGGGGGGCAGAGGGGGGCACATGGACTGAGGTGAGTCAGGGGATGGAAGTGGCGCTCCCTCCCAAAGTCCCACCACGCAGGGCCACTCGCCCCCTAAGGGAGCATGCCCAACAGTTTGAAAACCTCTATGGGGCGGTCACATTTCCCCCATACCCTACTATTAATAGTTGTGTCATCTCCGAATGGGGCACAAAAATTATGAAAAAACTGGCAGGCGACACAAATAGGCTTGCTTGCCCCAGTGCTAAAATGCTTTGTTACAGCTCTGCCTGAGAGAGTCCCTTTAACTTGTACCAGCTGTTTTTTACGGGTAGGCTTAATCATAAAGTCAAAACTGTTGCAAACAGGGTGTGATGGGAAAGGCCCCCATCCCACTGACAGCCAGCCTAACAAGCATCCCTGCACTGAGGCAGTGTCAATTAGGCACACCTGCAGAGCATGCTGCACCTGGAGAAGGGGAGCTTAATAAATTGAAACTGGCCAAAGAGGAGTAGGGGAAGTTTGCCCAATCTACCACAAGGGGCAGAACAACCCAGTCCAGTAATTCACCACTTTCTTTCTATGGCCTGAGGCCCAGATAGCATAGTTTTCCCATGTACTTTTTGAGAAGAACTTTTTCTGTTGGCTGGATGTGTTACAACCAAAAGCAAATTACAATCCAATGTCTTAATAAATCTTTCTTAACCATAATATTTATGAAAACAAAGTACCCAATACTCTGAGACCTAAAGCTTTCTGTAAAATAAATATTTATATAATTAATACTTTTATTTTATTTTCAATATTAATAGCTACAACAAATCTAGCAAACAAATTACTATATAATACCATTACATCACACACCGAAATACTGATTAAAACACTTTACCAGTTGTAACAATGCTGTCTTTGGTGGGACACTTCTGAGAGTATCAATTCAGGATAAATTGCTTAGAGCAGGGCAGTCACAACCCAAAGCTAGGTATCACCTAGTGGGGGTTCTCCACTAAGACACACCAAACCAGACGGACAGAGAGGACTTTGGTTTTACCCCACTGGCTAACCATAAGTTACACAAAAAATTCCCTTAGACACTCCAGTTTCCCAGTATCACCACCAGTGCCACTCGTTATGGGGATGAATGGTTATGAAAACCAATACCCCACTAAAAGAAAAAAAAAGGTTCTCCCGATCACAAAAGACCACGCCCCAGACCCAGGTCAATATACCAGTCAGATCTGACCCACAAATCACGCTGTTGTCAATCCTTCAGAGTCTAAAATCTAAAGGTTTATTCATAAAAAGAAAGAAATATAGATGAGAGTTAAAATTGGCTAACTGGAATCAACTACATGCAGTAATGGCAAAGTTCTTGGTTCAGACTTGTAGCAAGGCTCTGGAGTACATCCACAGCTGGGATGGAACATTCAGCCAGTCCTTTGTTCAGAGCTTCAGTTTGTAGCAAGGTTCCTCCCAACGTTAGAAGCAGGACTGAAGACAAGATGGACGGGTTTTCATGGCCTTTTATATTCTCTGCCTGTGGAAGGACATCCCTTGTTCTTACTGTGGAAAATCACAGCAGCAAGATGGAGTCTGAAGTCACATGGGCAAATCACATGTCCACATATGATTCAGTTTGCAGGCCGACGCCATTGTTTTCATGTTAGTTTGAATGTTCCCAGGAAAGCTCAGATGTGGATTGGCGTGTCCCAAAGTTCATTGTCAGTTAAGTGTTTCTTGATTGGGCACTTACTGAGAATAGCCCTTTCTCACTAAGCTGACCAAATACGTCACTGAGCCTACTTAGAATCAAAACACATAGAGATACAAGTCCATAGCCAATATTCATAACTTCAACTACAAAAATGATACACATATACAGATAGCATAATCAGAACCAGCAAATGAGAACCTTTCCATAGACACCTTACATGACAACCTTTGTACAATATTTGCTGCAAATATATAACAATGATCTATACGGTCACAGTTTAAGTCAATAATGTCACACCAATGCTACTGTTTGGTTAGAATGGGAATATGATTGTGTCCCCAATGGGGCTTTTGCCATTGAATTCAATGGGAGCAGGCCCAAAGAAAGTGATGCTTAGAGTTAAAGTTGCCTACCCCTTTCTATTGTAAGATCCTGTTGTCCTTTGCTTATAACTTGGCCAAACTTTAACCATTTGGACTGAAAATTTCCATGCTGAGTGACTGCCTCAGGCTGACTGATTTTTTTAAGTTCCATCAAAAATGGTTCAAGCATTTCCAAGAACAAAATTAGGGGAAAATGCATAGTTTGGCTAATTTTAAATTCTTACAGTGATTTCACTGAAAAGCTGTAGAAGCCCATGTTTCTGAGCAAGGATTTGAAATTTGACTGCATGGAAAATTTGGCCAAGTTGTAAGCCTTTAAAAATCTTAATTTGCATATGCTCAGTAGAGGTTTGTTGGAGCTTGCTACCGAAATTCTCCAAAGATTCCATCCAGAGTTCCAAGGCAGAGTGAGACTTTCCCTGCAATTGTTTCTTCTGGAAGTTAGGGGTGCTGTGGTGCCAGGCACTGGAACTCAGAGAAAGGAGATTGTCTCTCCTGTGCTCTCGCTGAACCCCTTGCTGGCACACAACCAGCATGGAGGAGAAGGACCTGAATATTGAGAGATGAATGTAGGAACTGGGCAGGAGACTGAGACAGGAATTTGGGATGGGGAGGGAGAATGAGGCAGGAACTGGCAGGGGGAGGAGGGCTGGGAACAGCAGCAGGATGGATGGGATAGGAAGAGAAGGGGAGATCAGGCTTTGTGGGACAGAAACAGAAGAGTTTATAACCACAAGAGCACTTCTCCTTTCCTGCAGTTTCCCTATTCAGGGTTGGGAAAAGGCTATAAAACTCTCCAAAACTCATGACTGTACACATAGCTATCATGAAAACTGGTCTCTCTATGGTCCACTGATATCCAGTAGAAGTATCTTTTCTTGTAGCTGGCCAAGTCTCTGTTCCACATATCAGGATGGATTGAAATACAGTATTATACTTGTAGGGGCAAGGCTGCGGAAGATTGGCAAGGAGCTAAGTGGTGGACTGAGTATGTGACTGGATGTAAGCGGAGGATGCAGGCAGTTTCAATTAACTTTGTCCGACAGACCCTGCCAAAAAGATATTGTAGCATAGCTCAGCATATTTTTGCCTGTAAATAAGTTAGTTTATGTAATAAGCATAAATCATACATATAAGAATGTAACCAGCTGTTGACCCCATGTAACCGCGAGATAAACACGGAGAATATAGCGCCGCAGAGGACTCCCCCCGGCGGAGTCCTGCCTGGTCAGCTGTCCCGAATGGCCAGAGTCCCCTGCAGCCCCTCCGCGCATCCTAAGGGCTCCCCGCACAGATTGGAGCGTAAGTTCTTCCTTCCTTCCTTCCTTCCTTCAATAAAGCAGTTTACTATTCTTAGGCCAGAGTGTCCTCCTTTCGCTGATATCTCCGCACCCTGGCCCCGGCCCTCGCGGGCACTCGCACAATACTCTATATTTAACTTTACTGGCATCTTTTTAATCACAGACAACTGGGGGTCAACTCCTGCCATTTGCACCAAGCAGCTTTGGTATGATGCCGGGCATCACTCAGTAAGGCACTATTGTCAGCAACCATTGATCCTAGGTATTTAAATTCTTTCACTCTTCTAAGTTCTCTGCCTGTAATATCCTTTATTGTGGGTCTGCTCCCTCAGTTATGAAAGCCTCAGTCCTATCAACATTCACTCCTGCTCAAAACTGTTGCCACCGTTCAAATTTCGTTTGCAGGGTCTCACAATTTTACACACATATCACTCAATCACCAGTGAGCAGCATATTCCAAGGCGGCTCTCTCAGGATAATCTCATTCGTTACATCCATAACAACCACAAACAAACAAGGCTGTAGCTCCATTCGGGTTTGCCAACGGTAGCCACTCCATCACACATGTCCTGGACAAAATGGACACAGGCTTCTGGCACACCTCTCCGTCACAAAACTCCACCAAATGACTTCTCTTGGTGTGTGATGGTACACCTTCTCCAAGCCCACAAGACCATACTCCATTGCTGCCTCTTTCCTCTGAGCTTCTCCATGAGGATTCATAGACCAAATATGGCATCAAATGTACTCCTTCCCAGCCTAAATCCATACAGACCCTTCCAAATTTCAATTCTTCCATGCAGACGCTTTTCAATAACCTTCTCCTATGCTTTTACCGTGTTGGATGTCAGCTTAATTGCGTGATAATTAGCACACAGTGTAATATCTTCTTTGTGTTTAAAAATAGTCACCACAAAGCTTTTATGCCATTCATCTGGCGTTTTCTTTCTTAAGAATGTCACTGAAGAGACTTGTAAAATACTTGACACCTTCCTTTCCCAATGACTTCAACAAACCCATTGGTACTTCATCACGCCCAAGTGCTTTCTCCTTTTCCATTTTCCTCAGTCCTTCGACAGCCTCTTCTTCCTGTATGCAATCTATCCTGGCCCAGTTCATTTTACATATTCTTAATTCCTCCTTTGGATTCTCCTCACTCATTCAAATGATCACTCCAGACTTGGCTGAGTCACCATTCATTCACAATAGTCTATGTTCATTTCTAATATGAGAAAACTCATTTACACCCTGCATCGTTTTTGCTCTTGCCTTAGCAAGTTTGTAGTTGGTCTTTTCTCCCTCCCAGTCAGTTATATAGCTCATCACATGCCAAATTTTTAGCTTAGCAGCACTTCTTTTGGCCTCCTTTTTTGCTTCCATGGATGCCATCTTATCACTGCTGAAACCACTGGACTGCAATTTTAATGGTTACCTTTTTCTTCTCAACAGATTCTTTAACTTTCATTTATTTCTTTTTTAAAACACCCATCCAAGCAGGCTGAGGTCTGGTGGATGGCAACAATCAGGTGCAGCCTTCAGATTCGTAGGGAACAAGAATTCCCAGCTCTTGCAACCTCTTTCTGAGCTGTGGGAGGGGAAGAGAAGATCCTTAACTCCTATTGCTCCTTCCAGGAAGGAATTAATAATTATTGTGGCTTCTAAGGGAGAGACATGCAGCCAACACTGGTGCACTGGCCAAGGCTATAAAACCAGCTCTGCAGCTTGAAGAAGTTACCAGCTCACTGAGCTCGTGCTCAAATTTCTCATCATGTTAAATAAAGAATAGGCTAATTAGTATGACATTATTTGAGATACAAAACAGACGTACAAACAGATGTACAAAACAAAAAAAAGGGCCAGAGACACTGTCATTATTCCCTCACTCAAAACTACTCTTCCACGGGTGTGTTGCTTTCAGAAACACCCACAAACTCTTCACCTATATCATCATATTTTGCAAATGTATAGTTTGTTGAAAACATTGGCTAACAACACCACAGACTGAAGTTCTTTCTCTAGCAGTCAGAGAACGGGCAGCAGCTATACAATCTTCCCCACACTGCCCCCACGAATGTGCCTCAACTCTAGTGCATACAAAACCCATATGGGAGAGAATTACCATGCTTACTCAGTTCTTGGCCTCTCTGCTGAGACTGCAGCAAGGGGGAAGTTAGTGCCATTTGTTGTTGTTTATGATGCTCAAAAATGGATGGCAACCACCAAACTCACTTCAAATATATTATAATGCCTAGAAATGAATCTAGAAAATTATTTTAAACGGTAAATACCAATCCAAGTTTTTTTTTATTTAAGCATCTTTCTGTAGAAAATAAAAAAATAAAATTGTTAAATGTATAAGCCAACTTTGTCATTTACAGGTATTTTTACAATGCAGTCTTTTTAAATCATTCTTCATCGGAAAAAATCAGCCATTCATTGCTAAACAATTTTCCAGCATTGCCAGTACAGATAGCTGTTAAACTATTACACTGTTGATTGTGATTTATAAGGCCCATAACGATAACAATCTCTAAGCGATCACCCTGTGCTGCCATTGAAATCATACCTCATCTGTTGTAGCATGACATACCATATAATGATTCGCAATGACGCACATATCTTATTACCACCTGCTGGTAATAACCTATCAGACAGAGTGACAGTTTAATTATACAGTACCTCTCCTGCTGCCAAATGACTGACTTCCAAATATTATTGCTGCTTTTCACCAACTTCTTAATGAAAAAAAAATACTTAAGCTTTATCCTCTCATCCCCCTGATTTTACACTGGCACTTTACTTAATGACCGGAAGACTGAGACTTCAGCAAATGGTTTAAATGTAGTATAAGCTACAGTCTGAATGGGCTCTGCCATCTATTGATGAACTGGGGGAAAAGACCTCCAGACCAGACCATATTTGCACAGACACACCTTCTTTGCCTAGATGATCAGCAGGCAGTCCTACTTTGCGGAAGTGATCAACTTTGGCGGGTTTGGGGTTAAAATTCACCTTAGTGTTGGATGAAGGGATAATAAAATGTTATCCTTACTGTATGACTAAAGGGCAGCTGAACTGAATTTAATATGCCCTAATGGGGAGGGGTCCATCTAATGTTAACCTCACTCACCAAGTGATTGGGGGCAGGGGTGGAAGTGATGCCAAATCCAAGTGAAAGGAACAAGTGGGGATAGGTGTTCCTACCTGGTGCTGTGGACTCTGCTAAAGGAGTTCTAGATGCTATTTGATTCTCCTCTTCCAGTGTTTAAAGACAGAGCTGATCTGACTCAACTGAGAGGCCTTATTTCTTCTCAGTGACCACTAGAACTGAAATCACTGATGAGCTAGCCTCGGAGGCTGGTTTGGGGATGGTGTCCGGATGAAAAGCAATGCGGAGGAAGAAACACTGAGGTTCCCCACTAGCAGGCAAATCACTAAGAATGGGGCTAAGCGGTGGAGCTTCAGCTCACGGCACCGCAGCTAAAGGCAACAGCAAGCGAAGACAGCAGCAAGACCAGCGGGCAGCAACGGTGGTAGAGGCAGTAGCAGCAACAGAAGTGGCAGCATCATGAGCAGGCAGTGGCAGAGGGGCCAGTGATGCCAGGGGGCAGCAAGAGCAGCAGAGGCAACAGCAGCAAGCAGCGGCAGTGGTACAGGCATTCTGGGCCTTCGCTGACCTCGGGCAACCAACCGTAAGTGAGTTGCAGTGCAGGGGAAATAGAGGAGCGGGATGCTAAAGGGACTTTCATCCATCAGACTTTCACTTAGCAAGGGCAGAAACTGAGGCAAAGGATGACTGCCCAAGATACCGTGGGGTTGGTGTTTCCTTATTGTTTGCTTCCTTATGAATTGCCATGCTGGTGTTTTCCCAAGTTAACGCACGGCACCCTCACCTTTTAATAAGTTTACTTTTGTGGTACATAGATTTAGTGCTTGTGAGTGGGGAAGTATTGCCTCTTACAGGCACCCGAGCTGGTGGCTAGCTTTCCCAGATTTCAGGGTGGGGTCTCAAGATGGTTCTAGATGGTTCTGAACCCCTAGGTATTGAATTTGACCCTTTTTGCTGCCACCACCGCCTGGCAGAAGGGTTACAGCAGAAACATTTGTGGAGCCCTCACTGTCTAGATGCACATGTCTACAGTGTGAAAGGGCCAAGCCTACCCCTACAATCCTTGACTGATTGGTGGCCAGACAGAAAAGAGAGATGGCCCCAGAGCCCTGGTTGATTAGAGGATGGGGAGGAAACCCCACCTTTGACTTCCTGTTGCCAGACTACCTCTCACTGGGGAAGTCAGTAATGCCATGGCATAGAGGGAGCTCTGCCCTCCCCAAGTGGGGAGAGGCCACCTTGGTGGCTCTGGGCCAATGGGCTGACACAGGGATGGGGGTGAAGAGAGCTTAGGTGGAAGCACATGCTGTTGCTGCTGCTTCTAGGAGACCTAAATACAGCCTGAATCTAGGGTTAGAGGATCGGCTTCAGAAGCAGGCTAGGAGAATGGCCCAGTCACTGCAGCCCTGACCAGCACAGTGATCATGGGGATGGACAACAGGCAACACAGCTAGATACATGAGGTTCTGGAAATAACCTGGAAACTTTCAGAACAAAACTGGGCTTTTTTCCCCATTTTTTCCAGAGGCTTGGTGTGGAAAAATTGAGGGGAAATTGAAAAAAACTTTGTGAAATATTCTGTTTGCCAGAAGCTGGGAATGGGTGACAGGGGATGGATCACTTGATGATTACCTGTTCTGTTCCTTCCCTCTGAAGCACCTGGCATTGGCCACTGTCGGAGGACAGGATACTGGGCTAGATGGACCTTTGGTCTGACCCCGTATGGCTGTTCTTATATTTCCTCTCAGAATGACCAGTGACAGAATTTTAGAGTAATGTTTAAAATGATATTGTTACTGCTACACTTGAGTCCTTCAAAATGTTTTTAATAACTAATATTTCAAATGAAGTTTATTTCAAAACTTACATTATTAGGCAATTGTAATTCCTATATACTAGTAGGCCTATATACCATATATATCTATGTAACCCTCAGTCAGTAGAGAGAAATGCCATTTTTACTAGAGAACAGGACTGAGTTCAGGGGCCCTTCCTTGTGGCTTGCCACCTGTCTGCCTCCCTTGATTTCTGTCCTGGAAGTGGTGTTTGGTGTGGAGACAATGTGAGAAGATTGGGACAAGCAGCTGCTACCCTGAAACTGCTATCCTCTTGACTAGCCCTGGGGAGCAGCCCATTCATCCAACAGACCTTATCTCTCCGCAGTGGCCTGGCAGGTTGACACCCTCAGCCTGGCAGGGGAACCATTTTCTGCCTGCTTGCTTGTGCAGAGCCACTGGGGCAGATAAAAAGAGTCAGGGAGAAACTTGAGGGGCTGGAATGAATCCTGCTCTGAATCCTGACCCAGAGGTCCACAGGAGGAATCAACTGCCCTGGCGAGGAGGAGCTCTTGGTTTTTTAGTTTTTGGTTTGTCTTCCTCAGAAAAGATGGTGTGACATCTTCTAACATATGGAAGTATTTCCACACTGAAAGTCATTCAGACAAAAAAGGACTTGTATTTTGCAAATACTGCCAAATGAAATATGCATTTCCAAATGCTACCAGGATGACCAAACACATTTTTGAATGTCTGAAACATCCTACAGACATTAAACTATCTTTCATGAGTGGAAATGAAGGTCAAAGAAGACAAGCATAAAGTAGATGACACTGAGAGTAGTTGCACTTGCAACAAATGTTTGCGATCCTGCTTCTGTGACATCATCATCTGGAAGTATTGTTCACTCAAGTTCAAACATCAGGAAAACAATAGGCATTTTGACCAGTCATATCCAAAAAAATCCCCAAAATGACTTCATTTATAGACAAGATGACATCTGAATATCAACAAAAAATTGACCAAGTTCTCACAAGAGCAATATTGGCTTCTGGTACTCCATTATCAGTCACTGAAAACAATTATTGGCAGGCAGCATTTAAACCATTAAGACCAATTACCCATTAGACAGTCTTTGAGCAAGCCTTTTCTACAGTCATAATCTGAACGTGTAATACAAACTGTGCCAGAAAAAATTAATGGAGTTCTTTGTCTAGCAGTACTTACAAATGGGTGCACAAATGTCTGGGAGGGAGGAATTATAACCTTTGTGATAACACCTCAACCAGTTTTTTACAAGAGCATAGAAACAGGAGTGAACAGTAGTATAGACTGTAACACTCTGTACCTCGGGGGAACACCCTGCACCCCCATGTTTATCCTTATGATTGTGTGGTATCCAATGCAAAGTTTGTCATGTCCAGTGTCTTTGGAAGGCTCGCGGTGCACTGAGCATTGTTGTTATAGTAATGTTATAGGTTGTAATTTCATGTACATAGTTATGAGGCTGAAAATGTGTCCTCGGGGTTTAAAACAAACCCAGGAAAAACTCTCCAGGAGCAGAGGGGCAGTTCACACCTCATCAGGGCATGTATGGGACAAACCCAGCCCAGCCTCACAGGAACAAAGGACACTGGCCTAGGCAGCAACAGAGGATCTGTTGGACTCTGAAATGAGTCACCCCTCTTCCGGTGGTCAGTTTGGGACTACAATGAGGTAATGCTCACCTGACTCTGAAGGGGCGGGTGGGGGGGAGAAGCCAAGAGAGAAGAAAGAACATGATAAAAGGGAGAGACATTTGCCATGTTCTCTCTCTTCCACCTCCATCTACAGACACCACACCAAGTGACTGAAGCGCTGATCAAAGGGGAGAGCCTGGTTGAAGGGCAACCAGCCAGCCTGTGATGAGAAGCATCTAAGTTTGTAAGGGCACTGAAAGTGTTAAGATCAGCTTAGAATGCGTTTTGCTTTTCTCATTTGACCAAATCTGACTTGTGCTTTGACTTAAAAATCTATCTTTTGTAGTTAATAAATTTGTTTATTCTACCTGAAGCAGTGTGTTTGGCTTGGATCATGTCAGAGACTCCCCTTGGGATAACAAGCCTGGTACATATCAATTTCTTCGTTAAACTGACGAACTCATAAACTTGCAGTGTCCAGCGGGCATAACAGGACAATGCAAGACGGAGGTTCCTTGGGTTGTGTCTGGTACCGGAGATATTGGCTAGTGTCATTCGGTTGCACAATCCAAGCAGCAGCTGGCCAAAAGCGCTCAATTACATAGCTGGGAGCAGTTTACATGCTAGAGGCTGTGCGTGAACAGCCCAGGAGTGGGGGTTCTCACAGCAGAGCAGAATAAGGCTGGCTCCCAGAGTCAAGGATTGGAGTGACCTAGCAGATCACCGGTCCAGATAACACCAGGGGCACGTCACATATACCTTGATAGTATTCATCACCATTTATTTTTTGACAGGTTTTCACACCCCATTTTGGGCTTATGTCCCGTCCTCCATTCCCGTTTCCATTGGTGTCGAGGTTTGGCCATTTTGAAATTATTTTTTAAAAATTTTTATGTTTGAATAGGGGGAATATTGCATGCTTGTGCTTTGATACGTTTGGTTGACTGTTTAGAGAAAAAGGTTGAAAGAACAGAAAGAGAGGCCTTAAAGATTAAAAAAAAAATGTGGTTAGGCTTACTGTAGACTGTGCTTGCCCTTGAGTATGGGGGAATCATTCCTCTGTCTGGTGTGAACAATGCTGCCTCTGTTAAGTGTTGCATTTTGCCTTTACAGATGCAACCTTGAGATCTCAATCATCTGTGTTATCGATGGCCGAGAGGCTGCAAAGAATCAGGAAGAGGCCACGTAGGAGCAAAAAGGACATGCTGCATGAAGTCATGCAGCATTCAACTAATGAAAATAAAAAAGTGCAGGAGTGGCAGGAGAGTGAAAGGAGGGTCCCCTAGCACCAAAGCACAAAGCGGCTGATAAGTATAATGGAGCGCCAAGCAGACTCGATCCAGGCACTCGTAGCTATGCAGGTTGAACACTACTGCCCCCCGCAGCCCTTGTCCCAAAACTCTTTCCCTTGTGCCACCATGTCACCTCCAAACGACTTTCCCCAACATCCGGGTTCTTACCGCCACCCGCTGCCTCCAACACCTATAGCTTCACCACCTAGCCCTGAAAACTACGACCCTTACCCACTGCACTCAACCCCCATCACCATGCAGTATAGCCATCCTGAAGTGCAGCACGCATTGCACAGCACTCCAGACAGGGCATTCGCAAATCTGTGATTTACCATTCCCCAACCCACATCATTGCCCTTTGTGTTTCCCAAGCAGTTGTGTTGTGTTTCTTTTCAATAAATGGGTTTTTTGGTTTTTTTTGGCTTTGAAAACATTCTTTATTATTGCACAACGTAAAAGAAACCTTAGCCCAGGAAATCAACAGGCACCGCAAGTCAGTGTATTATATGTAGCAAACACAGATTCCTACCACACTTCACTCCCGTGCAGGGCAGCACACCAGACATTACTTTGGCTTTCAGCCTCAAATTGCTCCCTCAAGGCATTCCTAATCCTTGCAGCCCCACGTTGGGCCCCTCTAATAGCCCTGGCTGTTCAAATTCAGCCTCCAAGTGTTGAACCTCCAAGTTCCATGTCTGAGTGAATCTTTCACCCTTCCCTTCACAAATGTTATGGAGGGTACAGCACACAGATATAACTGCAGGGATGCTGTTATCGGCCAGGTCCAGCTTCCCATACAGAGAGCGCCAGCGATCCTTTAAATGGCCAAAAGCACACTCCACAGTCATTCTGCACCAACTCAGCCTGTTGTTGAAATGCTCCTTGCTGCTGTCAAGGCTCCCTGTGTAGGGTTTCATGAGCCACAGCATCAAAGAGTAAGCAGGGTCTCAAAGGATCACAATGGGCATTTTGACTTCCCCTATGGTGATCTTCTGGTCTGGGAAAAAAACGTTCTGGCTTGCAGCTTCCTCAACAGGCCAGTGTTACAAAAGATGCGTGCGTCATGCACCTTTCTGGGCCAGCCTGCACTAATGTCAACAAAACGCCCACAGTGATCCACAAGCACCTGGAGAACCATAGAGAAATACCCCTTCCGATTAACGTACTCGGAGGCTAGGTGGGCTGGTGCCAGAATTGGAATATGCGTCCCATCTATCACCCCTCCACAGTTAGGGAAACCCATTTGTACAAAGCCAGCCACAATGTCATGCACGTTACCCGGAGTCACGGTTCTTCTGAGCAGGATGCAATTAATGGCCCTGCAAACTCACATCAACACGATTCCAACGGTTGACTTTCCCACTCCAAACTGGTTAGCAACCCATCAGTAGCTGTCTGGAGTTGCCAGCTTCCAGATTGCAATAGCCACCCGCTTCTCCACCATCAGGGAAGCTCTCACTCTCGTGTCCTTGAGCCGCAGGGTGGGGGCGAGCTCCTCACACAGTCCCATGAAAGTGGCTTTTCTCATCCGAAAGTTCTGCAGCCACTGCTCGTCATCCCAGACTTCCATGACGATGTGATCCCACCACTCAGTGCTTGTTTCCCAAGCCCAAAAGTGGCATTCCATGGTGGTGAGCACGTCCATGAATGCAAACAAGCAAACTCATGTCGTTTGCGTTACTCCAGTCAATAGCATCGTCAGAGTCCTCACTGTTGCTTTGAATCTTAAGGAATAACTCAGCTGCCAAACGTGATGCGCTGGCGACACTAGTCAGCATATTCCTCAGCAATTCGGGCTCCATTCCCGCAAACCAAAAGGGAACACAGAGCGCGCAGTGCAAAAAACGTTGAAAGATGGCGCCAAATGTGGACGGAAGCAAAGGGAATGCTGGGATGCGAACCAATGCATCACGGGGCATTGGGACAGGACCCAGAATGCCCCACACCCCCCACCCCCTTCCCACAAGCCACAGTGCCAGAATGGGAAGAGGTGTTCTGTGGGATAGCTGCCCACAATGCACCGCTCCCAATGCCGCTGCAAGTGCTGCAAATGGGGCCACGTCAGTGCGCTTGCAACTGGCACTATGGACAGACTGCAGCGCTTTCCCTACTGCGCTCTACGAAGGAGGATTTAACTCACAGCACTCTACATCTGCAGGTGTAGCCATGCCCTAAGTGTAGTGAGAAGAGCAGAAGTTTATCTGTTGGGAGTAGCAATGTGCCTGGTAAGGAAAGTTTGGATAAGCCTAGGCAGCCTTGTGAGCTGAGAGCTTTATCTAGTCAGCAGTTTGGGAAGGCAAGGATAGTGGAAGAGGAGTGTCCCTATACCTTACCTGTTACCTGTGTGGAGAATTGTGACAGTGAAGAAAATATGCCTGTGTCTGTTGGGGTAATGACTTGCCTAAGGAGGGAGCTACCCCAGCCTCCAAGCAGTTGTCTGTGAACAGCCCTGTGTGCTGGGACAAGGGAAAGGAAATCCCAAACTGTGTGTCTGTTAAAGGGGAAGTTTCTCCAGCTCTTCTTTGTCTGTGGAGCAGACAGAAGGTGCTTTCAGCCTGTGATGGTTGAGAATAGTACAGTTGTCTCAGAGTTGGTTCTGGATTCAACTAAAGCCCAGGAAGGGAATGGTCCTGAATTTGTGTCTGCTTGGGAGAATGGCACTGTAACTAGGTTGCATCCAGGTAGTGTCCTAGCAAAATCCCAGACACCAGACAATTCTGGTGCTTGTATTTTGCCTGTTGCTAATGTGTGGCTGGGAAAGAGTGTAGCACTAAACCGAACTTGGCATCCCTTGATAATCCGTATGTTATTCCCGGATAACCAGAAACTTCTATACTTAAACTCTGTAACATTTTCTTTTTTATTTTAACATCATCTGAATGAAATTCTTAATTCTGTCTGATCAGGGTGATATCCTAGTCAGGGCACAAGAAAAGCATAAAGGTGATTTAATTGTGTTACCTACTGACAGTTTGGAAACTTCTAGCAAGAAGGAAAAGATTCCTGAACTTGTGTGTGGCAAAGGGAAGGAGAATGCTTCTAACCTTTTATCTAGTGAGTCTATAAATTTGCCTGAAAGGGGATGGTGTAGGAGTCCACCTGATGGGCCAAAGGTAATCCTGGGTGTAAATAAACCCCAAAAAGAATCTGTTGTTGCTCAGGAAAGTGTTCCTTTAGAGCAAGACCTAGGTGAAGAGGGTAAGGGAAGAATTTCTGTGAGGGGTGAATTGTTGCTTAGAGAAGCTCCTAGGGATAGAAATCCTCATGGTAATCCATGGAAGCAGTTTGCTGTTGCTGAAGGCTGTGGAAGTGATATAATCAAGAAAAGAAAAGGAGGACTTGTGGCACCTTAGAGACTAACAAATTTATTTGAGCATAAGCTTTCGTGAGCTTCAGCTCACTTAATCGGAAGCATTCCTTTTTCTTTGCTGGGCCTGTCCGGTAGTAGGTGACTTCTGGGTACTCTTCTGGCTCTGTCAATCTGTTTCTTCACTTCCGCAGGTGGGTATTGTAGTTGTAAGAATGCTTGAGAGAGATCTTGTAGGTGTTTGTCTCTGTCTGAGGGGTTGGAGCAAATGCGGTTGTATCGTAGAGCTTGGCTGTAGACAATGGATTGTGTGGTGTGGTCTGGATGAAAGCTAGAGGCATGTAGGTAGGAATAGCGGTCAGTAGGTTTCCGGTATAGGGGGGTGTTTATGTGACCATCGCTTATTAGCACCATAGTGTCCAGGAAGTGGATCTCTTGTGTGGACTGGTCCAGGCTGAGGTTGATGGTGGGATGGAAATTGTTGAAATCATGGTGGAATTCCTCAAAGGCTTCTTTTCCATGGGTCCAGATGATGAAGATGTCATCAATATAGAGCAAGTAGAGTAGGGGCATTAGGGGACGAGAGCTGAGGAAGCATTGTTCTAAGTCAGCCATAAAAATGTTGGCATACTGTGGGGCCAAGCGGGTACCTATAGCAGTGCTGCTGATTTGAAGGTATACATTGTCCCCAAATGTAAAATAGTTATGGGTGAGGACAAAGTCACAAAGTTCAGCCACCAGGTTTGCTGTGACATTATCGGGGATACTGTTCCTGACGGCTTGTAGTCCATCTTTGTGTGGAATGTTGGTGTAGAAGGCTTCAACATCCATAGTGGCCAGGATGGTGTTATCAGGAAGATCACCGATGGACTGTAGTTTCCTCAGGAAGTCAGTGGTGTCTTGAAGAAAGCTGGGAGTGCTGGTAACGTAGGGCCTGAGGAGGGAGTCTACATAGCCAGACAATCCTGCTTTCAGGGTGCCAATGCCCGAGATGATAGGGCGTCCAGGATTTCCCCGTTTATGGATCTTGAGTAGCAGACAGAATACCCCAGGTCGGGGTTCCAGGGGTGTGTCTGTGCAGATTTGTTCTTGTGCTTTTTCAGGGAGTTGCTGTAGCTCACGAAAGCTGATGCTCAAATAAATTTGTTAGTCTCTAAGGTGCCACCAGTCCTCCTTTTCTTTTTGCGAATACAGACTAACACGGTTGCTACTCTGAAACCTGTCATTAATCAAGGAAGTTTCAGTTCCTAACAGCCAGAAATTTTCTGTTGTGAATGGATCCACTGACTTTCCTTTTGAAAGACCCAGTGTGGATAGCTTTAAGAAGGTCTTAGATGGAGTAAAAGCTGTTAAGAAAGTTGAACAGCACTATAAAAAAGAGGCTGTGTTTGACCAGTTTGTTAGGAAGACAACGTTGTTAAGAGAGGAATGTCTCTATGATAATTCTTTAAGTGAACAGTCTGTGTCTCAGGTTCAGAGGGAAGACTGGGTAGCTGAGTCTGCAGAGCAGAACAGCTGTGCAGTTAATCTCTTGAGGAATGCAGGGGATGGCAGGTATACTCTCAGCTCTAGACACTTTGGATATGACTTGTAGTCTCTCAGCCCTGGTCTACACTAGGACTTTAGGTCGAATTTAGCAGCGTTAAATCGATGTAAACCTGCACCCGTCCACACGATGAAGCCCTTTATTTCGACTTAAAGGGCTCTTAAAATCGATTTCCTTACTCCACCCCTGACAAGTGGATTAGTGCTTAAATCGGCCTTGCCGGCTCAAATTGGGGTACTGTAGACACAATTCGATGGTATTGGCCTCCGGGAGCTATCCCAGAGTGTTCCATTGTGACCGCTCTGGACAGCACTCTCAACTCAGATGCACTGGCCAGGTAGACAGGAAAAGAACCGCGAACTTTTGAATCTCATTTCCTGTTTCGTCAGCGTGGCAAGCTGCAGGTGACCATGCAGAGCTCATCAGCACAGGTGACCATGATGGAGTCCCAGCATCGCAAAAGAGCTCCAGCATGGACCGAATGGGAGGTACGGGATCTGATCGCTGTATGGGGAGAGGAATCCGTGCTATCAGAACTCCGTTCCAGTTTTCGAAATGCCAAAGCCTTTGTCAAAATCTCCCAGGGCATGAAGGACAGAGGCCATAACAGGGACCCGAAGCAGTGCCGCATGAAACTTAAGGAGCTGAGGCAAGCCTACCAGAAAACCAGAGGGGCGAACGGCCGCTCCGGGTCAGAGCCCCAAACATGCCGCTTCTATGATGAGCTGCATGCCATTTTAGGGGGTTCAGCCACCACTTCCCGGCCGTGTTGTTTGACTCCTTCAATGGAGATGGAGGCAACACGGAAGCAGGTTTTGGGGAAGAAGAAGAAGAAGAAGATGATGATGGCTAGCTCACAGCAAGCAAGCGGAGAAACCGGTTTTCCCGACAGCCAGGAACTGTTTCTCACCCTGGACCCGGAGCCAGTACCCCCCGAACCCACCCAAGGCTGCCTCCTGGACCCGGCAGGCAGAGAAGGGACCTCCGGTGAGTGTACCTTTTAAAATACTACACATGGTTTAAAAGCAAGCATGTGAAAGGATTACTTTGCCCTGGCATTCGCAGCTCTCCTGGATGTACTCCCAAAGCCTTTGCAAAAGGTTTCTGGGGAGGGCAGCCTTATTGCGTCCTTCATGGTAGGACACTTACCACTCCAGGCCAGTAACACGTACTCGGGAATCATTGTACAACAAAGTATTGCAGTGTATGTTTGCTGGCGTTCAAACAACATCCGTTCTTTATCTCTCTGTGTTATCCTCAGGAGAGTGAGATATCATTCATGGTCACCTGGTTGAAATAGAGTGCTTTTCTTCAGGGGACACTCAGAGGAGCCCGTTCCTGCTGGGCTGTTTGCCTGTGGCTAAACAGAAATGTTCCCTGCTGTTAGCCACGGGGAGGGGGGAGGGTTGAGGGGGTAGCCACGCGGTGGGGGGAGGCAAAATGCGACCTTGTAACGAAAGCACATGTGCTATGTATGTAATGTTAACAGCAAGGTTTACCCTGAAAGAGTGTAGCCACTGTTTTATAAAATGTGTCTTTTTAAATACCGCTGTCCCTTTTTTTTTCCTCCACCAGCTGCATGTGTTTCAATGATCACAGGATCTTCTCCTTCCCAGAGGCTAGTGAAGATTAGAAAGAAAAAAAAAAATGCACTCGAGATGAAATGTTCTCCGAGCTCATGCTGTCCTCCCACACTGATAGAGCACAGACGAATGCGTGGAGGCAAATAATGTCAGAGTGCAGGAAAGCACAAAATGACCGGGAGGAGAGGTGGCGGGCTGAAGAGAGTAAGTGACGGGCTGAAGAGAGGGCTGAAGCTCAAATGTGGTGGCAGTGTGATGAGAGGAGGCAGGATTCAATGCTGAGGCTGCTGGAGGACCAAACCAGTATGCTCCAGTGTATGGTTGAGCTGCAGCAAAGGCAGCTGGAGCACAGACTGCCACTACAGCCCCTGTGTAACCAACCGCCCTCCTCCCCAAGTTCCATAGCCTCCACACCCAGACGCCCAAGAACGTGGTGGGGGGGCCACCGGCCAACCAGCCACTCCGCCACAGAGGATTGCCCCAAAAAAAGAAGGCTGGCATTCAATAAATTTTAAAGTTGTAAACTTTTAAAGTGCTGTGTGGCATTTTCCTTCCCTCCTCCACCACCCCTCCTGGGCTACCTTGGTAGTCATCCCCCTATATGTGTGATGAATGAATAAAGAATGCATGAATGAGAAGCAACAATGACTTTATTGCCTCTGCAAGCAGTGATCGAAGGGAGGAGGGGAGGGTGGTTAGCTTACAGGGAAGTAGAGTGAACCAAGGGGCGGGAGGGTTTCATCAAGGAGAAACAAAGAGAACTTTCACACCGTAGCCTGGCCAGTCATGAAACTGGTTTTCAAAGCTTCTCTGATGCGTACCGCGCCCTCCTGTGCTCTTCTAACCACCCTGGTGTCTGGCTGAGCGTAACCAGCAGCCAGGCGATTTGCCTCAACCTCCCACCTCGCCATAAACGTCTCCCACTTACTCTCACAGTTATTGTGGAGCACACAGCAAGCAGTAATAACAGTGGGAATATTGCTTTCGCTGAGGTCTAAGTGAGTCAGTAAACTGCGCCAACACGCCTTTAAACGTCCAAATGCACATTCTACCACCATTCTGCACTTGCTCAGCCTGTAGTTGAACAGCTCCTGACTACTGTCCAGGCTGCCTGTGTATGGCTTCATGAGCCATGGCGTTAAGGGGTAGGCTGGGTCCCCAAGGATAACTATAGGCATTTCAACATCCCCAACAGTTATTTTCTGGTCTGGGAATAAAGTCCCTTCCTGCAGCTTTTGAAACAGACCAGAGTTCCTGACGATGCGAGCGTCATGTACCTTTCCCAGCCATCCCACGTTGATGTTGGTGAAACGTCCCTTGTGATCCACCAGAGCTTGCAGCACTATTGAAAAGTACCCCTTGTGGTTTATGTACTCGGCGGCTTGGTGCTCCGGTGCCAAGATAGGGATATGAGTTCCGTCTATGGCTCCACCACAGTTAGGGAATCCCATTGCAGCAAAGCCATCCACTATGACCTGCACATTTCCCAGGGTCACTACCCTTGATATCAGCAGATCTTTGATTGCGTGGGCTACTTGCATCACAGCAGCCCCAACAGTAGATTTGCCCACTCCAAATTGATTCCCAACTGACTGCTAGCTGTCTGGTGTTGCAAGCTTCCACAGGGCTATCGCCACTCTCTTCTCAACTGTGAGGGCTGCTCTCATCTTGGTATTCATGCGCTTCAGGTCAGGGGAAAGCAAGTCACAAAGTTCCATGAAAGTGCCCTTACGCATGCAAAAGTTTCGCAGCCACTGGGAATCGTCCCAGACCTGCAACACTATGGGGTCCCACCAGTCTGTGCTTGTTTCCCAAGCCCAGAATCGGCGTTCCACAGCATGAACCTGCCCCATTTGCACCATGATGCATGCATTGGCAGGGCCCATGCTTTCAGATAAATCTGTGTCCATCTCCTGATCACTCATGTGACCGCGCTGACGTCACCTCCCCGCCCGGTATCACTTTGCCAGGTTCTGGTGCTGCATATACTGCTGGATAATGCGTGTGGTGTTTAATGTGCTCCTAATTGCCAAAGTGAGCTGAGTGGCCTCCATGCTTGCCTTGGAATGGCGTCTGCACAGAAAAAAGGCGCGGAACGATTGTCTGCCGTTGCTCCGACGGAGGGAGGGGCGACTGGCGACACGGCTTACAGGGTTGGCTTCAGTGAGCTAAAATCAACAAAGTGGGTGGCTTTACATCAAGGAGTATTTCAGGCAGGACTTCACGGAGGGTTCCAATAAGAAATGGTGCACCTAAGTAATTGTTCTTATTGGAACAAGGAGGTTAGTCTGGCCTCTGATTGATACATGGCTAGATTTACCTCGCTGCACCTTCTCTGTGAGTGACTACAGTGTGACCTAGAGGAATGAGTCCCCTAGACAGGGGACGGGGGGAAGTAAATGAGTACAAAACAAATCTGGTCTATTTCTTGTTTTGATCCACTCCATCTATCTTTTACATCTTTGGCTGGCAGCAGACGGTGCAGAAGGACTGCATGCATGCCATCCACATCTCATGGCTGCTCGGCAGAAGATGGTACAGTACGACTGCTAGCCATCCTCATCTCTTGCCTGCCCGGCAGAAGATGGTACAGTACAACTGCTAGCAATCCGTATCGCCTGCCTGCTCACCATAAGACGGTTCAATAGGACTGAATGCAGGACTAAAGAGAATGACCTGGTCAAGTCACTCCAAATTTAGTCCCTGCGCCCATGTCTGCCCAGGTGCTCCCAGCCGACATGGTCAGGAGCACCTCAGACACGACGATGACGGCTACCAGTCGTATTGCACCGTCTGCTGCCAGAAGGCAATGGGTTGCTGCTACTGTGTAGCAATGCCGTACCGTGTCTGCCAGCACCCAGGAGACATACGGTGACTGTTACCTGAGCGGGCTCCATGCTTGCCGTGGTATGACGTCTGCACAGGTAACTCAGGAAAAAAGGCGCGGAACGATTGTCTGCCCTTGCTTTCACGGAGGGAGGGAGGGAAGGGGGGCCTGATGATATGTACCCAGAACCACCCGCAACAATGTTTTAGCCCCATCAGGCATTGGGATCTCAACCCAGAATTCCAATGGGCAGCAGAGACTGCGGGAACTGTGGGATAGTTACCCACAGTGCAACGCTCCGGAAGTCGACTCTAGCCTCGGTACTGTGGAAGCACTCCGCCGAGTTAATGCACTTAGAGCATTTTCTGTGGGGACACACACACTCGAATATATAAAACCGATTTCTAAAAAACCGACTTCTATAAATTCGACCTTATTCTGTAGTGTAGACATACCCTCAGTGGACTTAACATTTGATTTCATGTGGAAGCAGAGGTTGGTAATGGAAGGACCACAGAACCTTGAGGAGTCTAACTTGCTAGTGAAAATGGATGGTATCTCTTTAAGACAGAGTGCAGCCTTGGAATTGGTAGCAGTTAAGGATCTAAAAACTGGTGAACAAGCTCCTGTCTGTGTTGGTGCAACTTACTTGGCTGACAGAGAGAAGAAAGACTTGCTAATAGCGGTTAGCAAAGAGATCACACCCAATCAGCCAGTGGATTCTGTTAAGCAAAAGAAATCAGGGTTTGATCCTACAGAACAAGGAGGAAAAAAGAGAACTTAATTTTGCCAAGGGAAGCCACAGGGTAACCCTAAAAGGCCCAAACCCCAATGGTATTGAGCCAAAGGTGTGGCATAATAAAAATGATTGTAAATGGAGACCTGCAATGGATTTGTTGTTATTGCTAATGGTGATTTTTGTAACTAATGTGTTGCTATTACTAAGAACTGTAAAAATGTACAATGTGCCTAATCTTTTGAAAAAACCCTTGAACATGTTAAAAGGAATATATAAGAACACGCTTTATGTTAAAAGGCCTTGTTATAGTGATGTTTCACCGTTAATGGCTGTAAACAGTCTTAGAAATTTTCATAGGAGAAAAGACATTCCAGACCTGATGTGCTGTATGAAAAGGGAAACTGAGGCACACTACCGTATTGCTTTCACAGCTAAATGCCAAGATTTTTAATATTTACATTGTCTTGATATTAATTGGGTTCCAAAGATTTGCTAGAGGTTGTATGGTTAAAGTAGCTATGTTCTTTAGCTCTTGGCAAGATCACATAAGACATACAGGAACCATGCTGCAAGAGCAGATCCAAACCACTATTGTTCTAACCAAGTTTTACCTTGAGTTTGTAAAGAAATTCAATCATGTTATTGAACATGACTTTGATAACCCATTTCTGTTATATACCAATACTAGCTGTAGTAAGACAGAACCAAGGATAGGGAGTTCTTGGGATGCAGTCAGTGGTGTTTGTCTCACCCCTTCCTGCATCAATTTTGTGTCGGGGGTGTGATGTTATTAACATGAACTGGGACCTTATAGATCACTGTTGCAACCAAGGTCCTGTAGTGGCACCAAATCTTGTTTAACGAGAGTCAAATAAGGTGTCTAGGACAAGGTTATGGTTTGCTGGTTATGATTATGCTATCTGTACGCGTGTATCATTTTTGTATTTCAAGTTATAAGTATTGGCTCTATACTGTCTGTATTTGTGCTATGCTTCTGGGTGACACCCCAGACTATTTGGTGTCAGCACTGCCTAGCCTGCTTGATGGCCCATTAAGGACCATCAGCTATACAATCAACCCATTAAGAGAAGGCAGATACACCTTGTGATTCAGCAAGGCATGCAGGGACAGAACTCTAAGGTTTTTTTTTAAAAAAAGAAAAGGAGTACTTGTGGCACCTTAGAGACTAACCAATTTATTTGAGCATAATGTTGCATCCAATGAAGTGAGCTGTAGCTCACGAAAGCTTATACTCCAATAAACTGGTTAGTCGCTAAGGTGCCACAAGTACTCCTTTTCTTTTTGCGAATACAGACTAACACGGCTGCTACTCTGAAACCTAAGGGTTTTTTGTGCTTTGTGCTGCATAACTTGTCTTTGAAACAAAGAAAGCAGAGGCCACATGGCAAGAGACTATAAAAGGCTGCTGCCATCTCCTCCATCTTGTCTTCAATCCTGTTTCTGATCTCTGGAGGAACCTTGCTACAAACTGAAGCTCTGAACAAAGGATTGAATGATCCATCCCAGCTATGGATGTACTCCAGAGACTTGATTTGAGCCTGCAGTTTATCCCATGACCGCTACAAGTCTGAACCAAGAACTTTGCCATTACTGCATGTAATTGATTCCATTTAACCAATTCTAGCTCTCATCTATATTTCTTTCTTTTTATGAATAAACCTTTAGATTTTAGATTCTAAAGGATTGGCAACAGCGTGATTTGTGGGTCAGATCTGACTGGTATATTGACCTGGGTCTGAGGCGTGGTCCTTTGGGATTGAGAGAACCTTTTTTCTTTTACTGGGGTATTGGTTTTCATAACCATTCATCCCCATAACGAGTGGCACTAGTGGTGATACTGAGAAACTGGAGTGTCTAAGGGAATTGATTGTATGACTTATGGTTAGCCAGTGGGGTAAAACCGAAGTCCTCTCTGTCTGACTGATTTGGTGTGCCTTGTAAGTGGAAAACCCCCAGCTTTGGGCTGTAACTGCCCTGCTCTAAGCAATTTGTCCTGTATTGATACTCTCAGCAGTGTCCCACCAGAGGTAGCATCGTTACATAGGTGTGTTTCAATAATAAATTAGCATGCATAAACATCCCAGGGTTAAAAACACAGAGAACCCGTTTATAGAAGTAATTTATAGTGATAAAAAAGTTTCCCCCTACGTTTTAAACTAGCATTGGTTATTTTTTAGTAAGGACAATCTGAAGTAGCATGCTTTTGCAGCAAAACCACTGTTAGCAAAAACAGCTTTTGTAAGCCAGTGAAATTGTTGCTTTGCAGGCACTGCTACAACATATCTTTAAGTTTGTTTTTGTTAATATTTCTGATAGGCCATAGAATGGGGGAGATAATACCTCATAAAGTGGGAAAGTATTTCCAAATGACAAGCGCTTGCCCGTGCTAAAGCATAACAACTAACACAGAATGGCTGCCTACAAACTTTCACTAAAAGAGTGATCAACATTCCCCCTAAAACTCAGAACAGCTTTCTTACCCCATGGCCTGATCACTGTGGCTTTTTAAAAAAAATTGTTTGTCCTCGGTTTATATTTTAAAAAAACATTAGAAAAGAAGAAAGTGGGTCAGTGAGGGGGCTGACTCCTTATCTCTGGTGGCGGGGGGAGAACTAACTTTTTTACATAAGCTAATTTTTTCTTGTGTATTTTGTATAAATCCAAACTTTAAAAAAAACTTTTTTTTTTATTAAACACACACACACACACGTAAACTCCCCTCAATTGCTAGTTTTCATATTCTTAGTCAGGTGCCGTTTTGGTACTTTAAAAATACCGTTTTTTAAAAGAATGGACTAGTATCTTAAACATTTTTAGTTCACAAAACTTCTACAAAATATCCCTAAGAGTGGCCTTGTTTTGTTGCAGCTCAGTCAATACTGTTTTTTCACGTTAAACTTTAAAACAAACAAAACCAACAAAACCAAAATGCTTCAAATAGGCCTCACTGCATACGGAATATCCTTTAAAAAGGTCATGTTATGTTGCATCTCAGTCAATGCTGTATTCTCATGTTAAATGTTAAAAAAACCTTTATTTAATATAATGAAACACTGCATGTTTAGCAAGTGTTAAAAGTATGGGGGGGAAAGTAGAGGGGGGGTGTTCTTCAGATAGGCTATATCTGAGCTTCATGCAGTCACAAACCGATGGTTTTGTCTTTCACAATCAGTAAATGAAATAAAATACTTTTGAAAACTTTCACAAAGTGTCTTTCAATGTAATCTCACCATTTGTTAAAATTTGAACAGTGTTTAAAAAAGGAGTACTTGTGGCACCTTAGAGACTAACAAATTTATTTGAGCATAAGCTTTCATGAGCTACAGCTCACTTCATCAGATGCATCCAGTGGAAAATACAGTGGGGAGATTTATATACACAGAGAACATGAAACAATGGGTGTTATCATACACACTGTAAGGAGAGCGATCACTTAAGATGAGCTAATACCAGCAGGAGAACGGGGGTGGGAGGGAGGAAGGGGAAGAAAACCTTTTGTAGTGATAATCACGGTGGCCCATTTCTGGTAGTTGACAAGAACGTCTGAGGAACGGAAGGGGTGGGGGGATAAACATGGGGAAATCGATTTACTTTCTGTAATGACCCATCCACTCCCAGTCTCTATTCAAGCCTAGGTTAATTGTATCCCTCCCCTACTCTACTTGCGCTATATTAATGACATCTTCATCATCTGGACCCATGGAAAAGAAGCCCTTGAGGAATTCCACCATGATTTCAACAATTTCCATCCCACCATCAACCTCAGCTTGGACCAGTCCACACAAGAGATCCATTTCCTGGACACTACGGTACTAATAAGCGATGGTCACATAAACACCACCCTATACCAGAAACCTACTGACCACTATTCCTACCTACATGCTTCCAGCTTTCACCCAGATCACACCATACGATCCATTGTCTACAGCCAAGCTCTAGGATACAACCGCATTTGCTCCAACCCCTCAGACAAACACCTACAAGATCTCTCTCAAGCATTCTTACAAGTACAATACCCACCTGCTGAAGTGAAGAAACAGATTGACAGAGCCAGAAGAGTACCCAGAAGTCACCTACTATAGGACAGGCCCAACAAAGAAAATAACAGAACGCCACTAGCCATCACCTTCAGCCCCCAACTAAAACCTCTCCAGCGCATCATCAAGGATCTACAACCTATCCTGAAGGATGACCCATCACTCTCACAGATCTTGGGAGACAGGCCAGTCCTTGCTTACAGACAGCCCCCCAACCTGAAGCAAATACTCACCAGCAACCACACAACAGAACCACTAACCCAGGAACCTATCCTTGCAACAAAGCCCGTTGCCAACTGTGTCCACATACCTATTCAGGGGACACCATCATACGGCCTAATCACATCAGCCACACTATCAGAGGCTCGTTCACCTCACATCTACCAATGTGATATATGCTATCATGTGCCAGCAATGCCCCTCTGCCATGTACATTGGTCAAACTGGACAATCTCTATGTAAAAGAATAAATGGACTCAAATCAGATGTCAAGAATTATAACATTCATAAACCAGTCGGAGAACACTTCAATCACTCTGGTCACTCAATTACAGACCTAAAACGAGCAATATTATAACAAAAAGACTTCAAAAACAGACTCCAACGAGCGACTGCTGAATTGGAATTGATTTGCAAACTGGATACAATTAACTTAGGCTTGAATAGAGACTGGGAGTGGATGGGTCATTACACAAAGTAAAACTATTTCCCCACGTTTATTCCCCCCCCCCACACACACACACTGTTCCTCAGACGTTCTTGTCAACTACTGGAAATGGCCAACCTTGCTTATCACTACAAAAGGTTTTCTTCCCCTTCCTCCCGCCCCGTCCCCCCGCTCTCCTGCTGGTATTAGCTCATCTTAAGGGATCACTCTCCTTACAGTGTGTATGATAACACCCATTGTTCCATGTTCTCTGTGTATATAAATCTCCCGACTGTATTTTCCACTGAATGCATCCAATGAAGTGAGAGCTGTAGTTTACAAAAGCTTATGCTCAAATAAATTGGTTAGTCTCTAAGGTGCCACAAGTACTCCTTTTCTTTTTGCGAATACAGACTAACATGGCTGCTACTCTGAAGCCAGTGTTTAAAAAGTTAGGAAAGAAGTCTGTGTAAAACAACAAGCAAAGGGAAGGGTTGACCCCCTAGAGCAGTGGTTCTCAAACTTTTGTACTGGTGATCCCTTTCACATAGCAAGCGTCTGAGTGCAACTGCCCTTATAAATTAAAAAACATTTTTTAAATATATTTAAATCATTATAAATGCTGGAGGCAAAGTGGGGCTTGGGGTGGAGGCTGACAGCTCGCGACTCCCCCATGTAATAACCCCGTGACCCCCTCAGAGGTCCCGACCCCCAGTTTGAGAACCCCTGCCCTAGAGCATTGCTAAGGCAGACTATGGTGCATGGATCACTGGCTAGCCTAATTAGTCTTATCGGTTTGTAAAATGCAGAGAAAACCACAGCTCCAGCCTGTGATGTATTATTTTAATAACACCTATGGACCCAAAACAAACACAGGAGACTGTACCTGTGTCTCAGCACATGGGATGCAAACATTTAAAAACAAAGACATTCTGATAATACAACAGAAAAATTCATACTTAAATCTAAAAGTCCTAAGAAAATGAAAGCTTAATATAACTTTCACATGGATTTGTTAAAAAGTGGGGAGGAAAATAAACTTCTCTCTGGTCCAGTGGATTACAGAATATGGGGAATATAAACTAACAGTTACTAAGGTTCTGTGGTTTTAATTCAGGGGTGTTTCTGCATGCTCCTTTTTTTTTATTGAAACACACCTGTAAAAATGTTTAAAAAAGGGCTGTATCTTCATATAGGCTTTCCTTTTAGAGTGTTTATTCCTTTACAAAACTTAATATAACTTTCACTTGTATTTGTTAAAAAGTGGGGGAAGAAGCTGCCTTCTTATCTCTGATCCACTGCCTCACAGATGCTGTTTTTGCTAAAGTGGCTTTCCTGCAAAAGCATGCTGCTTCAAACTGTCCTCACTAAAAAATGAAGTTAGTCTAAAACACAGGGGGAAAACAATATCACGACAAATTACTTTTATAAACAGTTTGTCCGTGGTTTTACACCGGGATGCTTTCTGCATACTAACTGTCATAAATATAAGGGGAAGGGTAAACACCTTTGAAATTCCTCCTGGCCAGGGGAAAGCTCCTCTCACCTGTAAAGGGTTAAGAAGCTAAAGGTAACCTCGCTGGCACCTGACCAAAATGACCAATGAGGAGACAAGATACTTTCAAAAGCTGGGAGGAGGGAGAGAAACAAAGGGTCTGTGTCTGTCTGTATGCTGTGCTTGGCCAGGGATAGACCAGGAATGGAGTCTTAGAACTTTTAGTAAGTAATCTAGCTAGGTATGTGTTAGATTATGATTTCTTTAAATGGCTGAGAAAAGAATTGTGCTGAATAGAATAACTATTTCTGTCTGTGTATCTTTTTTGTAACTTAAGGTTTTGCCTAGAGGGGTTCTCTATGTTTTTGAATCTAATTACCCTGTAAGATATCTACCATCCTGATTTTACAGGGGGGATTTCTTTATTTCTATTTACTTCTATTTTCTATTAAAAGTTTTCTTGTAAAAAACTGAATGCTTTTTCATTGTTCTCAGATCCAAGGGTTTGGGTCTGTGGTCACCTATGCAAATTGGTGAGGCTTTTTATCCAACATTTCCCAGGAAAGGGGGGGTGCAAGTGTTGGGAGGATTGTTCATTGTTCTTAAGATCCAAGGGTCTGGGTCTGTAGTCACCTAGGCAAATTGGTGAGGCTTTTTACCAAACCTTGTCCAGGAAGTGGGGTGCAGGGTTTTGGGAAGTATTTTGGGGGGAAAGACGCGTCCAAACAGCTCTTCCCCAGTAACCAGTATTAGTTTGGTGGTGGTAGCGGCCATTCCAAGGACCACGGGTGGAATACTTTGTACCTTGGGGAAGTTTTGACCTAAGCTGGTAAAGATAAGCTTAGGAGGTTTTTCATGCAGGTCCCCACATCTGTACCCTAGAGTTCAGAGTGGGGGAGGAACCTTGACATGGTGGCATAGTGGTGGGATTAACCTGAAATCATTTTGAGATCCAGTTGAGATTTTTTGAACTAGAAATACAGATTTTAAAAAGGAATTTTTTTTTCCTGTGGCTTTGAAGCAGCTTTGAAACTGAAAGCATCTTGGGTTTTCCCTGCTTTGTGGCCAAGCAGAGACAAAAGGGGATTATCTTGTGAATTGCAGGTTTTCTTTGCCTGGAGGCAGGGTACTTAACTCCTGCAGGGAAATTCACAGTCTTCCAACCCAGAGGTTTTTTTTTTTTCTTTTCTTCCTAAAAGTAAATAGGGGGTGTGTGTTCTACCCATTTGCTTTTTCTTTGGGCTGGGTAAGCAGGTTTCCAAGTAGTTTGGAGGTTTTTTGCTTTAAGTTGGGCCCAGAACAGAGACAAGGGAATTGTCTTTTTCTGTAGGCTGACAATCACTATCAGAGAATAGGTATTCTATTCCAGCACAGCAAAATTTTACAGCCAAGTTTTGTTTGTTTATTTCTAAACCTCGGGTGTAAAGTTAGTTAAAAACAGAGAGGTTAGAATGACCAAATCCTCAGCTCGACTACAGCTGGAATTAGCCAAATTTCAGGCTGAGGAAAGACAAAGGGAACATGAAAGACAGATAGAACTCATGCGGCTGAAGAAGGAACAAGAAAGGGAGGCAGAACAACACCAAGCGGCTGCTCACAGGAGAGCTATGGAAGCGAGGGACAAAGAACTGGAGGAGAAGGAAAAAGAGAGGAAGTATGTGGAGGAGATGGAGAAGATAAAGGCTCAGCAGAATATCCCAACAAACCCTAGTAATCCTTCTCCAAGTACCACTTCCCATCCCAGAAAGTTCCCCACCTACAAGGCAGGCGATGATACTGAGGCCTTCCTAGAAAACTTCGAAAGGGCCTGCCTTGGATACAACCTCTCTACTGACCAGTACATGGTAGAGCTGAGGCCGCAGCTCAGTGGACCCTTAGCTGAGGTGGCAGCTGAAATGCCTAAAGAACACATGAACAAGTATGAACTGTTTAAATCCAAGGCGAGAGTCAGAATGGGGATAACACCCGAGCAGTCTCGTCGGAGGTTCAGAGCCCTAAGGTGGAAACCAGACATGTCATTTACCCGACATGCCTACCACATTGTGAAACATTGGGATGCCTGGATATCAGGAGCAAGTGTTGAATCTCCAGTAAATTTGCCCTTCCTAATGCAAATGGAACAGTTCTTAGAGGGTGTTCCTGAGGAAATAGAAAGATACATCCTAGATGGGAAACCCAAAACTGTAATCGAGGCAGGAGAGATTGGAGCCAGATGGGTGGAGGTGGCAGAGAAGAAGAAAACTGGTCGCAGTTGGAGCGGAGACCAGAAGGGACCACCCCAGACCACACCCTATTACCGGGGGCCGCCCAAGGCCCCACCTACCTCCCAAAGAACCCTCCAGACCCCTTATCGTCCTGCCACCCCGTTCTCCAGCAACCCTCCTCGCCCCAGTGACCCGTCAGCTGGACGATGTTTTAAATGTAACGAGCTGGGGCATGTAAAGGCCAACTGCCCCAAGAACCCCAACAGATTACAGTTCATTGCACCGGAATCACACCAGAGGTCCACAGGCCCAGATACTTCCCAGATACCCTTAGAGCGGAGGGAAACTGTGAGTGTGGGCGGGAAGAAGGTCACCGCGTGGAGGGACACCGGAGCACAAGTGTCAGCTATCCATGCTTCCTTAGTGGACCCCAATTTAATCAACCCAGAGATCCAAGTGACGATTCAACCCTTCAAGTCCAACTCTTTCAATTTGCCTACAGCCAAGTTGCCTGTCCAGTACAAGGGCTGGTCAGGAATGTGGACTTTTGCAGTCTATGATGATTATCCCATCCCCATGCTGTTGGGGGAAGACTTGGCCAATCATGTGAAGCAGGCCAAGAGGGTGGGAACGGTCACCCGCAGCCAGGCTAAACAAGCCGTGAGGCCTAGCTCTGTTCCGGAAACTGCTATCAGGACCCAGTCAGAGGTGATGGACCTGGACCTTAGGCCAATGTCTGCAACAGCAGTAGTGGATCCAGTCCCAGAGACCCAGACGGAACCAGTCCCAGAACCGGAACCAGCCGAACAACCAACACCAGACCCTGTGTCAGCACTGAATCCAGTACTTGCAACCTCAACACCAGAGGGCCCCACTGAACCTGAACTGGCAGCAGCCGATAACCCTACACAAGAGGCTCAGCCGGAGCCTGAATCCCAACATAGTGCACCAGCGGAGAGCGGTTCACAGTCAACAGAAACAGCTCCATCCCCTATATTGCTTCCAGAGGGACCAAGCCTAGGTCCACAATCCAATGAGGGACTGATGTCTCCAGCATCAAGGGAACAGTTCCAGACCGAACAGGAAGCAGATGAAAGCCTCCAGAGAGCTTGGACAGCGGCACGGAGCAACCCACCGCCTCTCAGCTCTTCTAATCGATCCAGGTTTGTTGTAGAAAGAGGACTTTTATACAAGGAAACTCTTTCTGGTGGACACCAGGAAGACTGGCATCCTCAGAGACAGTTGGTAGTTCCAACTAAATACCGGGCCAAGCTCTTGAGCTTAGCCCACGATCACCCTAGTGGCCATGCTGGGGTGAACAGGACCAAAGACCGTTTGGGGGGGTCATTCCACTGGGAGGGAATGGGCAAGGATGTTTCTACCTATGTCCAGTCTTGTGAGGTGTGCCAAAGAGTGGGAAAACCCCAAGACCAGGTCAAAGCCCCTCTACAACCACTCCCCATCATTGAAGTTCCATTTCAGCGAGTAGCTGTGGATATTCTGGGTCCTTTTCCGAAAAAGACAGCCAGAGGAAAGCAGTACATACTGACTTTCATGGATTTTGCCACCCGATGGCCGGAAGCAGTAGCTCTAAGCAACACCAGGGCTAAAAGTGTATGCCAGGCACTAGCAGACATTTTTGCCAGGGTAGGTTGGCCCTCCGACATCCTCACAGATGCAGGGACTAATTTCCTGGCAGGAACTATGAAAAACCTTTGGGAAGCTCATGGGGTAAATCACTTGGTTGCCACTCCTTACCACCATCAAACAAATGGCATGGTGGAGAAGTTTAATGGAACTTTGGGGGCCATGATACGTAAATTCGTAAATGAGCACTCCAATGATTGGGACCTAGTGTTGCAGCAGTTGCTCTTTGCCTACAGAGCTGTACCACATCCCAGTTTAGGGTTTTCCCCATTTGAACTTGTATATGGCCGTGAGGTTAAGGGGCCATTGCAGTTGGTGAAGCAGCAATGGGAGGGATTTACACCTTCTCCAGGAACTAACATTCTGGACTTTGTAACCAACCTACAAAACACCCTCCGAACCTCTTTAGCCCTTGCTAAAGAAAACTTACAGGATGCTCAAAAAGAGCAAAAAGCCTGGTATGATAAACATGCCAGAGAGCGTTCCTTCAAAGTAGGAGACCAGGTCATGGTCTTAAGGGCGCTCCAGGCCCATAAAATGGAAGCATCGTGGGAAGGGCCATTCACGGTCCAGGAGCGCCTGGGAGCTGTTAATTATCTCATAGCATTCCCCACCTCCAACCGAAAGCCTAAGGTGTACCATATTAATTCTCTAAAGCCCTTTTATTCCAGAGAATTAAAGGTTTGTCAGTTTACAGCCCAGGGAGAAGATGATGCTGAGTGGCCTGAAGGTGTCTACTACGAAGGGAAATGTGCTGGTGGTGTGGAAGAGGTGAACCTCTCCATGACCCTTGGGCGTATGCAGCGACAGCAGATCCAGGAGCTGTGCACTAGCTACGCGCCAACGTTCTCAGCCACCCCAGGACTGACTGAACGGGCATACCACTCCATTGACACAGGTAATGCTCACCCAATTAGGGTCCAACCTTACCGGGTGTCTCCTCAAGCTAAAACTGCTATAGAACGGGAGATCCAGGATATGTTACAGATGGGTGTAATCCGCCCCTCTGAAAGTGCATGGGCATCTCCAGTGGTTCTAGTTCCCAAACCAGATGGGGAAATACGTTTTTGCGTGGACTACCGTAAGCTAAATGCTGTAACTCGCCCAGACAACTATCCAATGCCACGCACAGATGAACTGTTAGAGAAACTGGGACGGGCCCAGTTCATCTCTACCTTGGACTTAACAAAGGGGTACTGGCAGGTACCGCTAGATGAATCTGCCAAGGAAAGGTCAGCCTTCATCACACATCTCGGGCTGTATGAATTTAATGTACTCCCTTTCGGGCTGCGAAATGCACCCGCCACTTTCCAAAGACTTGTAGATGGTCTCCTAGCGGGATTAGGAGAATATGCAGTCGCCTACCTTGATGATGTGGCCATATTTTCGGATTCCTGGGCAGACCACCTGGAACATCTACAAAAAGTCCTTGAGCGCATAAGGGAGGCAGGACTAACTGTTAAGGCTAAGAAGTGTCAAATAGGCCTAAACAGAGTGACTTACCTTGGACACCAGGTGGGTCAAGGAACTATCAGCCCCCTACAGGCCAAAGTGGATGCTATCCAAAAGTGGCCTGTCCCAAAGTCAAAGAAACAGGTTCAATCCTTCTTAGGCTTGGCTGGTTATTACAGACGATTTGTACCGCACTACAGCCAAATCGCTGCCCCACTGACAGACCTAACCAAAAAGAAACAGCCAAATGCTGTTCAGTGGACCGGAAAGTGTCAGAAGGCCTTTAACAAGCTTAAAGCGACACTCATGTCTGACCCTGTACTAAGGGCCCCAGACTTTGACAAACCGTTCCTAGTAACCACAGATGCATCCGAGCGTGGTGTGGGAGCAGTTTTAATGCAGAAAGGACCTGATCAAGAATTCCACCCTGTAGTGTTTCTCAGCAAAAAACTGTCTGAGAGGGAAAGCAACTGGTCAGTCACTGAAAAAGAATGTTATGCCATTGTCTACGCTCTGGAAAAGCTACGCCCATATGTTTGGGGACGGCGTTTCCACCTGCAAACCGACCATGCTGCACTGAAGTGGCTTCACACCGTCAAAGAAACTAACAAAAAACTTCTTCGGTGGAGTTTAGCTCTCCAAGATTTTGATTTCGACATCCAACACATCTCAGGAGCTTCTAACAAAGTGGCTGATGCACTCTCCCGTGAAAGTTTCCCAGAATCAACTGGTTAAAATCGTCCTTAAGATGTGGAAAATATTGTTAGTCTTTATGTACTTGGTAGTATATTTAGAGATGCATGTGTCTTATTAACTCTGTTTTTCCTAGAGCTCCAGGAAGAAATCCCAGCCAGTGTTTCACCCTAGCTGAGATTTGGGGGGCGTGTCATAAATATAAGGGGAAGGGTAAACACCTTTGAAATTCCTCCTGGCCAGGGGAAAGCTCCTCTCACCTGTAAAGGGTTAAGAAGCTAAAGGTAACCTCGCTGGCACCTGACCAAAATGACCAATGAGGAGACAAGATACTTTCAAAAGCTGGGAGGAGGGAGAGAAACAAAGGGTCTGTGTCTGTCTGTATGCTGTGCTTGGCCAGGGATAGACCAGGAATGGAGTCTTAGAACTTTTAGTAAGTAATCTAGCTAGGTATGTGTTAGATTATGATTTCTTTAAATGGCTGAGAAAAGAATTGTGCTGAATAGAATAACTATTTCTGTCTGTGTATCTTTTTTGTAACTTAAGGTTTTGCCTAGAGGGGTTCTCTATGTTTTTGAATCTAATTACCCTGTAAGATATCTACCATCCTGATTTTACAGGGGGGATTTCTTTATTTCTATTTACTTCTATTTTCTATTAAAAGTTTTCTTGTAAAAAACTGAATGCTTTTTCATTGTTCTCAGATCCAAGGGTTTGGGTCTGTGGTCACCTATGCAAATTGGTGAGGCTTTTTATCCAACATTTCCCAGGAAAGGGGGGGTGCAAGTGTTGGGAGGATTGTTCATTGTTCTTAAGATCCAAGGGTCTGGGTCTGTAGTCACCTAGGCAAATTGGTGAGGCTTTTTACCAAACCTTGTCCAGGAAGTGGGGTGCAGGGTTTTGGGAAGTATTTTGGGGGGAAAGACGCGTCCAAACAGCTCTTCCCCAGTAACCAGTATTAGTTTGGTGGTGGTAGCGGCCATTCCAAGGACCACGGGTGGAATACTTTGTACCTTGGGGAAGTTTTGACCTAAGCTGGTAAAGATAAGCTTAGGAGGTTTTTCATGCAGGTCCCCACATCTGTACCCTAGAGTTCAGAGTGGGGGAGGAACCTTGACACTAACTTATTATTGAAATGCATATGTAGAAGTGCGAAATGGAGGGTTGTTACTTCAAATTGGCTTGTCTTTTAAAGTGTTTATTCCTTTACAAAGGTTAAGATAACTTTCACCTCTATTGGTTAAAAAGTAGGGAAAGAAGCAATCTTCTTATCTCTGATCCACTGGCTCAAAGATGCTGTTTTTGCTGCAGCTTCAAATTGTCCTCATTAAAAGCATAGGGAAAAGCTTTTAAACCCTATTTGTTAGTAAGGGTTTGTGGGTTTAACCCTGGGATGCTTCTGCATGCTCATTTTTTATTGGAACACACCTGTAAAAGTGTTAAATGGAGGGATATTTCTTCAGATAGGCTTGTCTTGCAAAGCGGTCTTCTTTTCTAATCCACTAACTTTGAAAGGCTGCTTCAAACTGTCCTCACTAAAAAATAACCAATGCTAGCAAAAGCATAGGGGAAATTTTTTTATTACTATAAATTACTTTGATAAACTGGTGGTCTGTAGTTTAACCCTGCGGTATTTCTGCATGCTCATTTTTTTATTAAAACACCTATAAATAAAGGGCTGTTTCTTCAAATAGGCTTGTCTTTTTAAATGATTATAAAATAAAGCTTTATTTCTTTACAAAACTTAATATAACTTTTACTTGCTTTTGTTCAAAAATTTGAAAAGGAACAAAACTTCTTATCTCTACGTTCTGGACATCTAACAGAAGGCAGTTAAAGGAGAAGTAGTGAGGGGAGGGGAGGAAGATGGTTCTTGTTTAAAAATCTTGGGACTATAGGATTGGTTCAGGAAAATGTATTCTATGACACAGCTGTAGAACAGCATCTGATTGGTCCGACCCAAAGGCGGAGATAACTAACCTGAGTGGTTTTAAGCCTTGGCATCTCTCTCTTTCCACAGGAACAGTCACAAGGGTAAGATCTCTCTCTGACTCAACCACGTGCTACCTATCTTTGCCCTTTGCAAAGGGGCTTTCTTTTCTGCCATCTTAAAATGTTTCTTTTATTTAATATTTTTAAATCCTCTTTTCTTAACCTATCCTTATATTTCAAATTTTAAATGCTTTCCTATTAACCGACCTTTATATTTTTACCATATGCTTACTAAACAGTCTCTGCTTTATAAAATTCCCTTTTTACTGCCAAGTGCTCTTTTAACCTATTTAATATTTTAAAATTCTCTTTTCTTAACCTACCTTTATATTTAATATTTTCAAGTTTTAAAATGTTTCTTTATTAACCTGCCTTTATAATTTTTACCATGTGCTTACTAAACAGTTTCTGCTTTATAAAATTCACTTTTTTCTGCTCTGTGTTCTTTTTTAACCTAACTTTATATTTAATAAACATGTTACATTTATTTCAAAAAATTTTGATTCTTTAATAACATGCCAGACTAGTCCTTTAAAATCATCTGACCTTACTAAACCTAACCAAACACTCTCTTTTGTTTAATAACCTTTCTTTCCTTTTGTCCTCTAAACCTAACCAAATCTTTTTTTTTTTTAATCTTTAAGGCCCCTCTTTCTATTCTTTCAAACTTTTTCTCTAAACAATCAACCAAACATATCAAAGCACAAGCACGCAACATTCCCCCTATTCAAACATAAAAATAATTTTTCTTTAAAAAGTTCAAAATGGCGGTGGTGCCAAACCTCAACACCAACAGACACGGGAATGGAGGGCAGGACATAAGCCCAAAATGGGGCCGGGAAAGCTTTCAAAAAATACATGGTGATGAATACTATTTGAGGTATATACTACTGAGAACCGACAAACTACAGAGTATATTAGTGAAATATGTGAAGTACTAAAGAAGATTGGAAGTGGGAAAGTATTTGTTCTGATGACTGATAATGCCACTAATATGAAAGCAGCAAGGGATATTATAATGGACAAATATCCACATACTACTGCAAGAGGCTGTGCTTCCTGTGGCCTAAACCTGCTTCTTAATGACTTTATGAAGGTTGGCATATTGGAAAACATCTTTACAAGAGCAAAAGAAGTTATAAAATAAATTTAAACTACTCATATTGTAGCTGCTGTCTTTAAGAAGTAGTAGGATGAAAACCATGATAAGGATAAAAATGGTAACACTGAAACTTTCCAGCAAAACAAAATAGGGAAATGTGATGTCATTTGACAGTTTATTAAAAACAAAGAATCTTTTCAAGAAACAGTGATAACTGAAAATCTTAAAGTATTTAAAAGGGTATGACACACTGTCATATCATCTGTGTTCACCTGCAGAACTCTCTGAAGATTCTACATCCAACTGCTTCTGCAATCCCTGTATCTGAATCAGACAAAGTAATTTTGTCAGACATTCCTCAATTTATGGCAAAGATAAAGTTTACTGTTTTTGAGAATAAGTGCATCTCCACTCACATGTCACAAAGAAGTAAAAGTGAAGGATTTTATTTCGCAGACGGGAGGAATTTGTTTACAAACCAATATATGCTGCTGCAAACTTCTTGGATCAAAAGTAGCAATGTTAGTGATGATAGCATTGTTACAGCATTTGACTGTATTCTAAAAACAAGCAACACACTTAGACCAGATGTTGGAAAAGTACTTTTCAAATGTTGCAGAACCTCTTCAGGTATTTGGTCCAGGAGTACAATCTGGGAATCTGCCAAGCATATTACTCCTACAACATGATGGCAAGGCCTTTGTACAAACAATCTCGGATTCCTGTTGCTACCCATTTACTTTAGCTTCTTCCATCTTCTACAGCATGTGAAAGAAACAGGTCCACGTATGGAAATATACACACACAATCAAGGCTAATGTGAAAAAGTCGCGAAGCCTATTTCAATTTGGACAAATCTTCAGTTTACTGAAGAGTCCAGAATCAGAAGTTGTGGATCTTTCAGACAAACAGATTTTGAATAGGGAAGTCACAAGGAAAAACTTGAGTTTGCTAGAATTTGCAAGTTTATATTAGTAACCAAGCTGCACAGCACATGCTTTTCTTTCAAACAAATCAATTTTTCCTGTTCTTGACAGCCAGTGTTTTCACCCGCATCACTAATTGAGATAGGTCTCTTGCCTTTGCATTAGTCAACTGTTGGACAACTTAGTCAAAGTCCAAATATGTCACTTTACAAATAGCATTATTTATGCTAGTGGAACATTAATCTAATCAAGGTTAGTAGGTGCAAAATTTGATCAACCTTATTCTATTCTAAGTAAAACCTGTTCTAAGAGACCTGATGGAATGCTGTTCCTACAAAGGAGGCTGCATAGCTAATTTTATTGATAAAATGCATTGTTTGAGACTACAATAAGTTAGTGCACATTTTCTCTGTAGTGAAAGGCTCACATGTGAGTAACTTTCCCTCACACGTAACCATCTATTCTTGTAAAATGTCAGTATACTGAAATATATAAATATATAAAAATTATATTCCATAAAATTTCCTAGATTTTTGAACTCTCCAGTGCCGAGTTACAACTGTTTGGCAGCCAAATAACTAATATTTTCCAGAAGTCTGGGTCTATGCTTAATGTCAACCAGTGACTTAGCTGGAGTAAAATGTGATAAAATAGCCCCTTTTATTTAAGGCCACATCTGGCTGACCTTTTAGAATTGTATGTCATATAATAGCTTAGATAATTTTCATTCAGTAATCAGTTTTGCACCTAATTTGAGCATCCATTCCTTCCTTAATGCTGCTGAAAATATGCTGACCTTTTAATTTCCACATTTTGTAATGTAGCAAGTGAGTGCTCTATTTCTGATGACCACCTCTCTATTGGTGCAGCCATCCATCTAGGAAATCCATGTGTTGCGCAGAGAACAGAAATAGCAGTCATTCCAGTCCAGAGAGCCTAGGAGGCAGAAAGGGAGAGAAATGAACTGCAGGTCCAGCACGGGAGCCCAGCCCCAGGCAGGAAAGAAAGGAGCAGCCAATTCATCTGGGGCACCAAATTAAAAAGTGCTGGTCCTAAAAACACATGCGTAACTTTAACCATGTGAGTAGTCCCACTGACTTTATGGACTAGTCAGATGTTTACAGTGGCATACATGCTTAAGTGTCTGCAGGATCAGGGAATACTACAGATAAGACATGCCTTAAATTTTTGGTAGAAATGTCTTTCATCTCACACTAATTTTTTTCAACCCTACAACCTTGTCCTCCATGCTGTCCAAAGGAGTGCTTTCCTTGTAGAATATAATTATTTTTTCACTTGCATATGAATAGTCCTTGTAGCATTTGTTGAACTTGGGTTGTTGTTGTTGAGCCCTCAAGGATATGGAGAAACCTGAAGGAGTGCGCATACAGGTCAAGACCCCTGTTTCTTCTGGCTCTTTAAGCCACAAGAACTCATGGCTTTATTGTTTATTTTTACTATTCTGCTACGAGCAGGGCTGAAACAGGAGTGAAGCAATGGCCCTGGAGTTAGAGGTCTTAACAAGAGGGGCTTTCCGCTTGTTTGTAAACACAATGTGGAGGATATTGGCCTAAGAGATGTTATTAGTTATATAAACCATTCATTATAACACATTAATATTTCTCAATTGTATTTTTCAAATCAGTAATTCTCATATCTGCTGCTAAAATTTTTGAAATAATCATTTCAGTATTCTTATTAATTCTAGCTAAGGCTTACTGCCTCAGTTTTTGACATCAGTGATGGTGGTTTCATTTGTTTTGGCGGAGCATATGCTTCCATTCTCTGAAATCTCCTAAAGTCAGCTGGCTTGTGCGAAAAATTAGGAAGGCAGCTACAGGTCTGGGTCCAACTTTGATGAGTTTTAAATAAGACTCATTATGCCTGGCAGGAATAGTGGTGATTTCTTATAGACGAAGTCATCATACCAAGTAGAAAGAAAAGGAGTCCTTGTGGCACCTTAGAGACTAACTGTAAGGTGCCACAAGTACTCCTTTTCTTTTTGCGAATACAGACTAACACGGCTGCTACTCTGAAACATACCAAGTAGAGAATCCATGGCTCAGATAATAGACCAACCAAATATACGACTGGATAGAAAAAACAAGAAGCAGAACTGCCCAACCATATATAAATATATATACATTGCTCTGTACACTAAAATATCCTTGTTAGTATGCGTTAGTGTAACATTATTTTCCTTGTTTTGTATTATTTTAATTTGCAATGACATTGTACTTGGTCTCTGTAGACACTGTGCGTCAGAATTTTATTTGTTGTTAAATTAAGCCTCTTTTGCCCTCAGCTCTTGCATGTCTGGTCTATTCTTGTGAGCATGCAATCTGCTGAAATTCACAAGAGCAGAATCTTTTTTTTAAATAAACAAATAATATGTTCATTATTTTACAGAGTAAATGAACAGGCACAATCCAAGTATTGCCTGTCTCAAGTGTTAAACAATCATGAGCAAGACCCCACCCACTCACCCAAATGAGATTATTTTAATGTGTTTTGGTCTGTCTTGATTTTTGACCTCTTCCTGCCCATCCCCATTGTGTGTATTGACAATTAGCATTGCCAGTGCTCCCAAAGGTATTCAGCATTTGGTCCCTGCTGCAGGAGTTCTCACCCCCACTTCTGCCTTGCTGCCTCATCCCTGCCCCTCCTACAGCTCCTAGGAAGCTTCTTCCTACTCTCCCAGGCCTGGGGTGAGCTCTTCTCCCCCTTCTGTTCCTTCCTATGTCTGGTGTAGCAAGGGAGGGAGAGTTGAGAAGCAGAGGAACTGCCCCACCGTTCACAAAAGAAGATGGGGCGGCGGGAGCAGTGCCATTCTGAGCTGTTGGGCTTTTTATGCTCCCTCTTTTTCTCCCCTCCCCTTCTGTGAAAATGGTGGTGAGGGGGACAGTCCTGCTTGCTTCCTGCAACATGCCTGCAGAGCCACTGTTCCCCCTGAGACAGGGCAGTGGGGAAAGCAGCCCATCAGAGGGGGGGTTTCCCCAAGACAGAGTTGAAATTCATGGGATGGCTGGAGCTTCTCACATCACTACTAGATTGGCTCTGGCGCCAGCCAAAATCACAAGAGTTGGCAGCCCTGGTTCTGCCTTGCCAGATATCCCCCCCCCCGTCATAAACATACAGCTAAGGGTAGCATAAAATCCCTCCTTTACCTGTAAAGGGTTAAGAAGCTCAGATAACCTGGTTGGCACCTGACCAAAAGGACCAATAAGGGAAGAAGATACTTTCAAATCTGTGGGGGAAGGCTTTTCTTTGCGTTCTCTCGGGACAAAGAGAGGGACCAGGCAGAAAAAAAAAAAAAAAAAAACCACCTCTCCTAAAACCATACCTGGAATAAGCCTCTAAGTTTACAAACTGTAAGTATAGCAAGAGAATGCGTTAGTTTATCTTTTGGTTTAGCTTGTGAATTTTCCCTATGCTTAGAGGGAGAGTTATCCCTGTTTTTTTGTAACTTTAAAGTTTTGCCTAGAGGGGAATCCTCTGTGTTTGGAATCTTATCACCCTGTAAAGTTACCTTCCATCCTGATTTTACAGAGGTGCTTCTTTTACTCTTTTTTTTTCTCTTTACAATAAAGTCTGGTTTTTTAAGAATTTGATTGGTTTTTAGTGTCCTAAAAACCAAAGGGTCTGGTCTGTGCTCACCTTGTTTACCTCTCTGGTTGGTAGATTATTCTCAAGCCTCCCCAGGAAAGGGGGTGAATGGGCTTGGGGGATATTTTGGGGAAACAGGATCTCCAAGTGGTCCTTTTCCTGAATCTTTGTCTAACTTTCTTGGTGGTGGCAGCAGTACTTATCCAAGGACAAGGAAAGATTTGTGCCTTGGGGAAGTTTTAACCTAAGCTGGTAGAAATAAGTTTATGGGGTCTTTCATGCGGGTCCCCACATCTGTACCCCAGAGTTCAGAGGGAGGAAACCCTGACACGCCCTGAAATCTAAACACCCATATTCCCTACACAGTGTCTCTGAGAAGCACTAATTTAGATGCATTTTGCAACACAAGTTCAACTAGCATTGCCAACCCTCCCGATTTCTCACCCTATCTCCTGGAGGCTACTAAAGCCAAACCAGGAGATTTTACACACTGACACTCCGACAACGCAGCGGGGCTAAGGCAGGTTCCCTGCCTACCCTGCCCTCATGCCACTCCTGAAAGCAGGTGGCTCCGCACTCTGCCTCCCCCGCAGTGCCAACTCCCTGGCTCCCGTTGGCCGGGAACTGCAGCCAATGGGAGCTGCGGAGGCGGTGCATGTGAACGTGGGCAGTGCATGGAGTTCCCTGGGGCCACAGGGATGTGCCAGCCACTTCTGGGAGCAGCGTGAGGCCATGGCATGCAGGGAGTCTGCCTAAGCCCTGCTGTGCCACCGACCAGGAGCCACCCAAGGTAAGCACCTCCCAGCTGCAGCCTGCACCCCGCACCTCTCCTGCACCCCAACCCCAGATTGGAGCTCTCTCCTGCATCCAGAGCCCTCATCCCCTCCCGCACCCAAACTCCCTCCCAAAGCCCTCACCCGCCCCCCAATCCCAGCCCTGAGTCCCCTTCAGCACCCAAACTCCCTACCAGAGCTTGCACCCCGCACCCCTTCCTGCATCCCAAACCCTTGACCCAGGCTCAGCCCGGAGCCCCTTCCCACATTCCAAACCCCTCAGCCCCACCTCCCAGCCCAGAGCCCACACTCCCTCCCGCACCCCACCCCCCTGCCCCAGCCCAGTGAAAGTGAGGGAGGATGGGGGAAAGCAAGCGATTGAGTGGGGGATGGAGTGAGCAGGGTGGGACCTCAGAAGGGGCGAGGCAAGGGTGTTTGGGTTTGTGTGATTAGAGAGTAGGCAACCCTAAATTCAACAGGACAATATGCCATGTCGGGGGCAGGGGGCAGCTTTTCCTTGGCTCCTCTTCCCCCTGCCACAATACCCAGGCTCCATGAAGCTGAGTTCCATAATTATAAACATAGAAGTACTAGAGATAGATGAAATTGAGAAAAAGAAAATGCTGCAGCATAGCCAGGCTTCTGTTCAGCACAGCTCCTACTTCCTTTTCCATGTTTTCATTCTCCATACCATGTAGTAGAGGGGAGCAGTCAACACAGAACAAACTGAAGACTTATAAGTGTTTTGGATGTTGAAGTGGCAGGGTTCTAAAGTTTGGCATAAAATTAATTGCTGAACAGCTTCAAGATTTGTTTGCATATCTTCTCACAAAGCCAGCTGACTGCCAAATGAAGAGGGAGGAGACATCTCAGAGTCTAAGTTATTTATAGTACACTGCTACACCAAAGTCTGACCATTTTATGTCCAATACTTCAGAGCAATGCTAGTGAACGTCAGAATGCACAGTGTAGATCATAGGAAATCCCATCTGAATCCCAACACGCTATCAGTTTATACCTCAAAGCATGAGAGTTGCTTCCATCTGTTCTTTTAGTTTGCATGGTTAAAATGTCATTAATAGTCCTATAAATTATTATTTATTATAAATTAAATTATTCCCAACTATTTTAAAATCGAGCCAAAACATTTGTGTCAACAACCTCTCAAGGGAGTGTATTCCATGGGTCAACGTTACTGCTGTGTAAAGAATATTTCCTTATATTAAATTCTAATTGCACTATAATATCGAGTGTCTCCTTATTTTAGGGCAAAATGAAAAGGGATCACTTTTGTATTTATTTCACCTGTCCTGCATGAGGCAAATAAATGGACACATGTAAATACAGGGAAACGTAAATAATGGCCAAAGGGGCTGCCACGTTGCTGATCATTTGACAGGTATTCACATAACACAAGCTGATTATTATAACAAAGAACTACTAGCATGTTCCACCGTATTTGACATTGTAATCCATATTAAAATATATCTTAAAAGAACCAGGCATAGGTATGCAGGCTAGAGACAGAGGAAGAGATCCCCTCAAAGACACTTCCTGGGCACAATATGGTGAATTTTCTTGCTTTTGTGGATTTTATCCAAGTAATTTTGCAGGCATAAACAAGGCGACCCATGCCATTTGACTATCTTTATATGGAAAATACAACAGGCATTTTTTTAAAGAGCAGAACTACGAATGCATTTGCCCCATCTAGCATAGTGGTCCGTTAAGAGCACAGTCCTAACACTGGAAAGAGCTAGCATGCCCCAGCACCCTTTACTTCAATGGGACTTCATCTAGGTTGTAGGGTCCTATGGTAATACATCTTGATGTTTAATTACACCTTGTCATTAAGCTATTTCAAGACCCTGATTTAAAGAGATGCCGTCAATTAAAAAACCCTGCACTTCTGTCTCTATTTAACCCATCATTGCTAGAAGTAGCTCCCAAGACTACTGGAACTTCCTTATCGTCCGCTCACAACGTTTACTTTGTGTATTTTGCACTATTTTCTGCATAGTTACATTCACTGACTACAGTTGATTTTCCTTGTTTGCGTAAGTCTTTCCCACAGCAGCAAGGTGACTGCACAATTATAAAGAACCGGTGGGGCAATCAGAGGCAAATGCAGGACTGGAAACTACTGATTAGATTACCCCGAAAAGTGAAGCAGACCACAGTCCTTCTTTCGACAACAAAGATCTAATGATCTGAAAGCAAAGAAACACAATGTTGCTGACGTTTGCAAAGTACTCACAAGCCTGGGAACGTGGCCGCAGAGACAGCACCGGTGGAGAGAGCTGCGACCAATGACAGCAAATCACCTTCCCCCCGCAGCCCGCCCCGGCCTCTTTTACTTTCGGTTGTTACGAAAGGGAGGGAGGCTAGGGGAGCCTCAGCGCGACTCAGTCGCTCGAGCTGTGACTGACGGAGACTGGGGCTAATCCAGGAACGGCAGCAGGGAATCTTCCTTCTGCGCCCTGTCAGGCTGTTCGGTTTGCAAAGAAAAGAAACCTACGGCGGCGGCGGCGGCGGGGGCAGCCAGGGACCTGAAGGCTGGGAGGTTAACAAGCCCGTCGGCGTCCTGGGCTGGCACTGCTGTACAGCCAGCTGTTTATCAGTCCCTAAAGGGGAAGGAAAAGGTGCAACCCGTCTATACAGAGTCCCCTCCCCCCTGCACAGCCCAATGGTGTCCCCTTCCCGGTTGGAGCGCTGCAGACGGGGCTCCCGGGCATGCCTCACCAGGACGGGCTGCTTCGGCCTCTTCCCCGGCCCTGCGCCCCAACCAGGCGGCTTTCCGGCAGAGCAGCCCGCAGTTGAGGCAAGAGTTGGCCCTCAGGAAAAAAGGGGTGGCGGAGCAAAGAGGGAACAACCCCTTGAGAAGTCAGAGGGGGGCAGAGAGGCGGTGCCCCCGCTGCCCTCCCCACTAAGGCGGTGCCAGGGCAGACAACCGTGGGTTTAGCAGGCCAATGCTCAAACCACTGAGCTATCCCCAGGGCACAGGTGGCGAGTTTTGTGCAGCGATTTGACCTGTGCACATTTAATAAACTCATTTGCAAACAAGGGGGGTGTAACCATGCCTTTCAGCTTTGAAAGGAGTGTTAAGCTAGTGCTAGTGAAAGGGCACGAGCCTTCACAGCTCCAGTGCGGGAAATCCTCTATCTCCAGGGTAGCAGTTAATCCCTACTGAGCTTTCAACTGGAGACCTCTGGAGGAAAGGCTCTGTAATTCATTAGCTGCTCTGAGTCTTGCAGGAATCACGCAATACGTGCAATTTTAAGGGAGGGGGAGGAGGCTGGCTTGTTTTATTTATTTACTAAATCTACACTAAAAACGTTGCAAAATCAAACACTGGGAAGTTAAATATAATTATGGTGTGTCCTGTCTGTAGAATCGTAATTCTGTCAATTTGTGTATATGTACTAGAACTGTCGTTGTTACCATTTTCCCTGCATGGGTTTGTACCAAGGACCTTCGCTTCACCTCTTTCACTTAAGCTCAAGGAGTAACTAGTAGAAGTAGGCAGTGGTCCTCTGTGTGGAGGAAGAATCATTAGAATGGAACACAAACTTTGGAAGTTATGGGATGTTCACTATCTGGACACCTGGGTTCTTATTCTTAGCTCAGGGAGCAGCAAATTGGTGTCTAGTGGTGACAGCAATGGGTTTCAGCTTATAGATTTGGCACATTCATTTTAAAAGGCAAAAAGAAAAGGAGTACTTGTGGCACCTTAGAGACTAACCAATTTATCTGAGCTCTAGCTCCCAAAAGCTTATGCTCAATTAAATTAGTTAGTCTCTAAGGTGCCCCAAGTCCTCCTTTTCTTTTTGCGAATACAGACTAACACGGCTGTTACTCTGAAACCTGGCATTATTTTAAAAGGCAGTGTGATACAGCGGATGTGGCTCTGTCACATTAGCAACCCAGTTTCTTCTCCTACCTCTGCCTGGAATGACCTTGGGCACTTTTTCAGGTACTCCATTTATAAAATTTAGGAAATGATAGTTTTCTGTTTCCTAGCACACCGATATAAGATCTTGGTCATTAATAATGGTTCTGAACTACACAAAAATATTATTACCAGTTAGTAGAAAAACCTAAGATCAGAACTCAAATCTTATCCTACCCTGGAAACTCATGCTCGGCTGTGCAGACTGTATAAGCTGGATCTTGGTTTCTCCAGAAGGAAATCTGTATGGGTTCCTGCTCGGGTCCCTTTCAGTTAAGAGGCTCAAACATCACTTTGTAAAGAGTAGTATTTATTTAGCGTTTGCGTACTCGCCAAGCCAAGTAATAGTGTTCGTAGTGGCCAAATGGAGCTCTCGAAGCCCACCGCTGAATTTGGTTAGTGGGCACTCCTCGACAGTGCATATCATTGCTTGATCTGCACTACAGCTTGGATGGTCTCGAAGACCTCGACAGTGCTGATTGGCTGCACAGTCCGGAGTCAGTTAAGGAGGGCCCACTGACAATGTGGCAGATTGAAGCCAGGTGGACAAGCAGTAGGATCTGTGACGAGGAACTGGTTGATGTTAACCACCAGTCTTCCCTCCACAAAATCAGTGTAGACCTGGGACCTACTGCCCCCTCTGACTGGAAAGCAGTGAGCAAAGAAAAGCTGAGAGCAGGAACTCTAGGGTAGGTGACTGCTGCAGGAATTCCAGCTGCTGGTGTGAAAGTACAAGTGAAAAGGAGACTCCCCAGGCAGGAGTCACCAGCAATATTTCCGCTATTTATTTTTTTTCCCTGTGTGTGTGAAACAAACACCTGCCTAAGCACAAGTCTGAGCTGATAAAAAAAAAATTCAAAAACCTTCTTCTGATCAAAGAAATGGCTTTTCCCCCTAAATCAACAGGTTTCATAGGAATCTTTTTGGGTTTCAATATATTCTTTGGGGTTTTTTTTCCCAAGCCTGAATATTTTGATATTTGAAATATAGATGCCTTCCTCTTTTTCCTTTTTGTCACTGAAGGCAGTAGAGTGAATGCTATTGAGAGAGAGAGAGAGTTTTTTCACTTTTTCATTTTTCTTTATTTCCCATTTTCCCTTTTGCCACTCTGTAGACTGTAACTTTTCAAAACTTCCTCAACTATGGAAAAGTTACAGATTTTAAAAAGCCAATAGTGGGCATCATGAATTTTATTGCACTCAGTGGCAAAGAGGGGGAAGGAAGGAGGCATACACAAACATTTGTTTGTTTTTCCAAAAAAAAGTGAAGAAAAATCCATTTCAAACCCTGCAAAATGGAAACACTTTAAAATTTTGATTTGTGTGTGTGTGTGAGATTTTTTTTTTCCTCCCATTTTTTGATTAGCTCTAATAAGCTTCCTCTGGTTGCTTTTGAGAAGTGTATTTCTCTAGCATTTAACAGGTTAAAATATAGTCACCAGTTTCATTATAAAACCATACCTAAAGTTAAAAGTACATTAGTAGCATGTAAAAATTATGCAGGTTTCAGACAATATACCACCTGCATTCCCTCAACATTTAACTCTCATCAATTTTCTTAATTATATAAAAATGTGCTTCCTAGTTACACAAAAGGCATTTTACAGCTGCCTAAACACTACTAGCCATAGCATGGTGATTATTTATAGCATAAATTATTGTGGTACGTTGACTACCAGCAAAATATCCCTTTTAAATTTATGCAAGTCTTATTTCTAGTGGACACAGGCTATTTGGCAAGATATTGACAATTACTCTCACTAATGAGCAACTAAATGACAATTTAGTAATTTAAGTGCAGTGACAAAGAAAGTGAATAATTTTGAATGTGTGTATATTAAACTGAAAGTATAAGTATGAATGTAATTTAAAATAAAAATGTGATTACTGACATATAATAATATTGAGCACCCCAATTTAAAAAACATCACCTTCCCTGCAATTGTGGCTCCACAAGAAGAAATCAGTTTTTATTTGCACTTCAGTTCCAATGAAGTCAAGATCAGTTTTGTCACAGAACAATGGGTGCAGGATTTGGCCCTAAAGCATTGCTTATAGAGAGAAAAAAAAGAGTACTATCAGCATCTATAATAGAAATGTGTTGTATATAAGAACCATAAACTCATGGGGGACAGCAGGAAGAATAGGAATACTGTGCGGTGTTTACAAGGCTCCATATACAACACTTAATACAATGGTGCATGACTGGGGTTCCTATACAATACAAATAATAAATAACCAACAAGATATGACCGTTCTCAGGGTGCTCAGGGTTGGGAGTCACTTTGTTCCCCCCATCCCACCTCCAGTGAGAAAGAGACTTGCATATGCTTAAATGGATGTCAGCTCCCCGACACCACCAGCCTGTTAATCACCCAGACATTCACCCAGTCTGGTCTACGCCAGCCCTTATGTTGCCTTGCAGGTTAACAGTAGGTGCACCCCAGTCCCCAAGCTCCTTTGAAGCATTTCCCCTGTAGTGTCCAGGCCCTTATCCACTGAAAACTCACAGTAATACCAGGTTTGCTGTCCCCAAGGGAACACTACACACACTTGATTCAACTTATGAACAGCTCCTTATGTAATACCAAAGCACGCAGATATATTTATAGTGAAAACATACATTTCTTATCATAGATCAAGATTTAAGAGCTAGTGAGTAAGGATAAAGGAAACAGAAGGGTTACATATAAAGCAAAATCAATACACACTTTCTACAGACTAAACTTAATAGGTGAATTACCTGTCTTGAACAGCCTTATTCCACCAAAAGCCTTCTGCAGCATTTCCAACCAAGGCTGGTTGTGATCCCATTTTCATAAATGTAAACATACTGTTTGTTTACTTCTTAGGTGCAGGATAACATGGTGCTTTCCTTGTCATCCAGTTATAGTCCCGTAAACCTTTGAAGTGCGCCCCCCGATAAGGCTCTTTTCCCATTGCTGTTCTTCTCTTCCTGTAAAATTTCACAAGCATTCACACGCACTTAACTCAAACTGCTGATTCCGAATGAGACAATACTGAGTTTATATTTCAATAGGTAGATGGATAAACATCTTTGGTCTGGCAGAAAATCAGTGTTTCACCTTTTCTGGGGATTAACACCTTGATACAAACTATAAGGTAACACCTGAGATAATGGCAGCACATAAATTTTATGATGATAGTCATAACCAGTGTGACACCAGCTTTTCTTTGATACCTGACATGACATTCATTGGTGAACCATGACATGACATTCTTCGGTGAACTCCCATCCCCTACCTATTAGGGAAGGAGAACAGCCAGTTCTTTAGAGTCCACTCTTTCCTCCATGTTCTGATTCTGGTATGATATTCTTGTATACCCCTTGCCAGTTGGCATTAAGGTGTTCTTAGGGTCACACATGAACATAAAAGAAAGTCAGCTGATGTTGAACATTCCACCCTTGCATAAAAGCAAGAGTCCATGCGCTTGAAAGGGAAGATTTCACCTCAGGTATGTCCCCAACCAATTCTGCATAGGCCCGTGCTGCTTCTATAAACTCCTACATGATTAAAGATGAACATGGTCCCTCATTTGCTCACATTAGTTCTTTTTCAGCCAGACCGAAACTGAGGCCTTCTCTCCTTACACACCCTCAAGCAGCTAGCCTCTCTAAAAATTAGAGTGTTGCTGATTACGACACTTTTTTGAGTGAAATTCCAAGGTTTCATCATGATTTGTGGAAGGGTAGAGATGTAGAAGTCATCTGAGTGCCAATGGCACAAGAAAACATAGGAGTTTGGGAGGGAATTGCTTCCTGAGAATTTTTAACCAAAGCCCTACCCCTGCATCCCAAAATATTTCTGCAGGAGTGAACTACTTGTCTGATGATATGGTGAGCTAGACTCTAGGAATGTGGAGGAAAGAGTGGACTCTGAAGAACTGGCTGTTCTCTTCCCTAATAGCTCGGGGATGGGAGTGCCTAGACAGGAATGACAAATGGTTGTAATTTTTGGCTTCTCCCCAATGCAGCAGTCAGTGGAGCTGAGCCTTTCCCATCTTAAATGGAGAGGGAGGAAGATGTATTTTGGCAAAGTAGGAAGGGAATACTAGTGTGTAAACAGTTGAGAACCTTGGTGGTACTCATTAAAGCCAGTAGCAGATTGCTTTCCCCCAGAAATAAGGGGGAGTCAAGGAGGAAATTGTTATTAAGTCACAGTTCCTTCACTCATCTGCTCTTGGATAGTGCAGATGCAGTATCCCTTACTATGGGCTGACAGTAAACTAAGTAGCCTTTACCTGACTTGCTGTGCAAGTTATAGTATTCAAAATATCATATAAACAATGGCATTTGGTAATTGCCCAGGGTCAGTTATATCATAGTACAAAAAACAATCTATAAACATTGAAAGACTGTAGGGCAGATCTGGATTTATATTATAACTTGCAATACATTTAAATGTATGGATTTACATTTATTGCAAATATATTTTTAGATGTGAATGTTTGCCCTATGAGAAAACTGGCTAACTCCCACTTTATGATCTATATAGCATTTCATAGACTCATCGCCTCTCAGAATTAAACTATAATGAATCTTACATTACAGACTCTTCAGATTGGTTATTAAAAACTTTTGGCATCTTAAAAATGCTATTTAATTGTCTAGACACATGGGTAGGACATTAATATTCTGCCTTTCTGAAGTATGCATGGTAGTCCTGGCATATTGCAATTTATCTAACATTACCATTAAACATGAGCAAGCTTTACTTGAGCTAGATTGTTTTAACAAATGAAAGTCATCCATTGTCACAGGCTGAAGACATACAATTGATAAATTGGTAAAGTCATGGTAATGTGGAGGGAGATTACTGGAGGGAGATTACTGGATCATTTCTAAGGTAAATAGCAATATACACAAGAAAATAGGAATGTTTTTAAGTTTGTGAAATATAGTAAGTACCATAATACTGTATCCCCTGATGAAGCTTAAACTAATCTGAGATAAAAAGGGTCAGGACCCAAGGATCCTTTATATAAATTACAGTTAGTCTTTGACAAGTTGGAGTCCCTCAGGGAACAACAGACCCTTATTTCCTAAGCAGCATAGTTAATTATTCACACAGATTAACATAAGGAAGTTTATCACTGGTATTTAACATAAGACAATCACCTGTTCCTCCACCATTCACCGACAATTTGCTATACATTTCAGAGAGAGATGACTACAGAGATATGCCATGTTTACACTTCATTTAAATACTAGGATTTTTTTTTGATCTTTGAATTATCAGATTTCAGAGTAGCAGCTGTGTTAGTCTGTATCCGCAAAAAGAAAAGGAGTACTTGTGGCACCTTAGAGACTAACAAATTTATTTATTTAGATTATTTAAATTTATTTAGAGACTAACAAATTTTCACTGAATGTATTCGATGAAGTGAGCTGTAGCTCACGTAAGCTTACGTTCAAATAAATGAATGATCAGAATACAGCATTGTTGATTACATTGTTGACCACTACCAATACACATGTAAATACACAAAAACACAAACATTATATTCCCACATGTCTTTAAGGGTTGAATTTGAGTCATTTATTTTGCAGGATGTTTAACTCGTTCTGGTGTTGGATCATATTAAAGAAGTTCTGTATTAAAATCACAAATGAATTTGATTCCCCATAGTTTAAATTCCAGGGTATTACTAATTAAGAGGTCTCTTGGTTTTTGGTGCTGTTTCTCTCCCTCTCTGTGTGAAACTTGCAAGCTGCTAATTGCGTTAGTACATTCTAAGACAGAGTCTGTTCTCAAAGCAATTCACACAGATAGAGACTCAAAGCAATACTCTGTAACAACAGAAACAGCACCCAGAGACTCCCCGCCCTTTTGTTGACTTAACAATTGTGATTAAAATAGAGGTAGAGGATGTATGTGGATGGATGCTTGGTATGGATAATAACTGAATGATCAGGGAGGTGCCAGCCTAAGAATGCAGTGTCCATCGGCTGAAGAAGGCGTCAAGTGGAAATAACCAGAGGACCCCCCCCAGAGGGCAGACTGGAATCCACCCAACAGCCTCAAGAATGGGAGAACCAAAGAACAAGATAACATCCAGCAGCATGGAGCCGTCAGGAATGTGCCATCTGCTGATTGATTTAGCAACAGCATGATGAAGCAATTCCCATAGACTGGCATAAGAAGAAACTCCTATAAAAATGGACTCTCGAAAGTGAGAACTTTGGGGTCTGATTCTGAAAACCAACTTCCAGGAGCATCAGATGAGCATTTGACTAGGCCGTGCTCCCTCCTCATGTCCAGGCCACCTGGCCAGTGGCTTGGCATGAGCAACTCCAAGGCTGGTAACTATAATAATAACCTTGCGTGTGTGTGTTTGTATGAATGAATGTGTGAATAAATATGAAATTGAGTGGAATGTTATAACTATAACTAACTGCTTACTATGATTCTTTCTGTATTCACAATAAATGTGGTATTTTGCTTTTTTCCCTTTAATAAGATCCTGCTGGTTTTTATTTTATTGGTATAGCATTGGCCATGTGTCACAAATATTATAGGCAAAGCGGATAACACTGGCTATAGTTAAGGTTGGGTAACTCTTGCTCTTATAAGACCATATTTTTAAAAAGAAAAGGAGTACTAGTGGCACCTTAGAGACTAACCAATTTATTTGAGCATTTATTTATTATTATTTGCATCCGATGAAGTGAGCTGTAGCTCACGAAAGCTTATGCTCAAATAAATTGGTTAGTCTCTAAGGTGCCACTAGTACTCCTTTTCTTTTTGTGAATACAGACTAACATGGCTGCTACTCTGAAACCATATTTTTAGTTTCTTATAACTAGGGCTGCAGGTTTGTCACAGTATTTTGTATAAAAAATCAAGGGAGAATCATGGTAAATTTAGTAAAAGTCACAGGTTACTAAATTTTCCATGACCGCTCCCTAATTTTTTATAAAAAATGCCATGATAAATGAAATTCAACCACGTCTCAAAGGCCAGCACCCTTCTTCTCTGACTCCTCCTCCTCCTTGTCTCTAGGAGTGCAACAAAGGGGAGAGAGCCAAGAATCCCAGGACTGCCCCACCTTGGCCAGCTCTGAGCAGAGCCCAGCAGCTGCCACTCCTTTCCTCATGGCCAGGCCAAAGACAGAAGTGTCGGTGGCCCTGTGGATAGGGACCTGCCACCTGCACAGGAGGTAATGGGCTGGGGTGCCTACATCCCCACACAACAGTGGAGCCCCTGTGTGAGTCCCAGTGCTGCAGGCTTGGAGGAGAGGCTCCAGCACTTCCCCGAGCCTCCTGCCCAGGCAGGAAAGGAGTGGGAAAGGGGGCTGCAGCCCAGAGGCCATGGCTTTCCATGAGGAGTAGGGATGTAAGGGGCCCATAGGGCTGTACAGTATCTCCCTTGTGCTTTCTCGGCTGTGCCCCGCCCTGGCACCAGGGGCCTGGGCTTGGCACGTCCCAGTATTTCCTTCCTTGGCTGAGACCTCTCCCCCGTCCCTTTCCACCAGAGAGACCAGAACTGGCCATGATCTCTCTCCCTGGTGCCAGGCTCATGTGGTGGGGGGCAGGGATGCATGGCAGCAGGTCAGCATGGAGGGTGCAGGGGCAAGGCAGGGGAGTTTGGGAGCCAAAACTGCTGGGCCTGGGAATGGCGAGGGAGCCCATCCCACACTTCACCCAGAAGTGGCAGCTCCTGTGTCCCCAGGGGTGGGCCCAGCTCCCCACTCCAAGCATTATGACCTTGCACATGGGGTTGCAGAACCAAGAGAGGGGCAGTCAGGCCACACTTGAGCAGTGTTTTGACCCCAATCCCAGGGCCTCCCCTCCACACCTGCCCAGTGACCTACTCACCTAGAGCCTTTCTGCAGGCAGTCACAGACAGACAGAGAAGTCACATACAAACTGAGAAATCACGGTATCCATGACGTTTTCTGCATCATGACAAACTTACAGACCTACTTATAACTTAGTCAGACCTCAACAGTTTGGGCTGAAATTTTTCATGCTGGGCATCATCTTCCTCAGGCTAGATAATTCTGGAAAGTTCCAGCAAACTTGGTTCAGCTATTTCCAACAACGAGATCAGTGGAAATATGTTGCTCTGCTTTTATAACAGTAAATCTCAGGCTTTGCCGAGAAGTGCTAGTGCCTGAAATGTGGCAGGGGGCTGCTTTCACGTTGGGGTGCACCTTTTGCTGTTCCTGTTTAAAAACTGCCAAAATATCGTTGTGTTATAAGCCTTTGAAAAATCTCAGTTCGCACAAGCTCAACGCACAGGATGGACTGTGCTCTGGGCAGGAATCAGACTTTGCCAGAACAAGAGATGCAAAATCTGCAGACACATTTCCACTGGTACAATGATCAACACCCCCCTTTCAGGATCCATGAGTGCTGCACATGCCTGTCCCAACATGCGGTGTGCCTCATTCACTGCATTAAATGCCTCAATAACAACTATATGGGTGAAAACAGACAATCATTATGCTCCCGAATGAACTCACACAAGAAAATTACAAAAGACAAAAACACCCTATCACCTTTGGGTGAACACTTTTCCCAAAGCGATCACTCTATATCTGCACTATCTGTCCTCATCCTCAAAGGAAACCTGCACAACACTTTCAAAAGATGAGTATGGGAGCTTAAATTCATAACTTTGCTAGACACTAAAAATCATGGTCTTAATAAATACATTGGATTTATGGCTTATTACAGCAATTTGAAACCTATTAACCCCACTTTTTGTCCTTTGACCACAAAGGTGTTAATAAACCACTTCACCTTGAATGGTCCCTTGGAATATGTGCTACCAACTTATGCTAAACTATCTATTCGACCTTGTGTTTAGCTGTGACACTCTGAGTACCTTTCCCAGACCTAAGGAAGAGCTCCGTGTAGCTTGAAAGCTTGTCTCTTGAAAGCAATGTCTCCAAACAGACGTTGGTCCAATAAAAGATATTACCTCACGCACCTTGTCTCTCATTATAAAAAGTAATAATTAGCAACCTCGTGTAGGAATTAAGATTGATCCGTTTTCATGGATATTTTCCTAGTTCCATCATGTCCATAAGAGAGAAATATATTGGGTGACATCCTGGTCCTGTTGAAGTCAATGGCAAAACTCCCATCAAACTCAGAGAGGCCAGGTTTCAACCACAATGTATTTTTTTTTCTTGTTAAAGGATTTCAGTCAGTGGCCACTGAACTCTTTTTTTCCCCCTAGTAAGAATAAGTTTAATCTTATTAACTTTTCTTCATAATAACAAATATTGTTAAAGTCTGGTATTCTCCTGGGGCATTCAATACTTGTACGCTCCCTAGAGCAAGATACTGCTATCCATCCAGTACAACTGCGGAAAAATGTGAATTTTTCCTTCTTTCCTCCCAACAGTCTCTCCCGATCTTTGCATAATGTTTTGTCATCTCTCTTTGCTCCCAGCTGTTAGTTCAGTAAAATTTCTCCTAAATTCCAGCCTCTGCGCCTTCAATCAAGTTATATTTTTCTAGACCGTCTCTCATTAAATCCCGTAATTTTAAAATATTTTGTCCCTAACTTGTCTATGGTTGCATGGAGTACTTTGTAGTCCTTTTTGGAATAACAAATTTTGGAATTTCCAGTCTGCAGGAGGAAGATATTACATGAGCTGGATATGCTAGCTCCATCTGTCCCAATTTTTCACATTTGCTATCTGGTCACCCTATGTACTTTTGAAATTTTTATCCTCAGACTATATTCTTGTGCTATTTCCAACTCACCTAAAACCAGGAAATATTGGAAAGCTCATACATAACACTTGTCTTACTAACAAGTTTCAGAGTAGCAGCCGTGTTAGTCTCTATCCGCAAAAAGAAAAGGAGGACTTGTGGCACCTTAGAGACTCACAAATTTATTTGAGCATAAGCTTTCGTGAGCTACAGCTCACTTCATCGGCTGCATTCAGTCTTACTAGGTATCCTGCCTGATTTTCAGACCAAATGGTCTGAACCACCAAACCAGAGCTGTGCTCAAAAGTACCTAATTTTAAACTAATAGTTACATTGATTTCTTTTTTACTTGTGTGTAGCTGCCACTTTTCCTTGTTTCACTCCCACTCAGAACTCTTAGCCTGCTTTTCCCACCCTTAAAAGCTCCATTTCTCCTTTTCAGGCACTAAAACTATACAGATTGCCATGCAGAGGTTAATCTCCTTTAAGATCTGAATTAGCTCTGCTCTCTGTCACCTAGCAGGGGTCTTTAGAAAAGTAGCCTGTCCGATACCTCCTACTACAGGCTGAGCATGTCATCCTTTTCGGATAAAAAAAATTTCTTGTATGCATAAATTAGCTCAAAATCTTGTATGCATAAATTAGCTTAAATCAGTTTAATTTTGCAGAAGCTTTTTGTTCAACTATATGGAACATATTTTTAGTGATGAATGCCAGTCGGGGCTACTTTCTACAGAATGATTAACTTAGCTACATGTGTTCCATGCATCATAGTAACATGATGGAGCATTTAAGTGATTTCCTTTAAATGCTGACAGTTACCTTTCAAAAATATTTCTTTGGTTAAACTTGCATAGAAGCATTAGAATGGCCAATTTACTGAAAACATATACATTACAGCTACTATGTGGTAATTAGTACTTAATTTGTGGAAGTGGAAGGTGAAAGGGAAGAAGGCTTTATTACTGCTGTTCTGTTAGGGCACTATATTAACTGATAAACTGCTATATAATTTGTTTGAAGAGATTTACGTTGTAATAGCTCTAATAATATTGTATCTGCAACTGGTTTTTCATGTATGTTTGTAAATGTCATTGTTAATAACAACCCTAATATGGTATTCATTAGCCTGTTAATTACATCTTCCTTTAGAAACCCCTGCTTCCAATTAGCTCTAATGACAACATCAGAGTCATTTGTCTGTGCTGCCATTTTTACACAACACTTTCCTATTTAAATTGCCTGCTGTTGTATCTTAATTAAATTTAATAACAGCAGTGGTGGTTTATAGGGGACTTTTTAACCCCATTTGATGTCATACCATTTATACCCGCTTGAAGCAGGCACTGAAAAGTTCAGATTAATCCAATTACCTTGAAAGGTAGCAGATTTCATTTAATTCACATGATTTTAACAAAGGCAAAACCCCTGTGAAAGGTCAAACTATATTATCTGGGCAAGTATGTAGAAATGTAAGTTTTCTAAACATGCTGCAGAGATAGGAAAAAATCAGCAATATGGAAAGAATCCGATAAATCCGATAATAAAGAATCCGTCATTCTTTTATTAAATATCAGGTGATCAGAGAGAAAGAAAGAAAATTAGTTAGTGTCATTAAGGGCTCAACCATACCTTTAGGCAGAGCCTCTGGTACGGGGCTGTTCGGAACTTCCTTGCCTGAGAGAGTATCAGGAGGCTTGAATAATACATAGGAACGACAGTGTATTTTGGCACTGCTCCACTGAGTGTTTCAGTGTTTGAAATCAGAATGAGTTAGACACCTAAATATTTGTGAGGATCTGGGCCAAAGTGCAAATGTCACTTTTGAAAATGAGAATTAGACTGCAAAGTCACTTCGGCCTTGCAACACCAAGCAGAGCAATGCTTAAATGCCATTATAAATCTGAGCATATAGTGCCTATGTTTAGGGCCCTTGCTCCTTACGTCACCTAATGAGACTAAAATGTCAGCTCTCGTTAAAAAATTTACTTTTTAGCCCTCAAGGATGCAAAGAAAAGCTTGGACCTGAGTGTAACAGATGCCGTCTGACTCTGTAAACAACTTGAAACAATAACTCCAAGAGATATGTGTCAGGTTGTCTAGAGTGGCTCATGAACGTGGGTGCCAACCTCAGGGTAGACTGTCAAGAAGCAGGGCACAAACCCCAAACTAGTTGAAACAACGAGGAGTCCTTGTGGCACCTTAGAGACTAACACATTTATTTTGGCATTAGCTTTCGTGGGCTATAACCCACTTCATCAGATTCATGGCATGAAAAATACAGTAGGCTGGTATAAATATACAGCACTTGAAAAGATGGGAGTTGCCTAACCAAGTGGAGGGGTCAGTGCTAACGAGGCCAATTCAGTCAAGGTGGATGTGGCCCATTCTCAACAGTTGACAAAAAGGTGTATCAACGGAGGGAAAACTACTTTACGAAAATTACTTAGTGAACCATAGCCACTGGGAGCTGTGGGGCTGCCGTGCAAATGTAAACAAATGGTCTGGTGGCCTGCCAGCAGCTTGCCTTGACGGGCCGCACGTTGTCCACCACTGGTCCACAGTAATTATCTGCAATACGCAGCAGTTTATTAAGAAGGAATTACACAAGCAGTAAAAGGTTATATTAAGCACATAACTCCTATGTTAAACATTAAGACCTATACATTCCTCATAACGAGTCTTTCTTTCACAAACATACACAAACAGGCTCTGCGCTAGCCTCACGCAGTTCTTGCTTGGCAAACAGAGAAGATGGTTACCAGTTTTATAGACGGCTTCTTTCCTCCTGCTCTGTTCTTCTCAGCCCTCTGGTCTGTCTCGGATTCCCTCGAGGCAAGACCTTTGTGAGATCGAGTAGGTCTCAAGGCAACCGAGTAGAGTTTTGCCTACTCTGTCGAGCAGCATTGCTTCTTCGAGCATAATTAAGGATTCTTATATTCTTTTTCCACAAAAGAGTCACATGTCTTAAAAGCATGCCCACTAGGCATGTAGTTACTAATTTTTACCTAATTAGTGTTTTAGAAGGGACTGGGGGTGGTGATACCGAACTAACATCACCCCACGTTTACTCACTCATCAATCATTCACTCTGGCTCTCTGCATGGCATCCTTGCTGTAAGGTACTACAACCAGGTTGACCTGTGCTCCATGCTGGAACGTTATGCATGTGATATTTACTTTTGCATGGGCCCATATTTGCCGACCAATAGGTTTAATATTGATCATACATGCAGACTTTGCCAGACTTTTATCAAATTTGCTTCTGCTTAAAGGGAACCTGCTCCCAGAATCCTCTGCAGCCATTCAGCCATGTTTAAGTGATGTCAATTTATGCTCACACCATTCAGTATGGCCACACCAATTTGGCACCATCCCAACATTCACCAATCAAGTAACAAGTGTTATAACAGACTTGACATGGAGTCAAAGATCGGGCACTCTGCAAGCAAGCTTGCCTGTGTGATAGATGGTCAGTTACACCAAAAATCACGTCAGTACTCAGGTTACTCCTAGTCCCAAAGGACCAATCACTCACCCCAGGTCAAGTACACCATAGATCTCTCACCAAGGACAAACCTTGTAGCCAATCCTATAATGCTAACGAAAGAAGTATTAACTAAGAAAAATAAATAGGAGTTATTTCTGAGGTTAAAGCAGGTAAACATACACACACAAATGAGGTTTCAAAAGATGATAGTAGCTGCTACAATATGCAAGCTTTATATGTCCTTTAAGGCTAAGCTGAGCTAAACAGCTGGGGATCCCTTGCTTAAGCTTAGAAATCTTCACCGCTCCAGGTTCAAGCAGCATAGGGATAACAATTTCTCCTTACCAGGGATTATTATTCCTTTTCCCCCCAGTGTTCAAGCTGTGATGGGACAAGGGCTTTTGCAGGTATCCTCTTTGGGGGTGTTAGGGGAAGCAATCAACTAAGTCTTTTGTCCACTGATGTTCCACAGTGGCCTGTCTGGTGTTTATAGGCCTTTTTTTGTTGGGGAGGACAAAACACATCTTGTGGTAAACTAGTATTTCACACCTGGTCATGCTTCTCCCCTGACTGGGGCGGTTTACAGTCTTAGCATGTTTATAGTTACAGCTTTCAGAGTAACAGCCGTGTTAGTCTGTATTCGTAAAAAGAAAAGGAGTACTTGTGGCACCTTAGAGACTAACCAATTTATCTGAGCATGAGCTTTCGTGAGCTACAGCTTACTTCATCTGATGCATACTATGGAAACTGCAGAAGACATTATATATACACAGAGACCATGAAACAATACCTCCTCCCACCCCATTCTCCTACACAGACTGCTTCCGCCGACGTGCACAGGCTGAAATTGTGGAAAAGCAGCATCACTTGCCCCATAACCTCAGCCGTGCAGAACACAATGCCATCCACAGCCTCAGAAACAACTCTGACATCATAATCAAAAAGGCTACAAAGGAGGTGCTGTTGTCATCATAAATAGGTCGGAATATGAACAAGAAGAGGCTGCTCGGCAGCTCTCCAACACCACTTTCTACAAGCCATTACCTTATGATCCCACTGAGAGTTACCAAAAGCAACTACAGCATTTGCTCAAGAAACTTCCTGAAAAAGCACAAGATCAAATCCGCACAGACACACCCCTTGAACCCCGACGTGGGATATTTTATCTACTACCCAAGATCCATAAACCTGGAAATCCTGGGCGCCCCATCATCTCAGGCATTGGCACCCTGATAGCAGGATTGTCTGGCTATGTAGACTCCCTCCTCAGGCCCTACACTACCAGCACTCCCAGCTACCTTCGAGACACCACTGACTTCCTGAGGAAACAACAATCCATCGGTGATCTTCCTGATAACACCATCTTGGCCACTATGGATGTAGAAGCCCTCTACACCAACATTCCACACAAAGATGGACTACAAGCCGTCAAGAACACTATCCCCGATAATTTCACGGCTAACCTGGTGGCTGAACTTTGTGACTTTGTCCTTACCCATAACTATTTTACATTTGGGGACAATGTATACCTTCAGATCAGCGGCACTGCTATGGGTACCCTCATGGCCCCACAGTATGCCAACATTTTTATGGCTGACTTAGAACAACGCTTCCTCAGCTCTCGTCCCCTAACGCCCCTACTCTACTTGCGCTATATTGATGACATCTTCATCATCTGGACCCATGGAAAAGAAGCCCTTGAGGAATTCCACCATGATTTCAACAATTTCCATCCCACCATCAACCTCAGCCTGGTCCAGTCCACACAAGAGATCCACTTCCTGGACACTACAGTGCTAATAAACAATGGTCACATAAACACCACCCTATACCGGAAACCTACTGACCGCTATTCCTACCTACATGCCTCCAGCTTTCACCCTGACCACACCACACGATCCATCGTCTACAGCCAAGCTCTGCGATACAACCGCATTTGCTCCAACCCCTCAGACAGAGACAAACACCTACAAGATCTCTATCAAGCATTCTTACAACTACAATACCCACCTGCGGAAGTGAAGAAACAGATTGATAGAGCCAGAAGAGTTCTCAGAAGTCACCTACTACAGGACAGGCCTAACAAAGAAAATAACAGAACGCCACTAACCGTCACCTTCAGCCCCCAACTAAAACGCCTCCAACGCATTATTAAGGATCTACAACCTATCCTGAAGGATGACCCAACACTCTCACAGATCTTGGGAGACAGGCCAGTCCTTGCCTACAGACAGCCCCCCAACCTGAAGCAAATACTCACCAACAACCACATACCACACAACAGAACCACTAACCCAGGAACCTATCCTTGCAACAAAGCCCGTTGCCAACTGTGCCCACATATCTATTCAGGGGACACCATCAAAGGGCCTAATAACATCAGCCACACTATAAGAGGCTCGTTCACCTGCACATCTACCAATGTGATATATGGCATCATGTGCCAGCAATGCCCCTCTGCCATATGCATTGGTCAAACTGGACAATCTCTACGTAAAAGAATAAATGGACACAAATCAGATGTCAAGAATTATAACATTCATAAACCAGTCGGAGAACACTTCAATCTCTCTGGTCACGCAATCACAGACATGAAGGTCGCTATCTTACAACAAAAAAACTTCAAATCCAGACTCCAGCGAGAAACTGCTGAATTGGAATTCATTTGCAAATTGGATACTATTAATTTAGGCTTAAATAGAGACTGGGAGTGGCTAAGTCATTATGCAAGGTAGCCTATTTCCCCTTGCTTTTTTCTACTCCCCCCCCCCCCCCCGACGTTCTGGTTAAACTTGGATTTATGCTGGAAATGGCCCACCTTGATTATCATGCACATTGTAAGGAGAGTGGTCAGTTTGAATGAGCTATTGCCAGCAGGAGAGTGAGTTTGTGTGGGGGGGGGAGGGGTGAGAAAACCTGGATTTGTGCTGGAAAAGGCCCACCTTGATTATCATGCACATTGTAGGGAGAGTGGTCGCTTTGGATGAGCTATTACCAGCAGGAGAGTAAGTTTGTGTGTGTGGTTTTTGGAGGGGGGTGGGGGGGTGAGAAAACCTGGATTTGTGCTGGAAATGGCCTACCTTGATTATCATACACATTTTAAAGAGAGTGGTCACTTTGGATGGGCTATTACCAGCAGGAGAGTGAGTTTGGGGGGGGGGGGGCGGAGGGAGAGAAAACCTGGATTTGTGCTGGAAATGGCCCAACTTGATGATCACTTTAGATAAGCTATTACCAGCAGGAGAGTGGGGTGGGAGGAGGTATTGTTTCATGGTCTCTGTGTATATATAATGTCTTCTGCAGTTTCCACAGTATGCATCCGATGAAGTGAGCTGTAGCTCACGAAAGCTCATGCTCAAATAAATTGGTTAGTCTCTAAGGTGCCACAAGTACTCCTTTTCTTATAGTTACAGCGCAAACACTTAAATATTGCCTTATAACATGGGATACAGACATTATAAGTAAGATTAACATATGCAGCATCCTACAAGCACTTCATAAAATCTGAACATTAAACACATCCTTATAACTCTAATATACCTATTTTAACAATACCAGCACTCAGGTGAGCCAGACTGGTTTCCAGCTATGCATTGTTCAATGAGGCCCAGTGGCCTTGGCATGAGCTGGTACCTGGTCTGCCAGCGTCACAATGTATATTGCCCCATTCATCTTAATTGAGACCCATTGCCATGGCAAAGAGGGGTGGCCTGGGGATGTGTTCGATGGGGATCTTATGCGTTGTGTCTAGGCCCTGGATTGTCTTAATTTGACTCTGGATCTCTGAGATGGTTTTTGTTTTAGGCACTGCCAGCATACAAGGGGAGCATGCCTGGTTCTACACCCCTTAAATGGGTTTAGTATAGTTTCACTCTGTGAACCTGGCCAGCTTTGCTTGCCAGTGCGTGTGCTGGGGGCAGGACTTCCCAAGGAGCATAAAGACTGCAATATGTCCCAGCTACTGTGCAGGGGCACAAGGAGAAGTGTCGAGAGAAAACACTTTGTGCTCTTCTATATCCGTGTTTCGGCTTCCACCGAGCAATCGGATCCAATCAGGTCCTAAGTTATCTCCACCTCCGCTTCCTCATTCCCAAAGGTAACACAGAGAGGGGGAGAAACAGAGTATTGGAATATTACGTACAGTAACTCCTCACTTAAAGTCGTCCCGGTTAACACTGTTTTGTTGTTAAGTCACTGATCAATTAGGGAAGTTCACTGGGGAGAGCCCACTGAGGCTTTCATCTTGCAGGCTTCTCTGTGTAGTTACTACAGCACCTGAGGAAGCTCTTAGAAGGAAGGTAATATGGATGGTAAGCATTCAGCTGTTGTTACCTGCACAGGATGTGCCATGTTTGTCTTTCTTCCACAGGACAGAAGCGACTTTGTCTGTACAAAGGGCAAGCTGGTCTCTATATTGGAAGAGAAGGTTCAAGGTCTGGAGAAACAAGTATTGACCCTGCGTTGCGTCAGAGAAACTGAAGATTTCCTGGACAGATGTCAGGATATGCTTCTACGGACACAACATTCTGAAGATTCAGAGCAGGCTGCGCAGCGGGGACAGAAGGATGGTGAAGAAATTTGGCAGCATGTGACCTCCAGAAGAAGAAAGGGGTGCGTCCATGTACCAGCAATGCAGATACAAGTAAGCAATCGTTTTCATGTTCTCTCCACAGGTACTAATGCGGAGAGTGGACTAGATGATACATCTGAGGGAAGGGAGCAGAAGGAGACTCCGCCGATTGGAAGGCATGAGATGCACTGTCCTACGGATGGGGGTTCCACGACGACCGCTCCCAACAGAAGGAGGCGGGTGGTGGTGGTCAGGGACTCCCTCCTCATGGGGACTGAGTCATCTATCTGCCGCCCCTGACCAGGAAAACAGAGAAGTCTACTGCTTGCCAGGAGCTAGGATTCACGATGCGAAGGAGAGACTGCTGAGACTCTTCAAGCCTTCGGATCACTATCCATTCCTGCTTCTCCACGTGGGCACCAATGATACTGCCAAGAAGGACCTTGAGCAGATCACTGCAGACTGTGTGGCTCTGGGAAGAAGGATAAAGGAGTTTGAGGCGCAAGTGGTGTTCTCGTCCATCCTCCCTGTGGAAGGAAAAGGCCTGGGTAGAGATGGTCGAATCATGGAAGTCAACGAATGGCTACACAGGTGGTGTCAGAGAGAAAGCTTTGGATTCTTTGACCATGGGATGGTGTTCCAAGAAGGAGGAGTGCTAGGCAGAGACGGGCTCCACCTAACAAAGAGAGGGAAGAGCATCTTTGCAAGCAGGCTGGCTAACCTAGTGAGGAGGGCTTTAAACTAGGTTCACCGGGGGAAGGAGATCAAAGCCCTGAGGTAAGTGGGGAGTGGGATACCAGGAGGAAGCACGAGCAGGAGAGCGCAAGAGGGGAGGGCTCCTGCGACATACTAAGAAAGCAGGATGATCAGTGTGTTTAAGTGCCTATACACAAATGCAAGAAGCCTGGGAAACAACAGGGAGAACTGGAAGTCCTGGCACAGTCAAGAAATTATGATGTGATTGGAATAACAGAGACTTGGTAGGATAACTCACGTGACTGGAGTACTGTCATGAATGGATATAAACTGTTCAGGAAGGACAGGCAGAGCAGAAAAGGTGGGGGAGTTGCATTGTACGTAAGAGCAGTATGACTGCTCAGACCTCTGGTATGAAACTGCAGAAAATCCTGAGTGTCTCTGGATTAAGTTTAGAAGTGTGAGCAACAAGGGTGATGTAGTGATGGGAGTCTGCTATAGACCACCAGGCCAGGGAGGTGAGGTGGACGAGGCTTTCTTCTGGAAACTAACGGAAGTTACTAGATCACAGGCCCTGGTTCTCATGGGAGACTTCAATCACCCTGATATCTGCTGGGAGAGCAATACAGTGGTGCACAGACAATCCAGGAAGTTTTTGGAAAGTGTAGGGGACAATTTCCTGGTGCAAGTGCTGGAGGAACCAACTGAGGCAGAACTCTTCTTGACCTGCTGCTCACAAGCCGAGAAGAATTAGTAGGGGAAGCAAAAGTGGATGGGAACCTGGGAGGCAGTGACCATGAGACAGTCGAGTTCAGGATCCTGACACAAGGAAGAAAGGAGAGCCGCAGAATACAGACCCTGGACTTCAGAAAAGCAGACCTTGACTCCCTCAGGGAACTGATGGGCAGGATCCCCTGGGAGAACAACATGAGGGGGAAAGGAGTCCAGGAAAGCTGGCTGTATTTTAAAGAATCCTTGAGGTTACAGGAACAAACCATCCTGATGTACAGAAAGAATAATAAATATGGCAGGCGACCAGCTTAGCTTAACAGTGAAATCCTTGCTGATCTTAAACACAAAAAAGAAGCGGAAGACTGGATAAATGACCAGGGAGGAGTATAAAAATATTGCTTGGGCATGCAGGAGTGAAATCAGGAAGGCCAAATCACACCTGGAGCTGCAGCTAGCAAGAGATGTTAAGAGTAACAAGAAGGGTTTCTTCAGGTATGTTAGCAACAAGAAGAAAGTCAAGGAAAGTGTGGGCCCCTTACTGAATGAGGGAGGCAACCTAGTCACAGAGAATGTGGAAAAAGCTAATGTACTCAATGCATTTTTTGCCTCTGTCTTCACGAACAAGGTCAGCTCCCAGACTGCTGCACGGGGCAGCACAGCATGGGGAGGAGGTGACCAGCCCTCTGTGGAGAAAGAAATGGTTCAGGACTATTTAGAAAAGCTGGACGAGCACAAGTCCATGGGGCCAGATGCGCTGCATCCGAGAATGCTAAAGGAGTTGGCGCATGTGATTGCAGAGCCATTGGCCATTATCTTTGAAAACTCATGGCAATCGGGGGAAGTCCCGGTCAACTGGAAAAAGGCTAATGTAGTGCTCATCTTTAAAAAAGGGAAGGAGGAGGATCCGGGGAACTACAGGCCAGTCAGCCTCACCTCAGTCCCTGGAAAAATCATGGAGCAGGTCCTCAAGGAATCAATTTGGAAGCACTTAGAGGAGAGGAAAGGGATCAGGAACAGTCAGCATGGATTCACCAAGGGCAAGTCATGCCTGACCACGCTGATTCCCTTCTATGATGAGATAACTGGCTCTGTGGATGAGGGGAAAGCAGTGGACGTGTTATTCCTTGACTTTAGCAAAGCTTTTGATACGGTCTCCCACAGTATTCTTGCCAACAAGTTAAAGAAGTGTAGGCTGGATGAATGGACTGTAAGGTGGATAGAAAGTTGGCTAGATCGTCGGGCTCAACGGGTAGTGATCAATGGCTCCATGTCTAGTTGGCACCCGGTATCAAGTGGAGTGCCCCAAGGGTCAGTCCTGGGACTGGTTTTGTTCAATATCTTCATTAGTGATCTGGATGGCATGGACTGCACCCTCAGCAAGTTTGTAGATGACACTCAACTGGAAGGAGTGGTAGATACGCTGCAGGGTAGGGATAGGATACAGAGGGCCCTAGACAAATTAGAGGATTGGGCCAAAAGAAATCTGATGAGGTTCAACAAGGACAAGTGCAGAGTCCTGCATTTAGGACTGAAGAATCCCATGGACCGCTACAGACTAGGGACCGAATGGCGAGGCAGCAGTTCTGCAGAAAAGGACCCTAGGGGTTACAGTGGACAAGAAGCTGGACATGAGCCAACAGTGTGCCCTTGTTGCCAAGAAGGCGAACGGCATTTTGGGCTGTATAAGTAGGGGTATTGCCAGCAGATCGAGGGACGTGATCATTCCCCGCTATTCAACATTGGTGAGGTCTCATCTGGAGTACTGTGTCCAGTTTTGGGCCCCACACTTCAAGAAGGATGTGGAAAAATTGGAAAGCGTCCAGCGGAGAGCAACAAAAATTATTCGGGGACTGGAACACATGATTTATGAGGAGAGGCTGAGGGAACTGGGATTGTTTAGTCTGCTGAAGAGAAGAATGAGGGGGGGGATTTGATAGCTGCTTTCAACTACCTGAAAGGGGGTTCCAAAGAGGATGGATCAAGACTGTTCTCAGTGTTAGGAGATGACAGAACGAGGAGTAATGGTCTCAAGTTGCAGTGGGGGAGGTTTAGGTTGGATATTAGGAAAAACTTTTTCACTAGGAGGGTGGTGAAGCACTGGAATGCGTTACCTAGGGAGGTGGTGGAATCTCCTTCCTTTGAGGTTTTAAAGGTCAGGCTTGACAAAGCCCTGGCTGGGCTGATTTAGTTGGGGATTGGTCCTGCTTTGAGCAGGGGGTTGGACTAGATGACCTCCTGAGGTCCCTTCCAACCCTGATACTCTGTGATTCTAACATGCTCGTTTAAAGTTGCACAATGCTCCCTTACAACATTGTTTGGCAGCTGCCTGCTTTGTCTACTGCTTGCAGGATTCTCTGGAAGAGCAGCCCTTCCTTGTGGGGATTAGAACCAGGGGGGGAGCAGCCCACCCTCACATCAGCTCCCCTAAACTTCCTGTAAGGGATGTGGCTCAGCAGCTACCCAGCAGCAGTTCAGCTGTCCCTCCCACCACTGCCGTGCTGCTTCTGCCCTGCTCTCTGCCTTGGAGCTGCTCCCAGGAGCTTCCTGCTTGCTGCGCTTGCTGCTTGCAAAGCGGAGGAGGGGGACGGGGCTTGGGGACATAAAAGAGGGGGCTTGCTGGAAGTTGTTGCCTCCTGTCTGAATGCGCTGATGTTCTTAAAAGGGCAATGTACTTGAAGTGGCGTCCGTGTACTTAAAGGGCAATGCATATCTCTCTCTCACGCTCATGCATGCACCCCCCAGCACTTTAGAAAGTCATCAACTGTGCAGCCATGCATGTGCTGTCAGGAAGAGGGAGTGGTGCACTCCAGTTGGATAGCGTGGGCTCATCATCATGTTCAGTTTTTGCAGGGAAGTGTTTGCAGCTAGTGCCCTGCATCTATTGTGTTTCCTCCCTTCTGCCTCATTCCATCCTGCCTTGTAGAGTGTGAGGCTACAATAACAGCACCGTATTAACCCTTGAGGGCTCAGAGTGCTTGTTCATCATTTAGCAGCAAGGAATTCCATAGGAAATATTCCACCCTCTTACTCCACCACCTCAACCAAGCTTCACAATCATTCATTGCTGTGTACAATATTAAACTGTTTGTTTAAAATTGTTTAAAACTTATACTGAATATGTATATAATGTCTTTTGTCTGGTGAAAAAAATTTCTCTAACCTCCCCATTTACATTAATTCTTATGGGGAAATTGGATTTGCTTAACATTGTTTCGCATAAAGTCGCATTTTTCAGGAACATAACTACAACGTTAATTGAGAAGTTAGTGTATTTAGCCCTTATAGGTCCATATTAAATTGTAAGCTTTTCAGGACATGGGCAATCTTTTAGTTATATGTTTGTGTAGTGCCTACCACAATGTGCCCTGGGTGCCACAATAAATAAATAAAGCATAATTATATGCTGTAGTCTTTCTCAAAGATTAGTTAATAAAACCTCAGAGGCCCAGTGCAGAAAGTAAGTATTGTTGCCCCTTTGACCTGAATGGTCAGTCAATATTCAGGGCCTCACAGGGTTGTTTCCATTAGGAGGAGAAATTGGTAATAGGAATCAGGTATTCCTTTATTGTAATCTTGTTTATTAATCAAAAAAGTACACAGTCCTGTTTCTCTAAGCACAGTAGACACAAACAGCAGATAGTTTCCTTGCTCAGAAATCCCCAAGTCTGTTACTCCAGCAAGCTCTGTGCTCAAGAAGCCCTGTCTCTCTGCTTCTTCCCAGGGTCACGTTCACAACTCTTCTCCAGATTTTTTGTATCTAACACAGACCGGCTGCAAAACCAGTATCCTAGCCCCTGTGTTTGCAATCAGGGAAACCCCTCAGCCTGCATAATTTAGCTTTAACCTGTTATGTACCTTGGGTAATCCCTGTTATTTGTAGCTGTGTCTAATATATAAAGGAGTTTAGTTGCTCCTTCCATTGAGTAAGAAAGAGTGTTTGGCACTTCCATTGATGTTCCATGATTGTTTTTGAAGTAAAGACTCACCTGGTGGCAGCCATTAGCATCTTTCAGAATAACAGTGTTATGGCAGAGACAAGGTGGATGAGATAATTGCTTGTATTGGACCAACTTCTGTATTATTGTCTTCACTTTGTAGATAGAGAATCTAAGGCAGAGACATTAAAGCCAACATTTTCAAACTTGGGTGCCTGAAGTTAAATCCATAATTAGGTGCTTAATTTGAGGCACCCAGGTTTGAAAAAACTGGACTAAGTTTTAGTCCATGGTGGGAATAAAAGCAGGGACAAAAGACATCTAGAATACATTAAAACTACTTTCCTAAAAATCAGGGAGTTAGAATTTAGGATTTCCTGTTCCCCAGCCTAATATTTATACATCCAGACATCTTTTGTAAATCTGTCTTTAAACATCTTGTAATACAAAGTGGATGAGCAATGAATATTGCTATAATCTAAACAGAAAGTCTGTCAGAAAGTTTCATAGCATCAAGTGATCAAAAGATCACTGAGGAAATTCTCCCCTTATATCTGCATAGTGGAATTAGATTCCAATAGTCTGTTTCACCTGTGGATAGAATTCTCATTGATATTAGGAGGAACCTAATAAAACCAAAATTTCTACTGTGTGGCTCTGAAAGGAGAATTTTGCCTATGGTTCTAATATTTTATTTTTTCCCTATATATTCACATTTACTTCCTATTTAAATAGGGGTGGGAAGAGAGACACCCTCAGACTGGTGTGGAGGAGGCTAATAAGCTCTTCTGGGCCTATTCCACACTAATGAGATGCACCTGCAAGGCTTGTTCAGGAGGAGGAGCTTACAGAGTGAATTTACCACAGGAAGAAGGCTCCTCCCTCCAGAAGCTGCTAGTAACAGAGGTAGTCCAACTGAGGTAGAGACAGTTGCAAGCTATACTGTTCCTGAGGCTGTCCTGACTGCTATGGAGGAACTATATGCCAGGAAGAGAAGTAGAAGGTAAATCCTCTGAAGGGGTAATAGATTCTGGGAAACTGAGTCCTTAGAACTGAATATTCTGGGGCTGTCTGAGAGACTGGTCCTCTTTCCAGGCAGATACTCCTCCCTTGCAAGTGGAAGAGAAAAAGAGGAGCTGACCCACTGCCTGTGAGAGGTTGCCTCTAAGAGCTCCCTCATGTGCTGCCAACAGGGGGAACTGAAGATAAACAATGGACAGTAGGTTTGGGGGGGGAGGGTTCCAGGGTGCCCTGCCCCCCACCATAGGGGGCTAGTTGTGGGAAGCTTTGAGAAACATATTTTTTACTTTCCATAAAAATCTAAATTAAAGGATTTCTCTTTACTATCTCAGACGAAATAGTAGTGTTTAGAACCAGATGCTTTGTGGATGGGGCATGGGATTTGGCTCTCTCACTCACAGCATTGTAGCCAACCAAGTGCAAACTGCAGTTCCTGAAATGTTCCTTTCTAGTGTCAATGAGGGCACAGGTCACCCAAACTTTGTGGGGAGGAGTAGAGACCATGATATCCTCCCACAAGACAGCTGAGCAGAATTGACTAGACACACACAGGAGAGAGAGCATATTGCATCATCCTAGAGGATATTGTAACACTTCTGTTCCATTTGCACATCTAGCCATTTTAGGAAATAAAACATGAGTTGGGCCCTTCACTTTCCATTTTTATTTTGTTTAAAGTTTCCTGGGAATTTATCAGTGTTAATTTGTGCACCACTTCTTAAATTTTGTAATAAACTTCCCAGTTTTCTTGGTAAACATCACTTTCTCCAATTTTTGTTCTTTTAAAACTTTCAAAACCCCCTACATTCTGAAGTTGGATTCAGTTTTTTGTTTTGTTTTCAAGCTGTTTTAGATGAGTAGTTCACTAACTCTTTTTATTTGTTTTGAATGCTGATAACTACCTGCGCTATCTGTAAAGCGGGTAATGTGTATGTGGTGGGCATAGGATTGACAACAGTATGTACGCCAGCTCTCGAGTTGTTCTAGTACTGGTCACCTAGCTCCCTGCTCTTGAAGAAGAGGTGGTTGTTCTGTGAACTGGGCCACCCAGGTAACCAAGCCACCATCTAGTCTTCTGGATCTGAGTAGTCCACCTGAAATCCTTTTAAGAATTTAAAATTACTTCTCACCTTTCTCTTTGATCTTATGGCTAGGTCTGCACTAAACTTTTGATGGTATAACTATCAGTTAATGGTTGAGTCTCTTCCTCTCCCCCCCACCCACTGTGGTTTTTTTAATTAACACTGGCAAAAGTGCTCATGTAGACACAAATATACCAGTATAATTGTTTATAGTTCTCGCCCTTCCCACCCCACAGGAAACAATATAGCTATACCAGCAAGTTTTCCTAGTATAGGTCTGGCCTGCATTCTCTTGAAGGCTTGACACTCTTGGTCATATCTGCCTAAGTTAAAAGGTTGGCTTCAGATAGCAAGGTTTTCTATTTAGAAGCTAAACTTTACATCCCATGCTCTGAGGGCTTGATCCCACGCCACTGAAGTCAATGGGAGCAGCAGCAGACCCTTAGTGCAATACCGGTGTATGCTAATCAATCTCATTATTGGATTATAAACTTTTTGGAACAAGGACTAGGTCTTCCTTTGTATTTGTACAGTACCTAGCACAATAAGGGCCCAATCCTGACTGGGGCCTTTGGGCACAGCCACACACAAATTAAGAAATAGTAAATACACATTTAAAACTATGTGAACACATACTATGCAATATTATAGTTAAGTAACCAGGATGATTACAAAGCAGCATCCCATAAAAGCAAATGGGGAGTTGTAGGAAAAGTTCTCTAATACTTTGCCTTGAGACACTGCAGCACCACAATTGAATCTCTCACACAGGGCAAAGGAAGAGAGTCTGAACAGGGAAAGCATCCATTAGGCTAATCCTATTAATTGTTACATTAATGGAAACGATCTATCATGATCACCTATTTGTCAGCAGTGTCTCTTTGTGACCACATAATAGCTTAGGTCTAAAGTTGTTTGTGATAAATGAAGTGGGGGAAGCTCCCTTTTATGGACAGCCAGCTAGCTACAAAATCCCTGTTAGTAGTAATTCTCCACTTGCTTTACCTGTAAAGGGTTAAAAAAGCCCATAGGTAAAAGGGAGTGGGCACCTGACCAAAATAGCCAATAGGAGGGCTAGAACTTTTTAAAATGGGGGGTAAGGAGGAGAAACTTTCTGTTTCAGAGTACCAACCGTGTTAGCCTATATTTGCAAAAAGAAAAGGAGTATTTGTGGCACCTTTTAGAGACTAACAAATTTATTTGAGCATAAGCTTTCGTGAGCTACAGCTCACTTCATCAGATGCATGAGAGGAGACACAGAGCAACAATGCTGTAAGAAGCTTGTACCAGGTATGAAAAATCATTAAATCATATCTAGAAACTACTTATTTGAAACCCCAGACATTCAGAGCTGACAGTTGTAGTCGTGTCACCTCTTAAAATAATAGACTAGAACTCATTTGTGTATACTTTCCTGCTGTAACCTTGTAATAACTCATTTCTTTTCTTAGTTTACTATAGGATTGGCTACAAGTACAAATTGACCTGAGGTAAGTGACTAGTCACTTGAGACTGGGAGCCACCTGAATATGTTGTGATCTTTGGTGTATAGCAACCAGTTACCACACAGTGCAACTTATCTGGGTGGCAAGATAGATTGGGATATCATGGAGTCAGAGACTGCCACCTTGGGTAAGGCTGTTCTAGTGCTTTAGGAGTTCCTATTCTTTCCTGGGGTGGTAACTTCTAATTATAGAATATACAGCCAGTTTGGAGTCTCTGTCCTGCTTCTTCACAGTCTGCCATGAGGTTAGCACTCATGGCTGTAAGCCACTTCACACAGCATGACACCTTGTGTGTGGGGTTCGGTTTTTGGTTCCCCCTTCTGCTCAGAACTCTTGTCAGATGCTGGCATTTCATACTCAACTTTGAGATATGGTTCAGATAAACTTGTGCACGAAACATAGCTTGACCTGAAACTGGGTTAAAGAAGTTGGAAATGGCCCATCTAAATTCACATACTAGAGTACACAAAATAGCAGGTAGAATTGCTGCAGTCAAACTCTAATCCCAAGAACGCTAATACAGAGAACTACATCATCTCTAGAAAGAGCCAAAATAGATAAAGGACACCGATTGTAAATGTTTCCTTTCCATGACTGTACAGCTTTAAATTATTTTAGTCTTCTTCCCTGTCTTTTCTTTGATGTGAATTCTTCCTAGAAGGGAAAGTTCCTTAACAGGATGTTTAGAGTGCAATTAAGAAATTTCATGGATTAGATTTCTGTCTCAGATGTACTCCTTATGGGTACAGACATTGTGGAGGATAGGTACTTGACTGCTAGGGTACTCAGAATCTTGAGCCCCAGCTGATACAAATTGAGGGCATTCACCTTCTTGCAGAATTATACTTGGATTTGGAAACTCTTCTTAATGTATAATATGAGAACATTATACCTGTTTCCACTTTTAAGCATTGTTTAAAAACTAAATAAAGATCAAATATCTTGGAGTGCCCATAAGCCAATCATTTTAATAAGCTCTGATATGAAAACTCTTATGTCACATATCAGCATTAATCTGTGAATTCATAGGAGAGTGGAATTTATTGGTGAGAGAAGTATAAGAATCATGAACCCTGGCTTTTTAAATGCAGGTGCAAGGCCAGCAGTGAGTTGGGTTCAGGATAACTCCTTGTAGCAAGGCGGGACTCACCGGTGTGGAGCCTCCTGCTAGTCATCCTGGGAATTAGCTTTCCAGCCTCCAGAGCACCCTCTGCAGTCCCACTTGCCTCAGGCCCCCCATACCTCTCTATCTTGGGTGCTGTCCCTTGGCAGTACACCCTCTCTCTAGGTTTCCCCACCCAGGGGAACCCCCAACACTCTATCCCCACCTCACCTCAGTCTATGGCTACTACCAGTCACCATCTAGCCCCCGCTCACTGGGGCAGACTGCAGCGTACAAGCCATTCATCACTGGCAAAGGGGGGGGTTGGACCTGCTGCCTTTGCCTACCCTGGGCTGCACCTCTGCAACCCTAGTACCCTTCCTGGCCTTTAACAAGACCTGTGGCCTGGGGAGTTTCCAGGCTAGAGCTCCCCCAGCCCTGCTCCACTCTAGGTACCTTACTCAGCTCCCAAGCAGCCAGGCTCACTTCTCTCTACAGCTAGAGAGAGACTGCCTGAGCACCTGGCTCACAGCCTTTTATAGGGCCAGCTGTGGCCTGATTGGGGTGTGGCCCCAGCTGAGGCTGCCTTCCCCATCAACCTAGCCTTTGGCTCACCACCCCAGCCCTCTCCCAGGGCTGGCTGTAACCCTTTCAGGCCCAGAGCAGGTGACCACTTCTTTACACTCCTCCAGACAGGATAAATAACATGGAAACCATGGAAATTAGGCTAGAACAAAGGGTAGGTAGCCCTTGGAGTGGAAGGTGCTTATTTGGAAAATATGAGAAGGTGGACAGTCACTACTGTTGTGTGGATCCACCTTCTAAGGAAGATTTTTAATTAGGAAAGGTGAGCAGAAGAATAGAACTGTAACATTTACCCAGTACACTAATTACATTAGTGAATGACTGAGGAAAATCAGAGCTTGATATCCTGATCTAGGACTCAATCCTGCACCTTTGAGTTTTGGGAGCTTTGCCATTGAATTGTATGGAAGCAGATTCAGACCCTTAGAGGAACACTATTTGAGGTGCTTGTTATATCTCACACTGCCCATAAAAGAGCTTGAAAAGTCTGAGTGCTATGTCAGATCAGGGATGAAAATGACAGACACTTGAAACCAGAGATTGTTTAACATGTTGACTGCCAAGGGCCTGGTCTACACTAGAGTTTTCATCACTGATACCACTGGTGGTAACTTTTGTGTGTGATGAAAATAGCTTGGACAAGATGCCTGTATCATCTTGACCTGCCCTGAGCCATTAGATGACATGGGTTGAAATGCTGGCAGTGAGGGATTAGCCAATGGGCCTATGCAAAGAGGCCATGGCCAAGAGGTGGGGGTGGAAAAAATGGGCATCCCATGCCCCAGCTGGAGTTCCCGGTGGGCAGAGCTGGGTGGACTGCAGGTGGAAGGGTGGTAAGGGCCCCCATTTTCTTTGGCCCAGGGGCCTCACAAAACCCTAATCCGCCCTTAAATGCTGGTAGCCACCAGCACATTACCTACACTACAGCTCTCTGGAACTGTACCAGTACTAGCAATAGCAGAAAATTTTAGACAGATAAAAGAGGCAGATATAAACAGAAGAAGCCCTGTTCTCAATATTTTACTTCCAGGGATGATGAGGTTACTATATTACTAGAGAGTGGAAGGTCTTTCTAAATTGTGAATGACTCATACATGTTTCAGTTTGCAAAGGCAATTAATTAGGAAATTGTGCATGGAAAAGCAACCAGCTAAGTACAGATTAATGAGGAGTTTCTTCGAAATGGTTTCTTATATTGTGGAGCACATGGCAAAGTTGATGTCTTGGCTCTGATGCAGTTTTCATAGGCATGAGTCTTTAGTAGCTTGTATTCTTGGCATTGTGAGCAATGACCCTGACATCTTATCTAACACTACTTATCTTTCCACTGATCAATTCTGCTTTCTTTAAAATGTGTAAACAAGTGTGTTCAGCTCTGTCTCATCTGCATGTACATGAGAGAAACTTCTTGTGACATTCATTTATATATAATACTTGGGCACAAATGCCTTCTTGTGGGGTGGCTGCAAATTTTAAAAACTTGTGTGTCTATAAAATGGAATTTGAGAACCATTGTTATTTTAAATATGACATTAAGTCTAGGAGAGAACAGAGTTCTCTCACATATTCCACTTCAGTTAGCAACTGTCATAAGCAATTCAACCTTGAGGTTAATTTCTAGCTATAATGGTTCTGGACTTTGGAAACCTTTGCACTGTATCATTTTTAAAGTCAGACTGGAACTATATTTGCCAACTTTCCATTGCTCCATGTCCTAATTGTACAGGCACTTAATGAAAACGCTCTTCACTCTTTTACCTTTTAAGTCTAGAGCAAGTCCACATAGAAATAAATCCAAATCTCAAAACAGAATTGCTTATGATTGATGCTAAGAAAAATGTAATGCCTGTGAAATGATTCAAAATCTATTTCCAATTCTGCGCCTGTGTTAACAAAAATGAAACTCGATACCACTAGAAAGAGCCAATGCGTACAATCTAATCAGGAAAAGCTAGGTGTAAAATGACCACTGAATCCTGCCTTATGGAAAACTTGCATAGCACACAGAGATGGCAAGTTACACATCCCAACTATCACAGGGACAGAATAAGAGAGAACAGTTCACCTGAAGCTTTGAATCTAAAATCCCCCTCACTGTATAGCTTTTTATCATAGTGGTTAGAAAAATCTAAATTGAAATCAATTTATCAAGAGCCTCCAGCTACATTCCTTCCATGCAGTTTTACAAGCCGTGAACAAAAAACCAAATTCCAGCCCAGAAAAGTACAAATGAGAGAAAGGTGGCTTTCATGGTTTCTCAGAATTCAATGCCCTAATCAACACAATCACCTTCCCTTTCTCCCCTCTGAGTTGAAAAAGGCTCAGCTGCACTTCATTACTGCCACTTAGTAATGCCACCCAAATCTGTCTCAGAATCCTGACTGAGAATTAATACCCAAAGCTTCAGACCTTAGGTTGGTTCAGCAGGGCTTTCTCATAGCAATGAAACTATAGTAGGGTGCTCCAGGGTCATGGTTTCCTCTTGTAGTAGGTGTCAAAATCTCTTTGCATGTCCTGTCAAACCAGCTAAATTGCAAGAAGAGACTGTAGGAATACAATAGCAGCAAGGAGGAAAAATGAATAGGTGAGTTGAGAACAGTTTTGCATGTGTCAGTAAAAAGCCTGAGTTCACTAGGCTAGTTGGAGTTAAAAGATACAATGTAGAGACCAAGGGCTGCAGCAGCGCAGTAAAGATACCTAGGTACTTGCTGTGAATCACAGGCTTTTCCAGAGGTCTGATCCTTCTCTCATTGGAGTTAATGGGAATTTTGCTGGGGAACACAGGAGAAGCAGGACTAGTTCCTTTACCCAAATCAGAGGAAAGGAGTACTTGTGGCACCCAAATCAGAGGGTAAATCCAGGAGTTCCATGTGTTAGGTGAGAAAAATTAAATATGAAGCAGTTATGCCAACCGAACCAAAGTCAAGCCAATAAAGGTTGCTGGGAAAGTCCCTGAACGAGATAAGTAGAATGAAAGAATACTTGTTTAAGTTGCAGGGAGTAAGAAAAAAGGGGAAACCTCCATTTTTGTACCAAGTGTTCTGGGAACAGTTTGTTGAGATAGGAGGCACTGTTTTCCACTCCCTGTTCTTGTGTTATGTCTGTTTTTTAACTCCTCGTCTCCTGGTTGACACCCATACCGATAAAGTTAGTGAAGCATTACGATTTGCTAAAAGTTATCTACAATAAGGGGGTAGAAGTGCATGCATAATAGAGAGAGAGGATTTTAACTAACATGAGAGGGCATGGGCTGCTTTATGAATAAATCTGACTCAATGGAACGGTCTATAAAAACCTATTAGTTTTACTTAGGGGCTGCTGGTTCTCTTTGGAGACAGGCTGCTCTCTATTGTTGCGTGCACTCTTCAATAAAGAGCTTTGTGTTTGGACCTTGCTGGTGTTGCCTGTCTCTCTCCGGTCACAATGAACCGTACCGTCTGGGGTTTGAGTCCTCAACACATGTTTCAAAGTCTTCTACACCAGAAGTGAGCACAGAAAGTAGGAGGATGCAGTCTTTATCTGTAAGCATTAGTTATGCTTTGTCTCTCTGAGGTAACAAGATGTAGAAAAATTATGGATAATGAAAATTGCTTATCTGTATTTGACAGGTTGTTTGCTCTGACCCGCCACTGTGTCTCTTTCTCTTTTCTTTTCTTTTTTTAAAATAATTTTTCCTTGTTCTATAGCAGAGGCGGGCAAACTTTCAGGTTTCCAAAATTGTATGGAGGGCCAGTTAGGGGAGGCTGTGTCTCCCCAAACAGCCAGGCATGGCCCAGCCTCTGCTGTCTATCCAACCCCGCCTGCTTCTTTCCCCCTGACAGCTCCCCCGGGACTCCTACCCCATCCACCACCCCCTGTCCCCCACTGCCCCATACAACCCCCCCTCTCATTCCTGACTTGCCCCCCAGGACCCTGGCCCTATCCAACCACACCACCCCCTGGTTTCCCACCCTCTGACCCCTGCCCTCTATCCAACCCCTCCTGCTCCCTTACCATGCTGCCCAGAGCACTGGGTCAGGCCATGGCTCTGCAACTGTGCTGCCCAGACGCCCAGAGCATTGCACTGGCGGCACGGCGTGCTGAGGCTGCAGAGGAGGGGGGACAACACGGGATAGGCTGGGGACTAGCTGGCTGGGCAGGAGGGTTTGCCGTAGTTTGCCCACCTCCGTTCTATAGCCTCTGTCTTCTGCATTTGCTTTGATCATGAAGCCATCTGCTGAAAGCTCATATTGGCCCACTTAGACTTTTCAGGCAAAAACAATAGTATGTCATTTTAAAAAAAAAAAAAAAATTGTAGCATTTAAATTCCCCCCCCAATACTGCTGTTAAAATTCTCCTAAGTCCACATAGTTTTCTAATTAACTTTTGCTTCCAGTTTTTATTACCTGATATTGTCTAGAGAACATGTACCTCTGTTATCTTTTAGAAATACTGAAAAGCAATTTCAGAGCTAAGCAAGCCATATGCTATTGTACGAGAGCAATAAGACCTTCAAAGACAACTTTGGGTAATTCGCAGCCAGCTGACTAAAAAGATTTAAGAACATAAATCTTTGCTCGTTCAAAAAGTTGCATAAGATTTTTTTTCAAAACAAGATATCTTTTTAAAATAATAAAAGTAGTGATTAAATCACACTTTAGATCTCATGATTGAATCAGAAAGCTAAAGTAATTTTTCAATACTATTTCAGTATTCACTTTCTATGCCTAGGACTGGATATAATGCCTATAAGGGAAGTCTTTCCAATGGGCTTTACATCCGTTTCTGTTCTCTCCACTGCCTAAGATTCACTATTTCCATCAACATTTATGCCAGTAAATTAATTTTTAAATGGGTCCACACCATTTAATGGTTGTTTTCTGTGAGTATTCTAGTGAATTAAACAAGTGTGGTGTGTGGGGGGTTATTTTTTTTATTTATTTTTATTGGTACTACTTGCTAGTCTCTTATTAACTCCAGGGCAGAACCCTCATTTATTTCCAGATAAGGTGAAACACCACAATCCTCCTTTCCAAAACTGGCTGCAGTAGCTGCCTCATCCTTTCTGTTGAGAACGTAGGGTGTGATCCATGAAGGGACTTAGGTGTTGTAATGCTGAGCATCACTGTGCCTAACTTTTTAGGTCTCTGGGCGGCAGGTGAACAAGCCATTGGGGGAGGCAAGCTCCTGGCCTCTCGCCTCTGCCTGAGGCCCCGCCCCTCCCCTTCTGCCCCCTTCACCCCTCCTCCCCCAAGCCCTGGAGCACCCCCAGCCCCGGGCCTTGTGAACACTAGCCCCAGCTTACCTGGCCCAGCCTCTGGGCCAGGGAAGTGTGGAAAGGGAACTGGAAGTAGGCAGGAGGGGAAGCTGGGGATGGAGTGTGGGCAGGGCCATGCCACACTGTTCGGGGAGGCACAGCCTCCCCCGGCTTATGATACTGGCTTATGGGAATTGGTCCTGCTTCGAGCAGGGGGTTGGACTAGATGACCTTCAGGAGTCCCTTCCAACCCTGATATTCTATGATTCTACCCACTGCCCATGAGTCCCTAAAAAATCACAACAACAACACTGCAATCCACAAAGCCTAGTTAAGCATTTAGACTCTAAACAATGAATGGTGAGAGAGAGGTGCCTAAAAATGGGATCCACAAAAACCAGCATGCTAGCCTAAGTGAGGAGAGAAGCGCACTAAGCCCTGCCCTCTGTCAGACATAGGTGCCTAGCTCTGCTTAGTGATCCACAAATGGGAACCTGCTGTAGGTATAGATGAGGGTGATCACCTTTTCAAAATGCAAAAACAGGACACATGCAGGAGCATCACCCCCTGCTCCTCCTCTTCCCCCTGGCCAGGGTGGAAGCCAGAGTCAGGCAATGGTAAGAACAGCCTGGGGAGCCCCAGACACTCCACCTGCCCTGAGGTCTGGGGCTCCGCACAGTTAGTTCAAAAATTCTTGTTACGTACACTGACACACACACACACAAATGGCATCAAGTTGAGTGTATGTAAGCCCTTTGCATGCTCAGCCAATTAGTTAAATAATATTTAGTACTCTTTTAAGAAAGAATAGACATTAATATTCTCTTTTAGGCCAAAGCCTTTATAAGTATATTAGAAACCTTTTTAATCAACCTCCATAAATAATTAGAAATCACTGAAAAGAAAGAAAAGACAGCTCACTTTATGAGGATGAGACCACAATACACTGGGTGGAATATAAATAGTGGAGCCTTCTGATTTCTTGTAAACAGTACCAGTCACCACACTCCCTCCCTCATGGAACTGTAGCTCACAACATTCATGGTAGCAGACTATTACTCCATCCTTAATGCAACCTTCCATTGCTGTATCCTTGAGGAATATTGCAATATCTGATCGTGCAGCAATTTTGATTGGTTTTCAGTGCATAGCTTCTCAGCAGGCTCCCTCTCAGTAGAAAGTAAATTGTCTTTACTACAGGATGAGGAATGCCTGGCCTTTGTCAAAGCTGATGTTTTTTTCTCTCTTGTAACTAAGGGTTTATTGATTTCTATCTAGGACTACTGTAAGGGAGGCTCTAAAAGCAAATCTGTGCAGCAGACTGTGGTGTTTTTTTGTTGTTGTTGGCTCACAAGAAAGCATAGTAGGAACAAATCAGAGTTAGAGGTTTTTGTTAGGAACCTGGAGCTAGCATAGTGGGTCCCCAGCCCTAAATTATGACTTACAATGAGCCCTAGCAAAAATGACTGAAGCAGATTATACAGGAGAAAAGTTAAATTTGTTTGGGTGAGCAGGGTTTACCCCCCTCCCCCCCAGGGTTTTTTAGCAAGATGAGAAAATTATCTGAATTGCTTATTTACTGCTTAAGGTAGTTATTGGAGCTGAACGCTGTCACTTCCATACATACCAGGCAAGGTTGCATTATATCAAACACTGAAGTTATAAATTCAGAACCTCAGTCTCACTTTCTCTTTACTCTGTCTCTGGATAGAGGCCACATAGCAGCCATGTAAAAGTCTAATTTGCCCAAATTAATCAGTCCTCCTTTCCCATGATGATTTAGAAAGTCCCATTTGTGATCAATTAATACAACCCATGATCTCTTTTATTTATCTATAAAAGTCTATATACTGTGCCCATCACCATAATAGAGAGAAACTATGCATATAGACCTTGATAGCTTTTTTTTTTTTTTTTTTTTTTTTAACAAAGCACTGGAATAGGGTACTGAAGTTTATGGCTAAGGGGATGACTCAATACCCAGCAGTCCATCTGGATAGTCTTCCCTAAAAAAAAAAAAATCTGTTTTGTGACAAGCACATGCAACTTCATTATTAAATTCTGATTTTTAAATGGCTAGCCGCAGTCCTTAATTAATCCAGAGAAAGATTTCTTTCCTGTCTAGTTTCTACATATTTTGCATCCTGACTTATCCTGTATGCTATGTGGTGTATTGATAAATAGAGGGGTGTTAATCCCAGATTTAAATGATATCCCAGAATGCTGTTGTAACCCACACACTTTTCTGGGTGTGGCGTTGTCCCATCTAGTGGCACCGAGACCACTTAGAGAGAGTTAAATGAGTCTGCTCTACAGCCAGTTGGCTTTTAGCTCAAGCAGTAGAGGCTCATGCACTAAGCTCCAGAGGTCCCAGATTCAGTCCCGCCCACCAGCAACCGGGGTCTATCGGTGTTACACTATTCCTAACCTTTGCTACTTTACAGGGAATGTTTGCTGACCTGATCATCTTTGTCCTGTATTTCCACCTTTAGTGATAACAGTAATCTTGGATATAAGATGAATATTTTAGTTTCTCCAGTTTGTGAACGATTTTTGCAGTGTACTACTAAAAAGCATATATGTTGGCCTACCAATCTCTTAAAGAAGATTTAAACTCAAGATATAGGGCCAGCTGCAATGCTGCTTTGATCTTACTCAGGAAGTCTGATGAGATCAGTGCTGGGCTACACTGTAATTTTCTAATCAGTCAGTTAGAAAAGGTACCATAAAAACCACATGCTGTGCTTGTTTAATTGACTAGTAACTATTCTTCCTTTTCATTGTGTAATTGGTGCCAAAGCATGACAAATCATTTTGGGATGTGTATTTTATATGGTACATGCAAAACTGAATAATAACACTTTCAGCTTAATTATCATAATAATTAGCATGATATCGTAAAACCATGGCTTCAGTCTTAAATAAGGAATGAGATGTTTGTTAGTAAAAATCCATGCATGTAATAAAGCCCTGATCCAAAAGCATTATCAGAAAAAGCTACGGGAGTCAACATGTTACTAGGGTCATGCATTTGGAATTCTGACACTAGAAATAGCATCAGAGAACTACACATAGCACCAGCTTCCCTTTCGGGTGACACAAAGCTGTCTAGCTCTGCCCTTCGTTATTCACTGCACTGAATTTGCTTCTAGAAATCTTCTGTTGAACATCAAAATCTTTTCACTAAGAGTGTATATCATCTGTGTGCCTGCCACACTCTAAGAATGTATAACGCTGTACATTGTGACAGCTATCTGATGATAGATTAGAGTAATACATCGTCAACATGAGGCAGTCTGATGACACGTTTCTCAAAAGATTGTGCTGCCCCAAAATAGATTTGTTCTAATCATGCATCAAGTGAGCCTCTCTGTTGGAAGCCACCCTTCATAGAAGTGGATGGCATGAAACCTTTTAAAAGCAAAAAAATAAGGTTTTGTATTTTTAACTGTCTCTGTGTATTTTAGACAGTTCATATCTTCTTCCACTGATCCTCGCATCAAAGAAGCAAGAGATGAAAAACACCTACTGAGTCTTCCCCTGACTTAGCAGGATTGTCCCCTACGGTAGATTTCCTATTGCTTTGCTCTGTCTAGTTTGAAATGTCTCCAAAGACTGTGCTCCAAAATGTCTTAACTGTTACCATTAGCAATTTCCCCCCATGATGTTCAGGAAAATAAAGCATTTAATAGCTCATAGCCACAGGCCCAAGCAAAGCATACCCGAGGAAGCTTCTTTGATTCTCACAAAACAGATGCTGCCAAGCATAAAAAAATCCTTCATTGTTTTTCAATGAGGTTTACAAAAATAAACAGTCAGAACGTAATCCTTTTGAAGCTCAGTGCAAATGATAAGCAACTACTGCTAAGAAAAGTTGTAATGATTTTCTGACATTTCACAAAGGCTGATAGACTGGTTCCAGCCATTAATGCAACATGGAACTGGAACTGCTGGAGTTATCTGACTGGGATATCTTCCCTATTTCCCCATCTAGCAAAATCTTTCATAGTCACTAAGAATAATGCATTTTTATTTCTTTCTTTGCCAAATTCTACAGCTCTCTCTAGTGTGGCAAACCTAGTTTATTGCCTATGAGTAGTGTCGCTTGATACACTTGATGGGGAATGGAGTTTAATTAGAGCACATCGTTGTCCTTATAATCTGACATTTTATAGATGAGCTACTGATCCTGTTCTGCTGAATCAGGAAGAGTAGTGCACAGAAGTAAATATCTGTACCGCACATTGTAGCGTAATGCATAGATAAAGAGTGTTACTATATTTCATCTGTCTTTGTTATAAGATGCTTTGGGTGTAAAGTTAGGGGTAGGAAAAAACACTTGCACATCACATTTGAGAGAGTGCTCGGACTATTAGCAGGTAGTTTACAAAATAAAAATAATCCCCAAACAAGAAAAAAATTAACACAATTAAACCATGAATTCTGTTGCTTGGGTCAAAATGATCTGTTGGGCACTCTCAAAATTCATTCTTCCTAACCTCTCACCTATGATATAGGACATGCAGCCAGGACCCAGTCTAGGTGGGACTCATGGGGAACAACAGGCTGGACTGGAAGCTGGTGCAGAGAAGCACCACTAAGTGAGCCTATTCTAAAAACCTGCACAATCCTGTTTGCTTGAATAGAGACTGGACTGGAGAAGGCACCCACAGCACTAGGCCTAAAGAAATTTCTCTCTTGCTTGGAGTGCCCCCAGGGTCCCAAACAAGAACTACTGTTGCTAACTTTGAACTATAACTGTTTAAGACACTGTACCTATGGTATTTGCAACCTATCCTTTTGCCAGCCCTATTAAAATACCATTTACTTTGGCCAAGTGTCTGAGTGGTTATTGGGACCCACCAGTGCTAGCCCCTGTACAGGCCTAGCTTTTGAAGTGCCTACAGTGTTTGCAGGTGGGTTGATTTTAAATCAAAGCAATTTTGTGAGCCTAACACGAGTTTGTGTCCAATGCATGTCATTGCACGTTCTATTGGTTGCACCTATAATAAAACACATGTTTTTTCATATACGGTTTGCTCCTCTAATGAAGGTCAGAACACTTCCCTGCAAGCTTCTTTCAAAATGAATCATTTTCATACAACTAAAGCTGATTTCTTTAAAAAAAAAAAAAAAAAAAAAAAATCCAGCAGCAATCTGGCTCATGCCTAGCTCACATGCCCTTAACCAACAAGGAAATGAATGTTCCACACCCATTTGCACTAAATTCAGTATCGGCCCTCTGCCAATACTTCCAGATGCTCTCACACACAACTGCTTCATTCTGTCTCTAATTTAAGATTAACCAATTTCAGTTCAGATGACTCAAGTTAGTCAGTTTAGGCTGCTTTGGATTTCCATATATCATTAAAAGGAGAAAAAAGGGGGGCTTCAATAAATAGACCTATATAGCTAGTAACAAAAGTCATGGCTGAAGACAGGACATTGGGTGGGGTGAGCCAGGGTTCTGAGGTGGCACTAAGCATCTTCTGTCTCCGGTACTAGGCTGGCTCATTTTGGCTCTCCTGCTCAGGGTCTAACTGACCACCATATGTGGAGTCAGGAAGGAAGCAGTGACCTTGTGGGGTTTTTACCTTTCTCTGCAACATGTGGGTGTAGTGTAGTGTGGGTCACTTGCCAAGATTATTTGGGTATATCTCACTTAATAATTTTCCTGCCATTGTGGGGTGAGGGGGAAGCCTCAGGCACTGGTGCACCTTGGTCCCTCCTAGACTCTGTCCTAGGCACATAATAGTCCAGTCTCCAATGGGCTATAATACTTTGGTCTCATTTCAATTGTTGGGTTTAGTGCAGGTGCTGGGTACTCTTGGTGGTCTGGATATAGAGGTCAGACTAGATCTGGTAGTCCCTTCTAGCCTTAAACTCTGTGGCTCTAAGATAAATGTAACAAAAGATAAAACAAAGAGAATATAAGAATATTTTGCACGTCTCTTGAGCTTTTTCATTGGAGGATTTCAGAATGCTTTACAAATGTTACTTATGCCACATGTTTCATGTACCATGTGCTGGGTAGTAACATAAGAGGACCCCATGTTTCTAAAACTGAAGTAGCTCTTTACTAAGAGAATTATTTACAGACATGCTGGAACTGCAGTAGCGTTCAAACCATGTGCACTCAGACTGGCTCCCAGGTGCCTCCTACAAACGCTTCTCTCCTGCAACCTGTGCTCCTCCCTCCAAGGTCCATGCAGGTTGCTACACCATGCAACACTTCTGTTACGCGAGTAAGTATTACTACTCCTTTTATGTACAAAAAAAGTTGAGGTGCAGAGAAGCTGACTTACTCAAAGTCACACAAGAAGCACTGACAAAGTAGGAATAAATCCTAGATCTCCTGACTCCCAATCCTGTAGTTTAACCGCAAACCCATCTTTCCTCCCATAGCTGTGTAATATTATCAAAGCACAAGGTAGTCCTATAAATCCAGTAACAAAATGAAAAAAGGACATGGAGTGCTGGGGGAAGTATGCAATTTCTTGGTTGGGAAAAATAGCCACAGTCAAAATGAATAGTTTGCCAAGGAGATCTTTCTTATTTCAAAATCTTTCTCTGGTTCCTTCCCCTCCCCTCCCCTCTCCCCCTCCCCCCCCCCCCCCCCCCGATAAAAACCCTAGCAGGAATACAGAGGATATTGTTGAAATTTATAAGGAAAAAGAATAGACTAAGAGTGAGAGCAGATACTTTGTACAGACCCATTAAATAGGGT